>NC_134530.1:247463301-248128658 GCF_050624435.1 Tenrec ecaudatus | reverse complement strand
TACGAAAGACCATTAGTATTATTCGTCACATTGACATGAAAAAGTATAAGACTCACATGATTATATCAATAGATGCAGAAAAAGCATTCGACAACATCCAACACCAATTCCTGTTTAAGACACTAGCGAAAATAGGAATGGAAGGAAAGTTCCTTAAGACAATACAAGCTATATATGAAAAACCAACAGCCAAAGTCATAGTCAATGGAGAAAAGACTAACACAATCCCACTGAAAAAGGGAACCAGACAAGGATGCCCCTTGTCTCCACTCCTATTTAATATCGTGCTGGAGGTTTTAGCTAACAGCATAAGGCAAAGAAGTGACATCAAAGGTATTCGTCTGGGGAAGGAAGAGGTGAAACTATTGTTATTTGCAGATGATATGATTTTATATATGGAAAATCCCAAAAGTTCCACAAGGGGAGTACTGGAAGCAATAGAGGAGTTTGGCAGAGTGGCAGGATACAAGATCAACAAACAGAAGTCCATCGGACTGTTATACACATCAGATAAGACCACAGAAGAAGAGATAAAAAAGGTGGTACCCTTCACAATAGCCAAACACAAACTGAAATATCTAGGGATACACTTGACTGAAAAAACAAAAGATCTATATAGGGAAAACTACAGAACACTATTACAAGAAACCAAGAGCGACCTCAACAAATGGAAGAATATTCCATGCTCTTGGATTGGGAGACTTAATATAGTTAAGATGTCAGTTCTGCCAAAGGCACTATATAAGTTTAATGCTATCCCGATACAATTACCATGATCTTTCTTCAAAGAAATGGAAAAACTGATTACCAACTTCATATGGAGAGGGAAGAAGCCCAGAATTAGCAGAGAACTCCTCAAGAAGAAGGACACTGTGGGAGGGCTTGCTTTACCTGACTTTGGCACATACTATGCAGCCACAGTTCTCAAAACTGCATGGTATTGGTACAATGACAGATACTCAGACCAATGGAAAAGAACTGAAAACCCAGAAATAAAAGCATCAGCATACACACAGCTGATCTTTGACAAGGGCCCCAAAAATATCAAATGGGAAGCAGATGCCCTCTTTAACAAGTGGTGCTGGAAAAAATGGATATCAACATGCTGAAAAATGAAGCAAGACGCTTATCTCACTCCATGCACAAGAATAAACTCAAGGTGGATCACAGACCTTGAAGTTAAACCCCAAACTATTAGGGCCATCAATGAGGGAATTGGGACCAACTTGAGAACTTTGGCACAGGGAATACACAGGCTATCAGAAATAGGGAAGGACACAAACACAGAGGAGGCACAAATCGACAAATGGGATATACTGAAGATAAAACACTTGTGTACATCTAAAGAATTCACCAAGAGAGTAATAAGAGAGTCCACAGACTGGGAAAACATCTTTAGCAATGACACATCAGACAAAGGCCTTATTACTAAAATCTACAGTACTCTGCTAGCTTCCAAAAAGAAAAAAACCAATAGCCCACTTGAAAGGTGGGCAAAGGACTTGAACAGAAGTTTCACAGGGGCAGAAATCCGAATGGCCAACAAACATATGAGAAAATGTTCCCGATCTTTAGCCATAAGAGAAATGCAAATTAAAACAACAATGAGGTACCACCTGACACCCTCAAAGGTAGCCCAATTCAAAAAATCAGAAAGCAACAAGTGTTGGAGGGGCTGTGGGGAGACAGGAACTCTCATCCACTGCTGGTGGGACTGTAAGTACGTACAGCCACTATGGAAATCAATCTGGCGATACCTAAAACAGATGGAAATAGAGTTACCATATGACCCAGCAATCCCCCTACTGGGCATATACCCAGAAGAGGCAAGAAACAAACCAAGACCAGACATCTGTGCTCCAATGTTCATTGCAGCACAGTTCACAATTGCAAGGAGTTGGAAGCAACCCAAATTTCCATCAACTGACGATTGGATTAAAAAACTGTGGTATATACATACAATGGAATACTACGCATCACTAAAAAGCAGTGATGAACGTATGAGGCACATAGCGGCATGGGAAGAACTGGAGGAAATCATGCTAAGCAAAGTAAGTCAGGCACAAAAGGACAAGTACAACATGAGTCCACTGAGGTAAGAATTTAAAAAATTTTTTTAAAAAGCAAAAGTGGCATAGGGAAAAAAGCTACTGTATACAAACATTTTAGGGGTGAAGACGGTGTAGTATGGAAGAGACCAGACCAAAACCAGGGATGTACATGGTAGACAATGGTGGAGGAGGTGGGGAAAGGAAAACAAAAGGATGAATACAAGGAAGAAAAGGGTAGTGGGGTCATGGGGCATTAATCCACCCAATGGGAGGGTATTGTTTATATCTCCACAGGGAAAGTGGGACCAGACTTCAACCCAGTGTCGCAAGGTGTGAATGCAATATCCCGGCGTGGAGGAGAGAACCAGTGGAGAGGTCTGGGAGGCTGGCCCCAGCACCATAAATTAAGTGGATTCCTGCCCTTCCCCGAAAAGAATGTGTTCCAAAGGACGACATTGACTCTGCAGCTCGGGGAGATGAACATATCTGATCAGAGCACACGGGAGAAGATGAAGGGGCAGGAGGAGACTGTGGAACACAGCCTGGCCCACCAGGCCGTGATGATGATGTTCCTGAGTAGAGCAGCCAGTCCACAGAGAGAACAACATGGCTGGCCCTACTATGAGACATGATGCCCCTCAGTGACTAAGGGCGATACAGGGGACAGCACCGGAGACACAGTGTGGGAATGGCACCTGACCTGATCCCACCACACCGAGGCAAATCACTGGGGGAGTGCAGCGGAACAGCAAGGGAATGGAGGGGCAAGGTCCCCAGGGAATGCTGAAAGTAGACTTTGGGGCCAGGGCGTGGTGCCCCAACAAACTGGACTGGAAAACGCTCCTAAGGGCCAGCAAACGATCCCTGAACTAACTACAAGCTTTTCTCTTGTGAACTGTTTTGTTCTGTTCTTTGTTGTTTTGTTGTCTGGTTGTATACTGTTGCTTTGTTTTCCTCTGTCTTGTTTTCGTGCATGTTAGTGACTCCACAGGTCTGTCTGAATAGGACAGGCTGGATGAACTATCTGGAGGAAAAACAACGGGACCGACAGTTCCGGGGGGACTTGGGGTGGGGGGGGTAGGGGGGGTAAGGAAGTGGTGTTAACAAACCCAGGGACAAGGGAAAAACATGGGACCCCAAATGGTAGAGAAGGGGGAGTGGCAGGCATGGTGAGAAATGATCAAGGGTAAGGTTGCTTAGAGAAGAGGTATAGCTGTAGCCCAGGTGGCAATGAAGCATGGTAGTAGGGCAGGAGGAAAGTCAAGGGAGATAGAGGAAAGAGCTAGGAGTCAAAGGGCATTCATGGAGGTCTAGACAAAGACATGTACATGCAAATATATATAGGAAGATGGGGAAATAGATCTGTGTGTCTATATTTATAGGTGAAGTATTAAGGTGGCGGAAGGACCTTGGGCCTCTACTCAAACACTCCCTCAATGCATGAATACCTTCTTTTATTAAATTGGAACTCTATGATGCTCACTCTCCCGACACAACGGCTGGAGCCAAAGTGGGTGAACAAGTAAATATGGTGAAGAAAGCTGATGGTGCCCAGCTATCAAAAGAGATAGTGACTGGGGTCTTAAAGGCTTGAAGATAAACAAGCGGCCATCTAGCTCAGAAGCAACAAAGTCCACATGGAAGAACACACCAGCCTGTGTGATCGAGTGGTCCCAAAGGGATCAGTTACCAGGCATCAAAGAACAAAAAATCATATCATTGACTGCACACCTCCATGATAGGATCGCTGAAGACAAATGGGTGCATAAGCAAATGTGGTGAAGAAAGCTGATGGTGCCCGGCTATCAAAAGAGATAGTGTCTGGGGTCTTAAAGGCTTGAAGTTGAACAAGCGGCCATCTAGCTCAGAAGCAAAAAAGCCCACATGGAAGAAGCACACCGGCCAGTGCGATCACGAGGTGCCAAGGGACCAGGTATAAGGCATCATGCAAAAAAAACAACGATATAAGTGTGTATATATGTGTATATGTATATGTATATATATATCATATTAAATAAGGGGGAAGTGCAGAGTAGAGACCCAAGGCCCAAGTGTCGGCCAATGGAGATCCCCTCATAGAGGGGTTTAGGAGAGGAGATGGGTTAATTAGGGTGCGAGGTAGTACCGATGAAGAACACAGCTTTCCCCCAGATCCTGGATTCTTCCTCCCCCCAACTACCATGATCTGAATTCTACCTTGCAGGACTGGATAGGGCAGAGGCTGTACACTGGTACATATGAGGGCTGGAGGTACAGGGAATCCAGGGTGGATGATACCTTCAGGACCAAGGGTATGAGGGGCGATGCTGGGAGAGTGGAGGGGGAGTGGGTTGGAAGGGGGGAACTGATTACAAGGATCCACATGTGACCTCTTCCCTGGGAGAGGGACAGCAGAGAAGGGGGGAAGGGAGACTCCGGATAGGGCAAGATATGACAAAATAACGAGGTATAAATTACCAAGGGCACATGAGGGAGGGGGGAAAGGGGAGGGAGGGGAAAAAATAAAGAGGACCTGATGCAAGGGGCTTAAGTGGAGAGCAAATGCTTTGAGAATGATTGGGGCAGGGAATGTATGGATGTGCTTTATACAATTGATGTATGTATATGTATGGATGGTGATAAGAGTTGTATGGGTCCCTAATAAAATGTAAAAATAGAAAAGAGGAGACAAAAATGATTAGGGCAGGGACTGTACAGATGTGCTTTATACAATTGATGTATGTATATGTATGAACTGTGATAAGAATTGTATGAGCCCCTAATTGTTAAAATTTTTAAAAAATTAAAAAAAAAAGAAAATGGAAAAAAAAAAAAGAAAACTGCTTCATAAGATCAATGATTAGGGTTACAGAGCAAAGGTGCCACATGGACTAAGGAACACCTGACCCAGTCCATGGTATTTTCACTTGCATCATATGCCCGCGAAAGCTGGGTAATGACTAAGGAGGACTGCAGAATAACGGATGAACTTGAATGACGGTGCTGGTAAAGAATACTGAAAGCTCCATGGACTTCCAGAACAAACAGATCCGCCTTGGAAGAGGTACAGCCAGTGTGCTCCTTCGGATGGAGGAGGGTGAGACTTTGAACATGTAATGTTCAAAGACTGGGCCCTAGAAAAGGACATCATGCTGGACAAGGTGGGGGGGCAGGCAAACAGCAGGAAGACCATCAGTGAGATGGACGGACACAGCGACTGAAAGATTCATGTATCAGGGCTCAAACATAGCAACCCTTGGGAAAATGGCAAAGGACTGGGGAGCATTTTGTTCTGTTGTACATAAGGTTGCTATAAGTTGGGCCCTAACAACTGCTGTTTTTTTTAGTGAGAGAGTAAGTGAGTGAGTGAGAGAGTGAGAGAATGAGTGAGAGTGAGAGTGAGTGAGAGAGTGAGAGAATGAATGAGAGTGAGAGAGTGAGTGAGAGTGAGAGAGTGAATGAGTGAGAAAGTGAGAGTGAGTGAGTGAGAGAGTGAGAGAGTGAATGAGAGTGAGAGAGTGAGTGAGAGTGAGAGAGTGAGTGAGAGTGAGAGAGTGAGTGAGAGTGAGAGAGTGAGAGAATGAGTGAGTGAGAGAGTGAGAGTGAGTGAATGAGAGTGAGAGAATGAATGAGAGTGAGAGAGTGAGTGAGAGTGAGTGAGAGAGTGAGAGAGAGTGAGAGTGAGTGAGCGAGAGTGAGTGAGTGAGTGAGAGTGAGTGAGAGAGTGAGAGAGTGAGTGAGTGAGAGTGAGTGAGTGAGAGTAAGTGAGAATGAGTGAGAGTGAGTGAATGAGTGAGAGAGTGAGTGAGTGAGTAAGAGAGTGAGAGAGTGAGTGAGAGAGTGAGAGTGAGTGAGAGTAAGTGAGAGTGAGTGAGAGTGAGTGAATGAGTGAGAGAGTGAGTGAGTGAGTAAGAGAGTGAGAGAGTGAGTGAGAGAGTGAGAGTGAGTGAGTGAGAGTGAGAGAATGAATGAGAGTGAGAGAGTGAGTGAGAGTGAGAGAGTGAGTAAGTGAGTGAGAGAGTGAGAGAGTGAGAGAATGAATGAGAGTGAGAGAGTGAGAGAGTGAGTGAGTGAGAGAGTGACTGAGTGAGAGAATGAATTAGAGTAAGAGAGTGAGTGAGAGAGAGAGTGAGTGAGAGTGAGAGAATGAATGAGAGTGAGAGAGAGTGAGAGTGTGAGAGAATGAATTAGAGTAAGAGAGTGAGTGAGAGAGTGATAGAGTGAGTGAGTGAGAGTGAGTGAGTGAGAGTGAGTGAGTCAGAGTGAGAGGGTGAGTGAGAGTGAAAGTGAGAGTGAGTGAGAGAGTGAGAATGAGTGAGAGAATGAATGAGAGTGAGAGAGTGAGAGAGTGAGTGAGAATGAGAGAGTGAGTGAGAGAGTGAGAGTGAGCGAGAGTGAGTGAGAGTGAGTGAATGAGTGAGAGAGTGAGTGAGAGAGTGAGAGAGTGAGAGAGAATGAGTGAGAGAGAATGAGTGAGAGAGTGAGTGAGAGTGAGTGAGAGTGAGTGAGTGAGTGAGTGAGAGAGTGCGTGAGAGCGTGAGAGAGTGAGTGAGAGTGAGAGTGAGTGATAGTGAGAGAGTGAGTGAGTGAGAGTGAGTGAGAGAGTGAGTGAGTGAGTGAGTGTGAGAGTGAGTGAGCGAGAGTGAGAGTGAGTGAGAGTGAGTGAGTGTGAGTGAGAGTGAGTGAGAGAGTGAGTGAGTGAGTGAGTGAGAGAGTGCGTGAGAGCGTGAGAGAGTGAGTGAGAGTGAGAGTGAGTGATAGTGAGAGAGTGAGTGAGTGAGAGTGAGTGAGAGAGTGAGTGAGTGAGTGTGAGAGTGAGTGAGCGAGAGTGAGAGTGAGTGAGAGTGAGTGAGTGTGAGTGAGAGTGAGTGAGAGAGTGAGTGAGTGAGCGTGAGAGTGAGTGAGCGAGAGTGAGTGTGAGAGTGAGTGAGTGTGAGTGAGAGTGAGTGAGAGAGTGAGTGAGTGAGTGAGTGAGAGAGTGCGTGAGAGCGTGA
Source organism: Tenrec ecaudatus (assembly GCF_050624435.1). NCBI lineage: Eukaryota > Metazoa > Chordata > Mammalia > Afrosoricida > Tenrecidae > Tenrec > Tenrec ecaudatus. The sequence goes on along the minus strand of NC_134530.1, from coordinate 248,121,634 downwards.
GAGAGTGAGTGAGAGTGAGAGTGAGTGATAGTGAGAGAGTGAGTGAGTGAGAGTGAGTGAGAGAGTGAGTGAGTGAGTGAGTGTGAGAGTGAGTGAGCGAGAGTGAGAGTGAGTGAGAGTGAGTGAGTGTGAGTGAGAGTGAGTGAGAGAGTGAGTGAGTGAGTGAGCGTGAGAGTGAGTGAGCGAGAGTGAGAGTGAGTGAGAGTGAGTGAGTGTGAGTGAGAGTGAGTGAGAATGAGTGAGAGAGTGAGTGAGTGAGAGTGAGAGTGAGTGAGCGAGAGTGACTGAGTGAGAGAGTTAGTGAATGAGTGAGAGAGTGAGTGAGTGAGTGAGAGAGTGAGAGAGAGTGAGTGAGAGTGAGAGTGAGTGAGTGAGTGAGAGAATGAATGAGAGTGAGAGAGTGAGAGTGAGTGAGTGAGAGAGCGAGTGAGAGAGTGAGATAACCACAACTGCTATTTTTAAGAAGTAGTATGTTTCAATGGAGGACATCAAGTCACTGGGTGGAGCCCTACTATCATATCTGTCCATGATTCCAGCCTAATCTTTGGGGATAACCTAAATTCTGCATTGTAATGTCCAGGAGTCCTGGTGGCTGTGCACTGGGCTGCTTACGGCCAATGACAGCAGTTTAAACCTGCTCCGAGGGGGAAGGAGGGGGCTTTCCAGCTTTGCAAAGAATTACGGTCTTGGAAGCCCACAGGGCAGTTCTGCTCCACCCCATAGGGTCACCATGCGCTGAACTCCATGGCAGCGAGATTTGACTGAAATCTTGAGGTATTCTCAGGCGACCACTGGATTGCTAACCACAGGTTTTCGGTTCAAACCTATCAGTAGTTCAGCAGGATAAAGACAAGGTTATCGTTCTCTGTAAAGATCTGCAGTTTGGACACACCGTGGATGGCCACGGTGGCTACAGCAGTGGGCTCAAGCATGACACTTGTGAGGACGGCACAGCGCTGGCCAGCGGTTTGTTCCGTGTGCCATCTTAAGGGCACCTAGCAGTAACACATGAGTTCTAATACACTCACTGACGGCCAACGACCCATGGCATGCACATGTCCTCAGACAGAGATGGGAATCGAGAAACAAACATTTACAAGGCTTTAGTATCAGAAACGGAGAGGTTCACCTCCACTAGTTAGTCATCCGGTGGAAATGGAGATCTGTTCTCCAGAATGTGTCGTATAAACTTTTTATTCTGTGTTTTCCAGATAAGCTGAGTTCCACTGTTACGATCTAAGACCTTGGCTTACCTTGTGTCTTCTGCAGTAAGTTTAATGTTTTTTCCTTGAGTTCTTCAAGAATCACATCATCGTGGGAGATACTCTCCAACAAGTGGAAGCGCTGGTCTTCCAAGTGAGGGACCTCATGCATTACTACCGTCGATAAGAGTTGATCTTGCAAACCTTGGAATGTTACCGTGAAGTTGATCATGGTAACGAAGTTATAAACTGATGGAAGAAAATGAGGATTGGCTATTTCTGTAGATATGTATAACCTAAAACATGAAAAAGTCAACAGTTACTTGAGGAAAACATTTGTTTAAATAATAGAAAATTTATTTTTCCTTGACGTGTATGGTAAATGTTATCCAGCCTTGCACACAAAGTAGGTTATGGATTTATATTATGTGAATACAGTTGCTATTTCATACTTTAAAAATGCAACCATAAATTTTGTTCATGTATACTTGACCTACTTAATTATGCCCAAGTACAAAGACAAAGAAAAACGGCAAACAATCATTTTTAACGTGACACCTCTAGCCCTTGTCTTGAGCAGAGCCTAGGGAGGTGAGGGGGCAAGGACGGAAGCAGGTTACAGGTGGTCAAATGCACAGAAAACTCCAAAGTGAGAGAGAATGGCGCCTTGCAGTCGCGCCGTGCCAGGGAGACCCTCAGACGGACGACTTCCCAATGGGTTGCAACAGCACTGCGCTGGGAATTCAGAATTGTATTCAGTCTCGATATGAGCTTTCAATGGCAACATATTGGAAGTAGACTGCAGGCCTTTCCGCTGAGCTCCCTTTGGGTGGACTTGAATCGCCAGCCTGTCCTTTAGGAGTCGGCGTGTTAACCACGTGCACCGCCCAGCCCTCATGTTGCTGTTAGCTGCCAGCAAGTGGACTCCGACTCATGAAGACTTTAAGTACAACCGATGAGACTGCCTGGCCCTGTGTCATCCTCCCTCTCAGTGGCATGGTGTACAGTTCCATGCTGCCACCAGTGTGCCAAGCTGTCTCATCAAAGGTCCATCTCCCTCTTTGTCTTTGGATCTATCCTTCCCCAAACATAGTCTTCCTCTATTCATCAGTGCTTCCTTTTTAATTTTCCTATAGTATCTCCTCGCCACGCCCCAGAGTTTCCACGGCAGGAGGCAGGGTCTGCCACCTCAGCTCAGAATACGCAAATATGTGAAAGCTCCTCCCTCGTTCCTTAGACCTCCTGCGCCTCCCCCTCCATCTCTGTCCTTTCTGAACCCATATTCTTTTTTGAAGACAGTTCTATTGGCATATAATTAGTATATCCGGCAACTCAAGAGTTTGATCATTAAAAAGTTGTACGGTCACCACCACAATCCAAGTACAGTCACCACCACAATCCAAGTACAGTCACCACCAAAATCCAAGTACAGTCACTACCACAATCCAAGTACAGTCACCACCACAATCCAAGTACAGGGACCACCAAAATCCAAGTACACTCACCACCACAATTCAAGTACAGTCACTACCACAATCCAAGTACAGTCACCACCACAATCCAAGTACAGTCACCACCACAATCCAAGTACAGGGATCACCACAATCCAAGTACAGGGACCACCAAAATCCAAGTACACTCACCACCACAATTCAAGTACAGTCACCACCACAATCCAAGTACAGTCACCACCACAATCCAAGTACAGCCACCACCACAATCCAAGTATAGCCACCACCACAATCCAAGTACAGCCACCACCACAATCCAAGTACAGTCACCACCACAATCCAAGTACAGCCACCACCACAATCCAAGTACAGTCACCACCACAATCCAAGTACAGTCACCACCTCAATCCAACTGAGAGCCCTTTCTTCTCTCTTGGGCTCGTTGTTATCGGTTAGTACTTTCTAGAGATGAATGTGAAACGTGTCAGTTGGGCAGCTCTTTTTGTTGTGATCCCTAAGGTTTTCAATGGATAATTTCTAGAACTTATTCACCAGGACTTTCTTCCTAGCCTACCTTGGTCTGGAAGCTCCATTGAAACCTTTTTACCTTGAGTGAGTCTATTTGAAATACCACCAGTAGAGCTGCCAGCTCTGTCCCGTGTAAGCCACCACTGCGTGACACAGCAGCCCAAGAAAGGCATGGTTTCTAAGGTCCAAAGAGCTTGCCCAGACACATGGCCAGAAAGTGACCAGGAGGCCACCAAATCTTCTTTCTGAAACAGTGCCCTTCACGGTTCTAACTGCCCTGGCCGATTACCCGCTGGCCCCGCCATTTCCTGATAACCAGCAGACTGTCCCTTCGCCCTTCCCACTGGAAGAATGTCCATGACCAGTCCTTTTAAATGTCTTGTTCCTTTGGGAGAGATTCTGGTGGCAGCTAGGTCTTAGACTATCGAAATGTTCTTTGTGAGGCTGGCTGATGGGAATCAGTGTCCAGAAAGTCCGCAACTCCTGGGAACATGGATACAATATTTCTCAGATCTCCCTCTGCAAACGCTTATCTTTTTTGCTTTAGATAACAAACATGGTTGTTTTTTTTTAAGTAGCAGAAACTATTCCTATCTCCTCTCCCTAAAATATTAGGCAAACAGCAGGAACAGAATTTTTCCGGGTAAAGGTGGTGCCAACCCCTCGCCCTGAAGACTCTTGATGGACCGCCTAGCAGTTCGTGGGGCACAGTTGGAGAAATCCTGACTAGGGATGACTTGCTACATAACAATTCTACTCTTTGTTCTGCACCCGGAATGTGATCAGCAACCGAAGATTAACAAGGGCCTTCAAATGCTACCTCACTTTTTCTTCCGACAGGAGCGTAGGTCACAGAAGTGCAGGACCCAAAGAGGGGGTCTCCGATACCTTAAAAATACAGAGCGTTTACTCAGTTTCAATGTGCGATATTACCTGAATTCAGAATTGTATTCAGTCTCGGAGTCATTAATCCTTATGAAATATTGTCCTCTTTTCTTATAGATTGCTTTCCTTAAAATTGCCTTTAAACTCGGCGCTAACGTTTCAGGGAGGTTCTGGAAAACAAAACCAAACCCAGCAGACGTGACATTTTTCAAACGTCACCTGAGTGGCGTTTTGGAGTGATGTCTTGGTGCAACAAGGGCAGTACAGTTGAAAAGACACTGCGTGGCGGGAACTTACAGCTCGTCACAACTCTGGACACCGCGAATGGCAGCCCCGAGAGAATTTAACATGAAGACGACTTTACTTATTATTCTTGCCCTTACAGTCATCTGTCACTTAAGATTTATATTCTTTGGGCTGAGCGCATACAATATACTCATGGCTGCATGGGTTCAGGGGGTTAGGTGATATTGCTCAAATACCTGCAAGAGGACAGTCCTTCCTGTTTTCATTGCGTTTTCAATTTTCTTAATGTAATTGCTGTCCTTGGTGGAGACTTCCTGCAGTCTGGACCCTTCCATCTGACGGATCCAGTTATGGGCTTGCTTATGCGGGTCGATCAGCAGGGGCCACTGCTGGCCATTCTTGATCAGGATGGCATTCTCTGCTGAGTACTTACCCAGAGGCAGCCCCTGGCTGTGCCACTGCAGGATCTGGAATGAAAACATCCGCGCTTGGACAAGTCCACACGCTTCTTGACAGCGTGCACTGTCTAAAGAGAAACTTTAGAGAATGATGTACCTCCGAAAGGACAGAGAGAGTTAACAATGTAAAAGCACCTGCACAGGGAAAAAAAACAACCCTTCTTTTTGGTCAGGTGACTAGTCCATCATTAAATTACGTATGCATTTTGTCCATCAGGCGGGGTATTTAGAATGCCCATTACAACAAAGATGCTGTGGGAGATAGAAAAGAAAGAAACAATCCTAGTAAGGTACCTGTTTACAAGGACTTTAATGGCAAGAACAGGTACACATACGAGGGGCGCTTTGAGAAGTTGGTGGGCAAATGAAATGAAAAGACAATGGAATCTCCCACAACATTTTTAAAGCCCCCTGGTACCTTGTCCATGCAACAATATAGAAGTATGCAACTAAATTGATGGCTACTCTATCGAGCACTATCTGCCAAGCACATACACCTTGCCTATTAAATTCCTCTAACCACCCTCCAGATTGAGATGGAGGCGCCGAGGCTAAAAGCAGTGAGGGGTAAGCTCTAACCCAATCGCAATCAGTTCTTCGTCTGTGGCCCTGCTCCATACTTCCCATTTGGGAAGGGATTATGGAAGAGGTGGATACGATGGCGAAGTGTGGGGAAGACATCCGACGGTGCCCGGCTATCAGAAGAAACAGAATCTAAGTGAGTTGTCAACTACAGCCACATGGAAGCAGCACACCAGCCTATGTGATCCAAGGATGGTAGCTAATGAAGCCCAAGGTCGGAGGCTGGAATTGTAGGCGAGCGTAAATGCTAGTGCTCACCTTGCAGAGGGCTTCGGATGACAGTGAATGCCCCGAATCCATCGGCTGAGTCCCCTTGTGGGTGAAGCCTCCATTGAACTCCCTCTGAGTATTGCCCAGAGATTGGACAGCCTTGTCTTCAGAGAGAGGCCATTGGGAAGTGGATTAATGCAGACACAGTTAGGTCTGAACATTTTATCATTTTTTTCTCTTTTGCCCATTTTAGATTTGTTCTTGTTTTGATTATTTCCTGCTTTCTTTGGATTGAGATAATTCTCTTCTCTATTTTGTTATTGTTGGTGGTGCTTTTGCTTTGGCATAGTTTTCTCTATATGAAATCCAGGAGAGGTAAATCTGTAGCGACAGCAGCTGGCTGAAGCGTTTCTGAGGGTTCTGGCGGGGGAGCAGGAGGGAAATGGAAGCTGCTAATACTGAGCACAAGAATGAGGAGCATGTTCTAAAAATGAAATGACGTGGCGAGGGTCTTCCCTGTGAGTATAAGGGCTTGATTCTGGGTTCCTTCAACTGTGATATGCATGTAATTCTTTACACGGCTTCTCTTTGCCTGCTTCTTCCTCCCAGTGTCAAATCGGCACTTCGGGAGAAAAAGGCCAGGGAGACCCACGACGGGAGAGAAGAACATCAGGGAATATTCCTGCCAAAGGCAGCAGGGACCTCTCCAGGCAAAGGCAGAATACATGAAGAATGTTTTAGCTTTAGAACAGAGGAAAACATTTTCTGTTTCAGCTTACGCGGAACTTCATGCTATCGAATTTAGCCTAAAAGTTAGTTATGATGATAAACCTTTGAAAACCCAAGTATTTCTGTTGACTGGAGTGTAGATTGCATTTGAGTCAGGACAAAGAAGATGGGAGCCAGGGGGCTGGGAGAAATACACCCGAGCTTAATAGTTAATCAGCGTTATTATTTCCAAATGGTAATCCATCTCCTGATCTTCATTTGTTTGGTCTTTTTTGATCGATCCGGCTTTATTTGTTTGTTTGAGCTTTAAGTCTTGCAAAACAAGTGACAATCAAAGGCTGTTCACCCTCCTCTGTGTGTGTGGTTACCTTCTTTGTGTGGACAAGGCTTTTTAAAAAAATCATTTTATTGGGGGCGCATACAGCTCTTATCACAATCCATCCATCCATTCATTAGGTCAAGCACATTTATACATTTGCTGCCATCATCACTTTCAAAACATTTTCTTTCTACTTGAGCCCTTGGTATCAGCTTCTCATTTTCCCCTCCTTCCCTCATAAACCCTTGGTAATTTATAAATTATGATTATTTTTTCATGTCTTACACTGACTGATGTCTCCCTTCACCTACTTTTATGTTGTCCTCCCCCCTGGGAGGGATTATATGTAGATCATTGTAATTGGTTTCCCCTTTTCTATATCCACCTGCCCCTTATCCTTTGGTATGGCTACTCTCATGATTGGTCCTGAGGAGTTTATCTGTCCTGGATTCCCTGTGTTTCCAGTTCATATCTGTACCCATGTACATGCTCGGGTCTAGCCCGATTTGTAAGGTAGAATTAGGGTCATGATACTGGGTGGGGAGGAAGCATTAAAGAACTAGAGGAAAGGGGTATGTTTCATCAGTGCTACCCTGCACCCTGACTGGCCTGTCTTCTCCCCGCAACCCTTCTGTAAGGGAATGTCTGATTGCCTACAGATTGGCTTTGGGCTTCCATTCCACACTCCACTCACCATTCACATTGACACAATATTTTGTTCTGGGTCTTTGATGCCTGATACCTGACCCCATCGACACTTCATGGTCAGTGTGCTTCTTCCATGTGGGCTTTGTTGCCTCTCAGCTAGATGGCTGCTTGTTTATCTTCAAGCCTAGCTGGGCACCATCAGCTTTCTTGACCACATTTACTTATGCACCTATTTGTCTTCAGCGATCATGTTGGGAGGGTGAGCATCTCCGAATGCCAGATTATTAGAACAAAGTGTTCTTGCATTGAGGGAGGACTTGCTTGTTTTCTTTTATAATTATTACCATCCCATTACACACACACACACACACACACACACACACACACACACACACACAGTCTTACTGTTCAAACAAATGTAAGAACTGCATTAAATATTCCTGAGACTAACCTTCTGTTCTCCCAGGCCTTCCTCCTTCCCTCCGTCCGTAAGTCCTTCTGTCTCTGGTAATGCTAGGTTTTCAGAGATGCCCAACAGTACTTATACTCACTGTGAATGTAGGAGCACGTCCTGGGTCTAATGTCCTCCTGACCATCGGATGATCCCAAAGGCCTGCGGGGAAGTTTCTCTGGGCCGCTGAGTGGGGTATCTTGGCGGTTTCTCTTCAGCGTTGTGCTTTTGATTTGTGGATGCTGCTCTGCCCATCAGTCGCAGTCTGGACACAGAGGACCTTGGTCCTCAGGGAAATCAGCTGAGGGGCACCCACAGGTCTCTTCTTTGTTTTCCATCTCCCCTGGCTCACCGGCTTGGGAAGAACTCAAGAGGTTATCAAGGCAGAAGTGGGAAGTTCTTCTGGTTCCAGACTGTGAGTGACTTCCTCTTCGAGGGCCTCAGGAGGGCTCTTGGGCTTCTCTAGTGGCTCTGGGTCAGGAGATGCCTGCGTAGAAGCCCTAGAACTGGGAGTCGTCTCAGTCGCCAAGGAGGCCCTGGGGCTGGTGGGTGAACCCCCTAGAGGGCAGTCCTGCTGGCGGGTGTGCTCCCTGAGGAAAGCCTGGGGCTCTGAGTGGTTCTGGGTGGAGGAGGCCTACTGAGGTTCTCAAGAGAACAGCTCACTTCTTTGGTTTAATTCTTCAGATTCCCCGTTATTCTTCAAGGAAAACACAGAGGGGCTGGTAGTAGAGGGGACAGAACTGGAGGGGGCATGCGTTTGAACCGGGGAAGAGATGGCTAAAGGAAGCTCGCGGCTGCTTGCGAGGCCCTTCACCACAAAGACCTTGTCGGAAGGGCGCTTCTGCAGTTTGCTCATCACCTCGTAGAGACTGCTGGAGCTTGCTTACTTCTGCGTAGAGAACACCTCTCAGGTCGGAAGTATTTTGGAAGATGGTCACATCACAGCCAATGTGACTGTTACAAAGATTAGGCAGTTCTCCAGCAGTTCCTGGTTGAGGTCTCCAAATACTAATCAGGATTTATTGAACTCTTCTTGTGCCTTGGCAGCCTGCACCCCATCTTTCTTCTCGGCATTCTGCACAGCTTCCTGTCACAGTCCACAAGTTTCAGACCCGCTTGGCAATTCTCTCCTTCTGCTCATGAACTGAGATACATCATTTCCCATGCTCCTCACAGCCTGGTCAGCTACCTTCTCTTTAGGGTCTTCACCAAGGAGGGCATTCGTCCCTCTGATGGCCTTGAGCTCCTCCTGGCCTGGCTGCAGCAGGTCTCCTGCAGGCTCTGACGCTCGTTGAACCCTCATGCACTCCTTTGACAGCACCAACCCAGGCAGCTCTTCAGGTCCTTGCATAACTTCCAGCCTTCTTCCCCGTGGTCCATGATGCTGGCACTCATTTCAAACCATTCACCTTTGGTTCCCGTGGTTTCCCCAACGTCTGCAGAATCTTCTCCTGGGCCTTGCTGAACCTGCTTGGCAGAGAGGCCTGCTGTGAGGCCTGCCTTGTCCTTGACCTTTCTGTGAGCTCCTGGGGGACACCCAACCTGGCCAGGCATCCTACCTGCTGCCTCTCTGGAGGCCCCTGAAGAGGAGGTGCTGGCTCGCGGCATGCCGTGCATCTGGTGGTGGTGTGCATGCGCGTGTGTGTATGTGGAGTGGAGTGGGGTGGCCTTCAAACTTCCCTCCTGGCAGGCGCATGGGTCCCAAGCTAAGGCCACCCCGCGTCTGCCACCTCTGTGAGGGCCACTTCAAGGTCAACTCCTCTCTTTGTCTTATCACCTAATTATATTGCCCCAAACACTATAGTCTAGCTTTCCATGTTTTGAAGTTCAGGTCAATGAAATCTTACAGTATAGATCCATCCCCTTTTGCTTCATCCGTCTCCTTGTTGAGAAGTCTATGTATTGATATATCAAGATGTGTTTATCCATTCTACTGCTGAGGGGACTTTTATTATTTTTTATGCTTTTGCCATTATAAATACCAATGAATATGCTTATATTGATTCACTTATGCATGTATTTTTGATGGGCAAAAACCTGTAATTATTGGATTATAGGATATGTGCATTTAAAAAATTTAATATCACAGTAGTCTAAAATGATTGCAGAATTTTGCATTCTGATCAGCAATTTATGAAAGATTCTGTTACTCCACATCCTTCCTGACTATTTAAAAAAGTTTTATTATCAATGGGGATTTAATACATATATCATTCCATAGTTTAATCATGTCAAGCAGAATTGTACAATCGCTACCACAATCAATTTCCAAACATTCTTTTTCTACAGGGACTCCTTGACATCGTCTTCCATTTATCCACCCCCCTGCGCCCCCTCCCCCTGAAACCCCTATTCTACTTGCTGCTGCTATAGGTTCATTAATCCTGGGTTACATATACCAAAAGATGGAAAAACACATAACACAACTTCCAGAGGGTGTCCTCGCTATCATTCTTCCTAACTCTTGACAATGTTAGTCTTCTATGTTCAGGTCTATCTGGCAGATGCATGTGCTATCTCGTTTTGGTTTTAATTTGCATATCCCAGGTTGAATAACGAGGATAAAAATCTTTCCATATGTTTATTGGCTCTTTGGGTATTCTCTTTTGTGAGCTGCCCATTTGAGCCTCTGGCCCATATTTTTGTGTGTTGCTTATGACTAGCAATCACTTTCTTTACATTTTGGATTGGGACCTTTGTTCAATCTGTTTACTGCACACATCCTCTCTTACACGTTCACTTGTCTACATTCTCTTAATGTCTGCTTACGTTTTCCAGTTTGTCATTTTTTTCTTTATGGTTGATTTTTAAAAAGAAATATCTTATTAATAAGAGGGTAATATAGATATTTATAGATATGAATAGGGTAATATAGACATTTTCCTAAATTATACTCTATTATTTTATATCTCATTACATCCACAATTCATCTGCATTTGAATTTTTGTGTGTGATTTGAAGTGATGGTCAAGTTTCTTTCTCTCTCCCCCTCCATTTTGTATGGATGTTTGACTACCTAGTGCCATTTATGGTAAAGACAGGCCCACTGTCCTGTAATATCACTTTTTTACATCAATCAATTATCCTTGTATGTTTGGGTTTGCTCCTGGCTCTCAATTCTATCAATGGGTCTTGCTGTTAACCCTTGCATTGGCACACACGGTTGGCAGTTGTCCTGATACGATTGTCCAGATTACTGCAGCTTTAAAGTAAATCTTTTAATTTTAAATAGAAAGTTTCCCCACTAAGTCATAATCAAGAGTGCTTTGATTGTTTTGAGGCTTTGCCTTTTCATATAACTTTTAGAGTCAGTTTGCAACATCCATAGGCACACAACACATGCACACACGCACAGACAGGGATGTTGAATGGGATTACAATGGATTCATAGATCCATTTGGAAAGTACTAGTAACTTTAGAATATTGAGTTTTTAAATCCTTGATCATGGTATAAAACTGTTATTTAGGTTCTTTAACATTGATTTTATAATTATGTTGATATGAATCATGTATATCTTTTGATAGATTCATCTTGATGGTGCAACAAATGGTATTTTAAAAAATTCACACTTTGCTGCTGGTATAAAGAAATGCAATTGATTTTTGTTTACTGACTTGAATTCCATTAAGTATGCTAACTTTTTATTAATTCTCACAGTGTATTTACAGATTCTTTTGGGTTTTCTAAGTATATAATATATCACTTGCAAATAATGAAATTTTTCTTTCTTCTTTCCCCAAACTACTATCTTTCATTTTGTTTTATTGCCTGACTGTGCTAAGATCTCCAGGACAAGGTGACTGTAAGTGAACATCCTTCGTCAAGGTCTTGGTCTCAAAGGAAATGCTTTCATCAATGCATCATATTTTCAACTCCAATGTCTCCTTCGTCTAATGTTAGTTTAGAAGTATACTTCCACATCCCCCCAAATCTCATGAGACATTTCAAAGAAGCTTTAGCTATTGACTTCTAGCTTAATTGAATTTTGGCCAGGTCACATCCTCTGTGTGATTTCAGTCATTTGGCTTCGGTAGGAACGTGATTTGTAATCCATTAATAATTGATTTTTGACAATGTTCTCCATGTTCCTGAGTAGGATGTGTAAGTTGATCTTATCAACATTTCCTTCTGCTAACCAATTTTTATATGCTTCTTCTATGATAAAGTGGAGGGGCAGTGAAAAAAAGGAAGCCACGCAAGGAGATGGGTCGACACAGTGGCGGCACCACGGGCTCAAACAAACAACACTCACAACGGCACAGGCTAGGGCGGTGCTCCCTTCTGGGGACACTAAGAGTCGCAAATGACTTGGCAGCACCAAGTAACAACATGAGTCACAGCGAGCGCCAATACATGTTCCCTCCGCTTGTAGATTGTCTACTTTCCTTGTAGTTCCTTCTTTTGGGGTGTTTACTCCTCTGTTTGTTGTATTTTGACGACTTGCATATTGCTATGAGGCTGACAGCTATGATGATGGTGTCTCAATACCAGTAGAGTTACCTATAGTGGGCAGGTTTGAATGGAGCTTGCAAAATAAGACAATCTAGAGAGAATGGCCTGGTGAATTGCTTCGAAGAGTCAGCCCATGAAAACCTCATGGATCACAACAGAACCTTGTCCAATTCACTGCTTTGGACACACCTTCAGGAGGAGCCAATTGCTAGAGGAGAACACGTGCTTGTTCAGAGAGGGCCCGAGCGACTAAACGCATCAGCGATGGTCTCAATCAAAGCTGTGAGGATGATGCAGGACTGGACGCTGTTTCGTTCAGTTGTATATAAGTTTCTATGACTCAGAGTGAACCCAACAATATTTATCTGTTTACCTACCTACCTGGCCATCTACCTTTTAGTTAAAATAAATTTAGATATATTATTGATTTTTGAGGAAATAAATAACTTCTTATCGTAAAGTGGGTTTATTTAATTCTGGCAATAATTTTTTGCCTTCAAAATCTATTTTGTCTGTTTTTAGATCATCTACAGCACATTTCCTCCCATCTAAAAATCCCCAGTCTTCATTATCTTTATGTTTTGGACGTGTTCTTTATAAAACGATGTATGTATGATATATCGCATGTAATGACTGCTTCATGCTTTGGTTTATCCTCACAGTTGTTGCTACATTTGAGCCTGTTTTCCTAGCCACTGTGTGAACCCACCTCTTTGCAGGTCGTCCTCTTTACCAAGCATGACATCCTTCTCCACGGACGGGTCTCTCCTGGTACTATGTCTACAACATACGAGACAAAGTCTCTTCATCCTCCCTTCTAAGGACCACTAATGGGTGTTTGCTCCTGTTTTTTCTCATCCCGAGTTGTGTCACACCAGCAAAGGAAGGTCCTGACAGCTTCAACACATCGATGTCAGTAGAGACTCTACTTAAGGAGGCAGCTCTTCTCTAGTCGTGTTGAGTGTCTTCCAACCCAAGGGGCTCATCTTCCATCATGATATCACACCATGCTCCTCTTTATGCATCAGGTTTTTGCAGTGCAAGTTTTTAGAAGTAAATGGTCAATCCTTCGTTTTAGCGTGCCCTCATCTGGAAGCTCTGCGGAACCTCTCTCCCATGGGTGGGTGACCCTGCTGGTATTTGAAATACCAGTGTGGTAATTCCCAGAATCGCAGGACATGCAAGACACCGCAGTATGACAAACAGATCAGTGGTGGAACTCATAATTAGAATTATGAAAATAGGAAGCCAGCACTTTCTTCGGAGGCGTATTAGTGGACGGTCAATGGAACAGAGTTATCCGGGAGCCCTGGTGGCATAATGGATTACACATTGCATGCTAGCCACAAGGTTGGCAGTTCCAAGCCACCAGCTGCTTCTCAGGAGGAGGATGCAACTCCCAATTTGTGTCAACAGCTGTAGTTCTGGAAGCCCACAGGGAAGTTCTACCATGTTCTTTTGGGTTGTGGTGAATCAAACCCAGCTTGATGGCAGTGAGTTGGGAAATTTTTTTTGCTTATTTAGAGATAAATCTAAAATTATTCTTTGAAGAGTTAAAAAATCGATTGATTTTTTTTTATCCTTACAAAAACAGCACAGGCGTCCCACAAGGGAAAGGCAATAAAAATCTATTAAGTTGGATAAGTGAGAACTCTATATTTTTGACTATGTCCAAGAATATTCTCTGCAGTTTAGAAATCTTACTACTTTTTTCTTAATTGAAGGATTTCAGGCACAGAAGTCGGGCATATTCATTGGATTACATTGGGAAAAAGAGTATTATGGCTTTTGCCCAGAGGATCAGAAACAGGAAAGATATATCAATCGAGACATTCAAAATATAGCTTTAAGAATGTAGGCCGACATCTCGCTCAGAAGCAAATAAGCCCACATGGAAGAAGCACACCGGCCAGTGCGATCACGAGGTGCCCAAGGGACCAGATATAAGGCATCATGCAAAAAAAAAAAGATATAAGTGTGTGTATGTATGTGGATATATGTGTATATGTATATATGTATGTGTATATATATATATATTATATTAAATGAAGGGGGAAGTGCAGAGTGGAGACCCAAGGCCCAAGTGTCGGCCAATGGAGATCCCCTCATAGAGGGGTTTAGGAGAGGAGATGGGTTAATTAGGGTGTGAGGTAGTATCGATGAAGAACACAGCTTTCCCCCAGATCCTGGATGCTTCCTCCCCCCAACTACCATGATCCGAACTCTACCTTGCAGGGCTGGATAGGACAGAGGCTGTACACTGGTACATATGAGGGTTGGAGGTACAGGGAATCCAGGGTGGATGATACCTTCAGGACCAAGGGTGTGAGGGGCGATGCTGGGAGAGTGGAGGGTGAGTGGGTTGGAAAGGGGGAACTGATTACAAGGATCTACATGTGACCTCTTCCCTGGGAGAGGGACAGCAGAGAAGGGGGGAAGGGAGACTCTGGATAGGGCAAGATATGACAAAATAACGATGTATAAATTACCAAGGGCACATGAGGGAGGGGGGAAAGGGGAGGGAGGTGGGGGAAAAAAAAGAGGACCTGATGCAAGGGGCTTAAGTGGAGAGCAAATGCCTTGAGAATGATTGGGGCAGGGAATGTATGGATGTGCTTTATACAATTGATGTATGTATATGTATGGATTGTGGTAAGAGTTGTTTGAGTCCCTAATAAAATGTAAAAGAAGAAAAGAGAAAAAAATGATTAGGGCAAAGACTGTACAGATGTGCTTTATACAATGGATGTATGTATATGTATGAACTGTGAAAAGAATTGTATCAGCCCCAATAAATTGTTAAAAAAAAAAATTCACACACACACACAAAAAAAGAATGTAGGCCGAGTGGAAATCTCGATATTTTCACTTTTCAAGATAATCTGGGGAAAGTATACAAATATCAACATTTGCAAACACCCGAAGTCTACGTAAACAACAGGAGTCACTCAGCTGGACAATACAAATATGTTCCTACCTCATTTTTTTGTGTCATGACTTGGATTAATGAAAAGTTTGAAGACAAAGAAATGTTGTTTTCAGCGCATATCGTCTCCCATTTGTTCACAATAAGCTGTCGAAATTCTGCTGTTAACACGCCACTGTAGACAATGCACGCTGCTGACAGAAGAATGTCACCCCAAATCCCCCTCAGCTTCTTGTCAATTTGGGAGACTATTTCCTGCCATCGAGTCTGAAGGGTAGAAGATAGATTGAGTTACTGACCTTTGATGTAAAACATCAGACATTTATTATGAGACACTTAGAGAACGAGTGGCTTCCAAGCACATTTACTCTGCTAATTGTTATTCTTGGAACCGTTCTCAAGTTGTAGTTGCATAAGAATCCACAATGGACAATATTTTTAAAGAAATGGTTTCTGCCGGGACCATTGGTTCCATTATTGGATTTGTCGATGGTGTCCTATTTGCGAATATAGAGAACCATTTCAAATCCATTGTCTGAAAAAGCAGGAAGATTTTCTAAAAGAGGATAATTAAAATGTTTTTTAAAAGATTAATTACACTCTGACTAGTGTTGCATCATAACAACCAACAGAACTTGTTCTTACTTATTTGCTAGACATTTGACACTGAAAACCTCATTGAGGTCTTCGATAGCTCTGCTAAGTAGCCCCTATTAACTTCATTTCATTTCTTAAGGTCATTTGATTGGGGGCTCTCACAGCGCTTATAACAACCCACACATCAATTGTATTGCTGCCTTTTAATATGCTTAGAGAAGTTAAGCAATTTGCTCCAGATCACAAAGCTCTGAGAGGAGTTGCTGGGATTTGAACCCAGTTCTCCAGCGTCAGGTCCTGCTTCAATGTGCTTCAACCAGGTAGGTGCTGGAATGGTCAATGTCTAAAACATTCAAGTAAGAATTCTCTCTTCTGGAAGCTTAACATCTGGCATAGTCCACTCATATATGTGGCTTCCAGGGAGCTCAGTCCACTTTTGAGCTCTGTAGTCTCCTTTTGACTGGTCTGATTTCATTGCCTCCTCCTGGCTGTTTAGGAGTCTGTAATGACATCTATCTGGTTAATCAAACCAAATACAAATCACCTTGACAATGTTCTCACATCCCTTGAGGAAGGTAAGGTGTGACCAAGTCATGATTTTAATGGATTCAAGTATAGGGAAAAACAAAACCAAAACTCACTGCCCTCATGTTGATACCAACTCACAGAGATCCTATAGGACAGGGTCGAACTGCCCCCTGTGGGTCTCTGAGACTCGAACTGCTTAGGGGGGTGGAAGGACCTGACTCTCTCCCAGGAAGCAGCTGGAGGTGTCCGGCTACCAGTCTGGTGATTCTCAGCCCAGTGCGGAGCCACAAGGACTGAGAAGGGGGAAAATTAGAGGGGTGATAAAAAGGTGAAATAAAAGGAGTCAGAAGCTTGACAAGAGCCAATAAAGTTCTCTTTCTGTCACTCCTGATCTCTATATTCAGCGTGGGGCACTTCTATGCTTAGAAAGGGAAACTGAGGACATACGCTTTGAGAGGTTTGCTCAGGGCGCTATAGGAAAAAGAAAAGTGCCGAGGTCTTATGAACAAAAAGAAATAACTTCTCATTAGTCTGTTATCTCTGTTTTAAGACTGCTTGGCCAGGAGTCCTATATATTTTATTCTACCTGATCATAATAGGAAGTTGGATAATCAGGTAGCTTTAGGAGGCACGTGATGCAGCCTGCTGTGAAAACCGTCTTGATGCAGCCTGCTTGAGGGCCATAGCAAACCAAGGGAGCGGTACCTTTTCATCTTCCAGGGCAGTCAGTAGGATCGATGCACACTGCAAGCGCCTGGTGGCCAGTATTCTCCGATTTGCCAAGAGTCCTTTTTCGGCAACAATATCTTTGTAGGTTGCTTGTAAAGACAGCAGATGTTCTTCAATCTGAAAGACAATTAATTTGTTATGGAGACAATCTTCTACCCCCATTTTGCCTTGAGAGTACAGCTGTCATTTATAAGACGTGTATAACCACTTCATTTTTATATCCTGACAAAAGCCTCCTGGAAATATGGAATCTATTACAATAAAAATACATTCTAGTTGTGAGACCATTCCTCAATATTAAAGTTTGTTTATAAAAAAATGTGATCTTTCTTTCCTCGCAGGCCTTCTTGTAGACTTGAGCATTTTCTGACTATTTTTTTTCCACACCGAAAACTTTATATGCTCTCTAAGTCTTTTATTTAAGAAATTAGGTGAGCTTTTAAACCTCAGATACACTGAGCAGACCAGAGGAACTGGTAGGTTTGGAGTTTGGCTGGTAGAATGAAGGGACGGTTGAATTATCCCTTGGCTGTCAGCAGACACCACCATCTATCTTAATAAATATCTGATGAGAGGATTTTCTTAAAATTTCCTGTACCTTGGTAATACTCCTGCTTAAAAACATTTGGTGAACTCCAAAATAATTCCTTGCCAAAGGAGATATTTAAAGTGTCAGTCCTGTCTATAAAAATATCCCTGATCTACTCCCAACCTTTTCTCCTAATTCATTTTCTATGTTAATTCTTTGCAATAATATTACACTTCAGCCAGATTAGTTTGCTCCAGATTTCATACAGTTCCTTAACTTTTCTTACTTCTTACTCACATCCTTCCTTTTGCCTGGATGGTCCCCTTTTCCTAAAGGAATGCAAATGCCAGGCGCCCTTTAAAATCTTGTTCCACGTCTAGGTGGTAAGAAGTCTCAGTCTGGCCAAATCTATATAGGTGCACTGTTAATCATAATTGTCTGGAAAGTATAAATAAATTGCTTACCTTTCATATTTGAGTTTTATAGTCTCAGTAATCCTTTCATTGTTATTTATATTTTTGTAAGATTTTCATGTCTGTTGAAAATCTTTGAAGGCAGGGTTTAGCATGGAGACTTGACCTTGGTACACATTTACTCTTGTATGTTCAAAATTGTGTTTATTGAATACCATTTGTAATTTCTAAATTTCCTTTCTCTATATATGCATAATATGCTACCCTGGTGAAAGTAACTTTTTACCACAAACTATGCCCAGTGCCACTCTTCTGGCATGCTTGCTTTCATTCTTTCATGTTTACTCCCTGTTCATCTGCAGTAAATACTGAGTTGTTTGTGCTTTTATTTATGATGTCATTTGTGTCTGTTTGCTCATCCCCTCTCTTGGTTGTTTCAAGGAAACCTCCCTTCCTTGACACTTATGTTCTTTTATGTGCATTTTAAGATATTAACATGTAAAGCCCATTGATTTAATTGAACACATGAAATGACTATTCTCCCAAGGTAATATTTTTGATGTTTTATGACCCAGTGTGTTAGTCTGGGTTGCTAGAGAAACAAATTCATGGACACTCATATGTGTGTGAGAGAACTTTATATCAAAGAGTAATTGTACATTAAGAGAACATCCCAGCCCAGTCCAGACCAAGTCCATACGTCCGATATTAGCCCATATGTTTGATACCAATTTATAATTTCCTCTTTAGACTCACACAACACATGTAATGACTCTGAATGCAGGGAGATCACAGGCCGGTGGGTGGAAAGTCTTATGGATCCAGTGGCAGTGGAAGCATCTCAGTGGGGTCTCCAGGTGGCTCTTTCAGCTCTAGGGCTCTAGCGTGGCTCCATGTGCCTTGTCAACAGGAATGTCTCACAGGGAGCGAGTGAGTGTCCTGCCTCCAGCAAGCCATTTATCTCCTTAGCACTTCCAAATGAGGTCATCAGGCTGTGACCTGATTGGCAGGCTAAACTCTACCCCTTCACTCCTAATCCTCTCAAATTGACAGCAGATTGTGTACTCACCACACCCAATACATTCTGGTATTATTTCTTTCCTCCCAAGTTCCCTAGATTTTTCAGAAATATTCTTATGTTTGGACCCAAGTATGCAAAAAACAATTTTAAAAGTAGAAGAGAATACACAGCTGAGTGGTACACACACACACACACACACACAATAGAATGTTATTCAGCTATTAAAGGAATGGAGTCCTGATACATGCTGCAACATGAGTGAATCTTGAAATCATCATGCTGAGTGAAATAAGTCAGTCACAAATATGACATGATTGTACTTATATGGAATGTTTAGAATGGGCAAGTCTATGCAGACCAAAACTGATTAGTAGTTACCAATGGGGATAGAAGAACTCATTTTTGTGGGAAACCTACGCTTCTGTTAAAGGCGATGTGTGCACAATATCATGAACACAGGATCACTGAATTGCACTTATGAAGAATGTTGATATTGCAAATGTTATATTACATGCTTATTTACCATAATAAAATAAGTATTATAAAAGTACTAAAATCTTTTGGGGGATCTATCTTTAATAAGCTAGATATTCAAATCATATTGACCTCTTTTTGTTCTGTGACAGTGCCATCCAATAAAAATGAAGCGCATATCACATGCAACATTTAATATTTTCTGGTCTCACTGCCACCGAGTCCCTCCGGACTCATAGCAGCCCTATAGAACAGGGCAGAACGGCCGCTGTGGGTCTCAGAGACGGTCACTCTTGATGGGAGCAGACAGCCTGTCTCTCTCCTGTGGAGCAGCGGACGCTTTCCAACTGCTGGCAACGTCAACTTGAAGACTATCTTTTAAAATAATATGCAAACCTGTTATCACTTTCATAGGTAATTAAAACTTACTGAGGTAGCTCACATTCTTTACGAAAGCTACACATTAAAGCCCCTGAGGTTCAAGGGGTGCTTTTCCCTTGAACTGGTCACACCGAGGTATACTGGGCTCAATAGCCGGGCGGGGCCAGTGGGTGCCGTAGCAGCCGCTGCCCCTCTACACACTCACCTGGGGGATCCATCCACTCAGTATGGTAGCTCCCACCTATGTGCTGATGAATCTTAAAACGTTCATGTTCATTTCCTCGCCTCACTTATTAAACAACTCAATCATCCCTCCTTGATTAGAGATGGGCGGGGGGCCTGTAAGTCTGGCCGAGGAAGTGGGGGAAGGTAGCAGAGCTTGAAGCTATACTGCTGTGAAATGAGAGGTCATAGGTGGAAGAAAGCAATAAAAACAAATCCCATCATGATTGTGTGGCTGCCTGTTGAGGACCACAGAATGTGGAGGACTAGAAGTACTTTCCTACTATTTAATAGTCGAGTTCGGTTTGAAAGTTAGAAGGCAGGTGTCAGAAAGCAGAGGAGCTCTTAAAAGGATAGCCTGAACAAACCATTCTCTGTAGAGAGAAAAGAAAATATTCAGGCCGAAAGAGAGCATCAAGTGAGTTGGTAAGATATGGAAGCAGAGTCCTTCTTGAAACAACAGAGAAATCTTAAGGTTGTTTTTTGTCTGCCCTCTCCTCACCTTTAAAGTTCTTCTCAGGGAGCCCCATGATATTAATTTTTGCCCACCAGCCCCTCCTGCAGGGGTTAGAGCGTGATTCAGACTGGCCAACCCAAATCCCCTATCTAGCCCACCTAGATAGAACCTATCTAGCCCACCTAGAATTCTTTCCTTGGCGCTTGGAAGACTCCAGGACCTGTGGTTGGGAGACGCTAAGCTGATGCCAGTTCAAGTCTTTACCAAACTCAAAATCACAAACACAAAAACACCTCACTGCCATCACATCGGTTCTGAATCACAGTGCCCCTGAAGGAAGGGGTAGAGCGGCTCCTGTGGATTTCCAGAGACTGTGACCCGTTACTGGAGCAGAAAGCCCCATCTTTCTCGGAGGAGGGGCTGGTGGCTTCAAACTGCTGCTCTTCTGGTTAGCAGCTCCACTTGTCACCCACGGTGTCCCCAAGGCTCGCAATACATCATTAGATCTAAAATATGCTTATCCTGCACTCGAGGCTGCTTAGGAAATGTGAAAACTTAAAATACAATGACCTCTTTAAGAACTGGTTTTGTGCAGTTCATAAAGGCATCAAGAGTTAAACAAAAAAAGAGATGGAAAAAATAGCAATTTCTAAATTATCAAGGGCTCATGAGGGAGGGGGGAGCTGGGAGGGAGGGGAAAAAAAGAGGACCTGATGCAAAGGGCTTACGTGAAGAGCAAATGCTTTGAAAATGATGAGGGCAAAGAATGTACAGATGTGCTTTATACAATTGATATATGTATGGATTGTGATAAGAGCTGTATGAGTCCCTAATAAAATGTTTTTTAAAAAAACCAGTCAAATGCACTGTAACTTTCTGCGTATTTGCATTACTTTTACTTCGTTTTATGTAACAATCATAATTTATTTTTACGATTCTAAAAAAAAAAGGTCTTACCATCGTCAAACCTCTTTGTTTCTCAGCCAACCTTTGTCGTGCGATTTTAAGGACATTTTGAGCTTCAGTCACTTGGACTTGTTTAGGGCCCATCACCTGAAAAAGAATATCATCACATTTACATGTCAACAAAACCAGGGTTACTATTAAAAATGACACGCTTGGTAGAAAGCTACTGATACACAAGGAATATAGAATCGCTCTATCTGGGAGAAAATCAAGACAAACAAAACTGTCCTAAATGAAAACATTAAACATCTGGCATGTGTATACATTGCAGTGGTTTTCATTGAGTATTGTTTTCCCAGAAGTTCATCTGAGCATTGTTCAATGAAAGCTGTTTCTGGGAATTCGATGGGCATTTTCAAATCGCGGCATTTCTCAGGAGGAAGACGTGTACCTTCTGCACTTCGTGGTAGTTATTCAACGCTATAACCCACTGGCACATGGAGCAACAAGCAACAGAAACTAGAGCGATCTTTCTTGGGTTGAAATCAGGCAAGCTTATGATTTTTTTCAGCTTCAGGAAAACCTAGAGAGAACATAGTTCACACATTACAAGAGCAAGAACGAGTATTGATCAGAAGTTAGCTCTAATCCATGCTTCATTTCATGGAAGAAATGCCACCATCTTCACAACCATAGACTCCAAGATATTTACCTGAGTACCAAATGGACCTGGCACCAGCAAATTGGTTTTTCTTTTAAAGGAAGGGAAAGGCCTCTAATTAAATTCTTGGGTTGTCTCTATGGATACAATAGTTTTATCATAGTTTGACTAAAGGAATAGACAATACAACAGAAGCAGAAAACCAAACCCAGGTCAACCCTCTCCCACATTGGTGAATTTGAAGACTAAAGAGACCTTACATATGTGCACCTTAGACGTGAGGTGATGGGAACATCATCCCTGTATTCTGGCCCCACCCCACCCCCCGCCTCCACTCCTTCCCTCCACAAGCCACCAAGAGCAATATTGGCAGAGCCCATGTCTACTCAAGGGCTGTCTAGTCAGTGGGGATGGAGTGACGTGTGGCTGACTGAGACAGAGAGGCTCACTCACTCAGCTGTGTCACAGGTTCATGGACCCCACACTGTGAAGGTGGCACAGGGCTGGGTGGGGCTTTATTCTGCTGGGCACAGGGGCGCCGACTCGATGGCACCTGACAACAGCTCAGAGATGGATTCGCAGTGCAGCTGCCTCTAGGAGCCGTAATCAGAATGAAGTCTTTTTCAGACTAAGATTCTCTTTCCCTTTCTAATCAGGCATGCTCCCCTTTGCCTGGAAGGATGGAATTAGTTGGTAGAATTATTTCAATGATATGCAATCAATTCTCATTTTATTGCCAGTGTTATTGTTATCAATGTAATATGTGCGTATGCTTTTTTTTACCTATATTTCTTTGGAGGAGAAATTTTAATTATTAATTAATTTATTTTGCTCTTGTTGAGGAGCTATTGGTTATTGTTAGCGTGAAAAGAGCAGGGGGTCGGATTTGTTAAGAATGACCCAGAAAGTGAGCAGTTGCTACAATAATTCATAAGTATCGTGCACATAACTTATTGCTATGTGCATGTAATTTGGTTGCTCATGTATTATCCTGTACATCCATATAATTACTGTAACTGATTAATTTAATGGTATAGTTAGTTAGTGTATGTATTCTCTGTTATAACATAAGCATCATAATATCGAAGAATGCTCCAGTTGTAAATGATTTTATCCCAGAACCTACCTTAATAGCTCCCACAAAGAAGATGCTCCACGAATATTTATTGAATGAATGGATGATTACTCATTCCTTTAGTCTCTGAGAGTCCCATTTATATGTTTACATGGGGCCAAGGATATCAGGGCCAATTTTCCAATAGCATGGGCTCACTGTGTGCCTCTGTGTCACATTTTGATCATTTCCACAATGTTCCAAATTTTTTTCCATAAAATCGTGCACCTACATAGATTATAGTGTAGTGTATACCTGACTTTAAGTGTGCTTGAGAAGAAAAAGATCGAGCTCACTGATTTTATGCTGATATTTGTGGATGGCCGTGGCCCAGAGAACCCCCAGATCATGTGTGAGACACAGCTGCATTTCTCCCAGCAACACCCACCTCCCCAAACTCTCATTTGCTTCAGTTCCTGTGACTTTCATAAGAAACGACCACAAATGGAGTGGCTCAGAAAGAAAGAGAACTGCGCTCTGCTAGTCCTGGAGGCCCGACATCCCAGTCAAGGCCTGGGGAAGACCACTCTCTCTGGATTCTCCAGAGAATCTGTTCCCGTGTCCTCCAGCTTCCTCCATCATTTGGTTTGAGATGAACTTGGTTGTCACTAAAGAGTCAAAGTTTATTTCAACTTTACTTTTCCCTCTTTTTTTTTTAAGCTACTGAGAAATCTGGAGGGGTTTTCTAAAAAAAGAAACATACTGTGTGTGTGTGTGTGTATATATATATATATACATACAGTTCATCTTAAGAAACAAAATTAACAATAACATTCCATTAAATCCTCCATATATGTGATTCTCTCTCCCTCAATAACCAAATCCCTCCCTTCTCCCTGCTCTTGTCTCTGTCCATGCCTATCTTGTTGTTATCAAAGTCATGTCTATCAGTGTAAAAACCATATTTGTTTTTGATTGTCTTGTAACAATGGTGTAACTCAATAGTTATCTTTGTAAAATTGACTGAGCTTGGTAAGCATTATGTTCTCCAGCTCTGTTCATGGCTTTTGGGTTGTTATTGTTTCTAATTGATGATTTCTATTCCTTAGTATGAATGTACCAGAGCTTGTTTATCTATTCCTTTAGAATTGGGGGTTTTGGTTGTTTCCATATTTTATTTAAAAATTTTAAAACATTTTATTAGGGACTCATACAACTCTTATCACAATGCATACATATACATACATCAATTGTATAAAGCACATCTGTACATTCTTTGCCCTAATAATTTTCAAAGCATTTGCTCTCCACTTAAGCCCTTTGCATCAAGTCCTCTTTTTCCCCCTCCCTCCCCGCTCCCCTCTCCCTCATGAGCCCTTGATAATTTATAAATTATTATTCTGTCATATCTTTCCCTATCCTGTGTCTCCCTTCACCCCCTTTTCTGCTGTCCATCCCCCAGGGAGGAGGTCACATGTAGATCCTTGTAATCGGTTCCCCCTTTCCAACCCATCCTCCCTCTACCCTCCCAGTATCGCCCCTCACACCCCTGGTCATGAAGGTATCATCCACCCTGGATTCCCTGTGCCTCCAGCTCCTATCTGCACCAGTGTACAACCTCTGCTCTATCGAGGCTTGCAAGGTAGAATTTGGATCATGGTAGTGGGGGTGGGGGGAGGATGCATTTAGGAACTGGAGGAAAGCTGTATTCTTCATTGGTGCTATGTCGCACCCTGACTGACTCAACTCCTCCTCTAGACCCCTCTGGGAGGGGATCTCCATTGGTCAACAAATGGGCTTTGGGTCTCCTCTCTGCATGTCCCCCTTCATTCACTATGGTAAGATTTTTTTGTTTCCATATTTTTGCTACTGTGGAAATTGCTGCAACTAATGCAGGCGTGTGTACATCTGTTCATGCTGTGTTCTTGAGTGTTTGAGGGTTGACATTCAGCAGAGAGATCGCTGCATCAGAGGTACTTGGACTTACACTTGTTTTAGGAAGTGCCGTGCAAGTTTCCAGGAGGCTGTGCAATTCTGCAGTCCCCCCAGCAATGTGAAAGCATTCCCATCTCTCCATGCCCTTGCTAGGGTTTATGATTTTGTTGTATTGGATTTTGCTAAAAGTGTTGGTGTGAGGTGGTATCTCATTGCTTTAATTTATATTTCTTTTATTGCTAATGATCTCAAACACTTCTTCATATGGTTGTTGGCAACCTGCATGCCATCTTTGGTAAACTGTCTATTCATGTTTGTGGCCACTTTCTTATTGGGTTATTTGTATTTTTCTTGTTAAGATGTTCTAGTTTTCCATAGATTTTGTAGTTATCTATAGACTATTTCGATCCACACTCAAGGAAATCCAATCAATACATCTATTATTCAAATTTATGTATTACAAAAGTTAGTGATAAAGAAATAGAATAACTTTATCCAGTTGGAAAGTGATCAAATATGCAATAAAAATGCCTGGGTAATTATTGGTGATTGGAATGTAAATGTTGGAAACAGAGAGGAAGGAACAGTGGTTAGAAAATATGGACTTGGTAATAGAAACAAAGCTGGAGATCGCGTGATAGAATTTGGCAAGACCAACAACTTGTCTATAGCAAATACCTTTTCCAATAATACTACAGGTGACTACACACATGGATTTCTCCAGAGGGAATACACAGAAATCAAACTGACTGCTTCTGTAGGAAGACACGACGGAGAAGCTAAAAGCAGGCCAGTGGCTGACAATGCTCAGGCCACACACTAGCGCCGAAGAAAAGGAAAGCACGTCCAAGAACAGATCTGTTGTATGGACACTAATGACAGAAGACCTGATGACCTGGGCGATGGCTTCAGAACACCATAAACATCGAAAACAAAAGGTCATTATAAAGGCAGGACAGAAAGAAAAGATCAAAGTGCATGTCAGAAGAGACTCCAAAACTTGCTCTTCATCATTCACTAGCTAAGGAAAATAGAAGAAATCAAAGAGCTGAATAGAAAATTTTAAAGGACAGCTCGAGAGGACAAAGCCAAATATTATCATGGGATGTACAAAGACCTAGAGTTAGAAAACCAAAAAGTAAGAATGCTCAACACATCTTAAACTGAAGAACTCAAGAGAAAAAATTCAAGCCTCAAGTTGCAGTATTGAGAGTTTTATGGGCAAAACATTAAATTATGCAGGAGGTCTTAAAAGAAGATGGAAAGAACACAGAGAGTCACTGGGCAGAAAGAATTCAGCAGCAACGTAGTACTTCAGAGGACGCATATGAGCCAGAAGCAATGATGCTGATGGAAGGCATTCAAGCTACACTGAAAGCATTAGGCAAAAACAAAGGCTTCAGAAGTTGATGGTTTGCCAATGCAGTGTTTCAATAGGCTGATGATGTACTGGAAGCACTGACTAGTCTATGCCAGGAAGTTTGAAAGACAGCTACTTGGCCAACTGACTAGAAGAGATCCATATGTACAATCATTTGAAAGAAAGAGGACTCAACAGAATACTCAAAGTACAGAACAATTGCCATTGATATCACATGTGAGTAAAATGTTGCTGAAGATCATCCACCAATGGTTGCAACAGTACATTGACAGGATTCAGGCTGGATTCAGAAGAGGATGTGGACAAAGGGATATCATTGCTGATGTCAGATGGATCTTGGCTCAAAGCAGAGAATTCCAGAAAGATTTTTACTTGTGTTTTACTATGTCAACTCATTCAACTATGTGGATCATAACAAACTATGGATAACCTTGAGAAGAATGGGAATTTCAGAACACTTTGTTATACTCAAGAAGAACCTATAAATGGATCAAGAGGCAGTTGTGCAAACAGAACAAGGGACTCTTTCATGGTTTTAAATCAGGAAAGGTGTGTACCAGGGCTGGATCCTCACTCACCATACTTATTCAATATGTATGCTGGGCAAATCGGAAGAAAAATGCGACATCAAGATTAGAGGCAGGCTTATTAACAATCTGTGATCTGCAGATGACACAACCTTGCTTGCTGAAAGAGAGGAGGACTTGAAACACTTGCTGATGAAGATCAAGTATTGCAGCCTTCAATAGGGATCCCGACTCTACATCAAGAAGACCAAAATCCTCACAACTGGATCAATTGGTCACATCATGATAAATGGAGCAAGGTTTGAAGTTGGCAAGGATTTTGTCTTGCTTGGATCCACAATCAATGCTCATGGAAGCAGCAGTCAAGAGATCAAAAGATGAGTTGCTTTAGATAAATCTGCTGCACAAGACATCTTTAGAGCATTGACAAGCAAGGACATTGCTTTGAGGACTAAGATGTGCCTGACCCAGGCCGTGGTATTTTCAGTAATCTCCTATGCATGTGAAAGTTGGACATTAAATAAGGAAGACTGAAAAAGAATGGATGCATTTGAATTGTGGTGCTGGAGAAGAATATTGAAAGTACCATGGACTGCTAAATGGACAAATCAATGTGTCTTGGAAGAGTTATAACCTTAAAGGCACAGATGGTAAGACTTCATCTTCCATCCTTTGGAAAGGTTGTCAGGAGAGACAAGCCCTTGGAGACCATCATGTTTGGTGAAGTGGAGGCGCAGTGAAAAAGGGTAAGTGCCTTCATATGCCTGCAACACTGGGCTCAGGCACAGGAACATGTGTGGGTGGTGCAGGACTAGGGGGTGTTTCCTTTTGTGGTGGGTAGGGTCACTATGGGGTTCAATGGACTCAGGGGCACCTAACAAGATAGATTTTGGACATTAGTCCCTTATCTGATGTATTATAATCGAATATTTTTCCAATCTATGGATTCCCTGTTGACTCTTTTGATGTGCATAAATGTCATATTTTTAGTACCTCCTAATTCTTTATTTTTCTCCTAGAGTGTGGATATTTTTCATTTTGTTTGGTAGTGTGTTTATAATTTGTATTAGGGTCCTTAAATTTGTTCCTATTTTTCATTGATGGTGTTTATAACTGTGTGATTTATGTTTTATAAATATTTAAATATTTATATATTACATCTCGAGTTCATTTTGTACCTGGGGTAAGGTATTGGTCTTATTTAATTCTTTTGCAGGTGAAGATGCAGTTTTCTCAGGACCATTTGGTAAAAGGCTCTCTCTTGCCCATTTAAGGAGTTTTAGTCCTTTATAAAATATTAGGTGTCTTTAGGTACTTGGTTGCATTTTGGGGTTCTTGATTCTGATCTATAGGTATTTTTCACGTGTTGTTTCACCAGGACCAGGCTGTCTCGATTACTCTGGTGATATAGGAGGTAACTGTTTTTGGTGGTCCAGTTTGTTCCCATCTCCATCCACACGAACCCATATTTGAAAAGTGCGCAGGACAGCATTTGACATGTGCTGCTTTAGGAATAGTTGTTGAAAAAAAGAGATCTCAGACACTGTCACTCACTTATTGCACTTGCGTACTATGATTGCATAATGCAGCCCACACAGAAAGACGCTCCCTTACTGCTGTCAACTTAATTCCCCTTTCTACATGATCTCAAGGCATTCTGAACTCTGGCATTTTCCAGCATTGGTGACATGTTTTCCTTGACACACCCAGGAAACCTATCAAGTTTTGATATGAAGTTTGCTCTCTGCTCTTATAACTCTCACCTCCAATTCTGACATAGAATGTATTTCGATTTGGCTCCTACAGATGAAAAGTATTGAATACATCAACTATGCATAAAATAAGAATCAACTCCTCCCCTCCGCCCCCCACCCCCCATCCCGGAGCTCTTTTTACCTTCTCAGGTATGCTGTCCTTGTCAAGGTTAATCAGCTTTTTAAGGAAACCTGTTTCAGAAAGCAGTAACTTTGCCGTAGTCCAGTTGGGTTTCTTTTGCAGAAGAATGCAGACTGCGTTCATGACCGTCAGTACCAGGAAGGGAGGCCTTGTGTACACTCTGCAAGGGATGAGAAAATAAACCAAATCAATGTCACGTTGAAATGAAATGTACTTTGCAAAGTATTTCAGAGGACAATATGCACATTCTTGAAGCACATTTTGAAAAAGAGAACTATATGTCAGCCATGTCACCATTTGAGGATCTTTGGAAACTGGGCTATCTTTAAAATATGAGTACATAAAATCCATATAGGTAGAACAGTTGAGTCAGGGATGAATTCTTTTATCACGAAAGAACTCACTGTAGAATCCATTGCCTGTAGGAATCTCCCTGTGTCCCTGCAGGGTTGCTTTTTCATGATGATTCGACAGTGGTTTTGTTCTGCCGCACACAGGGATGCTCTGAGCCAGAGGTGACTCAAGAGCACCTAACAAGACTACAAACGCAACACAGACAGTACGCGCATCTACGTGTGTTGGTGGTAAGGGTGTTATCACTGCTCTTGTGATTCAAGGGGTCCCGCAAGGTCCAGCTCCCCTTACACATGTACGCTGACTTCTCTTTATGCTGACCTGAAATTCCCACCACAAATATCGCAGCATATTAGGGGCACTGGAGAGAAAGGTTGGATGGGAACTTTGTCTCTCAAATTATTAATAATGTGCTCACTGTGGGAACATTGGGTGTAGACTCCTAGCTGATGCCACGAGAGGTTATACAGCCAGAGTGTAGCAGTGCCAGACACCAGTCTAGAAGCTCAGTCCTAGAGACCATGTACTTAACCACTGCGATACACCGCCTCTCGGGAATTGGGCTAAAAAGGGTTTGAGGTGATTGCTATTTTTGGTGACTATCTTCCAGACCAAAAGCAAAAGAATGCACCTTCTGGAAAATGTTCCAGGAATAGACTCCTTTCCCATCCCCTGTACCTTGTGACCTTGTTCCAAAGGTCTGGCCCTGCTGCCGCCTTTGATGTCATTTTCTGACCCTCCTTCTGGCTCTCTGAGCTTTAGATGTTCTAGTCTGTTGTGCCTGAGGTCTCCAGGTACGTTTGGTTATAGGACTTTATACATTTAATTTCCTTTGCTGGGACCTCTCTCTAGATAGCTACCTGGTTTAGTTCCCGATCTCTCCCAGTTCTCTGCTCCACTCTCACCTCAGCAGAGAGGTCTCAGTCAAACACAGCCAGGGACTTGGTCGGGTCATTTTGCTTACTGCTCGGTGCCTCCAATGGGGCCTGGCATGTAGTATAATTCAAGGTCAGCATTTGAACGACTAAATGCAAACAGTGGTGCAGCAGACAGATGCAAAGAGGATGGAAGTTTACCAGGAGCTTTTGGAAGCTCCCTCGTACATGAGAATGAGTTTAAAAAAGGAGAAAGGTGGGTCTAGAATTAGCTCACCTCTTTTGTTGTCTGGTTTTCAACTTTAGGTGGCATGCTCTCTTCTTCGTTATAGAAATACATCTGATTCTTGTTTTAACAACCAAATAAGGAAGAAACACAACCTTTCTGCTATTTTCTCTCTTATGCCAGGAGTTAAAATGTTATGATTATCAGTGTGGATTCGCTACATAGTTCCCATCTTTAATTGCAATACCACTTTGTAAATATGGAGCCAATAGTAAAAATGACTTCATATAAAAATGGAATACTCTGTGTTACCATGCAGTTATATTATGTTCTGTGCTTTCTGAACCCAAATGAAGCATAGGCTTACCTTAACTCAGCAACATCTGCTTTTTCCAGAGCATTTAGAGCTACGATGGCCTTGTCAAAAGCTGGGAGTACGCTTTTAAGTTCATTGGTCATTTTCTACAATGAAGAAATAAATTTCCAAATACATATAACTGAGTATCATTTCAATGCAAACTTCTTATCTTTTGAACTTGGGAAATAATTTCACATCTGTACAGTGCTCTTAAGTGATATATTTTGACTTAGATTTGTGCACAAACACTGATATTGTTGGAAATGTAGATCCTAGTCCTAAATAGGGTGTATTATGTAATCGCTGATAAGAAGTTGCTGTAGGAAGCAAACATACTGAGTGTCCTCTGCCTTTTCTATTTGACTCAGTGCAGGACTGGCAATGCCCTTCTGAGGAGTGCTTCAGATAAAGGAGACGTTATGATGCAGCTACTGAAGCCAAAGCTTCAGGTGTCTCACGTGCCCAGGACCCCCCCCCCCCACCCCAAGTTCCCCAGAGAAGCTCTGGCGATGCGTTTGTAGAGCCCTGTGTTTCTGGTAAGCTTGCAAAACCAAGATATTTTGAGTGTCATCAGTGACGACGTTTCCCTTGCTCTTTGACTTACTCTTTGTTCTACTCCCTAACACATCACATGGATTGAAATGCTGAAGTATTCTGGGGGATCTGATTGAGGAGTAGAGTTGGGAATTATATGTTGTGCACCGTCACTTCCTGTATAATTAAGTTATTTTAAGTGACTTGGGAGAGGGCTGACTCACAGAAACACACCTGTTCTCCACTGTAAGACCTTTGCCGGTGATGCGACCTTAAGCTGCAGGAGCAGAGTGGCCCTACCCGATGAACTTGTCCTATAGAACCCAGCACCAGGGAAGATCGGCGTGGAGGAGGAACAAGGTTTGCAATGAGCGCATCTGACAACTTGTCTGTGGAACATTTAAAAAAATGTATTGGATGCAAAAAAAAGAAAAGTAAGTAAATGGAGAGCTTCTCATCAACACCTACTTAGAATGGAAGCTCACCCTGCAAGAACGTATTTCACAATGCAGCATTTGCTACTATAAAGCCACCAGACACCTTTCTTTCTTTCTGATGAGCTGCGCAATACACGGTTCAACAGAATCCTTGCGCATTTCCATAGTGAATCCTGCATCTGGAAAAATGTTTTGCGACATTTCAATGATATAATTTGGAAAGGCCAGACTCTTCGTGTGTGAAAGGCACTGCGTGTGACCTTCTTTGTCTTTTTATTTATGAATAAGTTATTAAGCTGGTAAAAATTTAAGAGATGTGAAATAAAAGTGATTGAGCGATGAAAGCAAAAGAAATGATGAGGACACTGAGAAGTAACATAATAAGAATTTCAGATCATACCAAAAGCAATTATGTATCAAGAGAAAAAATAACTTTAACTTTAGGATAGAAGAAATAACTGTCTCATAATCTTTTACTGATAAGGAATAAATCATGTTCATAGTGGAAAAAATTTAATTTCTTGCAGGTTTTGTAAGGAATAATGACATCAATGGGAATAGCATAAAATGATATAAATACATCTCTCTAATGAGAACATTGATATTAAACTGGTTAATAAATGTCAGTAGTTCAAAAGTTTTTAAATTAATCACTGCATGAGAAATCTTGAAATGTCATGTCTGCTTATGCCAGATTTTAAGGGGATACTGAAAATGTCTATGACATTATCACTAATGAGTTATAAAGATTGGACAAACACCTTCCAAACTATCAATAATAACACATTTTGATAATCCTTGGTAATGATTCTATAAATGAGAGATAATGACAAGTTATTTTATAAAATCATAGTCATATTGTTGAAGAGAGATCATAGAGTGAGAAACATCAGACAGGGATTATAGGGTGTGTGAGGCAATTAGTTATTAAGCAATATTATGCTCTTTTTCTGGATTCTGTGACATTTGTGATAATTGCCAATTAAAAAAATTTGTATTTTGTTATGATTTCTTTAATCTAGATAAAAATTCATGTGCATATCTAATTTTGATTTAGTAACTTAGAGATAAAATTGTGTCCCCCACATCTATATATATACATATATTGAAATACTGGCTCACATACCTCTGTGATTTAATGACATGATTGAATTAGTTGGCCAAAGGTAAAGCAGATGCTCTTCCCTAATGTTATCTAATGCAGCGTATTCAGTCTGTTGAGGTTATACCAGGTTAGCATGGATCCTAAACCTAATCACTTCGGAGTTGTACGAAGACCAGAATGCACACAGACACAGGAAGCAGACAGACCCTGTGGACAGCTAAGTCCGCAACCCAGGTAGTCAGTCCAAGGATTGCCAGCAGCGAAGCTGAAATAGATGGAGTGACCTCCTTCCAGAGCAACATCTTGAATTTGGACATCTAGCCTCTTAAACTGTGAGAAAGGCTTGTTTATGCTCTTTAAAGCCACCCACTTGTGATTATTCTGTTACAGCAGCACTAAGGACCTAAGATATCAATTTTATATTCTTTTGGAAAATGTCGCTTCAAAATTGGACACTAAAACCTGTGAGAGCAGGAACCTGTGTAAGGAAGAACGTAGTCAGAAGAGGAAAAGTTAAATATTTTCTAACTGAAAACAAGAGAATAGTGATATGACGACATCTTTTAAAAGCAGAACACGTGTGAGAACTGGGGAAACAGGGAAATCTTATGCAGCTGCAGCTCTCGTTGGTTTTATTGTACAAGTGTCTGGCCTTACAAATTTCTGAATTTGTTTCTGAAACCAGAGGAAAGAGAAGGTTATTCTTTGTGGTAGGGCAAGAAAAACATTGATTCCCTGATAGTAATTTTTCTTTTGTTTTTTAAAAAGAGGCTCACATTAAAGTATCCATGTGTTCACTATATTGATTAGCAAGAGCACCTCATTGTGGTGGCATCCCAGAGGGGTGGGGGAATTCCCAGTGGGATTCCGGGGGCATCTTGAGGGAAGAGTGGGGACTCTCACGCTTGGAGAAGCCTGCTGACTGCTGGTGTCTTCTGCTGGTTCGAAATGCTCACCACAGCACGCCCTGCAGTTTACTTATGTCCACATAGGGGATTTACATACTACGTTAGATAGCTTTGCGTAAATGAGCCCTTAAAACATGAATAAGTAGCTTTAAAATATTTCTGTGAGAAACTTTGGGTCAAAGATAATGTTAAGAATACAAGTACAAATGAACACCAACCAAAAGGTAAGCTGGAAACGTCTTTCGTGTCGGTATGAGCCCTCCTTCAGTCCAGTTATGAAGTAAAAATAATGATAACACAATCAGACCTCCCGAATAATCAGCCGAAATATTTCAAAATTACCAAGAAGCCAGTTTGGAACATGTATTCCAGCGCACTACTGGTCATACTGAATCTTTCCTTTAGGTATTAGCCAATGATAGTAGTTCATATGTATATTGTGAATAAGTAATTGCTCATATGTTAGGAGTCCACAGATGACCTGGACTCCAATTCATGGTGATTTGATATACAACAGAACAAAATCTTGCTTGGTCTTGTGTCATCCTCATAATTACCTGCACGTTTGAGCCCATGGTTGCAGCGATTGTGCCAATTCATTTCACTGAGGGGCTTCCCACTTATTCTTGACCTACTTCACCAAGCATGATGGCTCCCACCAGCGCTTGATAACTGTCATAATATGTCTAAAGCAAGTATATTGGACTATATTTTATATTGATGCATAAAGTTTTCACTGGATACTTTTTGGAATTAGATCACTAGGCCTTTCTTTCTAGTCTGGCTTAATCTGGATGCTTTGCTGAAATCTTTGCATCACGGGCTACCCTAATGACCTTAAAATACCAGAGGCAGAGCATCAAAGCAATTGTACACCGCCACACATGACAAATTGACAGACACGTGGTGGGTTTTGCGGGTTGTTGCTGTAGGCGTCATTGAATCAATTCCGATCCTACGTACAAGAGAACAAACTGCTGCCTGATCCTGCACCTTCTTCACGATTGTGACGATGTCAGCCTAGCGTTGCCACCACTGGGCGGCTCATCTGAATGAGAGTAGTTTCTTTTGTGCCGACTCTCAGCTTTACCGAACATAACGTCTTTCTCAAGGGATTCGTTCTTCCATATAACGCGTCTCTAATGAACAATCTGGCTGTATTTCTCCCCAGACAGATTTATTAATTCTTCTGGCAGTCCATGGTATAGTCATTATTCTTGTCAATACCAAAATGCACATGAATTTGTAATTCAATGCATCAATTCTTTTAAAGTCTTCCTTATAACTTTTATAGCTTTTGTATGTTTATGAAGAGATTTCAAATACATCCCAAAGTGATTTCATCATAACTCTGAAGAAATCCTTTACAACAGATATGTCCTAGCTATACACTAGTTGACTTTTGACTCCTCCTTCCATAAGGATTAATTGTGGCTGAACTCCTTAACAACTTCAATCTTTCATCCATTGTGTTAATGTGGGTACTCTAGAGAAACAAATTCATAGACACTCATATACATATGAGAAAGAGGTTTATATACAAGAGCAATTGAATATTGGGAAAATGTCCCAGCCCAGTCCAGATCAAGCCCATAAGTCTGATATTAGCCCATGTGTCTAATATCAATCTATAAAGTCCTATTCAGACTACAATGATGCCAAATGCAGGACAATGACGGGTCAGTGGATAGAAAGTCTTTGGATCCAGTGACCTTGTAAGGATCCCAGAGCTGACAGAGGTCTCCATGTGGTTTCTCTAGCTTCCAGGGCTGCATCAGGGCAGGTCCATGTGGATTCTCCTCAGGGATGTCTCTCAGGGAGTTAGCAAAGAGAGAAAGTGTCTTCTGTCTCCAAGGAGGAAAATACAGGAGTTCCCAGAATTCTCAGGAGAAGGCCATGCCCACACAGAGGCCTCCTTGGCTGTGACCTGATTGACCGATGAGATTCCACCCCTTCACTCTTAATCTTCTCAAGTCCCAAATGGACACCAGGTTATGTAACTACCACCTCCATCTGGTGCTCATTGTCCTGTTGTGAAGATTTTTGTTTTATTTGTACTAAGGTATAATCCGCTAAGCGTCTCAGGACCTCTCTGCTTTCAGTGAAAGGAGTTCTGATGCATAGTCGTCATGGGTTGGGCTGCTGCTGAAAGGTCAGGACTTTGAACCATCAGCTGCTCTGTGGGAGGAAGATGGAACTTTCTACTCTAGCAAAGAGTTACAGTCTCAGAAACGCACAAAGGCAGGTTTACCCTGTCCAATGGGGTTGCTATGCATCAGAATTGACTTGATGGCAGTGAGTTTGTTTGTTTAATTTTGGGGGGAC
Source organism: Tenrec ecaudatus (assembly GCF_050624435.1). Lineage (NCBI taxonomy): Eukaryota > Metazoa > Chordata > Mammalia > Afrosoricida > Tenrecidae > Tenrec > Tenrec ecaudatus. The sequence continues at coordinate 248,085,712 of NC_134530.1, read as the reverse complement.
GTTTGCTTTTCATAAGCAAGGCGGTGTCATGTACATATTGAAAATGGTGAATGGGTCCTCGTCTAAGCTTGCTGTTGCAATCTTCTTCATATACTCCAGTTTCTCAGATTATTTGCTCAACATCAAGGCTGGAGAAATACTGCACAAAAATAATTGTAGAAGAGGATATACACAAGGGGCGCCATTGCTGCGTCAGATGGATCTTGACGGAAAGCAGAGAATATCAGAAAGCATGTTTTATTTGTCTCTTATTGACTGTGCACAGGCATTTGTGTTGATCAGAAGAAATTATGAATAACACTGCAAAAGATGAGGATTCTGAAAGGTGTAATTGCGCTCAGGTGCTCGCATGGGGCATGCTTTCAGTTCCTCTCTCCTGAGAGTAACGTGAGCTGATGGCTTTGTATATTTACTCTAAAAATTTTCCCTTCCATTTATATTTTCGTGAGTGTTTTTATCAGGAATAGGTGGATTTGTCAAGTGCCCTTCCACAACAACTGATACCATTTTCCCCTGTAGTTTTATTTATGTGATAATTATGTTGATTGATTTTCTACTGTCGAACTCTCCTTGCATACGTAGCATGATGAATCCCATTTGATCACGATGCGTATGTGTGTAACATTATAGTTATTATATTATATATACACTGTTGGATTATATAGGCTAGGATTTTATTGAGAATATTTGCACCTAAGTTCATGAGGGATTTTGATCTGTAATTTTCTTTTCTGGCAATGTTTTTGCTCCTTCATCAATTGAATTTGCGAGTTTCTCAGCCTTTTCTCTACTCTGGAATAGTTTGAGTGGAATTGCTGTCAGCTTTTCTCTGAATGTTTGGTAGAATGATGCCTGAAGTTTTTTGTTGGGAGTGCCAAGTTCTTCTGTTGATAAGGGTCTTTTGGAGTTTCTACTGCAGTCTGTATTAGCTTAGGTAGGTAGCGTGTTTCTAGAAATTCGTCCATTTCGTGTGGGCTTTCAAACTTGTAGGGCAGTCCAACATAGAACTTATTATTATCCATCTTATTTCAATTGGTTCCGTCGTGGTGTCACCGGTTTTATTTCTGATTTGTCCTACTTTCATGGCAACCTCTTTTCCTTTGTTAGATTTGCCAGCGGTTTGCCATATGGTCACTGAGTTCTGGTGACTCTCTGGGGGTGCTTGGGGACACTGTGTAACCCAGAACGCTGGGACGATGGTCATACGTCCCCCACATTCTGAGATACCCTGAGTACACTGAGAACACAGCTGCATTTGTTAAGATAAGATTAGTCCCAGGAACGGTTTGTGCTTAGAGCAATGTTATCACGATGTTATTGTTACACTATGCATGCTATGCACCCTTGCCTCATTATATATAAAGCTGTACTTTGGAAATAAATGTGCCTTTGGATCGTCAGCCCACTGGCCACTCTTTATCTTCAGGTCGTCACTCGCTGCAGGTCCACACCGCTGGATGTTAACAGTTTGCTGATTTTGTTAATCCTTTCAAAGAAACCACTTCTTGAATTTGTTGCTGTCATTTTGCTGGTGTGTACATGTGTGTTATTGGTTTCTTAGTTCATGTATTGTCTATGCTGAGCTCATTTTGTTTATGGGTTTTCTTGTCATTTTGTCATTGCTGTTTTTTAGCATCTATGAAAATTTTAATTTTTTCTGTTAAAATTTTTTTTATTTTGATGAGGTTAATTTTCTTTGAAGTTACTCTTTAATTTGTTTATTTCTCCCCAACTTTAAAAGAGTATGTTCTATCATGAAATCTATCTGACTTCCTTTCCATTTTAAAATCCTTTAATTACACTATTGACTATTTATAACTGTCATCCTTAAAAATTGATATTTCTGTTTCTCTGTTTCAGTAAACGTTGTTGCTGTTTCTACTTTACACACTTCTGTATCTGGATGGTCTTCTGGTAGTGTTGTCATGTATGTTACTCCCAGGTTGTTGTCTAGTGTTGGTTAGTTCCTTGTCCAAAGAGCTGCTCTTACCATTACTTGTAAGGCTGATTTGGCTTTTACAAGTTACTTTCCTTTCTATTTCTGGAAAAGTTCTAATTTTCTCATCAGATTTGAGGGATAAGGAGCCCTGTTGGTGTGGTGGTTACATGTTGGGCTGCGGTTCAGAAGGTTTGCTGTTCAGAACTACCAGTCACTGTGCGGGGGAAAAATGGGGCTTTCTACTCCAACAGAGTTACAGTCCTAGAGCCTCACAGGGATAGTTCTACCCTCCCCACAGGATGGCTGTAGGTTGGCATCTAGTCCATGGCAGTGGGAATGAGATTCGAGGCATAGTTTTGATGAATATATTATTCCTGGTTGATAATGTTTTCTTTCAGCACTTTAAATATGTTATCCCATTGTTTTCTTGCCTGCATGGTATCTGCTGAGAAATCAGGACTTAGTCTTATTGGTTCCCATTGTAAGTAACTTTTTTTTCTTTTCTTCATGAGCTTCTCTGAAGAGATTTTTCTTATCTTTGGTTTAGAAATATTTGCTTATGATATGTTGCAGTGATGTATCTTTGGGGATATATGTTAGGCTGGAGTTTCTAGAGAAACAAAATCAGTGACACTCATATGTATAAGAAAGAGCTATATATGAGTAAGACATTTATATTAAGGATACATGGGCTGCTGGCTCTAGAAGCCAGGACCCAAGCAAGCAGCAAGTTGGTGAGAGGAAAGATGGAAAGGGCAGTTTTTCCACAGTCTCTTATAAAAGACCACACCCTCAACAAGACATCATTAGGTTGTGTCCTGATTGAAAGGTTGGACTCGACCCATACCTTCCTACGGGTGTACCTGGATGATACACAACCTAACCCCCGCAGAGTGTGTCTGGTTTGGGATTCATTCAGCTTGTCAAATGCATTTCCCCTGTCTTTCATACTAGACTAGTTTTCTTCCAATGACTCTTTGGTACTTTTCTCTGTCATTTTTTGCTTCCTTCTGTCCTATAATTCCAATCATCTCTTTATGGGTTTCCACACAATTCTTAGGCCTTCTTCACATGGTTTGTAATCATTCCTCTTGCAGATTAGTATGGAGATATTTGCTTCACATCCACTAATAAGGCTTTACATTGATTAAATTGAACTTCCTTGCTCTTTAATGCAATATCTATTTCTAAAATTATAATATTAATCTTCTGGTTTTCTATTAGCTGTTCTATGTGCATTCTAATTTATGTTTACTTTTTCGTTTTACTCATGTAGTGGATTTTTGGTTTCCTCTAATTTTTTTTCCTTTCCTTGAATTTATCCATAGCTTTATTGATTTTTCTCCTAATCCACTGAAAGTATCTAACTACTATTATTTCAAATTCCTTATCAGGTAGTTCCAATGCCTTTTCTTCCTTAGAAAAGAAAGATCTTAGAAAAATCTTTGGGCTCTCTATATTGGTCATTTATTTGCATTATTCTGTTTTGTTCCTTCATGCGAATTGGAATTATGTTACCTCAGAGACACTGTGGTGCAGTGGTACAGGATTTGGGTGGTAGGGATCCTAGCTCAGTAAGTGCAAATGCTAGAGGTATGGATGTGGCTTGGTTGTGAGGGCACAGTTTGTGTTCCAATTTGGTGGGATAATAAAAGTAAAAAAGAAACTGTCAACAAGAAAACAATGAGATGTATAAGAAGCAGAAGGAAAACAGGTCAACAACAGCAAGAACAATAATTTAATTATAGATAAAAGATAATTTTAAAATAACTAAAAAGAAAAGAGGTGGGAATAGAAAACAAAGTTAGATAAAAATTAAAGAGAAACAAGAATAAAAAGTACAGTAAGTAAAACTAGGAATAGAGAAATGGAAGATAAAAAAATAAAATATAAGAGTAAAGTAAATAACTCAGAGAAAGAAGGTGTGTTAGTCCGGGTAGACTAGAGAAACACCACCCCTTCACTCATAATTCTCTCAAGTCCCAAACTGACACAATTATGTAACTACCACAGAAATGAAGGGAAAAGAAACACAAAAGAAAAAAAGAAAACTATGAATGAAAGGATTACAAAAATCCAAAGAATATAAAAAAAAAGCAAGGAAAGAAAATTGGAGCAGGAGCAGGTGGGCTGGGGTACTTGGTAGGGACCAGCCAAGGTTGGGGAGAAAGCTTGTCTTAGATCAGCGGTTCTCAACCTGTGGGTCACGACTCCTTTGGGGGTCAGGAGACCTTTTCACAGGGGTCGCCTGATTCATAGCAGTAGCAAAATTTCAGTTATGAAGTAGCAACAGAAATAATTTTATGGTTGGGGGTCACCACAACATAACGGTGTAAAGGGTCGCAGCATTAGGAAGGTTGAGAACCGCTGTCCTAGATGGATTGTTCAGCTTGTTACCTGAGATCAGGAATTGAATCTGGAAGTAGTTCATGCAGGCTCAGATGGGTGAGGAAGGGAATTCCTTTGGACTATAAGGGTGTCTGGGGGACAAGGTGAGTGGTTTGAAAGGAATTCTTTCCTGTCCAGCATGGCCTGCATCAGGGTGCTCACTGGGCACTGTGAATTTTGCTGTTCTACTGGGCAAAGTTCGCATGCCTCTACACATGGGGCTGGTAAGCCAGGAGCTGGTCCACAAGGAGGTAATTCTGACCTCAAACAGTGCCGAAAGTGTTTGGGTGTGTGCGTAACCAACTGCTAGGTGGGTGAGGGTGGGGGTTTGCCACTCACTGGTCACCAGCTGGATGTGGGGAGCAAGGGAAGATACCACCTTCTTGTTGTTGGCTACCAGTGGATATTTGTGCTGGTCCTGAGCAAATGAAGCTTTTTATGGAGACACCACATCAGATCAGTTGACAATTCACCCATCTGTTTCATCTCTGACTGTTCTTCTCCTAGTCAGCCAGTATTCAACCCATCTACCATCAATCTATCCATTTTTACCCTGATTTTAAATGTTCCAGGATTATTATCTGTATCTTTTCTCTCATGTCTTCATTGTAGATGGTGCATGTAGTGTGTTTGCCTGGCTTCATATTCCTTGCAAATATAGTTGTTATATTTTAGGTGCATCGAGAGTTGGTTCTCACTCATAGCAACTTTACGCACAGCAGAACGAAACACTGCCTGATCCTGCACCTCTTCCTATCGTTCCTCAGCTTGAGCCTATTGTTGAAATCATTGTGTCAATCCATTTTCTTGAGAGCCTTCCTCTCTTCGACAACACCTCTACTTTACTAAACACGATGTCCTTCTCCCAGGACTGGTCTTCCTCGACAACACAGCCAAAGTATGTAAGATGAAGTCTTGCTCTCCTGGCCTCTAAGGAGCACTCAGGCCCTACTTTCCCAAGAGGGATTTGTTTGTTCCTTTAGCAGTCCCTGGCACTTTCAATATTCGCCAGCACCACAGTTCAGAGGCATCAATTATTTTTCAGTCTTCTTTATCCAATGTCCCACTTTCACATGCATATGACACAATTAAAAATACTATGGCCTGGGTCAAGGGCACCTTCATCTTCAAAATAACATCCTTGCTTTTCAATACTCTAGAGAGACCTTGTGCAGCAGATTTACCCAATACAACTTGTCTTTTGATCTCTTGCCTGCTGTGCCCATGAATATTGGCTGTGGACCCAAGCCATACAAAATTCTTGACAACTTCAACCTTTTCTCCACCTCTCCCTTTATTATCCCATAGACCAGTGTGTTCTTTGTTGCGTTCACCTGCAGCTTAAAAAAAAAAAATCAAGGCTACCTACTGAAATGGTTAAATGTTGGCCAATTCACTTTGGTACAGTGACTCTGTTTATTCCTTCCATCTTCTCTTAATACTTTATATGCTGGTCATCACTTTGCACATAGAATTTTTAATATGGTTTGAATGAGTTTTGGTTTATTTTAAGTAAAAGCCTCTGTCTTCTCCGAAGTTCCTCCAGGAGAGGGACCAAGTTTCTTTGTAGTCTAACTTTCATGTAACCATGTCATACCTGCGTTAGGCACTCGAATAATATTTGTTGAATTAAAAGTAAAAAGTGTCCAAAGTTGGGGCATGTGCTATATTTTAAGAGCAGACAAAGTGCACTTTGGGAGTTGGGAAATCCTTTAGCAAAAATTCCCCAGAGATTGTTATTGGTTGTGTCTGACTTTACCTGAGTGTATTCTTCCACAATTCTTATTTCCTCTGCCATAATTTCTTCATCCTGCTTAACAAGCATCTGAACCTTCTCAACTATTTGTGATTCTTTCCGTAAATTTTCCATAAGGATTTCTATTTCCTAATGAACCAAACAATTAATAGAATAAATTTAGAAAAGCATCATTCAAATAACTAATATTGTATTATAAAATGGCATCAACATCAGTGTGCAATGCATTTGTTGAGTAGACTAACGATGGCTGGCATAAATATCAAATAATTCACATAAAGAACAATGAGTGGAATGCTTTTTAGCATACTTGACAGATTGCAAGTTATCACAGCACATTTCAGATGAATTTAACGAATCAACTAGGAGAATTTTCTGCATGAGTTTCTATAATTAGTTATATGAAAGAGGCTAAAAAAATCATAGAAGTACAAGATGATGGAATTTTTCCAAAACCTTTTGGAAGTTTCTTTGCATATCCATGATCACATTTAATTATTAAAATATAATAATGTTACTGTTTTGCTGTTACCGATGTTTTGCAATGAAGCTACAAGAGGTAAGAAATTCCTCTAAGTTTATGTAGCTCCTTAGTAACACAGCTAGAATTCTAACTCATTTCAAGGGCTACCAGGGCCTTTGTTTACAAACACTGCTCTATCATACTCTAAAATCTTTAAAGGATATTGTAAATTAAGTCTACCTTTGATTTTTGTTCTATCTGAGGACCAAGAATCAGGAGCTCCTCCTGCATATCTGTAACTAGTGTAGTTGCTTCCAGGATCTTTGAAAGGCCCATATGAAAACGATCCCTGAAGGAAAAAGATGTGTAAGACATACCAAAATATTAACAAATATTATTATATATCAAAGAATTATACACCCTAGTCATATGGGCTTTATTACAAGGAAACAAAGCTCGTTCAATATTTGAAAATCAATTAGTGTAATTCACTATATTAATAGGCTAGGAAAGAAAAATCACATGATCGTATCAATTGATTCAGAAAAAATTCATGACAAACTATTATAAAACTGGGATTAGAGTGTGATGATTGAAGTTGTGTGTCAACTTGGCTGGGCCATGATTCTCTTGTTTGGCAACTATGATGTAGTTTGGCAATTATGTAACAGTGTAATCACTCCCATTATAAAATTTGCTATGAATAGCTAGTCAGTTGAAAATGAGTTTCCCCAGGGGTGTGGCCTGCATCCAAACTATGTAGATGTTCTGGCCAAACTTTCTAGCTTTTTGTTTGATCTGAATCCTGCATCTGCGTCATTATATAACCCCTCATTCTTTGTCCGTGGCCATGGCATGCTCTATTGCCTAGCCATCTTGGATTTGCTAGGTTTTGTAGCTTGTGTGCCAGTAGCCCTGTGCTAGCAGCCCACCATCTTTTTTTTGTGTTTGTTTTAACAATTTATTGGGGCTCATACAATTCTTTTCACAGTTCATACATATACATGCATCAATTGTATAAAGCACATCTGTACAGTCTTTGCCCTAATCATTTTTTCTCTTTTCTTCTTTTACGTTTTATTAGGGACTCATACAACTCTTACCACAATCCATACATATACATACATCAATTGTATAAAGCACATCCATACATTCCCTGCCCCAATCATTCTCAAGGCATTTGCTCTCCACTTAAGCCCCTTGCATCAGGTCCTCTTTTTTTCCCCCCTCCCTCCCCATTCCCCCCTCCCTCATATGCCCTTGGTAATTTATACATCGTTATTTTGTCATATCTTGCCCTATCCGGAGTCTCCCTTCCCCCCTTCTCTGCTGTCCCTCTCCCAAGGAAGAGGTCACATGTGGATCCTTGTAATCAGTTCCCCCTTTCCAACCCACTCACCCTCCACTCTCCCAGCATCGTCCCTCACACCCTTGGTCCTGAAGGTATCATCCACCCTGGATTCCCTGTACCTCCAACCCTCATATGCACCAGTGTACAGCCTCTGTCCTATCCAGCCCTGCAAGGTAGAATTCGGATCATGGTAGTTGGGGGGAGGAAGCATCCAGGATCTGGGGGAAAGCTGTGTTCTTCATCGAGCAGCCCACCATCTTATGTGCTGACGCTGTATTTGTCAGTGTCTGAAGTCAGCAGCCTGGTATATGACCTGTTGACCTGAGTTCATCAGCCCCAGTAGCTACATTGGTCAAGGGAGGCCTCTGGCCTGATATCTGACCTGAATTTGAAAATTGCTAGCCTTATTAATTTTTTGAATCACTTCCATGAGATAAAACTATCTGTATCTATATCTGATCAACACAAGGCAAAAATGCCCACTCTTAGCACTCTTATGCAGCATGGTTGAATAAGGCAAGAAAAGTGAATGAAAGGAAGAAATAAAATTGTTGCTATTTTCAAATGACAGTCTATGTAGAGAATTCTAAATACTCTTCAAAATATTACCTGTATTAGTCCAGGTAGACTAGAGCCAAATCCAGAGACATTTACATGTGTGTAACACAGAGCTTTACATCAAAGACCAATCATATATTGAGAAAACATCCCACCCCAGTCTAGATCAAGTCCATAAATCTGGTATTAGCCCATATGTCCCATAATAATCCATAAATTTCTCTCTAGACACATGTAATGACGCTGAATGCAGGAAGATCACAGGTTGGTGGGTAGAAAGTCCTGTGGGTCCAATGGCGGTGGACACATCTCCAGAGCTCTGACTGCCATCAGTGTGGCTCCATGTGGCTTGTCAACAGGAAGGTGAAGCAGAGAGAGAGAGACCTCCAGTGAGCTATTTATCTTTATCTCTCTTTCTCCTCCAAATGAAGTCATCAAGCTGAGACGTGATTGACAGGCTAACCTTTACCTGATTCATTCTTAATGCCCCCAAGACAGGAGATTATATAACGACTACACTATTGAAGAATGCTTGATAATTAAGTAGTAAGAGATAGAATTGAAATTAGTTGCCTGATTGGTGTTTCATTAATTTTTTCCAACAGTTTCATTGGCACATATCCTATAATTCAATAATTCATATCAAGATGTTCATATCAAGAAGAGTTGTCCATGCAACACTACAGTCAGTTTTATATCATTTTCTTTTTTCTTGTACTCATTGTTAACAACTCCCCATTTCCTTCCAACCTCCCCTGTCATACTCACAAGGAACCATTAATCCAGTTACTGTGTCTCTAGATTTACCTATCCTGGATTTCATATACAGAAAAACCTTAAAAACCAAAACAGAACAGAACAAAAATCCACAACAACGATTGTTTTCCCAAAACAGAAAACCAAACCAAACAATAACAACAAAGTAAAATAGATAAAACCCCTTAATTGAAAAAGAAAGTAGAAAACATTAAAAACCAGAACAAACTTATGTCATTGTGCAGTTTACAATCACAAATAATTGGAAACAGCTTAAATTTCCATTAATAGACAAATAGATTAAAAACCTCTGATATAGACACACAATGGAATACTACACATCCCTAAAAAAAGTGGCAAAATGATAAAACACCTTATCTCATAGACAGAGTTGGAGGATATTATGCTGCGTGAAGATAGCCAAGCACAAAAGGTCAAGTACAATATGAATCCATGGAGGTAAATTCAAACGGTAGAACAGGCATAAAGGAAAACATAACATAAAATTGCCAGGCTGAGGACCAGATATTCCGTCATGAGCCAGACCAAACCCAGAGATTCACATGTCATCAACAACAGATGCAGATGCCACCTGTGCTGAAAGGCATCATTTCCCCACCCACCCCCTCCCTTTTATATGCAATGGGGTGTCAGGGCACTAATCAACTCTAGGCGGGCTATTGTTTCTATCTCCACAGGAAAGGGAGAGCAGAGTAGACCTCATTCGGGCGTGCCAGTCCACGAGGGCAATGTTCCCGATTGGATCCGTTCGTTCCCAGAGATGACTGCAGGACCAGCCTCATCTGGAGACCTGATGGCCTCTCCATAGAGGACAGCACTGCAGTGGACATGGACAGCCCTGAGGATAGTTTGGGAAAGCGGCTGGTCTGATCCATTCACATGGGGACAAACCAAGAGGGCAGCGCAACAGACCAGTGATAGAGCAAAGCCTCGAAGTCCCCAAGGAATCCGGATTGTAGACTTCTGACTGGGGGGGCACTTTGCACACCACCTGAACTAGTTGGGGTTACTCACAAGGGTGCCACACTGAAAGTCTAAGGCATCAATGGGGTGGGAGGACAGCAACGTGGACTTGTGGGAAACATGTCTTTTGGACACGAATGTGGCTGTATGTCATGATCCCTGTTAGGTTGGTGGCTATCTGTATTTTAAAAAATCTTTTATTTTTTAAAAATTATTTTGGGGCATTGATCTCTACAAGAAAAGCAGGATGGTTAGTTTTATGGAGACAGCAACCGGACTGACCATTATTGGGGGGCACTGGAGGGGTGGGAGGTGGGTGGGGAGCCAACCATGACGGGTACAGGGAACTAGGAAGAGCTCTAAAATGGACTCCAAGGAGGGTGCAGTTTTTCTGGATGTGTTTGATCAATAAAATTTTATCTGAGAGGAATTAACTGAGGTGAATGACAGGCAAGCATAATAGTGGGGTAGGAGGAAAAAAACCAAATAAAATCCAATACTTATATATGAATGTTTAAATATAAATATATATGAATATGTGTGTATTTGTTTTTATATGTACATATATGTAAACACAAGGAAGCAGATGGACTTTGGGCCTCTACTTAAATCTTACCTCAGAACAAGAATGGTTTGTTCCTTTAATGCTTTCTCCCACCACCCCCTCCACACTCAGGACCCCAATTCTACCTTACAAATCCAACAGTATGTACATGGGTATAGACAAGAGCTTGAAACACAGGGAATCCAGGACAGATAACCCCCTCAGGACCAATAGTGAGAGTAGCAATACCAGGAGGGTAATGGGAAGGCGGGGAGAGAAAGGGGGAACCAATCACAGTGATCTATATATATACCCCTCCCAGGGGGACAGACAAAAGAAAAATGGGTGAAGGGAGACAGCAGTCAGTGTAACATGTGAAAAATATATAATTTATAAATTATCAGGGGTTCATGAGGAAGGAAAGGCAGGGGAGGGGGAAAAGGAGCTGATACCAAAGGCTCAAGTAGAAAGAAAATGTTTTGAAAATGAAGATGTACAAATGTGCTCGACACAATGAATGAATGTATGGATTGTGATAAGAGCTGTAAGAACCCCCAGTAAAATGACTTAAAAAAGAAGCATTGTTCTAATAAAGTGGCACAGTATGATACCTACCTCCCTGACACAATCACTGAAGACAAAATGAGTGCATAAGCAAATGTGGTGAAGAAAGCTAATGGTGCCAGGCTATCAAAAGCTATAGCATCTGGGGTCTTAAAGGCATGTAGTTAAGCAAACAGCCATCAAGCAGGGAAGCAACAAAGCCCACATGGAAGCCTGTGTGATCTGATCATGAGGTGTCAATGGGAAGAGATGTCGGAAGTTCAAAAAACATGCATCCAAATTGATATGAAGGTAACTGGATGTAGCATAGACCTAGAGTCCATCAGCAAGACAATTGGACAGTCCTCTCAGAAGGGCCTCATGGAACAGGGTGCAGTGTGGCACTGATGAACCACATAACTATCCTCTAGTTCTTTAAGATTTCCTCCCTTTACTATTATGGTCCTTATGCAATACACCTCGCTAGCCATATTAGATTTGCAGATGTACATTTTGAACATTTAAGACCAGTCAGTAGAGGGTAGTCAAGGTAGAGCACCCCTCAGAGACAGTGACAGGAGTAAGGGTTCCCTGAGATGATGGGAAGTAAGAGTGGGAGAGGGGAGTTGATAGCATGGATGATTGTAAAGCCCCACCTGATGGGCTTGAACAGGACTGGGAGGGATATATTGGAATGAATAAGACATGTCAATAAAATTTTTATTCAAAAAAATACTAGAACAAACTTAAATGGATCCTAAGGGAGCTCAAATGATAGGGTGCTAAATTTTAACCTAACCGCATCTGCAACAATCCACTTTCCAATGCACTCTGCAGGCTAGCATGGCTCTTCACATGCCTGCTCCCTGGCCAGAGGGGATTCACCAGGAGCTTAATTCACATGTATTTCTTCTTCACTTAAAACAACAACAAGAAAACCGAAACAGCTAGAAAATGGGTCAAAGGAGAGATAAAATGATATGACATTTTGACCTAATTATGTCTGCCATAATCAATTTTACAGTGCTCTCTGACTGATAACAGGGCTATCACATCCTTCAACTACGATCAGAGGGGATTTACCGGAGACTGAATCCATGAGTGGACCCTGAAAATGGAGTTTGGGCTTCCACTGTCATCCATAGCCTGTTTTGTTCTGTTGTACATAAGGTCCCTGTGAGTACATAAGGTCCCTGTGCGATTTAAACGCACTTAACAACAATAGATCACACATTGGGCTGCTAACCTCAAGGTTAGCGGTTCAAAACCACCATTGACTCCTCTGGAGAAAGAAGAGGCTTTCTATTCCTGTAAAAATTGATGGTGTTGGAAATCCACAGGGGGCAGTTCTAGTCTGTCCTGTAAGACCACTATGAGTTAGAATTGACTTAAAGCAGTGAGAAAATGGGTTTTCAATATTCACAAAGGGGTAGAAAAAATGTATTTGATGTACACAGTTTTCACTTTACAAATCATGTGTCAGTTGGCAAATCAAAAGTATCAATGACTCTGAAGCATTGCCACACATCTGCCAGGAGGGGAGACTGATGTATCATGAGAACAGATATGGGCCTGTTTGCACAAAGCCCCCATATCGCAGTGGTTAAATCCAGCTGCTAACCGAAAGGTGTGTGCCGTGAACTCACAGCTGCTCCACAGGAGAAGGATGTGGCAGTCTGCCGCTGTGCAGATTTGCATCCTTGGAGATCAGATGAGGTGGTCTCCTGGGTTGCTCTGACTCAGAATTGAATCCATGACGATGGAATCTTTTTTTGCCAAGTAAAATTTCTTGTCTAGTAAGTTCATAGTACTAAATTGCTCTGGTTGTCAAAACCCAATCCAAACAAAGCAGACCAAATCCGACTACGTTTTAAAAAGCAGAGAAATCTATTTTCTGAAGCAGAAGGCACCGCTGCATGCCAACTCTGTGATGATTGCTGAAGGCCAGGTTGTTTGTTTTGCAATGAAGTAGGCCACATTGTATACGCAGAGCATGGGCCGCCTTTACTTCTGGCGGGTGAATTACATTGGGTTTTTGACATCTTCTTGAGTCTGGTTGAGTGCCCTATCACTGGTTAGAGGTTTTTTCCCCTCAGGTTATAATGCTGCTATTTTAGTTAGATCAGCTGACTTTGGTCATATCATGCAGTCCTTGAAACTGCAGGCGGTGTCCGAGGGGTGAATGAGATTGTTCTCGTGTCTTTAAGAAATTGTAGCTAAGCTCTCTGTTCCACAGGACGGGGTTTGTGAAAACCGTAAAGAACCAGGCCGACTTCAAGAGATACCAAGTGAAATTTAGAACACCACGAGAGGGCAAAACGGATTATTATATTCGCAAATGCTTGGTAATCCAAGATAAAATAAGTACAATATATTCAAATACAGGATGATCATGTAACCAACAGAGAGATCATCTGCCAGATTGCTTCTGCCCGTATAAAAGGGAATATGCTTATCATGCTCACGAACTTACCATGCATGGTGTGGAAATTGGCCTGGCCCACTATGCTGCAGCATATTGCACTGACCTGCTGCTGGTCTGCAGGATTCTTGATAGCTTTGGCATGGACAAGCACTATGAAGGCCAAGTGGAGGCAACAGGAGGTGCTTAAAATGTGGGCAGCATTGATGGTGTCACCTGGTGCCTTCACCTGCTATCTGGATGCTGGCCTTGCAGGACTACCACTGGAAATAAAGGGAAGGGGGCTGCAGATGGGGGCTCGTCTATCCCTCATAGCACCAAGCGATTCCCTGGTTATGATTCAGAAAGCAAGGAATTCAATGCAGAAGTGCATCAAAAACACATCCTGGGTCAGGACATTGTAGACTACATGCGTGCCCTAATGGAAGAGGATGAAGCAATTTTCTCAATACAAAGAACAACGTAACTCTTGACAGGATGGAGGAGATGTATAAGAAAGCACATGATACCATCCGAGAGAATCCAGTTTATGAGAAGAAGCCTAAGAGAGATGTTAAGAAGAGGTGGAATCGTCCCAAAATGTCTCTTGCCCAGAAGAAATCTCAGGTAGCTAAGAAGAAGGTAAGCTTCCTCAGAGCTCAGGAATCAGTTGCAGAGAGCTAAACCAAATCATAATTTCCCTGAGGACTTACTACAAAAGGACAATAAACTATTCACCAAGCGCGCGCCACTCCCCCCACACGAAATTGTAACTCAGTCAGAAGAGGTGTATATGGTCCTTATTTGTCTTACTTGATTGCCAGGAAGGGCTTGGAGTCTTTTCAATGATTTAAAAGTGCATGTGCAGCAAGGGAAAGTGATCATGATGAAGAATTTGTTCAATAGGGTTATTGTAATCATTTCAAAGTGAGGGACATTTGGCGTACCATTAAAGAGCAAGTAAGAGCTGTCTGGGCATGTTAGTAACATGAGCTGGGTCTTGTTTGACTACATGGGCATTCCATACCTACATGGTTGTGACCGATATTATCAAATGTATTGTAAATACTGTTGTATCTAATAAATGTAACACGACTTACTGTAATAGTTGTGCTCCATGGGGTGGGGGGATTGACACAATTGAAACCATGGCATTAGGACAAGTGCACGACTGAGAGCTCATTTGGCTCAGGCAAACCTGTCATGTGACATCAGTGAGGAAGACATACAATGCCAGGGCAAAGTGATGAGACAGGCACCCCCCCCCCTACACTCACTGCCACGGAGTCAGTTCTGACTCACAGTGACCTATAGGACAGGGTAGACCTGACCCTGTGGGTTTCTGAGACTGGAACTTTTGACACCACCACTTGCAGTTCATTTTTCATACTGTGTGGTGGCTTCTGTATTGCTGTGATGCTGGAAGCTAGGTGACTGGTATTTCCAATGCCAGCAGGGTCACCCAGGTTGAACAAGTTTCCATGGAGCTTCCAGACTAAGAAAAGACATCCAAGAAGGTTATGGCTCCCCACTTTAGAGTCTTTGAAAGTCTTATGCAGAGCGCTGAAACACTGTCCGATCCTGAAGGACTAATGCCTGGAAGCGGGATGTTGTCAGAGAGGGTGCTGTTGGAAGGCGTCCCTCAGGTTGGAGGGCACTAGAAATGTGACTGAGAGCTGATATCAAGGGGTTCAAGAAGGAAGGAAATGTTTTGCAACTGATATTGGTAGCCATTTTACAATACTGTAAAGTGTGACTCAATTATGGAATGGCACAATGCCTGGATTAGTTCCTAATAAAACTGTTGGAAGGAAAGGAGCGTGACTGAGAAGCAGTGGCTTTCTTGGAGTGGAGCTGACCCTGGTGGCCCGAGTCGGGTCAAACCTGTGTGAGAGGAGTCTTTAGGATCTTTACTGCTGTTGTGGCACAGCTCAAGATAGGAAGAAACAGCTGCAAAAATCTGCTAACAATTTGCATTTGGAATGTGTGGAAGTATGAATCTAGGAAAATGGGAAATCATCAAAAATCAAATAGAACACATAAAAATTTATCTAGGCATTAGTGAGCTTAAATGGACTGTTATTGGCCATTTTGAACCAGAAAATCATATGATTTATTATGCCAGGAATAACATAATCAAGAGGAATGGCATTTACATTCATTGTAAAAAAAAAAAGATATTGCAAAATCAACCATGAAGTACAATGCTCTCTAAATCCAATCAGTATAATTATTATCCAAATTTATGTATCAACCACAAAACTAGTGAAGAAATTGAAGCTTCCTACCAATGACTTCAGTCAGAAATTGATCAGACATGCAATCAGGATGCATTTGATAAATATTGGTGATTGGAATGAAAACTTTGGGTAAGGGAGAAAGAGCAAGGAAGAGTGGTTGGAAAATATGGACTTGGAAAATTCTGTCCTTCAATCTTCAGCTTTGTTGACTTATTCATAGAAAATACCTTTTTTTCAACAACACAAAGGTGACCATACTCCTGAACTTCTCCATAGGAACACACAGAAATCAAACTGATAGTATCTATGGGAAGAGACCCTGACAAAGCTCAATATCAGCAGTTAAAATCAGGCCAGGGGCTGCCAATGGAACAGACCATCAATTGCTCATATATAAGTTCAGGACAAAGCTGAAGAAAATTTAAACAAGTTTATGAGAGCCAAATTATGACCTTGAATCTATCCTATCTGAATTTACAGAACATCTCAACAATAGAGTTGATGCATTAAACATTAATGATAAAAGGCTTGATGAACTGTGGGAGGACATCAAGAACATCATTCATGAAGAAAGCAAAAGGACATTAAAAAAGACAGGAATGAGTGCTCACTTCAGCAGCACATATACTACAATTGGAATGATACAGAGAAGATTAGCATGGCCCTTGCACAAGGATGACACGCAAATTCATGAAGTGTTAAAAAAAAACAACAACAGGAAAGAAAGAAAAGTTCAAAGTGGATATCAGAGGAGACTCTGAAATTTTCTCTTAATTGTAGGGTAGCTAAAGCAATTAGAAGAAAGGATGAAGTCAAAGAGATGAATATAAATATTAAAAAGCAGTTTGAAAGGACAAAGCCAAATATTATAATGAAATGTGCAAAGATCTAAAACTAGAAAACTGAAAGGGAAGAACATACTTAGTATATTACAAACTGAAATAAATGAAGAAAAAAAAATCCAAACCCTGAGTTGCAATATTGAAAAATTCTATGGGCAAAATATTGAATGATGCATGAAGCATCAAAGAATATGGAAAGAATACACAGAGTCACTGTACCAAAAAGAACTAGTTCACAATCATCATTTCAGGAAGTAGCATGTGAGCAAGGGTCAATGGTACTGAAGGAAGAAGTTCAAGCTGCACTGAAAGCATTAGACAAAATCAAGCCTTGGAATTGATGGCATGCCAATGAAATGTCTCCACAAGCTGATGAAGCACTGGAAGCACTCACTCATCTATGCCAGGAAATTTGGAAGACAGCTACTCGACCAACTGACGTGAAGAGATCCTTATTTGTACCCATTCCAAAGAAAGTTGACTCAACAGAGTGCTCAAATTATAGAATGATATTATTCATATCACATGCAAGTAAAATATTGCTGAAGGACATCCAACAATGATTGCAGCAGTACACTGACAGGGAGCTGTCAGAGAGTCAGGATAGATTCAGAAGAGGATGTGGAACAAGGGGTATCATTGCTGATGTCAGATGGACCTTGGCTGAAAGCAGAAAATATCAGAAAGATATTTACTTGTGCTATATTGGCTGTGTCAATGTATTTGTGTGGATAATAACAAACTAAAGGTAGGCTTGAGAATAATAGCAATTCCAGAATCCTTTATTATGTTCTTATGGAACTTGTATGTCTGTGGTCCTCAACCTTCCTCATGCTGCGATCCTTTAACACAGTTCCTCATGTTGTGGGGAACCCCCCCAACCATAAAATAGTCATTGCTACTTCATAACTGTAATTTTGCTACTGTTATGAATTGGGGGACCTCTGTGAATGGGTCGTTTGACCCCTAAAGGGGTCGTGACCCACAGGTTGAGAACCACTGTTGCACGTGGTTCAAAAGGCAGTTGTGGGAACGGAACAAGGAAATACTGCATGATTTAAAATTAGGAACGATATACATCAGGGTTGCATCATTTTACCATACGTATCCCATCTGTATGCTGGGCAAATAATCAGATAATTTGCTTCCAGTGCAGAAGAATGTGGCACCTGGATTGGAGGTAGGCTTATTAACAACCTGCAATGTGCAGGTGACACAACCTTGTTTGCTGAAAGTGAGGAGGACTTGAAGCACTTGGTAATGAAAATCAAGGACGGGAGCCTCCAGTATGGATTGCAACCCATTGTAAAGAATACCAAAATCTTCACGATTTGGCTGATAGGTAAATAGAAACATCATGATAAGTGGAGAAAGGATTGAAATTGTCTAGGATTTTGTTTTGCTTGGATCCACAATCAATGCTCACGGAAACTGCAGTTCAAGATATCAAAAGATAGGCTGCATTTGGTAAATCTACTGCACAAGATTTCTTTAGAATACTGAAAAGCAAGGATGTAACTTTGAAGACCAAGGTGACCCTGGCACATATCATGGTATTTTATTTTTTAAAAATCATTTTATTTGGGGTTTGTACAGCTCTTATCACAATCCACCCATCTATCCATTGCTGAGACCACTTCCAACCATGGCCTTGACAAAGTCAGAACATGGAGGAGGAGCATGCAAAGAAGGCTCCACCAAAGAAGGTCTCTTCCGTGAACTCTTTGAAATTATTGGCCTGATATCATTATTGATCATTGTAGCTGCTCTCTGGTTCTTGATAATTTTGATCACTTCCCCTTTTAGGAAACAACTGATGTCAACTGAGGAATATTCCCCAGAAGTTGAGGTTACTCCCCTTCCTATGGCTTTGAAAGATCCATGTCCTGACTGCGTGCAAAGTGTATTATATAATAAAACTAGAAACTGGAAGCCAGAAACCCCCCTTAAGGAATTTGTGTTAGATCTTGAGCAGGCTGAGCTATTGCAACCGAAACCCATAGAAATCTCAGAGGCTCATTTGGAAGCTTTTGTGCAAGACTCTAAAAAAGTGTATCATCCTCTTCTTTCCCCCCTCCTTATATTAGTTACCGCATAGGGGGTAGAATATGGCATCCCCCTCCAGGAAATAATCCAAAGAGAAATAGAGTTCCTAGCCCTGATTTACCTTATACGAGGGCTTATAATAAGAATGGCATAAGAATGGTTAACAAAGAAGGTGTACAAGTTCCTTTTAGTAGTTTAAGTTTTATGGAAAGGTTAGCAAGAAGAGTCCCCCCCCCGTGGTATCTGAAGTTCACTGAAGCAAAGCTACTTATTGTGAGGCAGCTTGAAGTCCACTGAAGCAAAGCAATCTATTGTGAGGCAACTCATACCTTGGTACAGAAAGACTTTTGGTAGTTTAATTTATGGAACTTAGTGGTAAAGAAAGAACAAGAAATGAAAGCCCTAGAGGGACAGCCCAGAAAGAACAGTCAAAGCCTGTCAAGTAATTTTTGATAATGAAATGTATTAATGCTTTATTGATTTCATAGTTAGAACAATGCACCCTAGTTGGATGAAGTGTGATCAGTTATTGTTAGAAGGTTTATGTCTATCACCCTTGTAGATGAGAAAGTTTTAGTTTCAAGATGTACTAATTTTTAACCAAGAATCATGATGTTGTGATTTATGTAAGTTGTCATGGTTCTGTGGCCTGAGAATTTCCTGATGTGTGATCTCAGGCCATAAGCTTTAAGCCAAGACAAAGAATGTATAAGTTGAAGCTTTGCATGAATAAAATTGGAAAAGTCACCCGCAACCTTTGAGTCATGTGGTTTCTGTCTCCTACTCACCGATGCCATGACCCACCTTGAGGGACCCCCGGACCTTGATGCAGCTGGACTGCGACAATCCATTGTGTCAAGCACATTTTTACATTTGTTGCCATCCTCATTTTCAACATATTTTCTTTCTACTTGAACCCTTGGTATTAGCTCCTCATTTTGACCCCTCTACCATTCACTCTCCCTCCCTCATGTACCTTTGATAATTTATAAATTATTATTATTTCATGTCTTACAGGGGTCCTCAAACTTTTTAAACAGGGGGCCAGTTTACTGTCCCTCAGACCCATTGGAGGGCCGGACTATAATTAAAAAATAGGAATAAATTCCTATGCACACTGCACATATCTTGTTTTGAAGTAAAAAAAAACAAATGGGGCAAAAACACCTGGCGGGCCAGATAAATGTCCTCGGCAGGCCGCATGTGACCCGCGGGCTGTAGTTTGAGGACCCCTGTCTTACACTGACTGATGTCTTCCTTCATCCACTTTTCTGTTGTCTGTCCTCCTGGGAGGGGATTATATGTAGATCATTGTGATTGGTTCCCCCTTACTCCCTCCACCTTCACCTTCCCCTCATTATTGGTCCTGAGAGGTTTGTCTGTCCTAGATTCCTGTGTTTCCAGCTCATATCTGTACCTGTGTACACGCTCTGGTCTAGCCAGATTTGTAAGGCAGAATTGGGGTCATGATAGTGTGTGTGTGTGTGTGAAGCATTAAAGAATTAGAGGAAAGTTGTATGTTTCAGTGGTTCAATGCTGCTGACTGGCTCATCTCTTTCTTGTGATCCTTCTGTAAGGCATGTCCAATTGTCTAAAGATGGGCTTTGGGTCTCCACTCCAACTCCCCCTCATTCACATCGATATGATTTTTTATTCTGGGTCTTTGATGCCTCATAGCTGATCCCATCGACACCTTGTGATCACACAGGCTGGTGTGCTTCTTCCATGTGGGCTTTGTTGCTTCTCAGCTAGATGGCCACTTGTTTATCTTCCAGCCTTTAAGACTCCAGATGCTATATCTTTTGATAGCTGGGCACCATCAGCTTTCTTCACCACATTTGCTTATGCACCCACTTTGCCATCAGCAATGGTGTTGGGAAGGTGAGCATCATGGAATGCCAGTTTAATAGAACAAAGTATTCTTGCATTGAGGGAGTACTTGAGTAGAGGTCCAATGTCTGTCTGCTACCTTAATACTTAACATATAAATAAATTGTGTTAGCCTGGGTAGACTAGAGAAACAAATCCAGGGAGACATGTATGTGTATAAGAAAGAGGTTTATATACAAGAGCAACTGAATATTGAGAAAACATCTCATCCCCATCCATATCAAGTCCGTAACTCCGATATTAGCCCATATGTCCAATACCAATCTATAAAGTCCTCTTCAGACTCATGAAACACATGCAATGACCCAGAATGTAGGAAGATCACAGGCCAGTGCATTGGAGGTCTTGTGGATTCAGTGGCATTGTAAGCCTCTCAGTGCTGGCAGGGGTCTCTACCTGGTTCCTTTAGCTCTGACACTCCGACTGCCTCGGGGTAGCTTCATGTAACTTCTTGGAAATGCCTCAAAGGGAGTGATCACAGAGAGAGTTTGTGTCCCGCATTCAAGGAGGAATTACTGGAGTTCCCAGAATCCTTAGGCCATGCCCACACAGAGGCTTTATTGGCTATGACCCGATTGACAAACTAGACTCCACCCCTTCACTCTTAATCCTTTCAAATCCTAAACGGACACCAGATTATATAACTACCACATATATGTGCATAAATATATTTCCTTATTTCATAAATAAATATATTTACATGTGTACATGCCTGTATTTGGATCTCGATAAATGCTCATTTATCTCTTAGTCTTTCCTCTATTTCCTTTTACTTTCCTTTTGTCCTACTATCATGTTTGGTCTTCATTCGGGTTTCAGTAATTCCTCTTGGTTACATTGCCCTTGATCAAGCCCTACCAGGCATCCTATACCCTCATCACCATCTATTTTAGATCACTTGTTGTTCCCTTGTCCCTGGGTTAACAATCACTTTCTTTCCCCCCTGCCTCTCCCTCTCCCATGTCCCCCTGGGAACTGTTGGTCCCATTGTTTTCTCCTCCAGATGGTTTATCCCGCCTATCTTATCTAGATAGACATGCAGAGACAATAATGAGCACAAAAACAAGACAGAACAAAACAAGAAAAGAAACAAAAAAACCAAAACAACAATAGCAAAAAGACCAAAAAACAAAACAAAGCAAACTAACAACAACAACAACAACAACAAAAAGCCTATAAATAATTCCAGGTCTTTTAGGAGTATTTTCCAGTCCAGGATGATGGGGCATCATGCCCTGGCCCCAAAGTCTATTTTTGGCATTCCCGGGGGACCTCATTGCTTTGCTCCCCTTGCTGCTGTTGCATGCCCTTAGCATTTGGCCCCAGTGTAAACCACGGTATTTTCAAATGCCTTCAATGCATGTGAAAGTTAAGTAAAGAAGACAGGTGAAGAATTTATGCATCTCAATTGTGGTGCTGCTGCAGAATATTCAAAATATCAGGGACTGCTAAAAGGACAAAACAATCTATCTCCAAAGATTTATGTCCAGTGAGCTCCGTAGCAACAAAGATGGTGAGACTTCGTCTTACATACTTTGGGCATGTTGTCAGGAGAGACCAGGCCCTTGAGAAGAACATGTTTGGACAGGTAGAGTGGCAACAAAGGAGGGAAGCCCCCGAAGGAGATGGATTGACACTGTGGTTGAAACAATGGACTCAAGCATAGGAACAATTATGAGGATGTCACAGATATCCTTCTGTTGGGCATCAGGTTGCTATGGGTAAGGACCTCAATGGCACCTAATAACAACAAGAATACCTTTTTACAGGAGAAGAAAGACTCATCTTTCTCTTGTAGAGCATTTGGTAGTTTTGAACTGCTGATCTTTGGGTTAGCAGCTGGGTACATAGCCACGACACTACCAGGCTCCTAACGCTGCTCCAAGAGCTAGTCGAAGCTGGAGTGCTTAAGTAAGCTCTCTCAAAGACTCTACCTTTTCACTCAGATAGTTAGTGCTAATGAGCTCCTGGGGCTTTGACTATAGCACATCTTGACACCATTACCCAAAATGCTCTATTTGATAGGCAATTACTGGCTTATATATGGTGTGAATGAACACGGAAAGATGAACAAAAACCAGCTGGTGTTGTATTGTCCTGAAATCCATATCCTGGAAAGGGTTCAAAATGAACCAAAGAACCAACCTCTATTTCCGAAACACTCTCTACTAAATAAACAAGTTCTAGCCAGGAAATCAAGTGTCAATGAAGTCTGCTAGTTACATGGAAATGGCTGGTCACCCCTTGATGTGACCATTTCGGGTGCAGGTTCTATGAAAACACCCTGGGCTTCTTGGGAACCCTGGTACACTGAGGTTCTGAAGGATGTCTGAGTCCGGCTCACAGATAGGTCATCTAAGGTAAATGGCCCATGAGTTGATTGAGGTCGCTATAGTTCAGTAGCACCACACAGCAGCTCATGGGCAAAGGAAATCTGCTCAGTGTGCAAAGTTGTGGGCTATGGACTTGCTTTGGAAAAGACCCCCAAAATATACCTTGTTATAATTTTACAGACTCCTTCATGGGAACCAACAGGTTGGTGGGGTGGTCCGGTGTCTGGCAGCACAGAATATATTTTCCTGTGCTTGACTCATGTAAATTCTTACTTGGAGGATAAGCACCAATGGACTCAACCATCTGACCACATGTGCTCTGCCTGGATAATGACTGTAATTACCTTGATGTTACATGGCACAGGGGATGGTATCCAACGGCAATTCAGGATGGGTCCCAAAGCAAGCCTGAAAAATATACCTGAACTACCAGCTACACAGTTGAGTAGCAAAGAGAACTCCAGGTTACATAGCCCTAGATAGCAGACCAGATTGCTCCCAGAAAAATAGTTTACATAGGTCCCCTACCTTTGGTGGGAAATAACACTACCATTCCTGATGCAGAATAGATATGGGCCACATGCTTCCAGGACTCTTAGATAGACTAGGCTACATGTTTAGACTTCCTAAACACATTGAATCAGAAAACGGTACCATTAGGGACATCCTCTGGACCTTCTGTGCTTCATATCATCCTAAGGAAGCAGGTGCCATTAAAAATAAAACAGTATTTTAAAGGATATTTGGGGAAAAATAACTGAACAACAGACACTGGAGACAAGCAGTTTGGACTTTGTATGTGATCATTTCCCAGAGGTAAATCATTTCCCAGAAGTAAAATTTAAATAGAATGTTTAGTCTGAGGATAGAGGAGAGCCCCAGACAGGCCACGAGAGACACAAACTCCATAATTAATCCTCTTGCTGTTTCTCCTCATGGGTATATCCCTAGGAAATGGGGCTACCTTAATTTGTCAGCAGCAAAGAAGGTTGGGACACGGGGATTCTCACCTGGCGCTTCTTTGCTCACCTAGCTATACTTGCTGGAGGAAGCCCTGATGGCATACTGGTTATGCAATGCGCTGTGACTCACAAGGCTAACAGTTTGAAACCACTCACCAGCTCTGCGGGAGAAAGACAAGGTTTTCTATTCCTGTAGAGCATCACAGTCTCAGGAATTCAGAGGAAGGTCTAGCCTGCCCTATAGTTGCTATGAGTCAGAATCGACTCACCAACAGCGAGTTTGGTTTGGCTTTATACTTTTTGGATATAAGCAGTTATGAATCGCGATGATAAGGATCATGCATGCAAGGGGACAAGCCTTAGGCTGTCTTAGTAGAGCCTACATATCAAGGGGTGGAAGACGTCCTAGGATAATACAAGGCATATAAAAAGAAATGGCTGAGTCGTCAGGGTGTATGATATGGGTTAGACATGGGTAAGACTGAAAAAGTGATCGTGGCAAGCACTGGTCAGACATGCATGACTGGGAATGGAGAGCAACCAACTCAGGTCTGGGGAGGTCAGGGTTTGAAGGGGAGACAACCAATCTCCTTCGACTCTCATTTGTAAGCATCCACGGCCAGTGAAACCCAGACTAGCACCATCCTCCGCAGTTTAACAAAATTTTTAATTTAAGAATTCTCAGAAACCTCCCAGGAGCTACTGCTTCCAAGTAGCCTCTACAAATGAGATAGTGAAATAACATGAACTTTCTGATCCCCCGTGACCTCATTCTATTGTTACTGTTAGGTGCTGTTGAGTCAGTTCCAGTTCATAGCAACCTTATGTATGACACAATAAAATACTGCCTGGTCATATGTCATTCTCACATTTTTTCTTATGCTTGAGCCCATTGATGCAGCCACTGTGCCAATCCATCTTGTCAAAGGCCCATTTTCCCCTGTTCTGCATTATGCTTTCTCCAGGGACTGGTCTCTCCTGATAACATGTCCAAAGTACATGAAATGATTCTCTCCATCCTTGCCTCTAAGGAGCATTCTAGCTATACTTTTTCCAAGACAGATTTATTTGTTCTTTCGACATGGGATTTCCACCATAATTAAAATGCACAGGGTTTCTTTTTGTCTTCCATAAGGATCAACTTTCATATGCATATGAGGCGACTGAAAATACCATGACTCGGGACCAGTGCACCTTAGTCCTCATAGTAACATCCTTGCTTTTCAACACGTTAAAGCAGGTTTGTGCAGCATATTTACCCAATGCAACACATAGCTCGATCCCTTGACTGATGTTTCCCTGAGCATTGAGTGTCGATACAAGCAAGACAAAATCCTCGGCCACTTCAATCTTTTAATGTGATGTTACCTATTGGTCTAGTTGTATGGCTGTTGGCTTTCTTCACACTGAGTTGTAAACCTTACTGAAAGCTGTAATCCTTGATCTTCATCAGCAAGTGCATCAGTCCTCCTCGCTTTCAGCAAGCAAGCTTGTGTCATATGCATATCGCAGGCTGTTAATAAACCTTCCTCCAGTCCTGATGGTGCACTCTTCTTCATATCATCGAGCTTCTCTGATGATCTGCTCAGCATTCGAATTGAATGTGAGAGCATGCAACCCTGACACATATCTTTCCTGATTTTAGACCATGCAGTATAGTACTCCATTTTTCTGTTTCGCAGCTGCCTCTTGATCCATGTGCACGTTCCTCATGAGCACAATGCAGTGTTCTCAAATTCCCATCTCCTCAAGGTCACCCATAGTTTGTTATGTCTCCAATGCCTTAGTGTGATTAATAAAACACAAGGAGGCATCTTTCTGGCATTCTCTGCTTTCACTCAAAATCCAGTTGACATCAGCAATGATGTCCTTTGTTCCACAACCCTTCTGAATATAGACTATTAACAATAGTTATACTGACTATAATAGACTATAACAACTGCATCTGTTATAAAAATAGTACCCCTATCATGTTCCACTTGACCTTATTAACAAAAACTTAATAAAATTAAACCCTGATCCCACATTAGAAAAATGTTGTTGCCAAGGATTGTACAACATTGATGTAAACATTAGGTGTGTCATACACAACTAGTCTAAACTTTCTAGAATCAATGATGATCAATGGACCATCTGTTGGTCACTTGAGGTGCACTATGTGTTGTTGTGAGCACATCTTGGTATGCTAGTTTAAACTGGCAGGCTCCATACAGGGAGCCTGTTGTGGACTATCTTCCCGCTGAGCCGGATCATCCAACTGAGAGCTACAGTCACAGTCACGGTCACACTCATCTAATGTTGCCTAAGACAAACAGAACAGACCTAGTGGAAGACTCCATCAGTACAATTAAAGTATCTGATAGAGGGGCCAATATTTTAAACAAGAATTCTGAGTTGGATATGTGAAAAGTCAAGGAAGGAGTTGTAGAGAAATAACTCTACCATGCCCCCTAGATGCCCACCTAGGCTTAGCTGCCACTGACTAAGTCTGGGAGAACACCCTGTAATCCTCCCAAGCCCGAGAGCAGCACAGGTCACTTGTTAATAAATGCTATAGGATAATTTCTCATTCACATCCCAATTTTCTAGAGAAGATAACATGAGGCAGTGTCTCACAGTCTCCCTGGTTTGGATCTGATTAGATAGGAAGCTTTTTGTCTCACATTACCTCTCCAATCATTTGGGTATAATTTCAGGCTAAAAATTACTTCGCTGAAGTGTAGCATGGACTCTTCAGTAATAGAGTGCTACAGTGTGTATTGCAGTGCTCTGACCCCTTTTATTTTGGTTTCATCCAAGCACAGAAAAATGGAGACTTGGCGTGTTATACAACTGTTTTCATTGTGTAAGGGACAAACTGGCAAGCTCTCCTCATTGCTCTGCTGGCTGAATATGTCAGTCTGTCTGGAATGCACACCAGGTAGCTACCTACCTTGTTTTTTATGGTCATGCAGCACTTTGACATTTTCTGCCACTGAACAGGCAGATTTGGAATAATAATTTTAAAAACATTAATTTTTTTAGAAATAAAGTACCAATGTAAAAATATTTCTTATTTGGCTTCAAAGACGTACCTTTTTATTTGCATCTCTTTCTCTCGTGACTTCAAAATGGATGCAAATGTTTCCATGAATTTTAAGTAGTTCTGGGGAGTGTTATAATAATATCTTCCAGTTTCTTGAAAGAATTTTATGCCCAATTCTGATATACTTCTGTGAATTTGGACACATGTGTAGGCAAGTTTTTCTTTGAAATCCTAAAACAAAATTTTTTTTAAAGGATTAAAACAATTCAAATGTTCATTAAGAAAACCAAGGCGTTCTCAATGCATGAATACTTTCTTTTATTAAATTGGAACTCTACGATGCTCACTCTCCCGACACAACTGCTGAAGCCAAAGTGGGTGAACAAGTAAATGTGGTGAAGAAAGCTGATGGTGCCCGGCTATCAAAAGAGATAGTGTCTGGGGTCTTAAAGGCTTGAAGGTGAACAAGCGGCCATGTAGCTCAGAAGCAACAAAGCCCACATGGAAGAAGCACGCCAGCCTATGCGATCACGAGGTGCCAAAGGGACCAGGTATAAGGCATCATGCAAATATATACCATAGTGAATGTAGGGGTAAGTGCAGAGGGGAGACCCAAAGCTCATTTGTTGGCCACTGGAGATCCCCTCACAGAGGGGTTTAGGAGAGGAGATGGGTCAGTCAGGGTGCAATGTAGTACCGATGAAGAACACAGCTTTCCCCCAGTTCCTGGATGCTTCTCCCCCCCCCCCCCCAACTACCATGATCCGAATTCTACCTTGCAGGACTGAATAGGGCAGAGGTTGTACACTGGTGCATATGGGGGCTGGAGGCACAGGGAATCCAGGGTGGATGATACCTTCAGGACCAGGGGTGTGAGGGGCAATACTGGGAGAGTAGAGGGTGAGTGGGTTGGAAAGGGGGAGCCGATTACAAGGATCCACATGTGACCTCCTCCCTGGGAGACGGACAGCAGAGAAGGAGGGGAAGGGAGACTCTGGGTAGGGCAAGAGAAGACAAAATAACAATCAATAAATTATCAAGGACTCATGAGGGAGGGGAAAAAAAAGAGGACTTGATGCAAAGGGCTTAAGTGGAGAGAAAATGCTTTGAAAATGATTAAGGCAAAGAATGTACAGATGTGCTTTATACAATTGATGTATGTAGAGGTATGGGTTGTGATAAGAGTTATATGAGCCCCTAATAAAATGTAAAAAAAAAAAGAATTGCTACAAAATCACAATCATAGAAAACTTTTATCAAGCAAGATCCAGGCTGTTGGGCAGGTGGGATAAGGTTTCTCAAAAAAAAAAAATCCTCATATGATATTTCATGCTAACCTCAAAGAATGAGCAGATTAAAAAAAAAGTGAAAAAAAAAGAAAGCCAAGGGAGTCAAGATGATGTCCAGTAGGCACAACTACTGTTAGACCAGACAATTAAGAGGTAAGCAGGCCAATACTGGGAGGCTGAGTGCTAAAAATAGCCTCAGTGTACTAGGGTCTGGTTCAGTCCTTCCCCTTTGATTTGCATCCATGAAGAGATTCCATAACTCACTGGAACGCTTTAAGTTCACTGTGTCTGCCCGGAGGCTCCACGAACCCCTTGCCAGATCCAGCAGGACTGCATCTGCCACCCCTTCCTGCACCCTAAACCTGAAGCAAAATTAATTTTCCCATACTGCTGTCTAAAAGTGGTCATACCCCAACCTGGTACCCCAAGCCTTGAGGGTAACATACCGCCATGAAGCAGTGTACTAACAGAGAGTTCTGCAGGGCTGGGCCTTATTCCAGCTATGCCTACCCCCTTCCCCAGAAGAATGCACTACAGAAGACAGCACTGAAGACACAGCCCAGGCAGTATAACAGATCTGCCCAGACCACAGGAGAGCAAACTAAGAGGGAAAGAGAGAGAGAGAGGATAGCATCCTGACTCACCAAGCTTCAAGGACAACTTCCCGCTTGAAGCAACCTATGCACAGAGAGGACTGCAGGGTTGGCCTCACCATGAGACATGACCCACAGTGCTATGGGGGATAGCACCAGAGAACATAGTGTGAGAATTGTGCCTGTCTGACTCCCCTACCGCCACTAGGGCATAACATGCAGGGAGCTCAACAGAGCAGCAAGGGGAGCAAAGCAACCAAGGGCATGGCACTATATCAGACCTAATCAGAAAAAATTCCTAAGGGTCAGCAGGCAGACCTGGAACTATTCATTGGGGATTTCCCCCCCACATCTATCTATGTAAGATATGCAGGATAAACAATCCTGAGAAGAAAGCAAGGGGATCAACATTTCCGGGGGGACAGGGGAGAGAAGGAGGGGAAGGGAAAGGAAGAGAGAGCCAAAAAACTCAGGGACAAGGGAACAACCAGAGATCTAAAATCAATGTCAAGGAGAGCATAGAATGTCTGGTGGGCTTCGATTAAGTACAATGCAGCCAAGAAGAAGTACAGATAGCCGAATGAAGGTTGAACATGATAATGGGACAGGAAGTAAGTAAAAGGAAATAGAGGAAAGAACTAGGAAGCAAAATACATTTATAGAGGTATAAACATAGGCATAAACATTTATAGAGCTATCAACATTTAAATATTTACATATGCAAATATATTAATATATAATGATAGGGATATAGGTCTATGTACATATATTTCTAGGTTAAGTAATAAGGTAGCGGACAGACATTGGGCTTCTACTCAAGTCCTCCCTCAACACAAGAACACTTTGTTCTAATAACCTGGTATTCTGTGATGCTCACCTTCCTGACATAATCTCTGAAGACTAAATGGGTACATAAGCAAATGTGGTGAAGAAAGCTGATGGTGCCTAGCTATTAAAATATATAGTATCTGGGGTCTTAAAGGCTTGATGTTAAACAAGCATCCATCTAGCAGGGAAGCAACCAAGCCCACATGGAAAAAGTACACCAATCTGTGTGATCACAAGGTGTTGATGGAATCAGGTATCAGAAGACCCAAAACAAACAACCATTTTGATGTGAATGAGGTGGGTAGGATGGGAGACCCAAAGTCCATCTGTAGACAATTGGACATCCCCTCATAGAAGGATCACAAAGAGTCAGCCAAGGTGCAGTTTGCATCAATGAAAGACAACATTCCTCTGGTTCTTTAATACTTCCTCCTGCTCCACTATCATGACTCCAGTTCTATCTTTTCAATATTGAGAGCAGTGATACCATGAGGGCACAGGGAAGGTGGGGGGAGAAGAGGGAGAAAGGGTGGACCAATCACAATGATTGATGTACAATCCCTTCCCCCCAAAGGTGATCAAAAACAGAAATGTGGGTAAGGGGAATAAAAATAATTTATAAATTATCGATGGTTCACAAGGGTGAGAGGGTGGGGGAGGAAGGGGGGAAAAAAGGAGCTGGAAAAAAATGTCATAATCCCAGTCTTGAAGAGAGCATCTGAGAACTAGCCACAAGACCTCCCATCAGAGCTCTCCTCACTGCTATCCACTCTGTGCCTGCAGCCTAGGGCTTTGTAACACCCCTCCCAGTCAGGACAGAGGGACTACATCGGGCATCTTCTTTCTGCCTCCTCCCAGCAGGTGTGGGTAAATATAGATAATTAGACAATAATTTGTAGCAATTGAATTTCCGCTGGGATATTTACCTATGATAGAATGTAGTTCCCCAGAGCGAAACTGGGTAGAGCCAGGATTAACACAGGAGTGCAAACAGGGGTGAATTCAGATCCACTCGGCCTCAAACCCTCTCCATTAAACTGTTCCCTGGGGGACAGCTCAACACAGACCAGATAGCAGGGCACCCCACAAGTCCATTATAAAAAGGAAAAAAAAACAGCAACAATAACAACACTGTGGTAGTTACACAATCTGTTGTCAATTTGAAAGGATTAAGAGTGAAGGAGTGGAGTCTAGCCTGCCAATCAGGTTGTAGCTCGATGCCCTTATTCGGAGGTGCTAAGGAGATAAATAGCTCACAGGAAGAGGGACACATGCTCAGTTCCTTCTAAACATTCTTGTTCACAAGCCACATGAAGATAGGCTGATGGCAGCCAGAGCCTTGGAGCTTCAGAAGCCATGTGGAGACCCCTGCCAGCACTGATTTCCACCCACAGGTCTGTGATTGTCCTGCATTCAGGGACATTGCATGTGTTTCATGACCCTGAAGAGGAATTTATATATTAGTATCAGACATAGGGGTTAATATTGGACTTAGGGACTTGAACTAGACTGGGGTGGGATGTTCCCTCAATATTCAATTGCTCTTGTATATAAGGCTCTTTTTTATACACCTATGAGCATCTATGAATTTGTTTCTCTAGTTAACCCAGACTAACACAAACACTTTCAATTCCGTGCTGTGCTCCTTTATGTAACTTTGAAGGTAAGCCAACAGAGTTCTGTCCATTAACATAACACAACAAGGTAGCCAGACACCATTCTCCAGAGTACAGTGTAGGATTTTAACAGAACAAAAAGGGAAAAACAATCAGGTGCTGATAGCCACAGCCCAAGGCAAACCACTGGCTCTACCAGTTTTGGGCTCCACAGAGTGTCTTTAAAAGGCTGCAAATTGTGGCTTGACAGTCAGGACCAGTCCATGCTTGTGCTGCAGACCTGCCCCAACCAGCCAGGGCATACCCACAGTCGCCTACCTCAGCCCAGACTCTGAGGCCCCCACTGATGATGGTCACTGAGTTCCCATGCCATCCTGCCTACATAGCAGTCTGACCCACCACCATATTAGGCCACAGGGAGTCCTCGAAAACACTCTTACCAGTCACACAGAGAAAGACCTCAGGCCCCTTGATCACACAGATACATAGTGCCCAGTTCTTTCAAAGTGACACACAAACAGCAGCCTACCTCAACACCCTCAACAAGAAAAACAAAATGCAACAGCAGAGGAATCGTAAACCCAACAAAACACTCATAATAGAATCAAATGTAGATCTGACACAAAAAGAAATCTTCATAATATTGCTTGGAGCAATACATGATATGAGAGAAGAAGCACAGAGTAAAGACTCAATGATAGAGGAGATGAATTCCATGATAGAGGGGATGAAGTCCACGCAACAAAGGGACCACCATCAAAGTTCACGCACAACATACAAGCACTAACGAATGAGATAACAGAAGCAAAACACATGATCATGGACCTAACCAATAGACTAGAAGAGGCGGAGAATTGTACCAGTGATCTCGAGGACAATCAGGCAGAATTCAACAAATGGTAAAGACAGTGAAACAAGATAATCAAAGAGACAGAAGCAAACCTGAAATCAATGACAGATGCTATGCAGAGGAACAATATTCGAGTAATTGGTTTGCCAGAACAAGACACAAGGAAGAAGTCAACAGCTAAATTAGTGAGGGGATTTCTGGAAGCAACCTTCCCCACCTTAATGAATGAGAATCAGACATTTATACGGGAAGCAGAGAGGACACCAATTAGAATAAATCCCAAGGAGAACTCACCAAGGGACCTAAGAGTTAAATTATCCAACTTTGAAAAAAAGAGAAAACATTAAGAGCAGCAAGAAAAAAAAGTAGCATACAATGGTGCTCAGGAAAGAATATGCTTAGATCTATCAGCAGATACAATAAAGAAGAGGAGAGTGTGGAGTAACATCATGTGCAAACTGAAAGAAAAAAACCCCCACCAGCCTGAGAATCCTCTACCCCACCATATTATCTATTAAGATAGATGGCAAGGTAAGAGTCTTTCAGTAACCAGGAAAAACTCAAAGAATGTGCCATACGATACCAAACCATGTGTAAAATCCTTGCTGACTCACTATGATCAGAAGATCAAAATCCACCAAGCACAAGCAGAGGACCACCATATAGCCCAACTCCACCCAGAAACCAACACACCAAAAACAATTACCAAGATAACACGGCCTCAGAGCATAAAGAAGACAAGAAATGAAGCCCCCCACACAAACAGAGCACACTGATCTGAAGGGAGATAGGGAAACACTCAACACAAAAGGTATAAGATGACAGCAATGAATCCACAGGTGAGAACTCTGAATATCAATGGCCTCAACTTTCCCATTAAAATACAAAGGGTAGCAGGACCCTACTACAGGAAATCAAAAGTGACCTCCACAAGTGGAAGAATATCCCATGATCATGTATTGGAAGACACAATATAGTAAAGATAGCAATCGTACCCAAGGCACTACATAAGTTTAATGCTCTTCCAATTCAAATACCAACAACCTACTTCAAAGAAATGGAAAAAGTGACCACCAATTTCATATGGACAGGGAAGAAGTCTAGAATTAGCAGAGACCTCCTCAAGAAGGACAAATTCAGAGGGCTCACTTTACCTGACTTTAACACCTACTACACAGCCACAGTGCTCAAAGCAGCATGGTACTGGAATAATGACAGATACTCAGACCAATGGAAAACAACAGAAAACCCAGAAACAAAACCATTAGTATGTAGACAACTCATCTTCGACAAGGGCCCAGAAAGCATCAAGTGGGAGGTAGATGCCCTCTTTCAAAAGTGGTGCTGGAAACAATGGATATCCACCTGTAGAAAAATGAAACAAGACCCTTACCTTACCCTATGTAAAACAAACTCCAGGTAGATCACAGACCTAGAAGTTACCCCCAAACTATCAGGACCATCAATGAAGAATTCGAGACAACCCTAAGAAACTTGGTTCAGGGAATCTGTAGGCTAACTGCAATAGGGAAGGGTACATACATAGGTGAACCTGAAATCAATAAATGGGATATACTAAAGATAAAAACCTGTATGTGGTGAAAGACTTCCTAAGAGAATCCACAAACTGAGAGAGGACTTTTAGCAATGACATAACAAAGGGTTTATTACTAAAATCTTCAATACCCTCCTAACCTGCAAAAAGAGGAAAAACGTTAACCCGCTGAGGAAGTGGGCAATAGACCTGCCAGTGTCTTAGTCTGGGTTGACTAGAGAAACAAAGTCATAGACACTTATATGTGTTTATGAAAGAGCTTGATATAAAAGAGAAATTGTATATTGAGAAACATCACAGCCAGTTCAGATTAAGTTCATAAGTCCGATATTAGCCCATATGTTCAATAACAATCTTTAAATTCCTTTTCACACTCATGCAACACATGCAATGATGCTGAATGCAGGAAGAGCACAGGCTAGAGGGTGAAAAGTCTTGTGGAGCTAGTGGTGGTGTAGGCATCTGAATGGTGGCAGGGGTCTCCACGTGGCTCCTTCAGCTCCAGGAATCTAGTGTAGCCCCATGTGTCTTGTCAGCAGCAAGTTGAAGCAGAGAGTCCATGTGTATATGGCCTCCAGTGAGATATTTATCTCTATGGTGCCTCCAAATGAGGTCATCAAGCTGTGGCCTGATTGACAGGCTAGACTTCACCCCTTTGCAAGTTGACACCAGATTATGTAACTACCACAGGAGGAGACCCAAATGGCCAATAAACATTTGAGTAGATGCTCCTGATCATTAGCTATCCGAGAAATGAAAATTAGAACAACCATGAGATACTACCTAACACCCTTGAGGATACCCCAAATCAGAAAATCAGAAAGCAACACATGTTGGAGGGGATGTAGAGAGAAAGGAACTTTCCTCCACTGCTGGTTGTCAGGTAAATATGTACAGCCTCTGTGGAAAGCGATCTGGCGATATTTAAAGCAAATGGAAATTCAGCTTCCCTATGACCCAGCTATCCCTCTACTGGACATATATTGAGAAGAGGTATGACATAAACCATGACCAGTCATCTACACTCCAATGTTTATTACAGCACAATTCACAATGGCAAAGAACCTAAATTTCCATTTGATAGATGAGTGGGTTAGAACAACCTAAATTTCCATTTGATAGATGAGTGGGTTAGAACACTCTGGCACATACACACAATGGAGTACTATGCATCACTTAAAAGCATTGATGATCAAATGAAGCACATCATCTCGTGGGAAGAGTTAGAGGAAATAATGCTCAGTGAATTTAGCCAATCACAAAAGGATAAGTACAATCTGAGTCCCCTGAGATAGGTATGGGAATCAAACTCAAGGAGAAAGCAACTGACTGATGGTTCTAGAGGGACTTGGTGGGTGGAGGATGTTGGGAAGGGAGCTGTGAGCAAACAGTGCCACAGACAGGGGAATAACTAGGGAATTAAGTCAATAATCAGGAGGACTTAGAGATCCTGGGGGTTGTTTTAGCAACAGCAATCTAGCTGACAAGAATTACTAAGAGGCAGAAGAAGGGCAAGCATTATGGTGGGGCAGGAGAAATGTAAAAGGATACACAGGAATGATCTAGGAATAAAGCTATAGATAGAGGTATAAGCATAGGTGTGTACATATATAAATACATTAATTAATAAAAAATAGGCATTGGTTTAGGTACATACATTTATATGGCAATACACTGAGGTAGTGGACAGACTTTGGGCCTCTGTTCAAGCCTTGCTTCAATGCAAGTATACTGAGTTCCAACAACTTGGTATTCTGTGATACTCACCCTCCCAACACGATCACTGAAGACAAAATGCGTGCGTAAGCAAATGTGGTGAAGAAAGCAGATGGTGCTCAGATTTCAAAATATATTGAATCTGGGGGCTTAAAGTTAAACAAGCTGCCATCTAGCAGAAAAGCAACAGGCCCACATGGAAAAAGCGCACCAGCCTGTGTGATTATGAGGTGTTGATGGGATCAGGTAACAGGCATCCGAAGACCACAAACAAACAAACAAACAAAAACATATTGTTGAGAATGAGTGGGGTTGGAGCAGAGACTCCAAACACATCTGTGCACAGTGGGACATCCCTTCACAGAAGGGTCACAAGGAAGCGATGAGTCAACCAGGGCACAGTATAGTACCAAAGAAACACAATATTCATCTGGCTCCTTGAGGCTTCCTCACCCACCTCCCCACTCCCACTATCATGACCCCAGTCGAGCCTTTCCCTGAAGACTAGATCGTATCATGTACACAGGTACAGATAAGAGATAAGAGCTTACAACACATGATATCCAGGAATAGGAATGGGAATAGCGATACCAGGAGGGTAGGAGGGAGGTGGGGAGAAGAGGGGAGCAAGGGAAAACCAATCACAATCATGGACACATACACCCCTGCTCCCCAGCAACAGAGACCATAGGGGAAGGAAGACAGCAGTTAGTGCAAGATATGAAAGCAATAATTTATAATTTATCAAGGGATCACAAGGTGAGGAAGCAGGGAGGGAGGGGAAAAAAAGGAGCTGATACAAAGGGCTCAAATAGAAAGTAAATGTTTAGAAAATAATGATGGCAACATATGTACAAATATGCTTGATACAATTGATGTATGGATTGTTATAAGAGCTGTAAGAGCCCCCAATAAAACGATCTTTTAATTAAAAAGAAACAATTGGCTCATTTTTCATAGGATATTAAGTTCTTTTTATAAAAAAAACAGAATTATTTTAATTTTAATGTCATCCTTAAAGAAAAGATATCAGCAAACTCCGCCAACAGATGTGATCAGTTTCTGTCTTTTATATTGCTGGAAGCCAAAATTGGTGCCAGCTTGGATGCACAGCATTCAAAACACCATATACAGACTGAATCTCCAGTACAGCCATGATCTCACCAGCCAGGTCCTCGCAAAGAGCCGGAGGAGGAGGAGGGAGGACAGAGCATCTGCTCTTCATTTCTGACCAAGGCCTATCTTAAAAGTTACTTTCAAGCAAAATGAAATAAAAATATGGAACATTGAAATAGGCTATCATTTCTGAGATGTGGAGATGTACAGAAAGGTCCTGGATGAATGGGACAAAATTATATACATATTAATGGTTGGGATGGTGGTGGGGTGGAAGGAGCAACCATCTAAGGATTTAGGGCATCAGTGTCAAGGGCCAAGGTTTATCTTTGTCTTACATCTTTCTTTGGAAGCAGGTCATTAATAGAAAGTAACTTAAGGAAATTTGAGTATGAGCCTTCAAAAAATTTGTGGAAAAATCCTTTGAACTCCATTTTTTCCTCATGAACTTTTGGAAACCACTTCATATAGGTGAGCAAAACCAGATAAGAAAGTATTCCCTTTGCTTAGTGTTGGAGAATTCCAATTTAGATGTTTCAAAATCCTGATTGCCTATCCATCTCCAGGTCACCAAACCTACCCAAACATCTCAGTCATTTTTATCCCAACTACATTTTCTTCCTCAGTGCATTCTGTCTTTACTATTCTTGACCTTTGCTTCTGTTGAACACTTGGAAAGTCTCTATGTGTTCAGGCTTCTTTTATGAAGACCCTTTCCCGCTTTTTTGTCACCTGAGTCTTATGGAATCTTCAGGTGAATCACTAGCTCAGTACACTTATTGTAGCTCATATATTTTGAGTGAATTTTATGTCGTGACTTGTGGTCTCTCTCTCTGTAGTTCTGCTTTTGTAGCCCACCCACAGCAAATGACAAATTACCATATCAAAGATTGCAGGACCCTCACAATATGATGCGCTACACAAAAGGGAGGTTGTGTTTCTTCTATGGACCTGTGGCTCAGTAGGATGGTAGAGTAGTGAAGAGACCAGATGCAACGATGCATCTTTGCTTGTTTGAAACAGGGTGTTAAAGAAATAAGAACTGGAAAGTCAGAGAATTGATGAGCAGTCCAGACAAATGCTTGATCTGTTTAATCCTTTTGGCCAGTGTCATTAGTTATTGTGAGTTGATTCTGACTCATCGTGACCCCAGGTGTACAGAGTAGAACTCATTCATAGGGTTTTTAAAGCTGTGACTTTTTGGAAGCAGATCACCAGACTAGCCTTCCAAAGCACCTCTGGATAGGTTAGACCTGACAACCTTTTGGCTCGTAGTTGAGCCCTTAACCATGACTGCTCATGTAATTCATCTAGGGTCCATTGCTGTTCAGAGACTTACTATTGTCAGGTGCTGGTTTTAGTTAAAAATATCTCAATAAATCTTCCCCCCAACAATTTTATATAATTTACATATCATACAATTCAACAGTTCAGTCATTCAATCATATCAAGGGCCATTACACCGTCACCACCACATCAATCTTAGAGCATCCCCCACCCCATTGGATAAATCACTTTTAACATAAGTTAGGTAATCACAATCAGTTCTAGTACTCCCTCCCCCATACCGCATTCATTATCTATTCCCCAAATCCCCTTTCCCTTCCTATTGCTCCCCCCGCCCCCCGCCCCACTGCATTCCCTATAACCCCTTGTGCCAGATATTCTCATTATGCACCCACTCCTCCTGTGCTTCACAGCTGGGGACCCCAAGAGAAAACAAAATCGTACTAAGGTGGTAAGGCTGAAATCATAATTGTATAAAGACAAAAATACAAAGAGTGCGTAAGAAGGAAAGTCGCCCCATCAACATTCAAAAGGACAGGGAGGAAATTTCTGTCAAGGAACAAGTAGGAGGTAGTTGCCCCCAGTACAAATTCAGTTTGTGTCTGTAGGCAGAGGGGGGGGGGTGTCAATTGCCCAAGAACTGAGTGTGATCTAGTACAATCAAGATTACAATGGTTTGCCTGATAGTAAGGCTGCTCGAGAAGTTAATACATTGATACCTTCATTTGCAGGCGCCTTAAAAAAAAAAGAGGTCAAGTTTACCTTTCTGTTCTTCAAGTTAACCTTTTCTGTTAAGAAAGAATTGGCTACACTAAGGAGAGCTTCTTCTGGCCACTGCTCATACAAATTGATTGTGCAGGAAGTAATTAAAGAAGGAAATGTTCTACACGTTTGGCGAAAATTAGTTTCTGCAGGATTCATAGTCATAAAAATATGAAGATTTTTATGTATTCTCTGAAAATTAATGAAAATTTAAATTGTTAAAACACATTCCACTGCTTTGAAAAGATACATCACATTGAAAATTTAATTTACAATTGGTTTCAATTCTTTTCTTACTGAATAGAACAGAGGCAGATCCATTGTGCGTTGAACTCCTTACATAAATGGAGTCTTTTAAATGGAATCAACTAATCCTACAGAGCTCTTCCGAGGAAAGCAGTCATGCTGTGCTCCAGGTGACTGGTTCAACTGGTTGTGGCGGCACCTGACCAAGGCCATCCCTTATATAAACCAACTCTTAAGAGGGGAGCTTGGTGCTAGAGCTGTGTACCATAGACACCTTATATCAGAATGTAAGAGATCTGACTACTTAGCTCTTCCTCTGGGATATTTTTAAGACCCACAGAAGCGCAAAGTTAAAAAAAAAAAAAGCAGGGCAGCTTAGAGCTGAAAGACAATAGGAGTAGAGCACCAAATAAGATATTAATAAAGCATAGCTCTTGAAAAATTTCATGGAGTATTACTGTTCATTTAAAAATCCATATAGTGCACAAGCATTTAAGGTAAAACTGAAAACATCTCTCTTTGCTTCATTCATCATCATCCATTAACCTGGGAATATCTAACATTATCTAGTTTAAAATGTGGTTAGCTATTTATTGTTATTGTGTGACAATTCAAATACTTTTTAGAATTAGATATACATTATATTAAATAAGGAAACAACTAATTAAAATAGATTTTAATTGGGGTTCTTGATTTAGTTTTAATTTCTGGAATGTACTAGTCTTCACAACCCAAAATTTTTTTCTTTGTTCTTCCTTATTATTGATTATCCATAACTGGATAAACCAGCTATGAAAAATAGTACAATAGCATTCCATAAATTATCAGGATAACGATTTCCAGTTTTTTAACGTGCCATTTAAAACTATAACACAATCCAAAGCACTCACATCATATTGTTTTCTCTCAATTGGGGATTCAATTTCTGGAAGTGTTTACAAGTCCTTTTGCAAGATTACTAAGTATATGTTGAAGAAAAGAGAGTGGCCCACTTCAATTCTCAAATGACCCCATGAGTGGCAAAATTTGGTACCCAAACTAAGTGGCATAATGACACTCTTTGAGTGAACATTTTGACCATCAGTAGGTGTCATTCTACCGTAGTATGAAGGAAAGACACAGAAAGATGAGTTCATTGGTCTAGTCTACATCTAGCATTCAGATCAATTCCTTCACAATCACATAACTGCTGAATTCATTCCAAATATTTCCTGCTTTTGCTTTATGGATTTATACCTCCTCATCAATTCTAGGGTTATTCAAAGTGATGGAAAAAATTCTTTTTTTCATGCCTTCCTCAAATGAAATGAAAACCACATTTGCTAAGAAGAGATCGAAATGCAAGAAATAATCTTGGGAATTGGCTTCTCATTTCATTGCCTTTAGCTCTTTTTGGTTCTCTTTAAACCATTGATAGCTGGTAAGGCTCAGACCCTTGTTAAAATTTATGTGTCTGTATGTGAGGTGGTGGTCATTTTTTCATCTTATAAATTCATTCAAAGATTGAAATGATATTATACTGGAAAATCATGTACAGAGCTATTAATTTAGTCTACTTTTAATTTAACAATAATTTAATCAAGTCAATCTAAAAAAAGTACCTTTTGGAAGAATGAAAATAAAGCTTCTTTACTATTATCTATGTAACCGGTCTGTTCAGCAAGAGATCTAATCCTTTGCATAATAGAATCCAGCTCTTCATTTTCAAATAAGTCAGGTATTTCTCCTGAATTCAAAATGTAGTTCAAATCTTCCAATAGTTTCTCCTTAGGTGAAACATATATTTAATTAGGAATTAGTAAGCTTTTCACATAATCTACTGTAAACACACCAAACCAAGGAAGAAACAGTGATTAAAGGACACTAAAACTAATTATTAAAATGCTAACATTCTCTTAGTTAGTCTATTGTGTTAGTCTGGGTAAACCAGGGAAACAAATCCACAGAAACACACACACACACACACACACACACACACACACACACACACACAAGGGTTTTTTATAAAGGGTAAGTGTATGTTAAGAAAGCATCCCATGCAAAGGGCTTAAGTGGAGAGCAAATGCTTTGAGAATGATTGGGACAGGGAATGTGCGGATGTGCTTTATACAATTGATGTATGTATATGTATGGATTGTGCTAAGAGTTGTATGAGCCCCTAATAAAATGTAAAAAAAGAAAAGGAAAAAAAAAGAAAATGATTAGGGCAAAGAATGTACAGATGTGCTTTATACAATTGATCTATGTATATGTATGGATTGTGATAAGAGTTGTATGAGCCCCTAATAAAATGTTAAAAAAAAAGAAAGCATCCCAACCCAGTGCTGTCCAAGCCCATAAGTTCAACATTAGCCTGTATGTCCAACATCGATCTACAAAGTCCTCCTCCATCTCATAAAACACACGCAATGATGCTGACTGCAGGAGGATAGCTGAATCAGTGAGTGTGTAAGCATCTCAGTACTGGCAGGGGTCTCTATGCGGCTGCTCCAGCACCAGGGTTCCATCGGGGTAGGTCCATGTGGCTTCCTCTCTGGGATAGCTTGCAGGAAGTGAACCTTGCCAGCTGAAGCAGGGAACTGGCTAAGGCAGCTGCACCCTGGTCCGACCATCACAGAGCAAGAGACCCAAGAGCTAGAAATGTGAGGCTCACCAAGCTATTTATCTCTCTGCCCTTCAATTAAACCCACATGTGTTTATTGGCCAGGTTGGCACAGTAAACCTTAACTATCTCACCCATTAAGCTTATATTTTCTCAGTCAAAATAAGCTTCATTCAAATATCAGACAATATCTATTGAATAGTACAGCATTCAGAACACAATGTTAAGCATTTGGTAAGAAGTATGGAGAGGTGGGTTCAATGATACACGGGGCTGATCTTGATCCCAAAGCAGTTCACATAAGTTTGTACTGGTAAACAAACTAGAAATAACAAGGTTTAGGGATTATTTCAACTTAATGAAATTTAATCTCTATAAAATGTTCCAGTGTTAATGAGAAATATGACAGGATAGAGCAGTAAATGTTCCCTTGAAATTTGCCACCAAGAAGTAAATATGATCTGAGATGATGGTTTTCTTAACTTTGCTTTGGCTGTGGAAAGTTTAAGTGATACAAAGTAACATGTAATAAAAATGGTGGGTGATAAATATTTTTTGCTTGTATGTAAAGAGAATATATCCTGCAAAGAAAGTTCTAACAATAGGAAAAGTAAAACACAAGAAGAGGAGAAACAGAAGTCTCAGTGCTAGGAGAGCACTACAGATTACATACATGGTCTAATAGTGGTGTCAAACGATAGTTTAAAATTTTTTAGATACAAGGATTGAAAAACTAGTTTAGATATAAAATAATTGACTTCAGCTACCTAGATAAATTGCTTCTAATTCATTAATTAAAATGAAAATGACAAAGATAGGAGAATGCTTATGTTGCAATGTTTATGCAAAAATATATAGTGTGATTACAATTACATAGAAAAAAAACAAAAAAACAATTACATAGATATTTTCTTACTACTTTCTTTTCAAAAGTTAAATTTATTTTAAGCTACCCAAACAACAAGCTTGACAAATAATAAAGACAAGAAGCACTTACTTGATCTATGTTTAAATTAGCGACCATCAAAACAGTAGGGTTTCCTTCTAATCCTGTTTGAATGAAGACTCTTTTAAAGTCTTCCTTGAATTCTAGGTAGGCATAATTGTGAGTTACAGGCATTTGGTACAGTTTGTGTTGTGTCAAGTGACAGGCCAAAGTTGTACATGTTGTTTTTCCACGCCCATCTATTCCAATCTATAGAGGAGACAAAAATCAACATCTAATTCCTATACATATTATTAGAATCTTTAAATCTATATTTTTATGTTTCAGTGTGCTAGACAATTAAAAGACCTCTGACTATTTTTATAACCATGCTGTGTTGATAAAATACTGAATGTCTAATACGCTAGCAAGAGAAAAACAAATATTCACTCAAGGATAAAAATGTTTATATCAGCAGTATTCATAATAGTCAAAATGTAGAAACAATCCAAACATGTCTTGGAGGGTTCATGAATATATACATTGTGGTATGCCTGTACACTAGAATAAGATTCAATGATAAAAACATAAAAATTAATGCATACTATATTATTAAAGCTCAATAACAAACTCTTTATATCATGTTATTTCACTTACATAAAATATCTGTGAATGATAAATTTAGAGATCAGAAGCATATTAATAATTTCTTATGACCGAATGGGAATGGAAATTGACTTCAAATGGGCATAAAGGATTTTTTGGGAGGTGGATAATGGAAATGTAATAATAAATGGATTATTGTGATGGTTGTATACCTGTAAGTTTAATAAAAAAACATTGATAGTTTAATAAAAATAACATTGAATTGTACACTTAAAACATAATGTATTCATCAATTCACAAATATATTATTATTGTATTATTCTATATATTTATATTATATACTATTGTTATATATAGTATATATATTATTCCTAGTATATATAAATAGACTACATAAATAGGAAACAAAGAGAGAGAAATACACCGTGGAGCAGTTCTACTCTGTCATATAAGATTACTATTAGCTGGAATCAACTAGATGGTATACAATAGTCCATGACATGATGCAACACTAGATACATGAATATGATCCTTGAATATTTCTCATCAAATACTTAGAAACCCTGGTGGTGCAATGACTGAGCATTTGCTATTAACTGAACATTAAGTAGTGAAACCCATTAGTTGCTCCACAGGACAGAAGACCTGGCAATACGCTTTTATAGAGTTTAAGGACTAGGATCCCCTATGGTGGAAGAGGAGTCAAGATGGTTGACTAGACAGATACACTATCTAGACCAGTGGTTCTCAACCTTCCTAGTGCCGCAACCCTTTAATACATAGAGTTCTCCTCATGTAGTGGCGACCCCAACCATAAAATTATTTTCGTTGCTACTTCATAACTGTAATTTTGCTAGTTATGAATTGTAATGTAAATATCTGATATGCAAGATGTATTTTCCTTGTTACAAATTGAACATAATTAAAGCATAGTGATCAATCACAAAAACAATATGTAATTATATACTGTGAAATATTTATTTCTAATGACAAATAAATGAAATTTTGTCTTGAAGCATGGAGTAGCATGGGTAACAGTCTTCATGTCAGTTATTTAGAGGAGTGGTGTCT
The DNA here is from genome assembly GCF_050624435.1 of Tenrec ecaudatus. Classification (NCBI taxonomy): domain Eukaryota; kingdom Metazoa; phylum Chordata; class Mammalia; order Afrosoricida; family Tenrecidae; genus Tenrec; species Tenrec ecaudatus. The sequence continues at coordinate 248,041,629 of NC_134530.1, read as the reverse complement.
CGGTTCCTAAGATCATCGGAAATAATATGTTTTCGGATGGTTGTAGGTGACCCCTGTGAAAGGGTCTATCAACCTCCAAAGGGGTCGCGACCCATAGGTTGAGAACCGCTGATCTAGACCCTCTAACACAAAGATTTGCGAAACCAAGTACAATGGTTATGAATGACAAACCAGGAACTCAGAGCTTCAAAAGAAAGGATAAAGAAGCGCATCAAATACACTGAAGAGAATGGTAATGAGTAAGATGACATAGTGTATGAAGTGTTAAATGTAAAACTGATATGTTCTCTTTCATTCCTGATTTTAATAATTTGAAGAGTCTTTTTCTTCTAGTTCAGCTAAAGATAGTCAATTTTGTTGACCTTTACAAGGAAGCATTTTTTTATGTTGATTTCTACTTTTTTTCCTCTAATATTTTTTGTTTTTTTCTGCTCATTTGGGGTTTAGGTTGGTTTCCTTTTTGTAGTTCCCTGAGGTGTAATACTAAATTGCTGATTTGAGATTTTCCTCTTCTTAAACATAGCTATAAAGTTTTCTCTAACATGATTTAGGCATGTTGCTTTTGGGTTCATTGATGTTAAAATATTTTATAAGTTTTCCCACAATTCTTTCACTCATTGCTTATTGGATTATTTTTTTTTTCAATAATCGACTTTCACTTATAAAAATTTCACATGTCTGTTAACTTTTCTATTTTCCTTCTGGTATTTTTTAAATTGAATTCTTTTGTAACCAGAATAGATATTTTGCTTGACTTTTAATTAGTTAAAGAACATAGTCTATCCTGGAGAATAATTCATGTGTGCTTAAGAAAGATGCATATTCTATAGTTTTGAGTAGAGTGTTCTAAAGTTGTAAATTAGATCAAGTTTCTTTATAGTATTGTGCAGGTCTTTATCTTGGCTGATTTTATGCTCAGGTGCTGTATCAATAATTGAGATCAGAGGTATTGATATATCCTACTATTATTATGAAATTATTTATTTATTTCATTACTTCTGTCAGATTGCGTTAATATATTTTTGGGGGTTGCTGTTCAGGGTGTAAATATTTATAACTGTTATATGTTCTTGGGAATTAATCTTTTTTATCATTATAATATGCATTTCTTTGTTTCACACCAACTTTTTTTTTTTTGCCTTAAAGTCTATTTTGTCTAGTACTAGTATGCCCATTTCAACTCTCCTTTGGTAATAGTTTGTATAGTTTATCATAACTTATCTTTTCATTTCAACCTCTTTGTGTCTGTGAATCTAAAAATGACTCTTATTGACAACCAATATTTGAATTTTCTTCTTTTAAAAATATTCAGTATGACAAGCTCTACCTTTTTATTGGTATATTTAATGTACTTACTTTTAATATTATTGTTGGTATGAGTTAATTTATAGCTGTAATTTTGTTATGTTTTCTTTGTGTTTTATGTCTTTCCCCTGCTTCATTTCTCCTTTACTATCTTCTTTTGCATTAACAATATTTTCTAGAGTTCTATTTTAAATATTTTTTATTGTGAAAGTAAAGCTTAGTGCAAAGGTTTACACTTCTAAATCAATAAATGTACTGTGTTTTAAGGCACGACTGACCTACAAAGATACTATGTTAATACCAAGGATACACTAGAAATAGTACAAGATCCATAAGTTTTATCTTCACCAAACACCTTCCAGAATTTTGTTCCCATTCCGTCTGTTGTGAGGTGCTGTTGAGTCAGTTAAAAGTCATACTAACCCAAGATACAATAGATCAAAACTAAAATAACCTTTAATGCATCTCAATGATTATGGTTTTCCAAAAATGTATAGACACAAATTTCTATAATAAATGAGGCATATTTTATTAAAGTTTCCTTATTTTATTCTTTTCAAAATATCGAAAAAGTTAAAATCCTACCAGTAGCATGTGACTCCACGGTTGCCGAATGACCCTTGCCGCTCTTGTAATATGCTGAATGGCTTCTTTGAAGAACACCAGAGAATGAGAAATCTTACAAAGGAAGGGGGCAAACAAACAGACAAACAAATTACAGGAGGATGTGGCTTTACATACTAGGAGATAGGAACGAAAAGAGCCATGCAAGTCATCCAGCGGTCGAGGTCCTGGACCCTGATAGCCAGACACGCTTAGGGAGAAAGTTCCACAGGGCGGATGGTCACGGTGCCACCCTCAGATGAGCAGCATCGGGGGCGGGGGTGGGGGCGCGTTTGGTCACGGGGTTGAAAGAAGATAATGAATAGAAGGGCACAGCACCCAGGATGCTTTTCTACTGCTCTGTCTTAGGCAAGTGGTGGAAAGAACCGACTCAGGAGAGTGGTTTATGGTATCTAAGGCTTTATTGATATCTCTGTTCAAATACAGCACAACCATGAAGTCTTACTTCCCTCATCTCTGCCCACAATAGCAATGGAACAAAGGTAACAAAGTCACACCATCTTGCTGACTATATTGCTACTCTGGGCATGCTGGTAGGCTCTCCTTTGTGTTTCTTAACTCCATTCAGAGCTACAAAATTCATCAAGCTCTCTGCAGCCTCAGGGGTGCACTTTAGCTTCCAAATAAGATTAAATAATATAACATTGTGTATTTTCTTTTTTATTTCCTAGAAGGATCAGGAACTTTAAAAAAACTGTACTTCAAATGATCTATAAATACCTTGATTCAGAATTAATCAACAGTGGTTTTTTTATTTTTGAAAATTTTATTTTATGAAATGCCTTCATTGTATAAAGTATCTGCATGCATGTGCTTAAATATAAGAATACATTATATTATGTTTCAGAATAGTAAGCATGTATGCACCATGGTTAGTGCTCTACTGGGTGAGACATAGTCTTCCTCCCCTGACCATGCTTTCTGCAGTATCTCTTATAGTCTTACTGATGGTCTCCTTTGGGCCACTCTGCCCACATGGCCATTTCTTGTGGGCACTTGCACTATATCTGAACAGTGGGTTTTAAATTACACATACATACACATTCCATACACAGACATACACGTATACATATACACAAATATCCTATTTCATTTGGGATTTATAAAGTTTATGAAAAAATGGAATTGAAAGATAATAGAAAATTTCCAAGAATGTTTTTGAAGTTCTTTGCATATTTAATTTAAACCCAAACCTGTGGCCTAGAGTCGACTGTAACCCACATTGAGCCTATAGAAGAGAGAACTTCACCCTGCGGTTTCAGGGTCTAGACCTCCTGGAATAGTCGGCCTCAGCTTTCCTCATGGAACAGCTCATGGGTTTGAAGGCCTTTCAGTTAGTAGACCAATGCTTAATCCACTGTGACACCATTCTAGCACTTTCTCTATAAACAATAGCCTCAAATTTTTATATAGTAGGAGCTTTACCTCCAAAGACGTTGGCCCCAATTTCATCTGGAATTCATGAAGAATATTGGCAAGTTTATAATAGTTATTGGTATTTTTATAGATCTTTTTCCCATGAGGCTTGTTGATATTCAAGAAATCTACAAAGACAGTCGAGTCATTCATCAGCCTTTCTTTGGTCCATGAAATCTGTAAGATAATAATTTAATAGTGTCTGTTACTACCACAATTCTCTCCATTATCAATATTAAAGTAGTATCTGCAAAATAGAAGCTCGTGGTACAGGGAGCTATGATGCAGGCGTTCTTAACCCACCCCCTTTTTTTGTTGCTATTGGACCCCTTGGGTCAGTGATCCTTTTTTGTCAATGAAATCCTTTTCAGAATAAGGGTTTAAAGCACATAAAATAAAATGCAAGAGTCATAAAAGACAAAGTAACAAATTCACTGTTTTCAACTCAATTCCGAGGAACTTTATAAAGTAAGGTAGAACTTCCCCAGTGGGCTTCTGAGACGAACTTTGTACCGAATAGAAAGCCTCCTCTTTCCCCCACAGAGTGGCTGGTGGTTTAGACCTGCTGACCTTGTGCTTAGCAGCCCAATGGGCAACTACTACATCATCAGAGCTCCTAGGAGCTGTAAAGGAAACCCAAAAATGTTGAAATACAGTTGCAAACATGAATACTTGGAGGTTTGGGTTTTAGGTTAATAATTCCTGTTGTGGAAATAACATTTTAAAATCCTACTGGCCAACCTGAAAAAAAATGTAAAAATACCTTCCCTTTGTGTTAGCTGCCACTGAGTTCGCCCATGAACAGGTGAAACCCCGTTCTAGAGAGCAGAACAGCTCCATATGGTGTTCTGGGTTACGACTGTTAGGGTAGCAGTTTGCCAGGGCTCTCTTCTGTGGAGTGGCTGGGTGGGTTCGAACTGCTAAGCTGTGTTTTAGCAACCAATGCAAATACTTGTGCCTCCAGTTCCTACTTTGCAGGCCTTCCAGTCACGAGGGCCCCATCGCCCAGTGCTGCGCTGTTCCACTGCTTCCTGGCTAATCCCTCAGAACTGGACAGCTTGGTCCTTCTTCCTCGTGTTTCCATCTGAAAACTCTACTGAAACCTGTCCATCATGGGTCATCCTCCTGGTCTTTGAAATACCAGTGGCAGAGTTTCCAGCATCACAGCAACGTATAAACCACAACAGAATGACAAACTGACAGGCAAGTGGTGGTGACTATTATTAGTGTTATAATCTTGTATTCAAAAAGAGAAATACAAAATACCAATAAAATGATACTGCTTAAAAATTCTCAGAGAAATAATTTGCATCTATAGGTTTGGATAATATGGTCTTTTATTGGGGGTAATATATTGTCCATGGAGCTGACTCTTGCTAATGGAAGACTCAAGATTCTGGACTTTTCCATAGTCATTGTTTGCTCATTTTCTACTGCCTCTATATTTCTTAGTCTGATAATACTTATAGAGTATTTAAAAATAACACTTATAGAGTGTTTAGGGACTTCTCCTGAGGTAGTCATGAGCTCTCTCTAGGTGATTATTTTAGCAAAGTCTCACTAGTCCTTCATTCCATCCTTTATTTACTCACTCATTCCAAATATATTTATTAAGTGCCAACTGGGGGTAAAGCAAGATGATAAAATTTGTGGATTTAGATAAGAAAAAACAGTGAGTTTGTTCTCCAGGATTCATAGATTGGAGAGAAAGAGGTAGTTACATTATGATCAACTGTCTGATACGGAAAGTCCATGATCTTATGGGTATACACAAAAGGAGTACTTAACCTGGAAAAGAGGTGGCTGCCAAGGATGGCCAAGGTTGATGCAGGGGAAGAGACTTTCAGGAGGAAAGGCAGAAGCAAAAGAGACCAGGTCAGGTGAAATGAGTAGGGACTGAGGAGAGCTAGTAGGCATGGGCCTCATCATGAAGGTCCTTATTTACAATGTCAAGGAATTTGTACTTTATTTTAAGACTTTATGAATCTCACTGTGAAAATGTTATGCATTAAGCATTATGCATTAACTAGGAGGGCCAGATTGGTGTCAGGGAGATTTGTTAGAATCTAGATGAGAAACCACAAAAGCGTGAACCAGGATAAATGTCAGTGGATAGAAAGAAGAGAATAAATTGAACAAATATCAAAACAGTAGCATCACAGAGTGAGGTCATGAATTTGAAATGGGCTTGAGGGGAAGGGAGGAGACCAAATTGATGCTCTTCTGAAAAAACAGCTGATGCTCCAAGAGGCTTGGGTGGTAATGCCAGTGACTGAGCTAGTGAATATAAAAATCAGAGAATGTATAGAAGGAGAGAAGACACAGAGAGCAAAGACTGTATCAAAATATTAAACGATGCAGAAAGCATCCAAATAAGATGAAAATAGTAAACAGAGTCACTTTACCAAAAAAGAACCAGTTGATATTCAACCATTTCAAGAGTTAGCATATGAGCAAGAACCAATGGTACTGAAGGAAGAAATCCAAGCTACACTGAAAACATTAGCCCAAAACAAGGCTCTAGGAATTGATGGAATAAATCAGTTCAACAAGCTGATGAAACACCGGAAGCATTCACTTGTCTATGCCAAGAAATTTGGAAGACGTTACCTGATCAACTGATAGGAGAAGATGCATATTTGGACCCATACCAAGGAAAGATGACCCAACAGAATGCTCAAATTACAGAACAATATCACTGGTTTCACATACAAGAGGAAATGTTGCTGAAGATCTCTCAACAATGGTTGTAGGAGTTCATTGCCAGGTAACTGTCAGAGGTTCAGTTTGGATTCAAAAGAGGATGTAGAACAAGAAATATCATTGCTGATGTCAGATGAATGTTTATGGACAGCAGAGAATACCAGAAAGATGTGTACTTGTGTTTTGTTTACTAGGCAAAGGCATTGGACTCTGTGGCCAACAGCAAATGATGGGTAGGCATGAGAAGAATGGAAATTCCAGAATATTTAATTGTGCTCATTCAGAATCTATGCACCATTTACTCACAATCCTTTCAGCGTGTTGAAACATTTTCTTTTGTGATCTGGGATGAAAGATGAACACTGAAGAAAACAAATTTAGCAAGATAGAGAGGCACAAGGAGTCTCACTGAAGTCTCAGGAGAGTGTACATTTCTGCTAGTCTTGGAGAAAAATGAGCAGTTTAAAGTAAAAATGTAAGCAAAGGCATACAGTCCCCATAATTTCTATCATATCAGGCTACACTCATATTTTAAGGAGAAATATGGCATTATAAATAAGATAAAGCTCTTTCACTGATACTTTTCTAGAATAACGTTTTCACCCCAAACTCCATTTAAGATAAATTTTGAAATGTAAGCTTACTTGAAAGTAGTTCTTAAGTTCCCTTGAAAGAAATTGATAGAAAAGCCCTTTATCGGTATGCTCAATTAAGCGATCATGGAACACTCGGGTGGCTTCATGCACAAAGAACAGCGCGGCCATCTCCTTAGAGTTAATAACGGCCTTGTCAGCTTGCAGCAGGCCGAGAAGAAGCTGTTAGGGATGTAAAAATAACAGTTTAAAACATCAGCCGGGCAATTTTTTAAAGTACCATATGAAACAGAGTCATAATTTTGTTGGATGACGTTCATAAAAGCAGAAGCAACTAGTCAAGGTAAAAAGGGCCAATGTCTATAAGTGACAACATAAATTTGTGATGAGATGCATAAAGTTATGAATCTAGGTAAGCATGGAATCACCTATAGAGGAGGGATTATGGAGAGGTTTTAGCGTCTCTACTGAAAATCTTGCTAGCCTGGGCAGGTACAAGACTGCTCAGATATTGGTACTGGTACTGGTACTGGTATGGAGGCAGGGGACTGGTAGGGCCTCCTTTATATGTTCTAAAAAACTTATAACTCATTTTCAAAGATTATATATACTATTTGGGATGAAGTCCCACAGGAGAATAAGCATATTAAATTTATGTGTTGTTCTACTTAACATTGCAATTTGGAAATGTATTTGATCAACTTTGATGACTTAACTAAATCAGCATTATTTGCATAATTCCCTGGTATGAAAGATACAGCTTCTGAAACTGCATGCTTACAACATTCATCCATGGTTTTAATTTTGAGAGTTACAATAAAGACTTAGAAATAAAGCAAGGCCCAAATTACATAATATCCTTTCCTTTTTCTCTGCTGAAAATCTTAGCCATCATGACCAGTCATGTCATTGCTGCCTTCTCTCTAAATTAATGACATTGTTTTCAACCAAACAAACCAGAATTCCACTCTTCCTCCCCCTTTAACTGTATAATGTTGACAACATCCATGAGTAAGAAGGAAATATGTAGAGGCACTGTGAATTTAGTAAGTAAACTGACATGTAAACGTTTTGAGATCAGAGAATGAATTTGGATACAAACCTTGAAAACATCCCGGAGATTGAATATGTAGTGGCACTTGGTTGGGGTGGGCAACATACTCTGACGCACTTGGTAGTAGATAGCAAGGGAACAGCATATGAGTTGGTCCTTACTTTTCTGAACTTCAGATGTGAAGTTATTGATGGAGAAATACAGTTCCAAATGAGTCTTTAAAGAGAAATGTTATCATTTAGTTTGCAAAAACATCGAAGGTTAGACGGTTTCTGGTGATGCTTCACTAGAGACTTACACACTATAGTAGGGGATTACTTTAATTGGAAAGGTTCATAAACACAATCAATTTAAAACAGGAAAGTAGACTATAAAAGAAACCCTGGGTGTTGCTAATTGGGGGCAAGGATCGCGAACCTGAATTTGTTGCATGGTCTAGAGGTGTGAGCGACATGCTCTCTGGGGACCATGTAATGCCCCACACCTGAGCATGTCAGGAGCCTGGGTGATGTGGTAGGGAGTTTCGAATTGGGCTGCTAACTGCAAGGCCAGCAGTTCCAAACCATGTGTCACTGCAGGAGAAAGATGAGGCTTTCTACTCCTGTAAAGAATGGGTCTCAGAAACCCATAAGGCCGGCTCTACCCTGTCCTATCAGGTTTCTAGGAGTCAAAATCAACTCAGTGGCAGTTAGTTATTTTTTTAGGAGCATGCCAGGTAAATTGGAACGTCTCCACCACTCAATTCCCTGGTAGGTGTTTTTAGCAGTGTCAGGAAACACAACTACCTTCTGTGCGACCTTCTAAATCAGGCTTGCTTGAGGTGTGGATTGTTGATCACCTGCCTCAGAATTACTAAGTGATTAAAAAAAAACAAATTAAAAAATAATCTTGAAAATTTATAGTGTAAAGAAGAAAAATCCCTATGATTGGTTTGGAAGAATTTCCTAATCTTGCATTAGATTTATTTTTCTTATCAAACTCCATTTCAACTTGAGCCTTTTTTAACAATATGAATTCCTTCTCTCAGTGTTTTCTTTTGTTACCAAGGGCAATGGAAGTAACAAATCAGTTCTGGCATCAATCCAGCAAAAACACAAACAAAACACCACCAAGTTATTATTATTTTTGACCGAGACACATTTTAACGAGAGGCCAGAAAATATGGGGAGAATAAAATTCATCTCTTTAAGAGAATTTTCTTTAAGCAGTGAGTGGTTACAAGTCTTCCTTGGACTAGTGTCTCATTTCATTAGAACATGGACTGTACGTTTTACCTGGAAAATAGTATTCAAGGCACTCTGTGGAGGATGAGGCAGCACCAGTGTGGAGAAGTGCTTGAGTAGGCGTGGGCTGATATCTTTGCCCCCAATGGGCGGGACACAAGCTGCGACCAGAGAGAGGTCTTGAATATTCTGTGGGAAGGATAAAAAGCAAGACAGTAGCTAAATGTCTCTGCCCCAAGTAAAATCTTGACCTTCCTTGCCACAAATGGACAAGGGATTTTAAAATACTTCGCCTAGAAGGTTAAGAAAGACAGTATACATGGATTACTTTTCACTGTCGTATAAAAATGATGATAATAAATTTATCTTTTAAGAAGGAGTCCATCCTAAAGTGTAACTTCAAGACAGGTTATTTCTACAAAATATCAGGGATAGTTCATTTAAAAAGCAATCACTGGAAAATAAGCCATGCGGCATTGAGGGTTCTGGTGATAAGTATGAACTAAGAAGAGCCTGGATTATGTTGCCACAGTGGTCAGCACGGACTCCCGATGAGATGCCCGTTTACCCGAGAACTTCTATTTGGCATTTCACAGCACCCCAGCATTGCAGAGCAGGGTGGAATCCAGGGAAGCTAGCCTGTTTACAATGGGATGCCTTTGACATCTTCGTTCCTGCCTGTGCCCATACACGATGTGGAAACTGTACAATGAATCAGGCAGACAGAAGAACAATCGATGTCGTTGACTTATAGGGTGGTGAAACCCCAACCAGATCGCTGCCATTAGTCTGTGCTGACTCACAGCGACCCCTGTGGGGTTCTGAGACTAATGTTTACAAGAGAGTAGAAGGCCCAGCCTTTCTCCTGCCCACCTTTGGTAGTTTCCAGCGGCTGACCATGCAGATCGCAGCCCAGGGTGTGAGTATGGTCAAGAACATTTAATGTACCATGGACTGTTGGAGGAATGAACAAATAAATCTGGGTTGGAAAAAGTATAGTTAGAATGCTCCTTAGAATGGAGGATGATGTGACTTTTTCCTCATGTACTTTGACCATGATGGGACAGGGCCAGGCTGTGCTTGGCTCTACTGTGTAAAGCTCACTTTGAGTTGGAACCTGCTTGATGGTGGTCCCTACCAATAACAGACCGTCCTATCCCCAAGCCCACCGAAATCCCATAAAAAGTCTTCAGCTGCAATTTTCTCATCAACTTGGGGAACGTCTCTAGGCTGTATATTCCAGATGCATCCCCAGCATTTTTTTTTTTTATAGTAGTCTCCTGACTTGTCTCCTAGTGGCTTGTAGCTGGATTCTTTCTGCTTTGGGTTGATGGTTGGTTCAGTCTGACTAATGTCAGGTGATGCTACTCACCAGCCAGTGTGTCTCATCCAGAATTGTAGGCCCAGATTGATCTGAGACATGAGACTGTTAGTAATCAAAAGATGTGATTCTACAAATAAGGAAACTGAGAACCAAGAAGTTTAACTAGTACAGTTATGGGCTTGTGATTTTCAGAGAAGAAATAAAATAGATGCAAATAAGCAAACACTGAATTACAACACAAGTCTTGATTTCCAAATGTACCAATTAAATTAATTTTAGACAAGCATTCGAAGGAGAAAAGTGCATCTGATTATATCTTTTTAAAATTTAAGCCATTCGTATTTGGTTCATGTGATGAAATATTTACAATGATTAGTCTTTTAAAGCTAAGAAATTTTAATCATGGATGAATTATGAATTTTTCCAAACATTTTCATATATTGAGATAAGTACATGACTTTTATCCAATGGGATTTTTTTTTACTTTGCTATGAATATCTGATTTAAATACAACCCATAGTTAGGAATCAAGCCCGTAAAGACCGTTTAAAAATTCAAGGTACATATACTGGTTCATAATAAAAAATGAGAGCTATTTTTAATGCATATCAAAACATTATTATTATTGTATTATGATACTGAACATATTTTAATGTATCTGGAAATGTTTAATTTTTTTTAAACATAGAAAAGCATACTATATATTACATTGTAAGACATGCATTTAACTGATTGATGTTAGACAAAACACTGCTAGACACAAGCCTAATTGTTCTGATTTATGTACAACTTTGACTTAGAGATTTAGGATTGGAGCCATTTGTAATCAGAAAACTATCTGTATTAGGGTCAATTCAGAAGAACTAAACAAAAACATCAAATAGTGAAGATATTGTTTGTTGACAGTTCTGCCATCTACATCCATATACTTCTGAAAGCAGGATTTCCATCCATCTAACCCTTCCCTACCGAATTCTGCACTCTCCGATTTCCACCACAGCATAACGACATCCTTGTGGGACTCCAATAGTGTTTCTCTAAAATGTTCTTTGACGTTTGGTGAATAAAAATCAGCCTAACTAAGCAAGATCAGAGTTACAGGGGTTAGGTTTCCCGACAAACCAAATTCTCATTGGAGAGCTCTGGCTCTGCTTGTAGAATGAGTAGAGGCAGCTTTTTGATGGAAATGAACTCCTGGGCGCATCTTTGCTGGCCTTTGTCTTACAAATGCAATGTCCAGTTTTCTTCATGAGTGTTCCTACCCCCTTGAGATCCTAAAAACACTTACAATAACCTTCTGAGGTGATCTCCCTGCCTTGAATTGAACTGCCAAGACTGCCTTGTAATCCACTGCTCTGATTGGACCTTTCTGCAGGCATTCTAACTCGACGCAGACCAATGTTTTACCGAGTGAACTTGCCTGCAGCCATCCTCGGACTACAGAAACATGTTTGGACAGGCTTTGCTTAGAGTGAATCTAGAACTCGAGTAGCAATACTTACTGACTAACCCTTGTACTCAGAAAATCCTTGCTTTATGCCCTAGAAGATGAAGATGTAGAAGGTCTTATAGAGAGAGGTTAAGGATGTATATTGCTAGTCCCCATTTTCACATCTCTTTCACTTGGTTATTGCTTTTGCATTAAAGTTCTTGATGAATTATTAATGCGGTTAACAATAGTGAGAATTATTTGCCTCAGAAACTAAACTTCTGGGGCATACTTAAAAATTTCATTAAGATTTTAGCCTACTAAAAATAGAATTCCTATGACCCTATGAGACTTTGCTAAATTTCAAAGATGTGATTGGCTATGTTAATTTAGGATTGCAAACCACAGGCTTGCTAAATTTCTTATCTAATTTAATATCTAATGGATGGTTAAATAATAATACTTAAGTGAATAAAATATGTATACTGTACCTTCCATACAATTTTTTCAGTATCATAAATCCCTCCCAAATCTAATAATTGTCTGATCAATTCCAATGGTGGTCGGGCTCCGTATTTCTCTGATGCTGGCATATTCAGATCATCAATAAATATTACAATCTTAAGGAAGACAAAAGTTAGAAAAATTATGCTCCCTTTCTTGGAATTCTGAATTAGGAATATTAATTATGTTATAATATAAAAATAAAATTATATGCAATAACACAGCAATTTTTGCATTAAAATGTATATATGAAAATCATTTCTGAAGATATGGTTTTAGAGAATGTTAAGTTTAAAAATAGCAGAAACTCTACTCACACTCTAGAGAGTTATGATAGTTACGTTGAGGAATAGTTATAAATTCATTTGATGCTGGATAATGTACTCTAATGATGATTATTACAAAGGAGAATTATTCACTTAACACTCACTTATTGAGTGAGTGAGGCACTGTTCTAGGTATTTCGGTGGTTATTTCATACATACCCTGGTTTAGGAATAGCACTATCATTTGGAATTAGACTTCTGAAATTCTGTTGCAAATGCTGCTCTCTTTAATAATCAGCATACAATTCACACACACATCAATTTTTTAGACCTGTGTTAGCACATTTCCAAATACTATGCTCTGAAATACATTCATTATAGTGTCTATCTACATTAGGCCTTTAGGTTTTGCTAATTTTGGTAAAGTAAGAGGTTAAAAATATACAAAGAGCCATCAAATTATCTGATCGGTAAGTGCAGATACATTTCTAAATAAGATACTCAGTTTCCCACTTTATGTCACACACTGAGTGATTACAGAAATACTTATTTGACTAACATTTTCTTGCTTGCCTTTGTTTGTGCTTTTATGTCTGATGAAGTCAGTTGAGGCAGAGTTGACACTGATCAATTAGATTTCAGAATTACTGTTCCTTTAAAATCTCTAAAGTTGCCATGTAAGCAAAGACCAATCCAGTTTACCCAAATCCTCATAAAACTTAGGGGAAATTTGGAGCAAAAATTACATGGAATGGCAAAAGGCTCCCCCAAAGCTGAATCAATATCGAGAGAGAAGAACAAAGTGGGACTCACATGTCTTGATTTTAAAACCGATTACCCAACAACCTTAATCAAAATTGTCTGATACTGGTATAACATTAGACATATAGACAAATGAAATAGATTGAGAATCCAGCCATAAAGTACACATCTATGGTAAACTGAATATTGACAAGGATGCTAATGCCATTTGATGGGGAGTCTTTCAATAAATATTGTTGGGGAAATTGAGTTTCCACATGCAGAAAATGAAACTAATTTGATGCCTAGTGCCAAATACAAAAACAAATTTTAAATGTATGAAGGCCCTCAAAGTAAAAACGTTGTTGTTAGGTGCTCTTGAGTCAGTTCCAAGCCATGCACAATGGAACGAAATACTGCCTATCCGTTAGCACCCGCGCCTTTGGCCCTGTGCTGGAGCCCATCATGCAGCCACTGTGTCAATCCATCTTGCTGAGGGTCTTCCTCTTTTTCACTGTCCTTCTACTTTACCAAACATGATGTCTTTCTCCAGGGACTGACCTCTACTGACAACATGCCCAAAGTATGTAAGGCAAAATCTTGGCATCCTTGCTGCTCAGGAGCACCCTGGTCATACTTCTCATACACTCCCTTGACTTTTTTGGGCAGTCCATGGTGCTTCCAATATTTTTCACCAGCACCACAATTCAAATGCATCGATTCTTCTTCGATCTTCCTTATTCCTGCGTCTAAGTGTCACACCCATATGAGGCAATTGAAAAACCATGGCTTGGGTCAGGGTGCCTTAGTCTTCAAAGTAACCTCCCTGCATTTCAATGTCTAGAGAGGTCTTGTGCAGCATACTTCCCCAACGCCACCCATCTTTGATCTCATGAATTGTTGCCTACTGAACATGGATTGTGGGTCCAAGTAAGACAAAATCCTCCACAACTTCAAACTTTTCTCCAGTTAGCTGGAATTTCCATTCTTCTCAAGGTTATCCATTGTTATGATTCACACAGTCAAATGCTTTGGCACAGCCAATAACACACAAGTAAACATCTTTTTGGTATTGTTACATTCAGACCAGATCCATCTGACATCAGCAATGATATCGCCTTTTCTATGTCCTTTCCTGAATCTAGCCTGGACCTTTGGCAGCTTGCATGTGGTGGCATCAATCATGCTGTGCTCTAATTTGAGCATTCTGTTGGATCACCTTTCTTTGGAACAAGTACAAATACGGATCTCTTCCAGCCAATTGGCCAAGTAGCTGTCTTCCAAATTCCCCAGCATAGATAAGTATGTGCTTCCAGTGCTCCATCAGCTTGTTGGCACACATCAGCTGGTAGCCCATCAATTCCGGACTTCATCATCTAGTTGAAGGATTTCATTTCAATTTTGGCTAATGCTTTTGATGCAGCTTGAACTTCTTCCTTCGGAACCATTGGCTCTTGCTCACCTGCTACCTCCTGAAATGATTCTCGACTAGTCTTTTTAGTACAGTGACTTTGTGCATTCCCTCCACATTCTTTTGATGTTTCCTGCACCATTCAATATTTTGTCCATGGCAACTTTCAAGTTTGACTTTTTTCTTTAGTTCTTTCACTTTAAGGTATACTGAGCCTTGTTCTTCCATTTTGCTTTTTGAACTCTAGGTCTCTGCACATTCCCTTACAATAGTTGTTTTTGTCTTTCAAGCTACCTTTAACATTCTCTGTTCAGTTCTTTGACTTGATTATCCCTTCCACTTATTTTAATTACACCGTGTTTCAGAGTCTCTTCTGACATCCATTTTGGTCTTTTCTTTATTTCTTGTTGTTTTAATAACCTTTTGCTTTCTTCACGAATAATGATCTGGATGCGCTCCTGCAAGGTTCCTCTCATTAGTGTTCAATCCATCAAATATCCTCCTGAGATGGTCTCAAAATTCAGGTGGGATATGCTCAAGATTGTATTTTGGTTTTCGTCTACTTGTTTTAATTTTCTTCAGCTTCAACCTAAACTTACATATAAGCAACTGATGTTCTGTTCCACAGTCAGCCCCTGGCCTGATTTTAACTCTGCCTTCACCTTCCTACTGGTGAGCCAATCTGGTATCTGCCAGAGCCCAGGAGATGAGTCTACCACCATTGGAACCACGTGACTTTGCTCCCATTGGCCTGTGATATTCCTGCATCTTTGCACATGGCTGCATGAGTCTGAAGAGAGGCTTATAGACTAGTATCAGACTTATGGACTCGAGTTGGACTGGGATGTTTTCCTGATTCACAATTACTTCTTGACATAAAGCTCTTTCTTACACATATGTGACTTGTCTCTGGATTGTCTCTAGTCAATCTGGCCTAATACAACTTCCTCTTGGTCTATGTACAGGTTCACAATGAACACAATTCAGTATTTTGGAATTTATTGGCAATGTTATTCATCGTTTGTTATGATCCACACAGTTGAATGCCTTTGTGTAGTCAATACAAAACAAGTAGACATCTTCTGATATCCTCTGCTTTCAGCCAAGATTCCTCTGACACCAGAAATGATATTCCGTATTCCATATCCTCTTCTGAACCTGGATTGAATTTTTGGCAGCTCTTTGTCAACGTACTGCTGCAACTATTTTGGAACTATCATGAGCAATGTTTTATTTGCAGGTGATATTAATGATATTGTTCCATAATTTCTGAATTCTTTTGGGCCAGTTTTCTTTCCAACTGGCTGTCCAGGCAGCTGTTATCCAAACTTCTTGGCATAGATGAATGAGTGCTTCTAGTGCGAGATCAGTTTGTTAAAACATTTCAAAAGGTATTTCTTCAATTTCCAGGTGTCGAGGGTTAAGAGTTGTGATGCTCACTACAAGGTCGGCGTTGGAAACCAACCAGCTGTTCTGTGGGAGAAAGATGAGCCTGTCTTCTCCCATAAAGATTTACAACCCGTCTTTTCAGTCCCATCACAACACACCAGCCACCACAGTATCACAAGCTTGACAGACTAGTGGCGGTGATCTAATATGACACAGCAAGTCCTCTTCTGGGACTGTACCCGAAGACTTTAAAGCAGAGACTCAAAGAGATACTGGTACATTAAGGTAAATTGCGGCATTATTTGCAATAGTCAAATAGAGAATCTGAATGCCCATCGCTGGATGAATAGATAAACAAAATACGGTACACACATACAATGGAATACTCACCGATACAAAATGTCAATAACAGGCAACTCTGTAGAGACCAAAGTTTACTCATGGCTACGAGGAATGAGAGGGGCTGGAGGGAAAGGGAGTTTATGGTCATGGGAAATTGGATCAGTTAAGGTTAGGGTTGGACCACCAATTACTGTAGTGCTGTCAATCAATTGTACACTTGTAACAGCGGAATTGGCAAAGTTTATATGCTAAAGTGGTAGTGAGATAATTTGATGTCAACTCGAAGATGTATGAAAGTGCAGAGGTACAGTCAAATCTGTCATTCAAGTCACAACTTGATGGTATAAGAATGTGAGACATTAAGAACTGCTCCCTTTCTCCCCCTGTCTCCCTTACCTTGCTGCCTGCCGGGACCTGGGCACTGACTCTGAGCGCTTCCTGAGTCCTGCCATGCCTCCACCGACCTTGGATACACGCGGCTCTCCACCAACTGGCCTGTGGTCTTCCTGCATTCTGCACACTGCACGTGGCTGCATGAGTGTGAGGAGGGACTTTGGAGCTAGAATTGGATTTATGGACTTGAGTTGGACTGGGTTGGGACACATTCTTGATATATAATTATGTCTTCATATAAGGCTCTTTCTTATATATATGAATGTCATTGGATTTGTTTCTCTAGTCAACCCAGCCTAACACAAATACCTTTACAACAAAGACCAAAAAGCAAAATAAGAGTAACTGGTGAGGCTGTTTATGTATATCTCCAAACCTATGGGATTTGATTTTTTGGTTTGGAGATCTAGGGTCATGCTTTCATGTGATATCCCAGTTAATTGGCATAATAATGTGCTTCTGTTGTACCTCCTATTGTATAGTGCATGAGGTCTTAAAAACTTGTCAGCAGCCATCCAAGGCACCATTGGTTTCCCTTCAACTGAAGAAACAGAGGAAGGAGAGTGAAGAAGAGAGGAATGAAATGGAATGTGCTGCCAATTGCTTCCATGAACAACTCTCTCCTTTGCCAGGGGACCAGAAGAATTAGATGGTGCCCAGGTATTACCATTGAACATCTTGATGAAAAATTCTATAGAAAAATCATGTTCAAAAGGAGGGAAATACAGAACAGAATGTCAGTCTCTCCTAGACTTCAGACTTTCTGGAGCTAAGATTGTATGCTTTAAACTATTCCCCTGAGATGAGATAATCTTTAAACATTAAACCAAAAATATTCCCTGAAATCTTCTTAAAACAAAACGGTGGTTTAGCTTACCTAGTAAAGAATATATTTCTTCAGTATTATATTCTTTTAAGAGCTATCTAATGTGGATGAAATTGACAACATCAACTAAAAGGATTAAATAGAAAATTTAGCAGGTAGTGAGTTTATGGTAATGGGGAGGGACAGCTCAGAAAATGAGGGCAAGAATGATTGCACTGCTCTAAGAATGTAAGCAACGACACTGAACTCTACAGGTAGAAACTTCTGTGTATGCGTTTGTTGTGCATATTCTCAATAACAAGATCAACCAAAGCTCTAAAATGCTCCGATGCCTGAAGGGATTAACTTCTAGAGTTCCCAAGGAGCTTCCCCTATAATGTGACCAAGCACAATGTAGCAAGTAGTTGTTGGAAGATTATTCAGGTCACAGTCTGATGTTGTCTCTTTGAGAGTGTGGCCTACCACATGTATATTAAAAGACACCATAGAGAATCCTTTTCTTCCTGCTGACCTAGATCCTGTGTCTGGCTCTTTGCACCTGGTCAGGTGGCCCACCATGTAGCCTGCCAGCCCTGGGAGCTACTAAGCAACCTACCATATTGCTTGCCGACACTGGGTGTCATCATAACTTAACATCTGACCTGCCGATCTGCCTCTGCATCTACCAGCCATGGTCAGCCTGCTTTATTTTCCTGCCTTGTGGTTCATCTTCCTTCTTCCTCGGTCCCTAGCCCCAGAAGCCGCATGAGTCAGGAGAGATGTCCAGCTTAGTATCTCATCCACAGACTTGAGCCAGAATTGGCTTGCCTACCTTTCTGCACCTTTATGGACCATCCTCCTGATAGAAATGTCTTTATTATACCTATGTCTATATGCATTGACTTTTATTCTTGAGAGAACTCAATCCATTTACTGTAAGTTTCAATGGCAACAGAGAGTTTGGTTCAACCAAGGAGCAGTAAATAAACAATGCACCAGACAGACAAAGAGTAAGAATAGGGAACACCCAACGCTATTTTAAGAAAGTAGTTGCTGCCTGAGGTATAGCAAGGCTATAAAGTCTTTCCCTGAGTCTCTGGGTATCACGTTTCCTGTAACTCCAACTTTTGTGACAGGGGGACAATGTTATATGTGGCTACACAATGGTAGCTACCAAGCTCATTTTCCAGTTTTCTTTTAGGTTTTATCCAGAGTACAGTAGATTCCTTGGCTTCAGTAATTGTCAATCAGTAGAATTTATTATGTTGGCAATAGGATGATGTTGATTTGAAAACCAAAACTTTCACTATTTATAAACGAAATATTCAAAGATTGTTGGGGAGTATAGGTTGTACTTATCTTGTAAAATGTATTAGTATTCATTAAAATAAGGAAATGTATTCCTTGCATAGTATTTAAAGGTTAGTCAACAATTTGGGATGTGCTTACTCTGTTGTTTTTTGGTGCTCCAAGAGTGTCTTTACTTCTTCTTATTAGCTTCTTAAGAATCATCTCCTTGGTTTTTGCAGTTGTTATATTGATGCTAAAATTTATTCTTGAGACAATAACCCCCTTATTAATATTTTTAAATGTTATTTCACTCGTTTTAACTTCTGGCTTTTTCATAGTCATATCTGTAAGGCCTAATATGCAAAGAAAAACAAATTAAGAACTCTTTCATATTGTTGGCTTTATTTTGAGGTATAAAATTTGAAAATTATTTAACTTTACTCTACCAACATCATTAATTTTGATTCATGGAGACCAACAGGGCCGAGGAAAATGGCCCCTGTGAGTTTCGGAGTTTGTCGATCTGTAAGTGAGATGAATGGCTCATCTTTCTCTCATGGAGTGGCGGGTGGCTGTTACCAGCAGCCCAGCTCAGAACCCACTGCGCCGCCAGGACTCAGAATCAACTCAACGATAGCCAGGTCATGTCATTTTAAAGCAAATGGTACCGAGTACAAATCAGTGAGGGCAGGTGCTCCGATATTGAAATTCTTCTAAATATTTCCTTACTTTTTTGGGGCAAAGTGTTCCTTGGCACCGATAGCCAAATAAAAGCATAAAGCCCAGAGAGTCCTCTATCGATTATTCAAGATAAAGACACATAACAGAGATGTTACACTTTTCATGCTTCTAAAATGCTCAGCACTTTCCAATATACTATATTTATAATGAAATGACATTATAAATCTAAAAACAGTGCACAGCTATGTTCTCCAACAGAACGAAAACTGGGGTATATTCCCTGAGTGCTGATCATTCAGAGGGTTATTTGTGATGGAGCTGTATCAACTTGGAAGTAACATCATAACCAAAACCACTTCGGGCAGGAATTGTGCAGTCTCTTTTTGATGTTCACAATGATCTTGGAGACATCCTATTATTTTCTCCTTGAGACATGAAGTTGCTGCTCCCCAAACTACAATACTTCCAGAACTTTTGAGATCTATAGATGGCACCTAACAACCACAACATAGGTGTTTCTATTATGTAACCTGATTGGAGCACTCCTAAATCCTTCTCAATATTTCTATTGTGCTATTTTCTATTTTTAAAAGCATTAGAGAGTAAAATAGACACTTCTTTATTTCTAGACTTAGTCTGTGATTCCATTGATATGCCAGAGAATCAACTTTTTTGGGTGAACTATAAGCATTCCATCTTTTTATAAGGTGGGACAGTTTGAGAGGACTGGTGGAGCAATGATAGGATTCTACTTTTCCATGTGGCATACTGAAGGCTTCATTCTTTTCTGCACCACCAGTGCCTACTTCCACAGGGCTCACCAGGAATCCCCCTGAATGGTTGCCCAGTAGCCAACAATAGCAGCAGCTTACGGAACAATTGGCGAGTGTACCACCTAATTTTCAGTTTTTCTTTCTTGCATTAAAAAAATTACAACTTAGTGTTTTGAATGCTGAAGTTCTTTGAGTAGCTTACCAACATATTTTCTATAACTCCCCCCAAAATTAAAAAAAATAATCATAGGTTTCTGATTGTATGAAAAGAAGTGCCTACAGTTGAGGTTTTGAAATGGTTTATACTGCTTTACTTACCTGAATTTCCAGTTACTGACTTATGAGTTTCAGAAAACAAGATGCTGATATTTTGTTTCAGGCTGTTGGAATAAAATATTTCGAGGATTCAAAATTAGTTTATTTACTATAGTGGCCACATGAAAAACAAGGAAAAAAAGAAAGTAACATGCAGAATTAATCTGAATTTCCTTTTCTGTAAGAAAACAAGTACTTCCCCTCCCCAGGTTAACCTTTTTACAGATAAAATTTGTGGTACTAGTGGAGTTTATACTTAAATTTAACAAAACTAACTCTAAAGAATAAGTTGGATAAATTTCTATTTCTCTGGATTGTTCCTTGACCTTTTATAAAATACATGTTGCCTTATGGGTCACTCAGCAAAAGTCCCATTCTATTTTGTTTTTGGTTTTAGGATTTTTTTGTTTTGATTGAAAATAGTTTGTCTATTTAAAAAAATCCAATTTCCACTTTTAATTTTTCAGACAGCTATTTACCTATTTGTTGTGAATTAGGTGAAGGTTTATAGAGTAGATCACAAGTTTCAATTCCACAATTCAAGTTATCCTTTGCAATCCCCTCACTGCCTCCCTGTGTCTCCTGGTTCCACGATTCCTTCCTTCTTTCCTAACCCTCTGAACTTTGTCCTTGGTAAATGTCACCCATTTTATTTTAAATGGTTGATCATTCAGACCTGAAGGGTTAGGGCTATTGGTTTTTTTTTTTTTGGGGGGGGGCGGTTTCTATCCACCAGGAAGCCTGACTCTTTAATATCTGAGTTTTGTTCTGCGTTTTTCTCAAACTCTATCCAGAACCTTCTATTGTGATCCTTTCCAGAGCAGTTGATCGAGGTAACCGGGCAACATCTAGTTCTGGTCTCAGTGTTCTGGGGACTGATGCTTACATGGTCCATTAGTCAATTTGACTAATTGTTTCCACGTGTCTTTAAAGTTTCATCACTCTTCTTTGCTCTGGATAAGATGAGAGCAATAGATGCATCTTACATGGCTGCTCACGACCTTTAAAGTCCCCATCACTGCTAACCAAATTAGGATGTAGACCTGTGTGAACTATTTTATGACAATTGACTTTGATGGAAGACACCATTATTTATCATTTTATAATAATGCATTAAGGAATGATTCTTATTGTATGAAATATTTCAGAAATGAGTGTTCTGATTTAGAGGGCTTATTGAAGTGTGGTAGGGATATATTCCAAAATCAGTAGTATAGTTGGCTTGAAATAAGGTGATAATATTAGAAAAAAGAAAATAGAGTGATTCAAGATGTATGGAGAAGACAGAACAGACTCTACTAGTAGGAGATTGCATGTGAGGTAGGGGGAAATGGAAATCTGGAAAATGGCAAAATTATCTCTGATAATTGGGCTATTAGAGATGGGCTGGTGAGGAGAATAGGGGAGTGGATTCAAGTATAGTTTCTAGGGTTTAGGCTTGAACAATTGGGTCTTTTCTATTGAAATGAGACACTGGAGAAATAATAGATTTGTTAGAAGAAAAAGTAGGAGTTATGTTTTGGTTATATTAAGGTTAAGGTGTTTATTAGATATCTGAGTATACATGTAGTATTATTGGGTGGCTAGAATTGTTGGGTGCATTAGATAGCATGGCTAGTGGTGAGAAACAACAAGTCACTCTGTGGAAGAAAGACGGGTTTTTCTACTTCCTAAATATTTCGTCTTGGAAACTCAGTGCCTGTTCGAGCCTGCCCTGTAGGGTCGCTGTGAGTCAGCATGGACTCAATGGCAGTGTCTGGTTTTGGTTTTCATAGTATTGTTACTGATGTGGTTAGGTGCCATTGGGTCAGTTCTGATGTATAGAAACTCATGTGCAATAGAATAAAGCACTGCCTGGTCCTCTACCACTCTCACAATTGTTATGTTTGAGCCCATTGTTCCAGTCATTGTGTCAATCCGCGTTGTTAAGGATCTTCCTCTTTTTCATCGACCTTTTACTTTCACCAGCATGATGTCCCCCAAAGATGCCCCTTCCGATACAGGTTCAAAGTGCTTGAGACCAAGTTCTGCCATCCTCACTTCCAGGGAGCATTCTGGTTATACTTTCTCCAGGACAGATCTGTTCTCTCTCTGTCATTCTTTTGGCAGTTTTTGATAGATCAGTATCTTTTGCCTATATCGTAACTCAAATACATGGATTCATGTTCAATCTTCTTTATCCACTGTCCAGATTTTATGATGATTGAAAATATCATGGCTCGTGGCAGGTACACTTTAGTTGCCAAAGTGACATCTTTACTCTTTAATGCTCTAAAGGGGTTATTCACAGCCGATTTGTCGAATGCAAAACATCTTCTGATCTTTTTTCGCTGCTACCATTAGCCTTGATTATGGATCTAAGTAAAATAGAATATTTGGCAACTTCACTCTATCATGATGTTGCTTATGGGTCAAGTTATAAGGATTTTTGCTTTCTTTAGATTGAATTGTAGTCTTTATCAATAAGTGCTTAGGTCTTCTTGATTCTCAGCAAGCAAGACTGTACTATCTGCATACCGCAGGTTTTTAATGAATCGCTGTGAAAGGCCATGTGAAGTGGAGGAGGTGTCTGATTTCCTCTGGTTACACAAGGGGAGAGGAAGAGGATCAGCATAATCAGCATCAGCTGCCCAGGCTGTGCCAGCCATGCCTCCGTCATTCAAACTTCTTAAAGTCCGGAACCAAAGGGCTCTCCCACAGTACGCTCTACTTCTCAGCTAGGCTCGGTAATTGCTAGGGCTACAATCCCAGACCATATAATTATGGGCTTCATGAGGGAAGTGAATAGGTTACTATTCAGGTGAGAAATGCTTAGGATGCAGTTAGAACAGCCTCTTCTCTGCGGTGAGTGCAGCCTGGTCACTTAATGACCCTCAGTGTCTTGGCCTGGCCTTCCCCCTACTCTGGCAATGTTACAGGTTCTCTTAGGGGGTGCCAATAAATGCCCAAAGGCATTTGTCATAGTCTCAGCTGGAACGTGCTCAGCTCTAGCTGCAAAGAATCAGCAAACCTCACTCCCTCAATTACAATCCTGAGGAGCACTCCGTGCCTGGAGGTACTCAACTTTACTTGTTCGATGTGCTGGGAAGTTCATTGTTCTGGTTTTTTGCTCTGTGTGTTAGTCTGGGTAGACTAGAGAAACAAATCCATGGACACACATATGTGTATAAGGGAGAGGCTTCTATACAAGAGCAATTGAACATTGAAAAAACATTTCAGCCCAGTCCAGATCAAGTCCATAAGTCCGATATTAGCCAATATTTCTGATATCAATCTATAAAGTCCTCTTCAGACTCATGAAACACATGCAATGATGCCAAATGCAGAAGATCACAGGCCAGTGGGTAGAAAGTCTTTGGATCCAGTGGCATTGTAAGCATCTCAGTGCTGGCAGGGGTCTCTCTGTGGCTTCTCCTGCTTCAGAGGTCTGGTTGCATCCATGTGGCTTGACTTCTACAGTGTCTCCCAGGGAGTAGCAGAGAGAAAGATATATATATATATATATATATATATATAATATATATATATATATATATATAGAGAGAGAGAGAGAGAGAGAGAGAGGTATCTTCTGCCTCCAAGGAGGAAGTACCAGATTTCCCAGAATTCTCAGGAGAAGGCCACATCCACAGAAGTCTCATTAGCTATCTCCAGATCGACAGACTAGACTCCACCCCTACACTCTTAATCCTTAAATTGACAGCAGATTAGGTGAGAACCACCCTCTGGCTCTTGACAATGCTCATTTGCCACTCCTCTGTTGCTCCTCTAGTATCCTGAACCAACGGGTTGCAAAGGGCAGGGGTTTTGGAGTCCAAATGGTATGCTTCACTCCTGGCTCTTCTCTCTTGACAGTAGCCAACTCCCTCTTCCTATTTTGAGATAGCGTATTTTATAATTGGCAAGTTAGCTATTCTATAATTCCATTAACAATCACTTAGAACTGAACCCTATCACTATTTGCCCCCCACTTCTCTTACTGAGACCCACCAGGAAAAAGTCTTTTGGTACGAGTTGCAAAGCTGTGGTTAGAAAAGCCACACTAAATAAACCACTTCACTGCAGTCTTCTTCCAACCCTGATATCACATAATTCTGCATATAGTCAAGCTTCTCAGATGATTTGCTCAGTAGACAGATTGAATAAATATGGTGAAAGGATACAACCTTGATGCACAACTTCCTTGCAGTATCTCCTTGTTTGGTCCAAATAACAGCTTCTAAGTCTACGTACAAGCTTCAAATAGGCACAATGAATTGTTCTGGAATTCCCATTCTTCATGATATTGTTTACAGTTTGTCATAATCCACATGGTCGAATGTGTTTGCACAGTCAATGAATCATACACAAATATTCTAGTATTCTCTGATTTTAGTCAACATCTATCTGACACCAAGAATTCTATCCCTTGTTCTAGCTCCTTTTCTGAATTTGACTCGACTTTCAGGCAGTCCCCTGTTAATGGATTTTGCATCCATTTAAAAATTATCTTCAGCAAAATTTTACTTCTACTTGATGTTAACTAGACAGAGGCTGAACAAAAGGTGGAAAGTGTTAGTAGTAGTGATAGTTTCAACCTGGACTTGCATATGGAGCAATTGATGATCAGTTCCACAACTGGCCTCCAGTCTTGTTTTAGCTGATTATATTGAGCTTCACCCTCTTTTTTTACCATAGTTTTACAAGATTTCATTTCTGTGTATACCACCTGGTGAGGGTTATTTGTGTGGTTGCCATTATGGTTGTTGAAAATAGAGATTTTTCAACGAGAAGGCCATTGGCCTTGAAAAATTTCATCATGTGGTCCCCGGCCTTATTTCTATCACTAGGGCCACATTTTCCAACCACCATTTTCTCTTCTTTGCTTCCAACTACTGCATCCAATCATCAGCAATTACCAATACATTTTGATTGCATGATGCATAAACTTCACACTGACTAGTAGATATCATTGTTTTGGCTTTCATGATTGGTGTGTTCATTTGAAATAACTGTATTAAATAGTCTTCCTTGTAGGGGAATGGATATGGTCTTATCAGACAGCTTTGTACTTCAAAATGGTTCTTGTAATGTTCTTTTTGACCATGAACATGGCAGCATTCCTCTTGAATCACAGTATGCTCTATGGGTGTCTGATTCAAAATAGCCAATACTTGCATATTTTAATCACTAATGTTTGTATTATGAGTCTAATGCGTAGAGGCAAAGTCTAATATGGAATTCTCTACTCTTCCATCTTCTGTTCAATTAGAATGATAGGAGACTTTATTAAAATTTTAACTGTATTAGATTTTGCCTTAAAACATTATATTTTAAAAAACATTGTATTTTTGTTTGTTCAATTTAGATATCTTTTTTCTTTTCCTTACAGTGAGGCAGACAATATGATATGGACAAAATTATTTATAAAGTATAATTGGATATTAATGAGAAGAAAATATACTTAGAATGCATCAGCAAAATCAACTGTGAAATTTTTGTAAGTTTTGGGTACATATTTTTGGTTGCATATAAAAATTGATGTTTTAAATTTGGTTGAATTTAAAGGGATGAGTCTAGTTGTTAATTATTTAGAAAAACACTTTTCTTAACTTTTTAAAAAGTAGGTTTGCTTATAAAACAACGTGCATCTACCTTCCTCCTACGGCAACTCCGCCCAAACAGCAGTGGGGAGCTCCAGCCTGCCCTCTGTGGGAGTGCTGCACAAACACAAGGCAGGTAAGACAGCCCTCTCCAGCTCTCCACGCTGCTGAGGAAACCGCCGCCTAGCCTCCACGTGATTTTGCCAACTAGGGCAATTCCACCCAGCACCCGTGGGACCCTGCACCCAAAGGGCACACCCACCCACAACCTTGAGGCAGGGTTTAAACCCCTCCAGCCCCATGTTCAGGTGATCAGGAATCGATTATATCTTTACTCTTTATTTTGTTCTTCTCTCTTTTTTCTCTTTCCCACCACAGCCAGTCTTAGTGAGCACGGATGTGATTTTTGTTCTTTCTCTTTCTTTTCCTCTTTCACTTTCTTTCTTCTCTCCTCTCCCTCTCTTTCCTTCAACATGCTACTGTTGGCTTCCAGCACCCTACCCTCTGCCTAGGGAAACTCCTCCCACCCAGCAGGGAGAGCTCCAGCCTGCTCCCTGTAGCAGTGCTGCACACGACATGAGGCTGCTGCACACGGCACAGCACAGTGCTCAGCTATCTCTTTATTTATTTATTTTTCTTTTCTTGTTCTTTCTCATTTTCTTTTTACCTCTTCTTCTGTCTATTCTCTCTTTCCTGCCACAGTCTCAGCAGGCTCAGTTTTTCTTTTTTGTTGTTTTCTTTGTTATTTTGTATTTGCTTATTTTTGTGTGTGTTAGTTTGTTTTTTACTTTGCTCTTGTCTTTATTTTCTCCTTTCTCTCTTTTTCTTCTATTCACTGTCTCTTTCCTTTCACAAGCCACTACCGGCTTCTAGGCCACTCCCCTCCACCTAAGGCAACCATGACTGCCCAATTGGGGGGACTCCTGCCCGCACTTGTTGGCTTTACACGCAGCTGGGGAAGTAACACCAGCTCTCCGTTGGACCCCAAATGGCTGGGAGATCTCCCTTTCAAATGGCTGGGGGGAACTCCTGCCTACACCCCAAGGTCCTACAAGTGACTGGGGGAACACCTGCCTGCAGTTTGTGGTGATCCATGATGCTGTGGGAACATTCACCCAACCTCCATGGTGATCTCTCACCCTAAGGTCATTCTGCCTGCCATCCACAGTGCTCTACAGTCACCAAGGAGGGTACACCACCTGCCCTCTATGACAATCCAGTTGCAGAGGTAAACACCACACACCATTTGAGGTGCTCCATGCCCCGTGGGACACATCACCACAATTCCTGGGAGATCAGCCAGTGAAGCACTATCCTCATGGGCCCACAACCACCCATCCAATTTCCTGTGAGAAGATTATCCAACTCACATTCCAAATAACAGAATACTGGTTGGATAGGGTAAGTGGGGAAACCACAGGATGATACAGTAGTTGCCTGACCCCCTAGTGCAGCTACCTGCAGGTAGTTTGCAGAAGCACTCATATGAGTCCCCTAAAGAGCTCAGTGCTCTTAGACAATCTGGATGATGGCACTGGGCTCCTCTAAAACAATATGTAAACAACAACCAGCCCCAACAACCTCAAGGAACAAGCAAGAGAAACGCAATACAATGCTGGAAGAAGTCATGAACCTAACAACATGCATAGAAGAAACAGACCTGCCACAGAAAAAAATATTCAGAGTGCTGTTGGAGTCATACAGGATATGAGGGAAGCAATATAGAAAAAAGAGGATCAAATGATAGAGTAGATAAAGGTCATGCACCGAAGGGAAATACAAAATCTAAGGGATAAAATAACAAAATCATGTAGAAAATTAAAAGACTGTGCCAACAGACTCGAGGAGGCAAAGAATTGCACCAGTAGCCTAGAGGCTAACCATGTAGACTTCAGCAAACAGGAAAGGCATTCAAATAAGACCATCAGAGAAGCTGAAGAAAACCTGAAATCCATGTCTGATGCTATTAATAGGAACAATATTAGAATAATTGGACTACCAGAATAAGACACAACAAAGAAGTCAACAGAGAAAATATTGAAGGAATTCTTAGAGGAAAACTTTGTCAGCTTAATAAATAAAAATCGGGCAATCATTCAGTAGGCTCAAAGAACAACAGCCAGCCTGAATCCCCAAAAGAAATCACCAAGATACATAATCATTACATTATCCAACTATGAGGAATAGGAGAAAATCATAAGAGCAGCTAGGAAAAACAAATAATCACTTATAAAGGTACCCTCCCCAAAATATGTTCAGACCTATCAGTGGACACAATGAAGAAGAGGGGGGAATGGAGTAACAGATTCCAAAAATTGAAGGAAAATAACGCAAACCCAAGAATACTGTATCCAGTCATATTATCTGTTAAGATAGATGGAGAAGTAAGAATCTTTCCAGAGAAGGAAAAACTCAAAGAATACATCAAAAGAAAACCAGCCCAACAAAAGGTTCTTCCTGACCCAGTATGGGCAGAAGATCAACCCTCACTGAGCACAAATAAGAGACTGTTAGATAGAACAACTCTACCCAGAGGGTGACAAAGAGAAAACAGCCTCCAAGACAGCATTGGGTCAATGTTGGAAAGGAGGTAAGAACAAACCACACACATACACAACACAAACTGCTAAGATAGGTAGGTAGGAAAACACCCAACACAAAAGGTACAAGATAACATCACAGAGTCCACAGATGGATGTAATAACACTGAAAATCAATGGACTGAACTCAGGTATTTAAAGGCAGAGGCTAGCAGACTGGCTCAGAAAACATAACTCATCGATCTGCTGCCTACAGGAGACACATCTCAAGCTTACAGACAAAAACAGGCTGAGAATTAAAGGCTGGAAATAATATGTCAAACAAATGGCAATTAAATAAAAGCAGGGGTAGCAATCTTAATCTCTGAAAAAATTGATCTCAAGGTATAAGCCATAACAAGAGGCAAGGAGGGGCACGGTACAATGCTCAAGGGAACAGCAGATCAAGAACCAGTGAGCATATCAATGTGTACACGCCCAACGAGAGACCCACAAAATTCATAAATCAAATATTCCACAGATAAAAAGGAAATCACAGGCTCAACAGGTCAGAGGGAAAAAACTTATCAAGGACGGTACAAATCTAAACAGCACAATTGGACAGCTTGACGTGATAGATATTTTCAGAGCTTTCCACCCAAACATAAAAATTCACATTTTTTTTCAAACACATATGGCATATACTAAAAGATATACTACATGCTGGGACGCAAGTCGAGCCTGTCTAAATTCAAGCACATAGAGATTATACAGACTTCTCTCTCTGACCACTATGCCATAAGACTGGAAATCAATGAAAGGACGATAAAGAAAACGAGGGCAAATAATTGGAGGATGAATAACTCTCTATTGCAAAGGGAGTGGGTATTGGCCCAGATCAGACATGAAATCAGGAAGTTTCTAGAAGTGCATGAGAATGAAAATATAATGTACAAAAACCTTTAGGATACAGCAAATGCATTTTACCAGAGGAAGTTTGATAGCAATGCATCCATACATGAAAATGGAAGAGAGACTTATGGTTGATATGTTGGCACAAAACTTATACCAATTAGAGCAGAATCAACAGGACAATCCTACTAATAGCTAAAGGAAAATAATAAAAATCAGGACTGAGATACAGAAGAAAGAAAACAAGAACACTGTGGAGAAAATTAATGCAGCTAAAAGTTGGTTCTTTGAAAGAATTAACAGAATTGATAGACTCCTGGCAAACCTAATCAAAGAAAGGAAGGAACAAATTTTAATAGCAAGAAGAAGAAATGAAACAGTTGATATTACAACAGACCCTAATGAAATCAAAAGGATAACTGCACAGTTGTATGAAGGCCTATATTCTAAAGTATTCAACAACTTGGAAGACATGGACCAATACTTGGAAAAACAATTCCTCCATAGGCTATCCCAGATGGACATCAAGAACCTCAACAGACCCATATCAATTGAAGAAATAGATAAGGTAATCAAGGAATTACCAACAAAAAATTCCCCGGGCCAGATGGTTTCACAGGAGAATTCTACCAAGCATTCAGGGAAAATTGACACTAATCCTACACAAACTTTTGGCGGAGTGGCAGGACAAGAGATCAACAAATAGAAGTTTAACAGACTGCAATAAGCATCAGACAAGATCACAGAAGAGGCGATTACAATAGCTAAGCACAAATTGAAATATCTAGGGATATACCTGACTGAAAAACAAAAGATTTGTAGAAGGAAAACAGCAGAACACTATTACAAGAAACTAAGAGTGACCTCAACAAATGGAAGAATACCTCATGCTCATGGATTGGAAGTCTCAATATAGTAAATATGTCAGTTCTGGCCAAGGCACTACATAAGTCTAATGCTATCTTGATATGAATACCACCAGCCTTCTTCAAAGAATTGGAAAAACTGATTACCAACTTCATATGGAGAAGGAAGAAGCCCTGAATTAGGAGAGAACTCCTCAAGAAGAAGGACAAAGTGGGAGAGATTGTACTACCTGATTTTAGCACCTATTGTACAGCCACTGTGGTCACAACAGTGTGGTACCTGTATAATGACAAATATTCAGACCAATGGAAAAGAGCTGAAAACCCAGAAATAAAGACATCAGTATATAAACTATTTATTTTTGTTAAGGGCCCAGAACATATCAAATGGGAAGCAGATGCCCTCTTTAATAAGTGGTGCTGGAAAAAAAAAAAAGGATATTTACCTGCAGAAGCAAGACCCTTACTTCACTCCATGTAAAAGAATAAACTCAAGGTGCATCACAGACCTTGAGGTAAAACCCCAAACTATTAGGGCCATTAATGAGGGAATTGGGACAAACCTGAGGAACGTGGAGCAGGGAATACATAGGCTATCAGAAATAGGGAAGGATACAAATACAGATGAGTCACAAATTGACAAGTGGTATATACTTAAGATAAAACACCTGTGTACATTGAAAGAATTCACCAAGAGAGTAATAAGAGAGCCCACAGACTGGGAAAATATCTGTAACAATGACATACCAGACAAAGGCCTTACTACGAAAATCTACAATACTTTGAAAGCTTACAAAAAGAAAAAATATAACTGCCCACTAAAGAGGTGGGCAAAAGACTTCAACAGAAGTCTCACAGTGGCAGCAATCTTAATGGCCAATAAACCTATGAGAAAATGTTCCCAATCATTAGCCATAAGAGAAATGCAAATAAAAACAACTGTGAGATACCACCGAACACCCTCAAAGATAGCCCAATTAAAAAAATCAGAAAGTAACAAGTGTTGGAAGGACTGTGGTGAGAAAGTAACTCTCATCCACTACTGGTGGACCTGTAGGTATGTATAGCCATTATGGAAATTGATTTGGCAATATCTAAAACAGATGGAGATTGAGTTACCATACGATCCAGCAATTCCCCTACTGGGTATAAACCCCCAAGAGGCAACAAATAAACTACGGCCATACATCTGTGCTCCAATGTTCACAATTGCAAAGAGTTAGAAACAACCCAAATTTCCGTAAAGGGACCAATGGATCAAAACACTGATACATACATAGAACGGAGTACTACGCATTCCTAAAAAGCAGCAATGAACGCATGAAGCACATTGCTGCATGGAAAGAACTGGAGGAAATCATGCTAAGTGAAGTAAGCCAAGCACAAAAGAACAAGTACAACATGAGTCCACTGAAGTAAGCTTAAAAAAATGGGGAATAGGGGAAAAGCTACTATATATCTACATTCCTGGGGTGAGGTACAGGTATTATGGCAGGGTCCAACATATGGCAGGGATACATATGGCAGCCAACTAAATAGGAGTGGGAAAGAAAGAGAAAAAAAGAGACATGGGGAGGGGAAAACGGGGAGGGTATTGTTTATATCTCCACAGGAGAGGGAGAGGGAGAGGGAGACCAGGCTTTAACCCAATATGCCAAGACATGAATACAACACACCGACATGTACTAGGGAACCAATAGAGAGGTCTGTGGGACCAGCCCCAATCCCAATTATGTGTACAAACCTCCCACCCTCCCAGAAGAATGCACTTCAGAAGACAGCACTGAAGCTACAGTTTGGGGAGAGGGGCATGTCTGATTAGAGCACACAGAAGAAACGAAGAGGGATGGAGAGGGAGATGAACACATCTTGGCCCACTAATACCCAAGGATGATATCCCTGCTCAGAGCAGCCCATGCACAGAAGGAGCATAGGGCCAGCCCCACCACGAGACATAATGTCCCTCACTGAACCATAGCCCTATGGGGGACAACAGTGGCAACACAGTGCAGGAATTGTGCCCAGTCTGATCCCGTTACACTGGGGCAAAATGCTAAGGGCATGCAACAGAGCAGCAAGGGGAGCAAAGTGATGAAATCCCCAGGGAATACTAAAAATAGACTTTGGAGACAGACTGTGGCTTGACTTGACTTGGCTGGAAAACACTCCTAAACACCAACAAACAGACCTTATAGGCTTTTCCATTTTTGTCAGTGGCTTTCTTTATGTTGCTGTTGTTGTTGTTGTTGTGTTGATTTTGACTTCCTTTGTTGTTTTGTTTGGCTTTGCCTGGTTTTTGTATTTATTAATGTCTCTATATGTCTACCTATGTAAGATAGGCGGGATAAACAATTTGGAGACAAAAAATGGGACCGATGGTTCTGGGGGGACATGGGAGAAGGGGAAAGGGGAGAAAGGAAAAGGTAGGGACCAACCCAGGGACAAGGGAACAATAAGTGAACTAAACTCAATGTAGTAGGATGCCTAGTGTGGCTTTATCAAGGGCAATGCAGCAGCGAAGAATTACTAAACCTGAATGAAGGCTGAGCATGATGGTGGGACAAGAGGAAAGTAAAAGGAAATAGAGGAAAGAAGCAGGAGGCAAAGAACACTTATAGAGGTCTAAATAGAGGAATGTATATATGTAAATATATTTATATATAATGAGAGGGGAATAGGTCCAAGTACTTATATCTATATGTTAAGAATTAAGGTTGCAGATGGACATTGGGCCTTGACTCAAGTACTCCCTCAACACAAGAACACTTTGTTCTAATAATCTGGCATTCTGTGATGCTCAACTTCCTGACATGATTGATGAAGACAAAATGGGTGCATAAGCAAATGTGGTGAAGAAAGCTGATGGTGCCCGGCAATCTAAATATATAGTGCCTGGGATCTTAAAGGCTGAAGATAAACAAGCGGCCATCTAGTTGAGAAGCAACAAAGCCCACATGGGAGAATCACACCAGCCTGTGGGATCACAAAGTGTCGAAGGGATCAGGTATCAGGCATCAAAGATTCAGAACAAAATCATACCCAATGTGAATGGGCGGTGGGCGTGGAGTGGAGACCCAAAGCCCATCTGTAGACAATTGGACATCCACTCACAGAAGGGTCGCAAGGAAAAGATGTGCCAGTCAGGGTGCAGTATAGCACTGATGAAACACACAATTTTCCTCTAGTTCTTTAATGCTTCCTTCCCCCCACTATTATGACTTCAATTCTACCTTACAATTTGTATTAGATCGGACCATGTACACTGATACAGGTAAGAGCCAGAAACACAGGGAATCCAGGATTGATAACCCCTTCAAGACCATCAATGAAAATAGAGATATCAGGCGGATAAGGGGACATTGTGGGGAGAAAGAGGGAATCAATTACAAGGATCTGCATATAATCCCCTTCAGGGGGACAAACAACAGAAAAGTGGGTGAAGGGAGTCAGAGGACGATGTAATATATAGAATATCTTGTAAATAATATGTAACTTTTATTAAATAAAAGTATATGTAAATAATAATCTACAACTTATCAAGGGTTCATGAAGGAGGGTGGGGGGAGAAGGGAGGGGCAAAATGAGGAGCTGATATCAAGGGCTCAAGTAGAAAGAAAATGCTTTGAAAATGATGATGGTAGCACATGTACAAATGTGCTTGATGCACTGGATGAATGTATGGATTGTGACAAGAGATGTAAGAGCCCCCCCCCCAGTAAAAGTATTTAATAAAAAAATTAGTGCTATTAAAATAAAGAATTAAAAAACCCACAAAAAACCAAGGTACATTTATATATTAAAATAAAGCCCTTTTTTTTGAGACCAACCCAACTTAGAATTTAATATATACCTTGATCTTTTAATTTCATCATATAATAGGACTTCTCCCAATATTGATTCATATTTTATATCAAATGCTCCTGGTCCCTCTAACTTTTCAAGCATTTGGTTAATGGCAGTGGTTTTCCCAACGCCAGGCTCTCCTAAGGAGCAAAAAATTCATAGGGTTAGATTTTTATGCAAAAAAATAGCCAACATATTAAAATGAACCAATAACATTTTCCTTTATTTGAAAATGGAATGAAAAGTATATATATTTTTCTCTTCATTCCCTTCTTTTTCTTTCTATGAGTAGCTAAACCATGGAGTTAATATAAAGCTCCTCAAACTAGAATTTGCTGATATTTCTTGCTGTTACGTTGATTTGATTCACCTTGACCCTATAGCTCTTCTAGCATAAAAAAACATACTATATAAAATGAAATTCCACAAACAGTTTTACTAACATCATTTGGTGTAACAATTTGATAATAAATTTATTGAAGAAGAACAAAGAGTTATATCTTTATAATTCACCAAAATATTTAGGGAATAAACCCTCCTTATATCAAATTAGAGGAAATGTGTAGGCTCTCTCTCTGAGAGTTCCTATTTCATTTTGTCTGAATTCTTTGAGGTGAAAACTGTGGCTGATGCCTCTATTAGAAGGTAGCACAATTTAAGAATGGGAAAAGTCACTATGTTGCAATATATGTTATTAACTGGGATGAATTCCTCATTTGGTAGTAGCAAAGGACTGGGAAATGTGCATGTAAATTTAACAGGCTATGGAGACCATAATATATTAATTCAATCGTTCTGGAATTTGTCTAAACTGTAACGAGATGATGAAAAGTTTGACAATGTACTACAA
This sequence comes from Tenrec ecaudatus, assembly GCF_050624435.1. Lineage (NCBI taxonomy): Eukaryota > Metazoa > Chordata > Mammalia > Afrosoricida > Tenrecidae > Tenrec > Tenrec ecaudatus. The sequence continues at coordinate 248,006,476 of NC_134530.1, read as the reverse complement.
GGTGTGGGGGGAATAGGCATTCACATATTATTGGTAAGAATACTAATTGATAGTCTTTGTGAAAGACACTTTTATTGTATTAATCAAAGTTATAAAAGGATGCATTTTGGTCCAGAAGTCCTACTTCCAAGAACTCTAAGAAACATAACTCCCAGAATATTTTATACATATAGACCTGTACAAAGATGTTTACTGAAACATGGTTTATTTGATAAAATTGACCACTGATATCCAACAATGGAGTCTCAGCGTTTTTATAAATCTCAATACTTACTTAATCTTCACAACAATCTGGGCACATTAGACCCTTATCACAGATGGAAACAAACAAACAAAAAGCTTGAAATAAGCTGAGTATCGTGGCATCACCACGCAGGTACAGCGATGTGGACCATACAGGGTGACACTGTCAGAGGGACTGACGCCAAAATGACTGTCTATTTTGTAACATTCTTGTGCAATATTTCAGTGGAAATTAATTTTTGAATAAAATATGCCTGTAGTTAATGATAACAATAAACCATTTTTGCAAGCCCATCTTACATGTATCAACATGCCTACAAGCCTAAAAGTGTATGCTAATTTACCTTTTGAACCTCTTAATGCCCTTTAGCGAGAGCGTCATTATTAACCAATTACAGTGGCCCTTTAAATCATATCATTTTTTCATCTGCATGTGTTACCAGCAAGCTGTTGTTCTCATCCTTGCCAATATATTTATAGTGGCTGGTTTTGTCAAATTTCCTGCTATTTTAGCAAAATATTGTATTAAGTAATATTTGTGAATCTATGTCACTAACTTTTTTGAGAAGGAAATCGTAATTAAAAAGGTGAAAAACCAAGAGGCTTCCATTATACTAAAAATGTAACTGATAGTGTTGTAATTAAATTTAGAAAGTGTCCATAAAACACATTTGTTGTTAGCATTCATATAATTTAAGAAATATAACATTTAAGCCATTTGAAATTATATTTATCCCCTATTATTCTATGATTGATAATCAACACTATTAAGGATCTATGTGGTTTGCTACATGTGATAGTTACATAATCTGGTCCTCAGTTTGGGATTTGAGAGGATTAAGAGTGAAGAGGTGGAGTCTAGTCTGTCAATTGGATCATAGCCAATGAGGCCTCTGTGTGGGCATGGCCTTCCCCTGAGAGTTCTGCGAGCACCTGTATTTCCTCCTTGGAAGCAGTAGACACTTTTCTCTCCTTGCTCACTCTCTTGGAGACACTCTACTGCCAAGGCTGACTTCCTGAGAGACATCTATCTCTGAGGAGAAGCTCCAGGGACCTACCCTGATGCAACCCTGGGAAATGGAGAAGACAGGTGGAGACTCCTGCCAGCACTGAGATGCTTACTGCACCACTGGATCCAGAAGACTTCCAACCCACTGGCTTGTGATCATCCAGCATTTGGCATCATTGCATTTGTTTTGTGATTCTGAAGATGACTTTATAGACTGGTATTGGGCATATGGGCTAATCTTGGATTTGTTTCTTTAGTCTACCTGGACTAACAAAATACAGGACTAACAAAGTCCATGAGAGGGGAGGTGACATGGTGAGTTACTGCACTGGGTGACACCAACCCCATAGATGCCACCAGTTAACTTACTTCTCTGTGGACACACAGCTAGTAAATGACTGAGTAGAAATCAAAATAGGAAGTGTTTGTATGAATTTAAAGCCTAAACTTTTTCTTTTAAAAATTCATTAAAAATAGCTTTATTGATATAAAATTCCCATATCATATACTTCCACAGTTAAGTTGCTTTTAAAGAGTTGTAGACACATCATCACAATCAGTTCTAGTGCTCCCTCCCACTCTACTGAATTCATTATTTGCTCCCCAATTCCCCTCACCCCATCCCTGATAAAGCACTGCATCCTCTATTATCTTTATGCATCCACTACTTCTGTGCTTGATAACCTGGGAAACCTAAGATAAACAATTAAAAAACAAAAAGAAACAGAAAGAAAAAATAATATAAAGATTAAAGCAAAACAAATAAGAAAAAAAGACCATCAGCAAAAAAAAAAAAAAAAAAGGCAAGAGAGAAAGTCTCTGCTGTGGAACAAGCGAGAAATATTTAAACCTAGAGCAAATTCAGGTTGGGTCAAGGGAGGTCATATGGCCAGGAATGATATCATGGCTCAACCCATCATAATCAAGTTTACAATCATCTGTTTCTGATAGCAAAGCTGCTCATGTCTTTCGCCTGTGGTCAGAGGCTTCATAGGTTTAGATAGTCTGCAGATGGATTTTGGGTTCCCATTTTCTTCCGTAGCCTTCTACAAATTGGGTGTTCGCAATGTAAACTCTGATACTCTCCCCTTCATCAGATTTGGATTCTGTTATTGTCATCTGTGGATCGCACAGGCTGGTGTGCTTCTACCATGTGGATTTAGTTGACGCCTCACTTTGACAGCTGCTTGTTTGAATACAACCTTTAAGACCCCAGACACTATTCCAATTGCTAGCCTAAACTTTTTCTATCACCTGTTAGAATGATGAAAGGGAGGATATTGAGAGTAGGAGGGGGGAAACTGATCCTACAATTTAAAATATGAGTTTAATTTTGTTGATTCTTTCCAATTCTGATGGTCAACCCTTAAACAATGCATTTCTCATAGTCTTGTATTCAAAGAACAGAAAACAAATTAAGTCTATTAATTTGGTTTTCAACCTTACTTTTGTATTTTTGCTCAAGAGGAACTTACAAGTACTAACCAGCTATTTTTATAAATTTATCTCCTAAAATTGGAAAAGATGAAATACAAACTCAAGTTACTTTTTTTTTGCTTTTAAAATAGGGATAGGGAAGGCTGAAACCTGGGACAAGGATGAAGAGTGGTGGCAGAACTTGTGCCTAAGGTTAAGGACTGCCTTTCGGTAGAAAAGACACCCTACAGGACTGGGTCGAACTGCCCCTGTGGGTTTCCTAGATTCTCTCATACACACATATACACTATCAGTGAAGACGGAATAAGCAACCCTCCTCCTGGGGCTGGACATTTTCTGTTAATGTTTTAATACCTGTGAGCAGTACAGGGCAGGAATTCCTTAACAGAAGACTGATGAGAAAAGAAAGGCACGTTGTATCTCTGGTCGCAGTGTGATTAATGTACTCTCCACACTCTGTTATCTTCAAGAGGTTTTCATTGGATCCTTGAGGATCAGTTAGTAATGAAGTTCCTAAGTTAAATTAAAAAGAAAGTTTCAAATGACATAAGAATAAAAAAGTATTCAACATTTTTTTCAAGAGAACATACACTCTGAGACAATTTAATGATAAAACCAAACTCACTGCCATCGACTCAATTCTGACTTATCGCAGCCATCTAGGACAGGGTAACACTTCCCTGTGGGTTTCTGAGACTGAATCTCTATGGCAACAGAATGCCTCATATTTCTCCCATCGAATCTATAGTGCTTTTGAACTGCTGACCTTGAGATTAGCAGCCTAACACATACCCATGATATCACCAGGCCTCTTTAATCATACAGGTAACATTGTTGCGAGTGCCTGATCTGCTGATCTTAGATCTTGTGCCTCTCATACACACTTCGAAGTGGTGAACTCATTGCTCACATCCCTAAATCCACCTTCACAAAGCCTTCACTTTCCTACTTCAAGCTCTGACGTGTGAGCATCCCCCCTGCCTTCTATAAGACCAGGGAAGACATTCTCCAGGCAAGGCCCTTTCAACACATGCGTATTTTTTAAACCAATGTATATATTTTAATGATTTAAATAGATTAACAAGCAGTTTAAAATTAATAGATGAATTATTATAGTAAAATGTATAACAATTATGTTAGTACATTACAAAGAAATTTCAAACTTAAAAGTATGAATGGAATACTAAAAATAAGTTGAAGGAATTAAGCAATGGGCCTTTTGGAAATATGAAAGAAATGTAAGCACTAATTGGAATATAATAATACTATTTTCAGTTTTTTTTCTTCCAGACCTTAATGAATGTTTGGTATTTGGCACATGATTCCCACCAATATATTCATATGGAAGGATCATAAAATGTATATATGACCAGAATTTTGAAGCGAGAAATAACACCTGCATAGGAAGAGGTAACGCTGTGGCGATAATTATAAAAATGATTCTACATTTTCTTTAAACTTCGAATAGGAACTTCTAACAGGTGCTGCCAGAAGTTCAGGCTGGATTCAGAAGAGGAATGGAACAAAAGATATTAATTACTGATGTCAGATGGATCTTGGCTCAAAGCAGAGAATGCCAAAAGGATGCTTATTTGTGTTTCATTGACTATGCGTAAACATTCAACTGTGTGGATCATAATAAATTATGGATAACCTTGAGAAGAATGGCAATTCCAAAACACTTCATTGTGCTCGTTCAGAACTGGTAGATGGATCAAGAGGCAGTTGAGTAAACAGAAATAATACCACATGGTTTAAATTCGGAAAAGGTGTGCATCATGGTTGTAGCCTGTCACCATACTTGTTCCATCTGTATGAGCACATCATCAGAGAAGCTGGGTTATTTGAAGTGGACAGCATCAGGACTGGAGGAAGGCTTACTAACAACCTGCAGTCTGTAGATGATGCAATTTTGCTTGCCGAAAGTGAGGAAGAATGGAATCATTTGATGACTAAGATCAAGGGCTATAGCCTTCAGGATGGATTACAACTCAATTCTCACAACTGAACCAATAGGTAACATCATGATAAATGGAGACAGGCTGAAGGTTCCTAAGTTGTCTTACTTGGATCCACAATCAATGTTCATGGAAGCAGCAGTCAAGAGATCAAGTAACACTTTGCCTTAGATAAATCTGCTTCAGAAGACCTCTTGAGTATCGAAGAGCGAGGATGTCACTTTGAGGAGTAAGGTATGCCTGTCCCAAGCCATGGAATTCTCCATTGTATCACAGTATGTGAAAATTGAACATTGAATCAGGAAGACTGTAGAAGAATAGATGCATTTGAATTGTGGTGCTGGAGAAGAATATTGAAAGTGCCACGGACTGCTTATAGGACATACAATGTGTGTGGAAGAAATAAGCCCAGAATGTTCCTTAGAGGCAAGGACGGCAAGACTTCATCTTATACTTCAGACATATTGTCAAGAGAGACTAATCACTGGAGAAGGACCTCATGCTTGGTAACGCGGAGGGCAGTGAAAATGGGAAGGCTGTTGACAAGATGGATCGACACAATGGCTGCATCAATTGATTCAGGCATAGGAACTATTGTGAGGATGGTACAGGAACGTGCAGCATTTTGTTCCATTGTGCATAGGTCACTATGGATCAGAGCCACCTTGATAGCACCCAATGATTCTGGAGGCACACTGTTGATGTTCTCTGACTCCTCTTTGTCATTGTAATCATCGTCTTTGCCCCAGTTCTCTCGCTCTGTCTCACCATCCCATAGTCTTAGCGCTGCTCCTCTTGCTCTGTCCCAAAGTCTCTACAAATAGTCTCTGGTCCTGCGGCTCTTGGCCTCTGTCACTTCAAACAGGGATCTTGAACATGCTCCTCTGATGATCCTGGGCCTTTTGTCTTTACTCCTGCTTCAAAGATGGTTTATCTCTACAGCCAGGGCAGTAGTAACTCCCAAGACTTTAAAAGGAATTGTTTGACAACTTTTCTCCCTTTCTTCTCTCACTAGTCTTTTCCTGTCTGTTCAGATTTTCCATGGTACAATATATGTGCAAACACTGGTTTCTCAAGAATGGGACACCAAGGTTCAAGTTACATGTACTGATATCACTTACATGTGCTAATATCACCAATCTTAGAAAAAGCGAGTTGATTAGAAAAACAAACTCACTGCCATCGAGTCAATTCTGACTCAGAGTGACCCAATAGGATCCAGTAGAACTGCCCTTTGGGCTTCTAAGCTGGAAATCTTTATGAGAGCAGAGGCCTCATCTTTCTCCTGTGGAGCGGCTGGTGGCTTCAAACTGCTGACCGTGCAGTTAGCAGCCCAATGTGTAAATTATATATGGAACAAAATGACACTCTAAAACCAAATCTCTCTCTCTAGATTCCACAGCTTTCTGTGTCTACTACCCTTTACTTCTTTACTCCATTCCAAGTCTCAAAAGAGTTCACTCCAAATCATCTCCATTTCCTTATGTTATTCAATTTTTAAAAAGATTAAAAATTGATAGCTGATGTGTTTATAGGACACAATTCAAAAGGGCATGGGGATATGCAATGACTACTTAATATCTTGCTAGCATCAACTTTCAAATCTGTTCTGCCTTTTGCTTTCTTTCTTTTAAAAAAATCATTTTATTTGTGGCTCTTACAACTCTTATCATCATCCATCCATCCATCCATCCATCCATCCATCCATCCATCCATCCATCCATCCATCCATCCATCCATCCATTGTGTCAAGCACATTTGTACATCTGCTGCCATCAGCATTCTCAAAATATTTTCTTTCTACTTGAGCCCTTGGTATCAGCTCATTTTCCCCCTCATTCTCTGCCCTCCCTCCCTCATGAACCCTTCATAATTTATAAATTATTTTTTCATGTCTTACACTGACCGATATCTCCTTCACCCACTTTTCTGTTGTCCATCCTCCTGGGAGGGGGCTACAGGTAGATCATTGTGATCAGTTCCCCTTTTCTCTCCCCACTCTCCCCTTACCCTCCTGGTATTGGTAATGTCAATATTGGTCTTGAGGGATTTATCTGTCCTGGATTCCTTGTTTCCAGCTCTTATCTGTACCTGTGTACATGCTCGGGTCTAGCTGGATTTGTAAGGTAGAATTGGGGTCATCATAGTAGTGGGGAAGGAGCATTAAAGAACTGGAGGAAAGTTCTATGTTGCATTGCTGTTATACTACATCCTGACTGGCTGGTCTCCTTCCCACGACCTTTCTGTAAGGGGATGTACAATCTCCTCAGATGGGCTTTGGGTCTCCACTCCGCACTCCCCCTCATTCACAATGATATGATTTCATGTTCTGGGTCTTTGATGCCCGATACTTGATCCTATTGACACCTCAAGATCACACAAGCTGGTGTGCGTCTTCGGTATGGGCTTTGATGCTTCTCAGCTAGATGGCCTCTTATTTATCTTCAAGCCTTTAAGGCCCCAGATGCTATATCTTTTGATAGCCGGCACTATCAGCTTTGTTCACCACATTTGCTTATACACCTACTTTGTCTTCAGTGATCGTGTTGGGAAGGTGGAGCATCATGGAAAGTCAGGTTAATTGATCAAAGTGTTCTTGCATTGATGGAGTACTTGAGTGGGGGTCCAATGCCATCTGCTACCTTAATACTAAACCTATAGATATATGTACATAGATCTATTTCCCCACTGTCATATATAACTATATTTACATATGTACATGCCTATATTTAGACCTCTATAAATACCCTTTGCCTCCTAGGTCTTTCCTCTATTTCCTTTGACTTTCCTCTTGTCCCACTATCATGTTCAGCCTTCATTTGGGTTTCAGTAATTCCTCTTGGTTACATTGCCCTTGATCAAGCCCTACCAGGCCTCCTACACCCTCCTTGCCATCAATTTTAGATCACTGTTATTCCCTTGTCCCTGGGTTTATTAACACCCACTTCCTTTCCCCCGCCTCCCCCTCTCCCATGTCCCCCAGAACCACTGGTCCCTTTATTTTCTCCTCTAGATTGTTTATTCCACCTATCTTATCTAGACAGACACACAGAGACAATAATGAGCACAAAATCAAGACAGAGCAAAACAAAGTAATAAAAGAAAACAACAACAAAACGACCCAAAAAGCGCATATAAATAGTTCAAGGTCTGATTTTTGACCTTTAGGAGTGTTTTCTGGTTGAGTCTGATGGGCTGCCTCCTCCTGGGCGCAGAGTCTATTTTTGGTATTCTCTGGGGACTTCATTACTCTGCTCCCCTTGCTGCTCTGTTGCAAACCCTTAGCATTTTACTTTGGTGTGGTGTGGTCAGGTCGGGCATAATTCCTGCACTGAGTCGCCAGTGTTGTCCCCCGTAGCACTATGGGTCAGTGGGGGATATGTGTCTCGTGGTGGGGCTGGCCCTATGGTCCTTTCTGTGCATTGTCTGCTCTGAGCAGGAATATCAACCTCAGGGCTTAGCGGACTAGGATGTCCTCCACTCTCTCTCCCTCCCTCTTCATTTGCTCCCGTGTGCTCTGATGAGACATGTCCTTCTCCCTGAGCTGAACTGTCAGGGCTGTCCTCTGAAGTGAATTCTTCTCGGGGGAGGGGGGCTGTGCACATAGTTGGGATTGGGGATGAACACGCAGACCTCTCTATTGGTTCTTTGCTTCATGCCGGAATGTTGTATGTTGCACACCGGGTAGAGATCTTTCCATATCAGTACATGATGGCGTTTCTTCATTATTATTATTACATGCTATGACTAGAACACATGCTTTTTCACCAGTCCTTTGGCGATGGAAATTTATGATGTTTCCTTATGCTATTATAAATAAGGTTGAAATGACATACACATAGCATTTTGTATACCTGTAGGACTCAGGTACGCTGGTCAATATAAACGGGCCAGTGATGACTAATTTTGATAGTTGTCACATTGCTCTCCAATGCTGAAGAGTCCTTTTGTCCCCATATCCTTGCCAAAAGTATCAGCTTAAAAATTTTTTTCTAGTACAGTAAATGGTTTATTCTTAAAAAAATTAAATTTTATTGACATATAATTCACATGCCACACACTTAAGCGGTTTGAATGTATAAAAACAGTTGTGCAGTCATCACTACAATCCATTTGAGAACGTTTATTTTCACTCTGGTACTCATTAATTTAGCTCCCTATTTCCCATAACCTCTCCAGCCATAACCTTAAGAAACTGTTAATCCAGTTCCCATCTCTATAGATTTACCTATCCTGGATTTCATAGACAGAAAGACATACAACCCTCCACAGCAACAATAACAAAATAAAACAGAGAAAAATTTCAATCTAGAAGAAAGCAGAAAATAATAAAAACTGGAAATAAAATAAGTCATATAATAGTGTTAATTTTTATCCTAACTATATCTCCATAAATCCACTTTCCAATGTGCTCTGTCTGACAGACAAGCTATTCACATCCCTAGTCAAGGGTCAAAGGGGATTCTCCAAAGGCTTAGTTCATGTGAAAACTGTGCAAATGGATTTTGGGGTGTCATTGTCATCCACAATTTTCTGAAAACCAAGTATTTAGAATTTAAACTCTAATACAGTTTCCTTACTTGAAAAGGTATCAGACTTTTTCATCCTTGTTAGTATTAGCTATAGGTAAGAAATTATATCTGAGTTGTATTTCTATCATTGAAAGTCAATTCTTTATGTTTAAGAGCCATGTTAGAACATTGCTTCCCTAATATATCTGAAATGAATCAATGACTTAATAAACATTGGATGTCCCTCAAAATACATTGTGAAGATGTATAATATAATTAGGATCACTCTTTTAAAATCAAAAACATTATAGAAAAAAGTCCTACTTATTTATAAAGAGGTTTTGGGGAGGCATTTTCTAGGATGTAAAAAAAAAAATCTATCATGTTACAGCTTACTTTAATGTGACAATTGTCACATTTAGATTCCTGCTATAGGTTTTGGTTTTTAAGCTTGGGAAGGTTTTAGTTTTTTTCTCAAACCTTTGCCTGCAATTACAGAAAATTGTGACCAGAGAAAGTAATGCCTTAGATTTGGAGAAAACACCTTTGGTGGCTCATGAGAGTGGTACACCAAGATTCATGTTGTATACTTATAGTCAGTTATGTTTTTTTCTGAAAGCTAAAAATAAAAATGACTCCATGCTAGCACTAGCCTCAGATGTTACATGACTCAGAGATTTTAAGCAAATACACTTACTCGTTAATATTGTAACAAATTGTTGTCCAATATAATTTTGGTATCAACAATTTCTAGATGCTTCATAATTCTAATATCACTGGTTATTTTCTATCAAAAAGTCTTGCAAGTGGGTTTCAATCTTTTTTTAATATGAGAAACTTGATTTCAAAGTAATCCAATTCAATTTTCATTTATTAAATTTCCAAAATTTGTAAGAACTTGATCAGAAGCATTACAAGTTCCTGCAACAAGCTTATACAAGCTCTCAAAGCGCAACAAGTTTTTGTATTTTCAACAACTTCTACATGTATAATACAGTGCCATTGATTATACTCTTCATGTTATACAAACCATTATTGTTATCCCTCTCCAAGTTGTTCCACTGCCATTAAAATTACCTCAGTGCCCCCTAAGCAAAAACTCTTCCTCCTTCCTCCATGGTAACCACAGATAAACTCTGGATTCTTTTTCTTTTTTAGTAGTTTTCTTGAAGTAATATTCACATATCATACACTTCAACAGTTAAACTACTTCCCAAAAGAGTTGTATATACATTATCACAATCAGCTCTAACCTTCCCTCCCTCCTTCCTTCCCTCCCTTGTCTCTCATCCACTCAACACTTCCCAATTCTCTCCATCCTTCTGCAGCCAGCCCCTGCCTGATAAACCATTACATCAGTTATGAATCCACTCCTTCTATGCTTCCTAAACTGTGAGATCTAACAGAAACAATAAGAAACAAAAACAAAGCAAACAAAACAGAAAGAAGAAAACAACAACAACAATAACAACATCATCATAAAGATACAAATAAAGAGTAAGAAAGAAAACAACAACAACAATATTTTAAAAACCAGAGAAGAAATTTCTTTCCTGGAACAATCAAGAAATATTTGAGCATAGAGTAAATTTAGGTTGGATTAAGAAGGAGGTCAGCAGAACAAGTATTCTATTATACTATGGTTCGATCAATCATAATCAAGTTTCCTGTATTCTCTGCCTGATAATAAAGCTGTTTGAATCCCCCACCTGTGACTAGGGGGGATCTGCCAGAGGCTCAATCCGACCACAAACTCTGCAGATCGACTTTTGGTTCCCACCATCTTCTAAGGTCTTCTACAAATTAGGTGCTCACAATTTAAGCTCTGCTACTTTCCCCTTCAGCATATTTAGATTTCGCTATTGTCATCACTGGTATGCTTCTTCTGTCTGGACTTAGTTGAACCTCACTTAGATGGCTGTTTGTTTGAATACAAGCCTTTAAGACCCCAGACACTATTCCAATTGTTAGCCGGGCACCATCTGCTTTCTTCACCACATTTGCTGTAGCACCATGATCTTTAGTGATCTCTTCATGAAGGCAAGTATTCAGCCAGGGCCATGTTATAAAAAGTAACTGTTCTTGGATTAGGGCTAGAATTAGGTGGGAGCCCCAATCCATCCAGCAATAAACAAAACCAGAACTAACAAGATCAACAACAAAAAGAAGACAAAAACAAAAGAAACAAAAAAGAAAGAAAAGCATTGTTGATAAACCGCCCCCCCCAGGGATAAGGTGATTGCTTGATAACATCAGTAATACATACAATGACATAGAATTAAAGTATTGTTGGTATTAGGAGTTTAAGTGAGTACAGTCCAATGGTGAGCTCCAATGCATGAGTTGTTGCTTTGCATAGCACGGTTCACCAAAGGTTGGGTCGAAACATATTTGCAGTGTCTACCCAGGACCATAGGACCAGGTATATTATCCCCTTAGATTCTCTGATTAGTGTGCAGCCTCCCTTCCTGATAGGAGATCCTCCCCATCTAGGTTCCTGTATTTCTTCTTCTATATGTAGAAGCAGAAAACTGAGATAAAAGCAATTTTGGATATATATGTTTTGGTCAAATTGTTCTAATTTTCGAATTAGCAGTTACTTTTATAACCAAGTCTAAGCTCTCATATAAATGTTTTCGCTATTTTAAAGAGGTCCTCTTATTTTTCTCCCATTGAAAGTCACACTTTATTTAAAAGTTTTCTTTACATTATTAAGACTTTCAATGCATTATATAGTTTTACATTGTATAACTGACTTCATCAAATTTCTCAGACAGCAATATTCAAAAATTACCTTAAAAGGTATTTAAAAAATAAACAGATCTAAAAACAAAGTTGGAATATATCTGGCTTCATAATTTTTGGCATATCTTTACATATCAATAGAATGCTCCTAATTTTTCAAGGAAGCTAGAGTATGATACGTATAATTATTCTTACCTCTTTGAACGAGGGCCTGAGTAGTGGGAACTAATTCTGACCACGCTATGAACTCACATTGCTGTATGTCCACAAAATACCCAAAGATGGAACGATCACCAGTTGGTAATTTGATGCCTGCATTTGAGAATGATAAAGAAGTCCAAATTATTTTTTAAAATATGGAATATATAAAGAACTGCATGATTTGAATGATTTAATTGTTGAATCAGAAGTAATAAGTTCTTGCCAAGGATATAAATGAATATATTAAAATAGATCTATCCTTTTTCCCAATAATACCAAGTTGTTTAAGACAGAATTTCCTCCCTTCTCAGTTTGATTTGTTGTTTCTGAGAATATACACAGCAAAGTATACATTAATTAAATGGCATCTATATATATAATTTAGTGACAATGACGTTTTTCCAGTTGTCAACCATGTGACCCTACTTTTCTTAGTTATTCCTCTCTTACTAACCTAAACACAATGGACCCCTCTGATTACTAACTATTCTTTTGAGTTGTTGTTAGCAATTTGTTCTCAATCCCATATAGATAACTGTTCATGGGACATCGCAATTAATTTACCTAAAAACTTGAGGCGAATCGTCTCTCTGAACAATGGCCCCATTTGCCATGAAGCCAGAGCCGGTTGGGGCCCATATACATTTGATCCAAGGATCTATTGAAGAATCCTGATCAAAGGGGGAAATATCAAATGTTCACAAATTCTAGGCTTTTGGAGCCCTGGAAGCTGAATGAATCACTGAAATTACTGTCCTGAGGTAATCTTTAAAGCTTAAGTCAAAATGTCCCCTTAAATCTTAAAACTGAACAATAGTTTTGGTTAACTAGAAAAAGATCTGTCTTAAGCATGTACTTTGAAAATTTAGTTAACTTTTCCCCCTTTTCATATTCAGTTTTCACGGTAAGTCATAATTCGATATTCTTCAAAATTTAATTCAGAATTCCTGTGTAGGGTCATGTATTTCCATTCTGTCAGATGCTCATAATATATTGGTTACTGTCAAAGCAGCACTTGAGACATTTATGAGTAGCTGCTAGTAGCATTTATATTTCTATTGTTCAAATAAATTCTCTTGGTAGAACATTTTGGAAAATAAAAAATAATCAAAGTAAAAAAATTTAAACATGACTTCACCATACACAGATAATATTTGATATGTTTTCTGATCATTAAGGTAATGGTCACTTTTTCAGGGGCTGTATAGTTAGTTCTATGATTTTTTTCCCCACATGAATGGATTCTTTGGACCAATATTATAAGTAGAACACAGAACACTTTTAATAGCCTAAAGAATTTCCTACTATGATGTATTTGTGCTCAGACCCTTCTCCCAAGCCTAAATGCTGACAGCCACTGTATTACAATTTCTATTTAAATGACTACATTTTTCATTTCTAAAAGGTTTCTTTTTTATAGTCATAATTTCTCTTTTCATTTTCTGCTTGTTTTTGTTCCACAGTTTCTTATTTGTTTTAAAGTGGATATTGCTCCCTTCTTTACTGCTTTGAGAACCCTGAATATAATTATTTAAAAATATTTATTAAGTTATAATAATTCCATCTGGAATGAATTAATAATAAGATGGATAATCTTATGGCTATACTACCGTAGTAACAGTTTTCTTAATATGTTTTAGATACTTTTGTTTGCAAGCTGATTATGAATGAGACATTATTTGATGCTTTGCCACCTTCTTTCTCATTTCTAATCTGATGGATTTTTAGTTTGACTGTTGTTACCACTTCCCTATCCTTCCCTTTCCTAAACTCCTGCCCTAAATCAGGGTTTATTCTGGTATTTTAGTTGACGAAACAGCCTCTCATAGCCAATATTTTGAAATAAAAATATAATGGCATGAATAATTAAATAACTGTCTTTAGGTGGACAGGGAGAAGAAATGTACATGTGAGGTATCTATGGCTAATAAAATCAAAGCAATTTATTTGCCTCTTCAAGTTGGAGTTGTAAGTTGATTCACAGGCTTCAAACATAAGTTAACATGCCATACTTTGAGATTAAATTTAATTTCCAAACACAAAGCCTTTGCCATACACGGAACCCTTTCCACATAACTTCACCAAAAACAAAACAATGTTAAAAGTTACATAAAACTGGCAGAATTTGTATATTTGGAAAACATTTTAACTCTCACTTAAAGTTTTTCTGAATATATTCGTATTCATGTTCAATATTTTGTCTCTTTTTGGTATCTTTATTTACCACAATTATATCTGTTCAAAGTTCCTTTAATCAATAATATCCCGTTAAAATAATTTCCTTAGTCTACTGTAAGTGAAGGGAGAGTGTTCAAGTATATTTATTAGCTTCTTTTACACTGAATCTTTACATTTTAAAATATGTATCGAACCAACATTATAACCATGAAGAGTTTTTCGTTAGTATTTTAAAGTAAATACATGATGACTTTTTAGTTTACCTTCTTGTAAACTGTTTTCAAACAATTCATGCACAAGCTTGTCAAAATCATATGTTACTTTTGCGAGCGAATCCGGTTCAAAACTTGTGCTAAATAGTATGTCATCTTCATGTTCATCTTCACGTCTTAAAGTTCCTCCAAATGCCCAAGTAAATGCAAACACAAAAAGCTTTTGAATCATGATTGGTAATTTGTCAGGGTTTTTCTCCAGATACCATGCATTTTCAGACCTAGTGTAAGAAGGATAGAAGGGAGAAAGTGAAGATATTCATAAAATGATTCATTAATTCATTTCATTATCATGGCAAATCTTGTTAATACAAATTCTAATATACTTAAAGCTTTAGAATTGATGTCTGATTTCTCTTTTGATAATAGTCATAAAGTACACATTGCTACTATTTGCATTTTTTCAAGTAACTTATGTTAAAAACCATGTAGTCAACCTTTTATGTGAAGTCAATTTGCGAACGGAATGACTTTTATGGAGGTTTAAAGCACTGGGCTGACGATCAGAAAGGAGGGTGGTAAAGCACCCCAGGACCTCTCAGCGGGAAGCTCTGGCTTCTGTCAGGATTTATGGTCTTGGAACTCTTTGAAGCAGTTCTGCTCTGTCCTAGAGGGTCACTGTGAACCAGAACCAACATGATCACAGTGGACTTGGTTTTGAGTTTGGGGAAACAATCTAATGCTAATTTCTGTAGAAATACATAAGGAAGCAATGATCTATTCTGCCTTCATTATTGAATTAGAATTGATTTGCAATCATTCATGTATAATGTATGTGCAGAATTCCATTTCCAGTCAATTTCTAGTATTTCCAGAATTGAGCCAGTATTAATTGAATACTTATTATATATTCATTATTCTAAACAAAGCAGACATGAGTCCCCCCCCCCAACAACAAAAAGCTAAGTCAAGAGTATAATGAAAAACAGTACTAGGGATAATTAATTTAGATTGTGGGAGAAAAATCCTCTTATCTCTGGAATAATTCATGGCCACCAAGTTGATTCCAACTCATAGCAACTCTATATGGGATTCCTGAGGTTGTGAATCATTATGGAAGCTGACAGACGCATCATTTACCCTCGGAAGGGCTGGTGGGTTTGAACCCTGTCCTTGTAGTTAGCAGTCTAACGTTTACCTGAAAATGTCACCAGGGCTCCTTATCCTTGAATAAAACTCAAAAAACCCACTGCCACTGAGTCTGTGTCAACTCATAATGACCCTATAGGACAGGGCAGAACTGTCCAGCCTATCGCATAACCAGTATGTCACCAGGACTCCTGTGGAGCAATGGTGTAGTGGTTAAGTGTTGGGACCTGAACCCCAAGGTCCATAGTTTGAAACCACCAGCTACGCTGTGGAAGGAAAACAAACAAACAAACAAACAAACAAACAAACAAACAAACAAACAACAAACCCAAAGCTTTCTACTCTCGAAAGAGTGTCCGTCTCAGAAACTCCCAAGGGTGTCTGCACTACTCTGTTGTGGAGTCACTACGGGTCGACATGGATTCCATGGCATGGCAGTGAGTTTGAGATCTCCGAATAAGGAGCAGTTAGCTTGATACGTGGAGAATGCGGGAGATTAGCAAAGTGTAGGAGAAAGAGCATGTAGAGCGGAAGGAATGCGGGGTGGGCGGGCGGGCAGCGAGCCAGTGCCATTGATGTACAGACAGATGAACTTGGAGAGGTGTAGGGGTTTTTAAAACTGTATGAATTCTTTTCACTCGCAGTGCAATGAGAAATCATTCGGTGGCTATTTATCAAGAGAAAAAAGGGTATTTGAGTTCACGTTTGAAAAGATCAAATTCTTACACACACACACACAGAAACATACAAATCACAATACTACTTGCAATAGCAAAAGACAAAACAAAAACCTGAAAATAAGGTGAAATGTTTATCAATACTAAAAAATAAAAACAAGACTCAAACTCTGTTAGGAACCACCCCTGTGAGACTGTAACTCAGCCTGTAGCTCTTTACAGGAGTAGAAGGCTGGCAGTTCAACATGGGAGTAGAAGGCTGGTGGATCACAGCCAGATTCGTAACCAGAACCCGACAGGGATAAGAAATGATAAGGAGGAGACACAGTGATACTATTTTATAATGGGATACAAGAGAGCAGTGAAAATGGAGGAAGCTAAGGTACATGTACAAAGAATCATGTGGAGCAAAACATGAAAGTGGTAAAAGGGCATACAGAGTGAGTGTGTAAGTTTAAAGTTCAAAAGCATGTAATACTAAAAATAGAAGTGTTCTAATACACGCCAAATTCAGGATTGAGGTTATTTCAGAGGATAGAATAGTATAAAAGTTTAATATGGCCAATGGAGGACTTCAAAGATTAAATAATATACTTTTATAAGACTGTGGAGTATATGTATTTTTATAGTATCACCTTATATTTTATGCAATTATTTTCATGGCATTCACGATTGAATAAAATTAATCTCGTTTCCCATAAGACTAAAGATTACCCTTTGGGAAGTCACTTAGGAGATTATGGCAATGACATAAACAAGAAATTGGTGAGCTACGAAGGTGCTACTCAGATGTACAGAGGTGAACAGATTTTAAGTCATAGTTGGCAAGTAGAGCAGAAATTCTATATCATTCAGAAACAAAGGTGACATGTATGTCTCAGTTCACAATGGCATGTAGGAAGTTTTAAACAAAGACTGACCTGTTGAACAAAGCAGCAAAAGAAACACAGGATAATTTTCACATCAGTAATTTAATGAGCACTTACTACATCCCAGGCACTATGCTAGACATCTAGCACATCACATTATTATACCAGTTTTATAAATAAGCAAATAAAAGCTAAAAAAATTAGTAACTGGCTCCACATGTCACAGTTCATCAATGATATATGAAGTACATTCATGTCAATTTTATTCCTTTCTCAAATATGTATAGGGTCTGGACAAATACATTTGTATATTTAATGTCTATTGTTTTAGCGTTGGGTCACTGACAAGTAATTCTGTGACTAGTTGTGTGTCCAGCACCTCATAGGTACTAAAACATATGTATTTGGTGGATGAAATGAACTTACTTGTTTGCTGCAACCTTGAATTTGACTTTTGATTTTGAAGTAGCTGTGGTCACAGGTGAAATGTCTTTAGAATCATCTTCTTAAAGAGAAAGGGTATTTTCTATTATTAACATTATAATTAACCTTTTCCTGATTAACTATTAAAGCCTGTTTCTAACATTGCTTAATTTGTAAATAAACAGAGGAGAATTTTTTGTTTACCCAGTCAGTTCCTCAGCATTACCTGGTTAGACAACAGTGGGAATTACTTTTCCAAGCAAAAGATGAACAGAGAATGTTCCTACAAGTGTTTGGACTGATTTTTATTAATTTGAGATATAAAATTACATAATTTTTTATTTAATAAATTTTAAATAGTTCCATGCCACAAGAAAAGTTTAAAACATTCAGGTGACTATTTCCAAAATGTAGTGCCCATAGTCAAATATATATTCTGTCAGTTTGTCATACTGTGTTGGCCTGCAGGGAAGGTATGTTACAGGTATTTCCAATGTCAGCAGGGTCCTCAAGGTGGAAAGTTTTCCATGGGATTTCCAGCCTGTGGAAAAGAACAGACTACAAGGAAGGAATCAGCCGTCCAGTTTGAGGGATCAGCCTGTTGGAGCACTGGAAGCACTGGCTTGTCTGTGCCAAGAAATTCGGAAGACAGCCAAAAAAGGGTGACAGAATGGAAAGTGAAAAGGATCACACAATATCATTAATATCACATACAAGTAACATTTTGCTGAACATCTGTGGTTTAGGTTGAGCACTCTTGAGAAACAAAACCAGTGACACACATATGTTTCTCTGGGTATTTATAGCAAATGTGAAAGTACTTTGTAACATGGCCTGTTACACCTGTAAACAGCTGTGCCCTGAGCTTTTCTCACTTGCAACACGATTTATCTATCAATTTCCTTCATTAGCCCTAATTCTTGATCTTCATCGTGAATTTTGCCTGTGTGTTCTGAGCAGCCACTGCAATGGATATTAGTACTTCACAGTATCATTGAGTTGTTTCCAAGCCATAGCGACCCTACAGGACAGGGTAGAACTGCCTCTGTAGGTTTCCAAACCTGTAACTCTTCAGAGGAGTAGAAAGTCTCCTCTTTTCTTGAGGAGTGGCTGGTGGTTTGAACCAGCTGACCTAGCAGACAGCAGCCCAATGCATAACCACTACACCATCAATGCTACCATCTTAGAACATAGAGGGGTAAAATAGAGACTACTAATTTAAACAACACACCAACATTAAATGTAGTTCAGGTTCTATACTCGGACACAGTACTACCAAAATTGTGTTCATCAGATGTAACTTACCTGACAAAATACCAAATATTTACCAAAATCTTTTAAAAGTAAAGATATATAGTCTCTGGTGGAGGAGGTGGGGAAAGGAAAACAAAAGGATGAATACAAGGAAGAAAAGGGTAGTGGGGTCATAGGGCATTAATCCACCCAAGGGGAGGGTATTGTTTATATCTCCACAGGGAAAGTGGGACCAGACTTCAACCCAGTGTCGCAAGGTGTGAACGCAATATCCCGGTGTGGAGGAGGGAACCTGTGGAGAGGTCTGAGAGGCTGGCCCCAGCACCATAAATTAAGTGGATTCCTGCCCCTCCCCCGAAAAGAATTTTTTCCAAAGGACGACATTGACTCTGCAGCTCTGGGAGATGGACATATTTGATCAGAGCACACGGGAGCAGATGAAGGGGCAGGAGGAGAGAGTGGAGCACAGCCTGGCCCACCAGGCCGTGATGATGATGTTCCTGAGTAGAGCAGCCAGTCCACAGAGAGAACAACATGGCTGGCCCCACTATGAGACATGATGCCCCTCAGTGACTAAGGGCGATACAGGGGACAGCACCGGAGACACAGTGTGGGAATTGCACCTGACCTGATCCCACCACACCGAGGCAAATCACTGGGGGAGTGCAGCGGAACAGCAAGGGAATGGAGTGGCAAGGTCCCCAGGGAATGCTGAAAGTGGACTTCAGGGCCAGGGCGTGGTGCCCCAACAGACTGGACTGGAAAACGCTCCTAAGGGCCAGCAAACGATCCCTGAACTAACTACAAGCTTTTCTCTTGTGAACTGTTTTATTCTGTTCTTTGTCAGTGGTTTGTTTTTGTTGTTTTGTTGTCTGGTTGTATATTGTTGCTTTGTTTTCCTCTGTCTAGTTTTCGTGCATGTTAGTGACTCCACAGGTCTGTCTGAATAGGACAGGCTGGATGAACTATCTGGAGGAAAAACAACGGGACCGAGAGTTTTGGGGGGACTTGGGGTGGGGGGTAGGGGGGGTAAGGAAGTGGTGTTAACAAACCCAGGGACAAGGGAAAAACATGGGACCCCAAATGGTAGAGAAGTGGGAGTGACAGGCCTGGTGGGAAATGATCAAGGGTAAGGTTGCTTAGAGAAGAGGTATACTCTAGCCCAGGTGGCGATGAAGCATGGTAGTAGGGCAGGAGGAAAGTCAAGGGAGATGGAGGAAAGAGCTAGGAGTCAAAGGGCATTCATGGAGGTCTAGACAAAGACATGTACATGCAAATATATATAGGAGGATGGGGAAATAGATCTATGTGTCTATATTTATAGGTCAAGTATTAAGGTGGCGGAAGGACCTTGGGCCTCTACTCAAACACTCCCTCAATGCATGAATACCTTCTTTTATTAAATTGGAACTCTATGATGCTCACTCTCCCGACACAACGGCTGGAGCCAAAGTGGGTGAACAAGTAAATGTGGTGAAGAAAGCTGATGGTGCCCGGCTATCAAAAGAGATAGTGACTGGGGTCTTAAAGGCTTGAAGATAAACAAGCGGCCATCTAGCTCAGAAGCAACAAAGTCCACATGGAAGAACACACCAGCCTGTGTGAGCGAGTGGTCCCAAAGGGATCAGTTACCAGGCATCAAAGAACAAAAAATCATATCATTGACTGCACACCTCCATGATAGGATCGCTGAAGACAAATGGGTGCATAAGCAAATGTGGTGAAGAAAGCTGATGGTGCCCGGCTATCAAAAGAGATAGTGTCTGGGGTCTTAAAGGCTTGAAGGTGAACAAGCGGCCATCTAGCTCAGAAGCAAATAAGCCCACATGGAAGAAGCACACCGGCCAGTGCGATCACGAGGTGCCCAAGGGACCAGGTATAAGGCATCATGAAAAAAAAATGTAAGTGTGTGTATGTATGTGTATATATGTGTATATGTATATATGTATGTATATATATGTATATATATATATATCATATTAAATGAAGGGGGAAGTGCAGAGTGGAGACCCAAGGCCCAAGTGTCGACCAATGGAGATCCCCTCATAGAGGGGTTTAGGAGAGGAGATGGGTTAATTAGGGTGTGAGGTAGTATCGATGAAGAACACAGCTTTCCCCCGGATCCTGGATGCTTCCTCCCCCCAACTACCATGATCCGAATTCTACCTTGCAGGGCTGGATAGGACAGAGGCTGTACACTGGTGCAGATGAGGGTTGGAGGTACAGGGAATCCAGGGTGGATGATACCTTCAGGACCAAGGGTGTGAGGGATGATGCTGGGAGAGGGGAGGGTGAGTGGGTTGGAAAGGGGGAACTGATTACAAGGATCCACATGTGACCTCTTCCCTGGGAGAGGGACAGCAGAGAAGGGGGGAAGGGAGACTCCGGATAGGGCAAGATATGACAAAACAACGATGTATAAATTACCAAGGGCATATGAGGGAGGGGGGAATGGGGAGGGAGGAGGGGAAAAAAAAGAGGACCTGATGCAAGGGGCTTAAGTGGAGAGCAAATGCCTTGAGAATGATTGGGGCAGGGAATGTATGGATGTTCTTTATACAATTGATGTATGTATATGTATGGATTGTGGTAAGAGTTGTATGAGTCCCTAATAAAATGTAAAAGAAGAAAAGAGAAAAAAATGATTAGGGCAAAGACTGTACAGATGTGCTTTATACAATTGATGAATGTATATATATGAACTGTGAAAAGAATTGTATGAGCCCCAATAAATTGTTAAAATTAAAAAAAAAAAGATATATAGTCTCTAGTTTCTGATAAGCCTGGAGTCATGGTGGCATCATGGGTTACTTGGTGGGCTGCTAAGCTGAAGTTATTTCAAAACCCACAGGTACTCCTCAACAGAAAAACGAGCTTCTACTCCTATAGAGAATTACCATCTCAGAATCCCACAGTTCTACCCTGTCCCACACGGTCATTGTGAGTTTGAATGGATTCAATGGCAGTGGGCTTTTGGTGAGCAGCTGATAGAGTAGAGGCCAGTCTTTCGTATCTGTGAAAGAGATTTGTATTCTGTCTCTTATTTGAGTCTCTTACCTAAACTTCTGAATCCTTTGCCATTATTTTCAACGACTACATACAGAGGTGGGGAATGCCCAATCCATGGGCCCAACGTTGTTGGTAGGTGCCATGAAGTTGGTTTCAATTCATACCAACAGGACGAAACACTGCCCAGTACTGCATCATTTTCACAATTATTCCGATGCGTGAGTCCAATGTTGCAGCCACTGTTTCAATTTCACTCATTGAGCGCCTGCCTCTCTTTGCTGCCCGTCTGCTTTACCAAGCGTGATGTACCACTCCAGACACTGGTCTCTCCAACAACATGTCCAAAGTATGTAAGACAATGTCTCACTATCCTTGTCTCTAAGGAGCACTCTGGCTGTACTTTTGTTCGTTTGTTTGCTGTACTTCTTCTAAGACACATTTATTTGTCCCTTTAACAAGTCATGATACTTTCAATATTCTTTGCCAGCACCACAATTCTAAGACATCAGTTCATCTTTGGTCTTCCTTATTCAATGTCCAACTTTGACATGTATATAAGGAAATCGAAAATACCATGGTTTGGGTCAGGCACATCTTAGTCCTCATAGTAACACCCTTGCTTTTCAATTAAAAAGGTCTTGTGTAATAGATTTACTGCTGCTTCTATGAGCGTTGATTATGGATTCAAGCAAGATGAAATCTTTGACACCTTTAATCTTTTCTCATTTTCTTGGTGTTACCTATTGGTCCTGTTGTGAGGATTTGAGTCTTTTTTATCAGTACTGAGAGCTGCAATTAAAAAAAAATCATTTTGCTGGGGCCTTATACAACTCATCAATCCATATACATTCGTTGCCTTCATCATTCTTAAAACATTTGCTTTCCTCTTGGGTTCTTGGAATCAGCTTCTCATTTTTCTTTTTTCCCCCTCCCTCACAAACCTTTGATAATTTTAAAATTATTATTTTATCATATCTTACACTGCCTGACATCTCCCTTCACCCACTTTTCTGTTGTCCGTCCCCCAGGGAGGAGGTTATATGTAGATCCTTGTAATCGGTTCCCCCTTTCTATGCCCCCTTCCCTCTTCCCTTTGGATATCTTGATCTTCATCAGCAAGTGCTTCAAGTCCTGCTCCGTTTCAGCAAGCCTGCTGCATCATCAGCATATTGCAGGTTCCCCCAAATCCTGATGCGGCCTTCTTCTTCATGTAATCCAGCTTCCCTGGTGATCTGCTCAGCATACAGACTGAATAAGCCTGGCGAGAAGATCAAGCTTTGCTTGATTTTAAACCAGGCAGTATATTAAATATTATTTATTATTACTTTTTGCCATATTGTACACCGTCGTCCTATGTATCTGTTCCCCTATAATGGATTCAGTTATTTGTTCCCCTTGAGTGGGGTCATACAGTCATCATTGCTATCGGTTCTCCCTCCCCCCACTTCTTCCTATACCCTCAGGGAATTATTACTCCCATTACTATTTCTGAAGGGTCTGTGTATCTTGGATTCCATGCATCAAACAAGTTGAATTATACAAATGAACTTATGTCGGTCTAACAAGATGGATGAGGTAAAACCAAGGCCATAATAGTAAGGGGAGGAAATATTAAAGAACTAGAGGATAGTTATGTGTTTCATCCATGCTATATTGTGTCCCTTCCATGTGATACTTCTGAGGAACTGACAAATTATCTTACAGGTGGGTTTTGGATCTCCACTTTGTCTATGCTCCTTCACATCAATTTGACTGCTTGTCTGTGAACTTCTGATACCTATTCCCATTGACACCTCAGGATCACCCTGGCTGGTGTGCTTCTTCCATGTGGGCTTTGTTGCTTCTCTGCTAGATGGGCATAAAGCCCCTTTTTATACATAAATGAGCATATCATTAGATTTATTTCTTTAGACAACGTGACCAGTCTAACACAGGAACCCTGACTCCAGTCTCCTATTGAGTTCACATTAACTCTTTCCACATCAGGTGACCAGCCTGCAGACACCTTTGAGGCATGCAGAAGATGTCTTGAGCTCTTTAGTTGACAGAGGCATATACTGTTTTCTTCTTCATTTGATTCTTTTTTCTTCCCTTTCTTTGCTTTCATTTATTTTTCCTTTCTCTCTGCTTTTTATTTGCTTCAATTCCTCTTCACTTTCCTTTTCCTCCTTATTCATTCTCTTAATTTTTCTTTACTATTCTCTCTTACCTTCCTCTTTTTTCTCTACTACCCTACCAACTTTGATTATTTTGTTTTTCTTACTTTCTTTTCTTCCCTTGCTTTAATTTTCCTTTACTTTATAGGTATTAAACTACTTTTATTGTGTTTTCTGCTATTTTTCTCCCAGACTGTGCTATATGAGAAGCCAACTGAGAATTCTGTACACAATCAGGTTCTCTATTAAACCCACCACGGTGGTGAGAGGATAACATCTTACAAACACATAATCACAAGCTAAATACAAGTACAACACCACTACAATGTTTTGGATACAACAGGTAACACAAGGAGACAAGACAGAGTAACTCAACAAGTGGCCAATATGCAGAACTCACCTTTCTCAGAAATTAAAGGCATTTAAAGTATATGATAAGGAATTTTTTAAAAGGTAGTTAGACTTTTTCAACAGCTAGATTCAAAACAAAACACTAGCACTCCATACACTCACTGGGGGACTATAAAACAGTGGAATCACTTTGGAAAATCTCAAGGGGTTTCCTTCAAAGTTGGGAAAGAAGTAGCATAGGACTCAGCAATCCCTCTACTTATCAAATGCCTCAAAAAAAGAAGAACCACCACATGATAGAGAGATGCACACCAATATGCATTTCAGCACACTTACAATCAAACAACAAACCCAGCAACAATCCAAATGCCCAGCAGTGGAAGCATGGATAAATAAAAGTTGGTACTTACACACACTGGAATACTAAGCACTATTAAAGAATAATGACAAAATGGTGAGACATCTCATAATGTGAATGAATCTGGAGGACAGTATTCTGCATGAAATTGTTTGAAGCACAAAAGGACAAAACATTCTATGAGACCATCATTATAAAAAAACCAATAAAAGATTTTCACACTAAAAGAAACATTATTTGATGACTACCAGGCGCGGGAAGGGAACGGAAGGAAGAGAAATCATGGCCTAGAGGGTAGGTGAGTATTAACTTGGGTGAAGGGGAACTAAGAGGAAGGGTAGGAAAAAAAGTGATGGAGGCAGAGCTCTGGGTGAGATTGGCAAGAGTGGTACAGACACCACCCAGTATACTTACCTGGCAGGGGAGATACCATGGTCACACAACCTTGTAACAGTGGGGATCTCCGAGCTGATGCTCGGCTAGACATGCAGCTGAACCAGTGGGGGATGGAGAGTGGGAGTGTATCCATGAATATGTCTTGACAGAAGATATCTGTGTGTGCATCCATCTTGACTATAAATATATCCATAAATGTAGTGGAGCATACAGCAGAAAAAGGCATGAAAACTTCATAAACGGAACTCCTTGAAAGAATAAGTTGCTAGGCCTGTGGGGATCAGAACCATAATCTTGGGGGTCATCAAGGTCAACGGGCATAACAGAGTTCACAAGGTCAGTGCTTTACATCCTAATGTGGTACAGCAACTTGAGTCTCCTATGCTCATCAGCATGCCTAACTGTTCATTCACTGAACAGTTAAGAAATATAGGTAACTTCTCAGTGTCCTACCTCTCTTCTCTGTCCAACAGAACTCCTGGAAGTTAAAATCTTAAGAGATGGGGCCACCACCCGGATGGAGAAGGGAGCATCGCTGACACATGCAGGCTTTGCCCCTACCCCATGCTCCACCCCCTCTGGTGCTGGGAGTGCGCTGACTCGTCTGAGCAACATTTGTGCTCATCACATCTGCTTTATCCGTTCTCTCTTGGCACCTGGGCAGGACAGAGGGGAAAAAAAGAAGTAGTTCATGAACAGCCATCTAAGTTGCAGCTATTGGTCTCTCCCCATCCAGAAGAAAGGAGCGTGACAAAAATGGAAGGACACGCAGAAACCATTAGTTCAACGGACTAAGGAACATGTAAGTATCGCCTCCACGGCGCTGAGACCAGAAAAGCGAGATGGTGCGTGGCTGCCAGCTGTTCTGAAAACGATGGCCTTCCAAGGCCCTGGACAGAAAGGGAGAAACATGTGGACCATAAGAAAAGACCAGATGCCCTGGTCATGTAGAGAATGGTGGGATCCAGAGAATAAATTCTGCAACTGAACTCACCTCCGTGTTAGACTAGTCAATCACTGACGGTCCAAAGGCCATCTGCTACCCAAGGGCAAAGTGTAGAGGATTAGCAAAGAAGGAATGGGAATGAGAACTAGAGGGAGGCAGTGGGGTAAGCATGGGGTGTTCATCTGAATGTAAGCTAGCTCTTTCTTCATGTACTCTCTCTTCAATCAGCCAGTCTCTCAGATTCGAAGGCAGTTGATAATAGACCAAATACACCTTTTTCCTGCTTCCCTATTTGCACCTAACCTGTTTTTGTGTGTGTCATCCTAGGTATTTCTTTCATTTAAAAAAAATTCTAGATATTTCTGAGTTAGTTTATTAGAACCAAAATTGGGGTTTTGAGAGTGAGTTGAAAGCCTGTGCTAATTTACTTTGCCTTCTTCTCAGGAACC
Organism: Tenrec ecaudatus; assembly: GCF_050624435.1. Taxonomy (NCBI): domain Eukaryota; kingdom Metazoa; phylum Chordata; class Mammalia; order Afrosoricida; family Tenrecidae; genus Tenrec; species Tenrec ecaudatus. The sequence continues at coordinate 247,979,945 of NC_134530.1, read as the reverse complement.
AAATAGAAGTCATATTTGTATGTTAGAATTTTCACTCTAGAGCCCATGCCATTAGCCATAGTGTTACACTGGTTTCTGAATTTGTTGATCTCTTCCTGCAACTGTTTTACAACTGTCTATGTTTATACTTCTGCATATTTTCAGCTTCAATTTAGGATTTGGGGTTACATTTAGGATTTCGTTTCCACCACTCTTTCTAAGAATCCTTTTAAAGTAGAAGAAACATCCTATTGCTAGAGACCCTAAAGAATTCTCTACACGAAGGCTTTTTTGTGGACTTGTCCATACTGATATACAATATTAATTCACTTTTAATAATACTTTTCCATACATGCTTTTAAGTTTGCTTTATGTGCATATGTGCCATTGGTCCAATTATACTGAAGATCTCTTGGAAACAAGAAAGGGACTTTTCTTTGTTTTATTTTCTTTGATGGCATCGAATAACAAGTAGGTTATGCATTGGGCTGCTAACCACAATATCTACAGTTCGAAACTACCAGTCACTCTGGTGTAGAAAGATGAGACTTTCTACTCCTGTAAAGATTTACTGTCTCTGAAACCCAGAGAGTCAATTCTACCCTGTATTTTTAAATTATTACTAAATACTTTTATTGGGAGCTCTTACATCTCATCACAATCCATTCATTCATCCAGTGTGTCAAGCACATAAGCTGCCATTATCATTTTCAAGGCCTTCTCTTCCCACTTGAGCCCCTGATATCAGCTCTCCATTTCTTCCCATTCCTTCCCCCCACCTGCTCTCCCTCACAAACCCTTGATAAGTTATAGATTATTATTTTCATATATTACATCGTCCTCCGTTGCCCTTACCCACTTTTTCATTGCTCATCCCCCTGGGAAGGGGTTATATGTCAATCCTTGTGATCGAGTCCCCCTTTCTCCCTCACCCTCCCCTAATCCTCCTGGTATCTCTACTCTCCTTGTTGGCCCGGAGGGGTTTACCTATCCTGGATCCCCTGTGTTGCGGGCTCTTATCTGTATCAGTGAGCATGTTCTGGTCTAATCCGATTTGTCTACCCTGTCTTATAGGGTCGTTGCTATAACTCAGAATCGACTCAATGGCAGTGAGATTTTTAAAATATGATCAACTGCCATCAACACAATTCCAGCTCATGTTGTTGTTAGGGGCTATCAAGTCAGTTCTGACCCATAGTGACCTATGTACAACCACTGCACGGTCCTGTGCCCTCCTTACTATTGTTCCTGTGACTGAGCCCATTGATGCAGCCACTGTGTCAATCCATCTCATTGAGGGCCTTCCTCTCTTTTGCTGCCCTCTCGACTTTACCAAAGCATGATGCCCTTCTCCTGGGACTGGCCTCTCCTGACAACATGGCCAAAGTACGCAAGATGAAGTCCTGCCAACCTTGCTTCTAAGGAACACTCTGGCCTTCTTTCAATACAGGTCGGTTTGTCCTTTTAGCAGTTCATGGGGCTTTCATTGTTGGTACTTTCCAACTCATAGAGACTCAATATGGGGCTTTTAAGGCTGTCAGTCTTTACAGGAGCAGGTTCATCTTTCTCCCACCGCACAGCTGGTGGGTGGGTTTGAAGCACCAAAGCTGGCTGTAGAAGTGCAACCCTTCCCTGACAGCACACCAAGGACCCTTTATAAGATTCAGTAGAAAGCGATAAATGATTAGCATTGGCTAGTTATGATATAATATAATATCATTACTATGATTTCAGGAGAAAAACTCACTTTGTCCCAAGCCTCCATTTTTATCCATGAATTCAAAGAAAGCATCAAGAATCCTACAAAGAGTGATGACAATTGTTAAGTCCTGTACTGGGAATGGCTGAAATTTCTGATGTTTCTTTAGAAAATTTAGTCCGTCAGGGACACTTCTTTTAATCATAAATTCAAGGCATTTCACTCCTTCTTGACCCATAATTTTAGAAGTCTTCAAAAGCCATGATTTGACATAAGGCTCCCATCCCAGATCAACAGGATCCTAATTAAATAAAAAAGATCATTTGATGTAAATAAATGAATAAAAATATAGTTCCCTCTTGCTTTCTTACTTTCTATTTACTAAATATTTGTAATACTTAAAAATATAGTTTAGAAACATCATTCATTAAAATGAGAGTGATTAAAAACAGCTTAAATAATTACCATTCACTGGCAGAACCGATGATTTTTAACTGTGGTTTTCCAAGAAGACAAGCAATTGGAGAATTATGTGTAGGCAGATATTTTGAGCCTATGTACATTATGAGAGAAACTGCCTTTCCAGAGGTTCAGCCCTATAGTTAACTTCATTTATTACATTCAATTAAATGCAATAAAGACTACTGAATTAGAGTGTATGACCACTCCTGGTTAATCACTAACTGTAGGCTGTCTATATGCTCATGTCACCTCTGCCTTAATAATGTTTCCCCCTAGTCCTAAGGCTGATGAAAAACACCTCACACTCACAGCTGTATGTCTGTTGAAAGCATTACTGATGTACAGTTGTGAGAAGACGGACCACTCCAATTACTAAGAGTAGCAGTCAAAGTAAGAATAACTATGCTTAGATTCATTTCAGGGCTGTGAGATGTTGGGGCCTCACCATCGGAACTACTGGTTTCAGTTTCCTGGATCCAGAAGCAAAAATAAAGTAAACCTAATAATCCGGTAGATAATGCCTAGTGGTTATGCCAACGAGCATGCTTGATTTTCTAGGACATTTGCTTTCGAACACTTACCACATAGACCATTGCGCAGCAACCGATGGTGGTAGGACTGGCCTGAGAGAGACTGTCCACTTCAAAAATCACTTTGATGCTATCCGTTAAGGTGATTCTCTCGCTGTTTGCTAGGCACAGTGTTCTACTCTCCCCTAGAAGGGAGTTTAGGTTTTCCACCCACAAGGGATCCACAGGACCATCTAAAACAATCCACTGCCAGGCAAAATCTGGAGAGAAGAATATTTTTAATGTAGCTGAGAATAATTTCATCATAATCTTGCACCTTCTGTATTTTGTTTAGGAAACACTTTCTAATTAAGAGGAAAAACAATCTCCTGGAAAACATTAGCACGAATGTGTTAATGTGTATGTTCCATTGCTAATTGTGAATATTCATACAAGATACTTAACGACTCTTTAAGCAATATTTAGATACTCATATTGCTCAGTTGTATAATTAGCCCTCAAATTTTAGGGAGAAGGAAGATCCATGTTATTCTCTTTTTCGGAATCATATAATTTGTGAATTTTTCCCTTCCATCCAGGGATTTTTTTTTTTAAAGAGATGCTGTCCGCAGGGAATAACGAAGAGAAATAGATGGACATTTGAGGAAAGAGTTGCCTAGATAGAGTTCGGAGTCTCACATTGGAGCCCATTTCCTCTCTACCCTCTCCAGTGTTTCCCAAGGTGCACAATAACCACTCCATGGGGAGTGCTGGAACCTCCAGGATGGCTGCAAACACAGATATTGACACTTTATCCTGGACTCGGGGCTGGGGTATAAATATTTGTAATTGCCAGAGAGACACTGAGAGAAAAAAAAAGTTCTTTTCCTGAAAAGGGTGTGGTAAGCTAAATAAGTTTGGCAACCTATACTCTATACCTACCACACTGCTCCCTGATTTTAGAAAATCTGTTGGGTCAGAACGGGGGAGCTGTGAATGGGTCACTACACAGACAGGAATAAATAAATGCATTGAAGTATGCCAGAAGAACAAGAGAGCAGAACGAGGCTCCATGTAGATGGGCCTCTGCCCGGCTGAAATACGTGCGGCAGGAATTGTTTTACAGTAGCTCGCATCCCTGGGGCGTGTTGTCAGGAGAGGCCAGTCCCTGGGGCAGGACATCATGCTTGGTAAAGCATCGGGACAGTGAACAAGACGACCCTCAGCAGAATGGATTGACACAGTGGCTGCAACAATGGACTCACACCTAAGAGCGATTGCGCAGAATATGGACAGCGCCCACTTATTGCTATCTCCCAACTGAATGCCCCCCAAGCCAAAGGGCACCCCCCAAATTCATGGATTCTAAGAAATAGGCAGCTGCAAACGTCTCGTGCACTGTCTGCAGCATAAGTGTGCTATGGCAGATAAGAGGCTCAACCAGAGACGCGAGCTGAAAGCAGTGGTTGATCTTCCCGCAAAGTGTGGCTGCTTTGGAGCAGGTGCCACGTCGTCATACATGTTCTCTGTCCCCCTAGTAGGTAGCAAGCTGATGGATACATAATGACGTGTAATCCATTTTAGATGCGTCCCCTTGGGTTGAGATGACGACCTGACCTATGCAGATTGTTTGGAGTCCCACTTCAGAGGCATTCCTATCCGATAATGCCGCTGTTGCTTCTCAAACCATTAGGTATTTCATCTTTAAAATTTCACTGGTACTTAAGAAATGCTAAGAAATAGTTATAAACTGAAAGAGTTATGTAAGGCTGATTACTTACATAATCACACACACACACACACACACACACACACACACACACACACCCGGACACACACACCCGGACACATACACACACATGCACACCCTGCTGGCATAATAGGTTAGCTGAGGTCTTCTGCTCTTATAAAACTTTGCAGCCGCAGAAACCCACAGGGGCAGCTCGACTTTGTCCGGTAGGGTTGCTTTGCGTCAAAATTGACTCAGTGACAGCCAGGTGTTGTTTTATTAGTATCATATTTTGTAATACTATAGAAATTTTAAATAAACACACAAAAGAAAAACTAACACAAGAACAAGCTATCATTACACAAGGTGTATTCTAAAGACAGAAGTAAAGCTCCTATTCGCTCAGTTTGGTTTTACATCCATTATCTTTATTCAATTTAATAACACTTACTTTGACGTTCTGGTGTTTTAACTTCTTTATGCATCTCCTTCTCAACAATATTACTATAAATATCTGCTGTATCAGAGGTCTCAAGTTTGAAAATCTAAAATATATAATCAATAATTTGAAAACTTTTATTTGATGACACTTTCTAACTCAAAATCACTTGATATCAATGTGCTTTCTTGAGAGTAAACATGAATGGCAGGAGAGTTTGTTCTGAAGAGACTAACACGGAGCCAACATAGTGTGTAATATAGCTCACTTGTGACTCCAGGTCATTTCTTTTAGGAAATTATTTTATTTTAGTCTCTTTCTTCCTCTGCATGGAGGGTGCATACTTTTGGCATAATCTTCAAATAACACTGCAAAATGTTAAGACGATAAACAAAAGTGTTCTGCATGTCCACTATGTATAGATAACCAATATTGATGTCTTGTTGCATATTTCCCAACTTTCTATCAAATTTTAGGTAAATAAGAAATACTTAATGAAGTTGGCTAAAATTACATGTTCCAACATCTAATCCTGGGAGATTCTGATCGAATAGTTTGGGGACAGAATCCAGGAGAGTTTCCACTGTAATATGCATTCCATCTCAATGATTCCAGTATAGCCTGACTTTATGTTAAACTAGAGAAATCCCAACACATGCACATGGCTGACTCTTAATTATTTGAGGACGTAACCACTCGTCTCTGTAGCACTGGACTGGCCTTCAGTATGAGCGAGAATATACAACTCTAAAGCTGTGCTGAAGACACATCCTGTGAACTCTGAGAGACAGACCAACCAAAGATGCTCAGGCTCCAGCCAGGTCTCACAATACAGCTAAGTGTATTCCATCACTGCTAACGACCAAACCTCATTGGGAAGGTGAACAAGTCCCAGTCGATTTTCAATTCCTATTCTTAATACAAACCTCTGAAATGATCACTCCTAGAGCTATGTTCTTGGAGCCTTGGTGGTCTAGTCGTTACAAGTTGAGCGGATAACTGCAAAGTCAGCAGTTTGAAACCACCAGCTTCTCGGGAGAAATATGCAGCATTCTGCTTTTGGAAAGAGTTAGACTTGCAAACCCATAGGGGGCAGTTCTCACTGTCCTAAAATTTGTCGGAATCAATGTGATGGCAGTGAGGGAAACTGCAGTCAAGCTCCTGTCAATTTACTTCATATATCTATTTGAAGTGAGATTCTAGGCCAAAGGGATACAGGGACTTAAATTTCTAAGGAATTTCAATGGATTCTGTTCCAAAAGTTTCTGGAAATAACACTCCCACCAACAAGTTTTTAGGATATTTATTTTTCTATAGCCTTGCTAAAACTGCTGGTATCAGCTATCTATATTCTTAGGTTTTGAAAAAAATGGTGCATATAATTATTATAAATATTATTTTTGAGAGTTAAGCTAAGCATATTTTCTTAACTATAATGGCAATTTGCAATTGTTATTCTATCAACTTCTTAATTCCTTAATTTCTTTACTTAGTTGTCTGACAGTTTCATAATTCATCTTAGAAACTCTTTTATAGTAGGAGTACTAACTAATTTCCCTATTACATATATAATAAATATTTCTTTTAAATCATTGTGTTTAACTTTAAGGTCACCACTAGATAAATATTTTCATATTTAAACTTGGTCAAATCCTATCTTTTACTTTCCAATCTATGAATTTCCAATCTTTCTCACTCTGAAAATATGTCCCCAAATATTATTGTGTACTTGATTATTTCTCCCTAAATATTATGTTTTTGTATAGTTTTATTTTGACACTTGGATTTTAACTTTTTGGAGTTTTATTCCTGTGAAAGGAGTGACATAATTGTCTTTATAAATTTTTTCCCATACAGGAGAATGCTAAATTATACAGATGTTAAATAATGATTTCATTGATTAAAAATATTACTTTACTTGTATAGGAAATTCATATACTTGAATACATGCACTCACATATATTCACATACAGAGGCAAGAGAGTGGGATGATTTATCTTTCAATATTTTATAGACCTTGACTGAAATAATTTGTTTTTAACCACTAATACAATTTTAATAATTCTATCTATATGTTGAAATAGACTCAGTTTTTGCCAGTCTGATTACCACTCACTCCTTCCTTCCTTCCTTCCTTCCTTCCTTCCTTCCTTCCTTCCTTCCTTCCTTTCCCTTTGTGTGTGAGTTTTTATTGAATTAGGTGTGTGTGTGGGGTGTTACATTTCAGATCATTATTGCTGCATTCAACAGTTCAAACTACTTGGCCCCCAGGTACCCCCATAGCCTACCCCGCCCTCCTCCCCTGATTGCTCTTCTCCCTTTTGTGGACCTCCATCCTCCTTTTAACCCAGTGAACACCTGTCCACGCGAATCGCTAGTCCATTGCTTTATCTTTCCTCTCTTCCCTCACCTCGGTTATCTCCAGAGTCTGCTGTCTTTTTTGGATACAAGTCTTTGTCTTGGTTTTTATCCTTTTAGTAGTATTCTCAAACAATATTTGTCCTTTTGTGATTGACTGATTTCTTCCAGAGTAATGTTCTCCGGGCCGTTCAAGCTATTCAGTGCTCCATGTGTTCATCACTGTGTTTCAGCGAGGCCCACTATTCCACTGTGCTATATGCGAGGCTTCTCCAGCCATCCTTCTACTGGTGGGCGTTTGGGTGGTTTCCTTCGTGCTGCTTTTTGAACAGGGCTGCGAGGAGCACGGAGGGCATGCCTGCGCCTGTTCATGGCGTGGCTCCCGCTTCTTTTGTGGATATACTCAACAGAGGTGTTGCTAGATCAGATGGAATCTCGATTTCCAGTTGTTTGTGGTAGTGCCATATTGCTTTCCGCAGTGTGCGTACAACGATTTTACAGTCCTCCTAGCAGCCTAAGAGGGTTCCAATTTCCCCGAACGCTCAGTATTTGTTGTTTTCTCTTTAAAATTTGGTTGTTATCATCAGTGTAAAGTGGTATCTTGTCATTGTTTTGATTGGCATCTCCTGATGACTAATGATCATGAGCAGTTTTTCATATGCTGGTTAGCCATTTGGATGTCATCCTTGGTGAAATATCTGTTTGTATCTTTGCCAACTTTTAATTGGGCTATTCATTTTTTTCTTATTGAGGTATTGAAGTTTTCTATAGATTTTGGAGTTTAGTCCCTTGTCCGTTGTGTCACTGCCAGATGTTTTCCTCAGCCCATAGGTTCCCTTTTTATTCTTTATTTTTGATGTACACAATTGTCTTATTTTTAGTAGGACCCAATAATATATTTTGCCTTCTATTGTCTGTGTTTCCTTAATTATATTTGGTAGTATGTGAATGCCCTGCAGTAAGGCCCTTAAGTTCATCCCTGTTTTCTCTCTGAGGATCTTTATAGTTCTGAAACTTGCATTCAGGTCTTGGATTCATCTTGAATTTGTTTTTATACATGGGGTGAGGTATGGGTCCTGTTTCATTCTTCTGCATATGGAGATTCAATTTTACCAGCACCGTTTGTTGAAGTGACTATCTCTTTTTCATTTAATGTCTTTTGACCCATTGTCAAAGATCAGTTGTCTGTATGCGGATGAATTTTTTCCTGGGTTCTCTGTTCTGTTCCACTGGTCTATGGATATGTCCTTGTATCAGTCCCAGGCTGTTTGGCTACCGTGGCTGTGTAAAAGGTTTAGGTTGGAGAGTGAGAGGCATCCTATTTCGCTCTTCTTCTTCTGATGTTCTTTGTTTATTCTGTGTCTTTTCACTCTCCACCTAAGGTTTGAAATTATTTTTTCCATTTATTTAAAAATGTAGATGCATTTTAAAACATATTGCATTGTGTTTATAGATTGCTTTTCATAGTATTGACAATTTCACATAAATACAACTTCCTATTTATGAAAATGGAATATTCTTCCATTTATGTAAGTCTCCTTTGGTCACTTATAGTAGTGTTCTTCTTTCTTCTGTGTATTAGTCTTAGGTTTTTTTATTAGATATACTACTGAGTAATCTTTTATGTGGTTATTGTAAATGGTATTCTCATGATTTCTGTTTTATTTAGTATACAGAAGCCGATTTTAAAAATAATTTTATTGTATAAAATGTCATACACTTCCATAACTAAATTGCTTTTAAAAAGAATTGCATATACATCATCACAATCAGTTCTAGTCCATCCTTCCCCCCTCCCATATTCATTATTTGCGTCCCAGTTCCCCTCACTCTTCCTCCATCATTCCCAGTAAACACTTGCATCAGTTATTGTCTCTATGCATTCACTCCTTCTGTGCTTCATAAATTGGGAAGCATAATAGAAACAATTAAAAATAACAAAATAGAAATAAAAAATAAAGAGGAAAAAGAAAAGACTGCTAGCAATATTAAAATAAGCCAGAGAGAAAATTTATGTCCTGGAACAAATGAGAAATACTTAAACCCAGAACAAATTTAGATTGGGTCAAGAGGGTGGTCAACTGACCAGGTATCAAAATATACCGTAATTCCATCCACCATACTCAAGTTTACAATAATCTCCGTCTGACAGCAAAGCTGTTTTGTCCCTTGACTGTGTCCAGAGGGAGCTGCTAGAAGCTTAATCTGTCTAGGTGCTCTGCAGATGGATGTTGGGCTCCCATTGTCCTCCACGGCCTTCTACAAATTGGGTGTTCACATTGTAAGCTCTGATACTTTTCCCTTCATCATAGCTGGACTTGTTATTTGAATCACACAGGCTGGCGTGCTTCTTCCATGTGGACTTTATTGATGTCTCACTTAGATGGCTGCTTGTTTGAATACAAGCCTTGAAGACCCCACACACTATTCCAATTGATAGCCAGGCACCATCTGCTTTCTTCACCACACTTTACTTCTGCACCCATTATCTTCAGTGAACACTTCAGGAAAGTATTGATCAGGGTCATGTCATAGAATTAAGGTGGGAGCCCAGAATCCATATGTTGTCTATAGGCTACGAAAGACTGATTTCCGTTAGTGGTCTTATTATCATTTTGTGACAAAGAAAAACATGATCTTGTATCCTGTCAAATTTTACAATTGTTTTCAATAATTTTTAGTTGAGTCTTTGGGGTTTTCTAGGTATAAATTCTTATCAGCTGCAAATAGTGGAAGTTTCACTTCTTCTTTGTCCCTTCAGATTTTTTCTTTTCTTTTCTTTTTTGTTGCCTAATGTATCTAGTTAGGACATCTAGTACAACATTAAGTAGGAGTGGTGATAAGACAAATTTTTGTTTCTCTTTCACGGCAGAAAACTGTTTTTCCTGTTGAATGACACGTTAGCTGTTGTTTTTTCATATACAGCCTTTATCCTGTTGAGAAATTTCCTTCTATTCCTATTTTGTTGAGTGTTTTTTAAGGAACAGATGTTTGATATGATTTTGATTAATATGCTCACGTGGTTTTTAGCTTTTGTTTCTTTATATGGTATATTATATTGCTTTTCTAATGTTGAATCATTCTTGCACAACTAGTGTGAATCTCACTTGTTTATGATGCACTATCTTTTTGATAAATTTGTTGGATTTTATTGGCTAGGATATTTTAACGAGAATTTTTGCCTGTGTGTTCACGAGAGATACTGGTTTGCAGTTTTCAGTCTTGGTAACACCTGCTGATTTTGGTATCAAAGTTATGCTCCCTTAATAAAAGTTCGAGAGTTTGTTATGCTTGTCTATATTCTATAGTAGTTTGTGAAGAATTGTTGGCAACTCTTCTCTAAATACTTGGTAGAATTCCCCTGTGATGCCACCTGGCCCTAGGCTTTTTGTTGTTGCTGAGGGAATTTTTTTATTGACCTGGTCTATTTCTTCTTTTATGGTGGGTCTGTTAGAGATTTTCTACATCAGTCTGTGTTAGTTTGGACAGTCATTTCCAGGAATTTTCCCATTTCATCTAGGTTTTCAAATTTGTTAGATTACAGCCTTTCCTAGATAGTACTCTTGTTTTAAACATGCCATTTGTTCTGTTGTGATTTCAATCGTTTGTCTCTTATTTGCACCCCTCTTTTCTTTGATTAAGTTTGCCACTTTCGTTAATCCTTTAAAAGAACTAACTTCTTGTCCTATCGGTATTTTTTGCTTTCTGATTCATTTCTTTCTCCTCTTAGCTTTATGATTTGTTTTTCTTTCAAAAAATTTGTTGCCCCTCTTCTAGATGTTGAAGGTATTAGTTACAGTGTTGATTTTGGCTCTCTATTCTTCCCCCCCCCCCCCACTTTCTATGAGAAATTCTTGTTGACAAACCACATGGCGATACACTGACGGAGCTAGAGCCCTGGAGCTGGAGGAGCTACATGGAGACCCATGCCAGCACTGAAACACTTCCACTGCCACTGGATCTACAAGATTTTCTACCCACTGGCCTGTGATCTTCCTGCATTTGGCATCATTGCATGACTGCATGAGTTTAAAGAGGAATTTATGAATCAGTACCAGACATATGGGCTAATATCAGACTTATGGACTTGATCTAAACAGGTTTGGGATATTTTTTAATATACAATTACTCTTTGATAAAAAGCTCTCTATTACACACATGTGAGTGTCTCTGGATTTGTTTCTCGAGTCAACCCTGACTAGCACATTATGGTACCTTGGGAGTGGGGTGCTAGAGAAACAAATCATGAAGATGAAGAGTGGATTTTTTTTGACCCCTGCTTTCTGGTAGTTTTTCTTCTTTGACTAGCCAGATGTCAGATATGGCCACACAGTTTACCGGGTTGTTTTCTGGAAAGAACATGGGAATTTAAAGTTTTAATTCTTAGAAATTGTCTTTGGTTAATCTTGTCTGCAATTGTGAAAATGATTGTGATAAATGCGAATCTTGAGCTCAGGTGATGAAATTGCTCCTTGAATTTCTCAGAGACTATGTTGCTAATGGCTGACAGAAGGTCAAAATGGCTTGATTCAATCAGAGGCCTAAGGCCATACTTCATATCAATGGAATAGTTTATATAATGATTAAGATAAGATAGATGAGGATTGAACCTGATTGTTTTAAGAATTAAGTTTAGGATCTGACTATACTAGGCTTATATTTTCTTCTGCCTATTGTTATTGATACAATGATTCATAGAATGATTATTGGGAAGCATGAAAATAGAGAGCTTGTAAGCCCACTTGCCTTTAGCCATTAAAATTGGATCTTTAAATGGGTTAGGACACACCTGCAAAGGGGACTCTAAAAGGATAACAACACAGCACTTATCCAGTGGGTGAGCCGAAGGCATGGAAAGTATGGTCAGTTAGTTAGAACACGGTTGCCACCTCCTGCTTGATGGAGGGGAATAAAAACGAAAAAACAACGATGTAAGATTGAGGTGACTGCTGGATTACAAGCAGCAAAGAGAGATTTAAAAAATCAAATAAATATTTTTTCTTTGTCTTTCTGGGAGATATGGTCTTGATACCAATTATTTGAAATGTGCTGTCTAGTCCTATAATGTATAGTAAATTTTTATAATTATCCTTACTCGTTTGAGAACACATATTATCTAGTTGATGGGTCAAAGGCTATACATGAAACAATATATTTTATCTCATTGATTACAATCCTTTAAATGTAATGTTGCTTATCTCGCTTCCTCCTTCTGTTTTCTATATCCATTTTTCCTTCTTTCCTAACCCTTCTGACCTTGTGCTTGGGTAAATGATGTCTTTTTATCTCAACTGACTGATTATTTTATGCTGTACATCCCTTATAGTGTTATTCTTCCCTTTAGAAACCTGTAGATTGCTTGAATTGCCCTAATTTTTATGCACCAGTAGTGTACTAGTTTAATCTAATTTTGTCAAGCTTCATGTAATAGGTCTTACTACCTTCCAGTTTTGCTGCTTCTTTAGCAGTGTCATGAACTCTGCATGTAAATTTTAGAATCAGCTTGTCAGCACCTTAAAAAAACCCTCCTCGTTTCAAAACATCAAACCTTACAGCAAACTACAGCAATCAGAGCAGTGTTGCACTGTTTTTGTTCCTTGCTGTTGAGTCATTTCTGACTCCTAGTGACTCTGAGTCAAACAGAGCGAAGCACCACAAGCTCCTGTGCCTCACAACTGCTGCTATGTTTGAGTCCATTGTTGCAGCCACTATGTCAATCTGTCTTGTTGAATATCCTCTGCTTTTTCTCCCAACCCTCTACCAATCCTGATGCACTTCCTCAGGAACTAGTACCTCCTGGTAACATGTCTGAAGTTCATGGCACAAAGACTCAATATATTCCCTTTGAAGGAGCATTCAGGCTATACTCCTTCCAATACGATGCTTTCATTCGTCTAGCCACTTTGCTTTGCCTACTCCGTGATTCAATGGCACCGGGTTTTCCTTTGGTCTTCGTTTTCATTCAGACTGAAAACTATTATGACTTGGATCAGGTACACGATAATCCTTAATATGACATCTTTGTTTTAACCCTTTAAAGAGATCGTTTGCAACAGACTTCCCTACTACAATATGTTGCTTTTTTGGCTGCTGCTTCCATGGGCATTGATGAGGAAAACAAGTAAAATAAAGCTCTAGATAACTTCAATATTTTTTCCATTTATGATGATGTTGTTCATTGGCCCAGTTATGAGGATTTTTATTTTCTTTATGTTGAGGTGTAGTCCATACTGAAGGCTATTATTTTATCTTCCTCAATAAAACCCTTTTAGCCCTCTTTGCTTTCAATATACATTTTGTGTTATTTTATATTACAAATTGTTAATATCAATACTGTGGTCTCCCTTACATAACCCAGGTTCTTGGAATATTTGTCAGCATACACATTGAATAAGTATGTTGAAGGGTTACAACTCTGACACATACCCTTCCGGATCCCCAAACTCATAATATCCCTTTGTTGTGTTTAAATGACTGCTTTGTTGTCTGTGTAAATTTGTGTATGAGCACAATTAAGTGGTTGGAATTTCCTTTCTTCATAATGTTGTCCATTATCAGTTACAATCCACAGTTGAATTATTTTTAATAATCAATAAAGAACAGGTAACATCTTTCTGATTCTTTTGCTTTTAGGTGTGATTCATCAGGCATTGGCAAATGATATCCATTATCCCACACTCCTTGTCAATCAATCTTCAATTTCTGTTGATGTACTGCTATAACCATATTTGAATTATCTTCAGCATAATTTTACTTGAGTGAAATATTAGTGTTATTTTCAGATAATTTCTGCATTTCAATGCATCACTTGAAGTTTATTTTACAGTTGGTTAGCTGATTTGCCTTCCAAATTTCTTGGCATACATGGTTTAGCACATCTAGTGTTATATATATATAAATATGTAAATAAATAAATGTTGAAACATCTCAATTGGTATTTCAACAATTTCTGGAGTCTTGGTTTATTTATTTATTTGTGTGGAGTCTTGGTTTTTGTTAATGCCTTCCCTGCTGCTTGGACTTCTTTCTGTACCATTGCTTCTTGATCATATGCTTCTTCTTCAAATGGTTGAATGTCGACAAATTCTTTTTGGTATAATGACTCTGTATTCCTTCCATCTTTTTTGGATATTTCTTGCATTACCCCAACCCCCTCCCCCTGTCACCACCACTCCTAATCCTTCAATATTTGATTTTTCTGTCTTAAAATTTGCTGACACTTTTCTGCTAGCTCAGATCTTTGGTGGAACCTTTTAAATGATATTTTCATTTCATTTGTGATGCTTTTCAACTTACTTTTCTGTCTGTTTTTAAAATATGTATCTCTATTGATATTATCATTTTCTTCTTTCATGGTTTTCCCAAGTTCCTTTAGTTCTTTTGTCCATGTTTTGTTTTACCTCCTTTAGTCCATCTAATACCATTATTTAAAGTTTTTGTTTGAGAAATTCATTATCTGGTTTTCTTAGGGACTGTTTCTGACCTTTTATTTTGCTGTTTTTAATAGTCTATTATTTTTTCCTTTTTAAACATGTATTATGATTTTTAAAAGAAATCTGGACACTTAATATTACAATGTCACAAATTTTCGGTTTAATTTCTTCTCTTTAAGGTTTTCTGAAAGAACTAGCAAAAAAAGGTTTTCTGTTTTCTTTTATATTAAAGAAAATGGCTCACAGAGTTGTAGAATTGGGTAAGTCCAATCCAGTTCAAGTTTGTGGGTCAGATGTAAGCTGGAGGTTTTCTGTTCCTCACACAACTGCTAGGGCTGATGAACCAGGAAGCAGGGAGACCACAGGCTGGCATAGATAGGGGTGAATGAATCAAAAGTCAAAGGTCAGGTTGGTGGTTGCAGGGTCAAGTGAACCCAAGGTCAGCAGGCTCCATGGCAGGCAGTGGGTTGCTCCCAGAGCCATCAGGCGATGTGGTAGGCCATTGACTTAAATCAAAGAAATGAAGGTTGAGGAGATAGACACAGATTCCAGGCTAGCAAGAAGAGACACATTTTCCCACAAAGTCTGCTTAAATAGGAGTAGACCATACCCTTGAGAAAACTTCCTTTCAATTGCATCAAGGCTCTGACCTGAGTAAGGAGGCTGCACCCTCCCTAATCCTTCCAATGTTTTGCTGCCCACTGGAAACACTGTGGAGTAGTTCTACTCTGTCCTACAGTGTTGCTATGAGTGGAAATTGACTAGATAGCAATGAGTCTGGTTTTATATTGGTATATTGGTATGAAGGGAATCACTATTTTAGATACAACTTTTCAGTTATATTCAATTTAATCTGTTTATTTAAAAGCAAATATATTTAACATTATTCTATTGTTTATTGAACATTTGAAAACTCAGTAGCCTATTTTATGTCTTTTGATAGCTTAAAATTTTTTATACTATTCATAGTAATTTAAAAATTTTACTTTTACACTAGTATCTAACAATGCTTTAATATCAAGCATTTGGATAAACAATAGAATATTCCACAAATCAAATAAAAATACTCATTACTTAATAAACTTACATTAGCTATATCTGAGATTCTTGACCTCAATCCCAGATCCAAGTCTTTCCTTGATTGCCTTTTAACGTTAAAATGTACATAATTATGAATTACTGCTGATAATATTCCATCAGTCCATTCCATTGTATTAGGGTTCAGTTGTCCATATAGTTCACCATGAGTGATACATTTTGGATTTAAAATACAAATATCTACTTTTCCTTTTTTTCCTGGAATCTGAAAAAAAAAACAACACCAGTATAACTAAAAAGGCATTAACTATAATATACTTATTTGTGTCGATTTTTTTCACATCATTATTTATAGAAGAGGTCTGGCGATATCCTTCATTATAAAAGTATGTTTTCTATACAGATGGCAATTTTCAAGTAAAAGTTGTCTTATTAAACTTAGTCATAATGGACAATTAAAAATCTAAATATTACAATTGTACATTTGGAATAAAATGGGGAAAACATCCTTGATCTCTAATCTGGGAACATAATCTCTGAGCTGGCATTTGGTGTGCCTGGGGGCAGGATTGAGTAGAGAGGTGAGGGTGAATACAGTATACTTTGAAACTTCATGTCAGGATTGGCACTAAAGAGAAAATTATTTCTGACTCTAGTGAAATAATTCCAAATGGTACAAAACCCACCCACCGTTGTGGTACCACCCCCCAACAGTCGATCTGGTCCTTAGGAGCTATTTTGCAATTGCAGAAAGTAAGATAGACAACAGGGTATAGGGGCTCCTTGTCCCCATCCTGGAACCAAAAGAACGAATGCATTTTCCAATGGGTGTATATAATTGCGGAGCTTACACATCTTTCGACAAGTCTATGTGTAATAGAGGGAATGGGTAATATAATTAGTGGGTCAGGGAAAGAGTCAGTGGCCTAACCACTTAAGTCCTTGAGCTCTCCCCAAGGGAACAATGTAGGACCAGTGTCAAGAAGACTTCAGAAGGGAGTTAGCTACTTCTTTAGGATGAGACAGGCAACAGAATTTGATTGCTCTTAACAACAGATAACCTCCAGGCACAGTGAACAGCCAAGTGCATCCTTTACGACAGCTCCTTTATGGAAGGCTATAGTAGGGACTATTTTAAGTCTTCAGAATGTGTATTAAGAATCATTTTTATCTCCTAACAGTGAGGGCCTTCTCCAACTAGAGTATGCTTTCCAGACCCCATAATTATCAGCATAGAAAATTTGGCCATTTACATTCTCATCCTGTCCCTCAGTTTACCACAACCCACCATTAGAGAAATCTCTGCAAGATATGAGGGGGTCCTCCCCAAATACCGATGCTCATTTTAAAATTTTATTTCTTATGTGAGGGCGATAGTGCATTTGCAGTTCATTCCACCAGGTCAGACTGTTAATCCAGCTTTCTATTTAGAGATTCCGAAAAGATTATGTTCACTTGGTAACATATGAAGAATTTAGGTACGCTGGAAGATTTTAGCCTTTGTAATTGGTTCCTGAGATACAGTCTCTAAAACTTTGTAATTTCCTAATTGACTGAAGTATCTTTGAGGAGGCCTTCAGACCACACTTGAGAAGTTATGCTTCTAAGGGCCTTTTAGGTATAGATTGGCCACGAGAGAAGTGCCAGTCAGTGCTCTGAGCTGACATCAGAGAGGGGAAAGTTTGACTCAAGTAACAGTGCTTATGTAACCAACCCCCAAACTCACTGCCATGGAGTGAATGCTGACTCACGGCTACCCACCTGTGGGTTTCTGAGACTGTACCTGTTTACGGTATAGTTAAGAGGTCATGACACATGGAATCCAGGTCAGATAAACCCCTCAAGAATAGAAATGGGAGTAGATAAATGAGAGGGCAGAGAAAGGTGGGAGGAGGGGAGAAGAAGGAGGAACCAATTGCAATGATCAATGCATCCCCAGGGGAATGAACAACAAAAACGTGGGTGAAGGGGCACAGTGGCCTGTGTAAGATATGAAAATAATAATTTATAACTTGTCAAGGGGTCATGAAGTGGGGTGGAGGGAGGGAAAAAAAGAGGAGCTGCTACCAAGGGCTCAAATAGATAAAATGTTTAGAAACTTATGATGGCAACATATGTACACATATGCTTGATATAATTGATGTATGGATTGTTATAAGAGCTCCCAGTAAACTGATCTGAAAAAAAAGTATTGTACATTGCTACCACAGTGTCAAAACATTTTCTTCCTTTTTTGTACTCCTTGATATAAGATCCCCCTTAGTCTCCCGCCTCCCCTGGCATACCCCCAGGGACTCTTAATCTAGTTATTTTCTATACAGATTCACCCATCCTGGGTTTCATATACTAAAAAAACATAGAAAAATACATAATAGAGTCAAGAAGTCTACTAAGACTAACAAAATACAACAAAGATTAAACCCAGTTAAAAAACAAAAGCAATAATATTAAAAACTAGATTAAGCTTAGAGTGTGTCAAAATGGGGATCAGATGATAAGGTTTTAACTATTCCAGTCATATTTTAAAATTTTAATATTAGTGGGAGCAGACAGCTCATCTTTCTCCTGTAGAGCAGCTGGTGGATTTCAACCTCCCATCTTATTATGCTTAGCCACTCAAAACTTAATCCATGGCTCCACCAGGGATTGGGACAGAAAATGTGAAATTATTACTTAAAGAATCAAGGACTTTTTTGAGTGGTGAAAAAATTTGAAAGTAAAGAATGTTTGCATGAAACATTAATGCACTAAATGCCACTTTATAATACCTAATTTTGTTTTGAATTCCACCTCAATAAAAATAGTATAAAAATGATCCAAGCTTCCACCTTATAAATCTACAGGAAAATAAGTGACCCAAATCAAAGCAAAGTAATGAAGTATTAAAGATAATAGCACAAATCAATAAAATATAAAACAATAGAAAATTAAGCGAAATGAAAAGCTTATTCTTTGAAAAAAATCAATAAAATGGATACACTTCTAGTAAGACCACCAAAAGAAAAAGAGAAGACTCAAATGATCAGTATCAAGAATGAAAGAAAGGGTATCACTACAGACCACTTGAGTCTTAAATGATTGGGAAATTTAAAATACCCTCTAATTCTATAGATTTAGCATCATTGATAAAATGGATCAATATATCAAATATGAAAGTACCAAACCCACTCAAATTTAGCAATGTGAATAGTTCCATGGTCACTCAATAACTTGAATTTAAAGGTAATCTCTTAAAAATAAAACTCGTGGTTCAGATGGCTTCTCTGGAAAAGTGCACAAACCATTGATGAAAGAAATAATATGGGGTGCATAAGCAAATGTGGTGAAGAAAGCTGATGGTGCCCGGCTATCAAAAGATACAGCGTCTAGGCTTTTAAAGGCTTGAAGGTAAATAAGTGGCCATCTAGCTCAGAAGCAACAAAGCCCACATGGAAGAAGCACACCAGCCTGTGTGATCATGAGGTGCCGAAGGGATGAGGTATCAGGTATCATGAGAACAAAAAATCATATCATTGTGAATGAGGGGGAGTGCAGAGTGGGGACCCAAAGCCCATCTGTAGGCTACTGGACATCCCCTTACAGAAGTGTTGCAGGGAGGAGATGAGCCAGTGGGTACACACAGTAGAGCACCGATAAAACATACAACTTTCCTCTAGTTCTTTAATGCTTTCACCCCCACCCCTGCCACTATCATGACCCTAATTCTACCTCACAAATCTGGCTAGACCAGAGAATGTACACTGGTACAGGTCAGAGCTGGAAACACAGGGAATTCAGGACAGATGATCCCTCAGGACCAGTGGTGAGAGTGGCAATACTGAGAGGGCGGAGGGAGGGTGGGGTAGAAAGGGTGAACCAATTACAGGGATCTACATATAGCCTCCTTCATGGGAGATGGACAACAGAAAAGTGGGTAAAGGAAGATGTTGGACAGTGCAAGATATGACAAATAATAATTTATAAATTATCTAGGGTTCATGAGAGAGGGGGAAGCGGGGAGGGAAGGGAAAAATGAGGAGCTGATGCCAGGGGCTTATGTGGAGAGCAAATGTTTTGAGAATGATGTGGGTAACAAATGTAAAATGTGCTTTATACAATTTTTAAAAACATTTTATTAGGGGCTCATAAAACTCTCATCACAATCCATACATATACATACATCAATTGTATAAAGCACATTTGTACATTCTTTGCCCTAATCATTTTCTTTTCTTTTTTTTTCCACTTTCTTTTTTTACATTTTATTAGGGGCTCATACAACTCTTATCACAACCCATAATATACATACATCAATTGTATAAAGCACATCTTGTGATAAGAGTTGTATGAGCCCCCTAAAAAATGTTTTTTTTAAAAAGTAATGCTATAAAAAGGAATAATATGAATTTTAAAAAACCCTTGTACAGAAAATTGACAAAAAGGGAACAGATTTCAACTCAATATACCTGAAACCCAAGTTCTCAAAATCTAAAAATAAATCAAATTTAGCAATATCCAAAATAAAGATATCTTGACTAAGTGGCATATTTCCTAAATGCAACTCTTAAGATTTCAAACTCAAAGTAAACTCCCATGTTAACATTATAAAGAAACACCACATTATCATATCAACTGATTCAGATAATTATTTGACAAAATATAAGAACCATTCAACTACAATTTTTAACAAATTAGGAATAAATGAGAACGTCTTCATTCTGATGAAGGGAATCTATGGGGGAAAAGGTAAAACTAACTTTATGGTGAAAGTTCCCTGTAGGATCAGAAACAGCACAGAAGGGTCCTGTCTTCACCATTTCTTTTTACCATCATGCTATATCTCTTGTTTCAAGAAGTGAAGAAAAAGAACATATAAGATTGTAAAAGAAGAAAGGAAGCTCTATCCATTCTTTTTGTTTGTTTAGTTCTCAAATCATTCCATCTTCTGAGTTTCTGTTCAAGTTCATTCTAGTATCCTTTTACCATCAACCCAGCAATCTTTGACAAATCATTTCTTTCCTATATGAGAATAGTTTTGTTTTTTGTTTTAATTTCCTGCTTCAGGCTTGAAATTCATCATTTTCCCAAAGAGCTCTGATTTTTTTATTAGTTAATGTGTTTTTGTTAAACTCATTTTATTGGGCTCATACAATTCTTATCACAGGTCTGATTGTTTTGTATAAGAATCGATACATGGACAAATAAGGCATATTGGAATTTTTTCCAGTTATGTGTTAGGAGTTGGAGGTAGGGCAGGAGAGGCTGGAAATAGAACAATTTACCGTATATACTCAAATATAAGCCGACTGGAGTATAAGCCAAGGTACCTAATTATTACCTGGGAAACCAGAAAAACTGATTGACTCGAGTATAAGCCTAGGGTGGAAAATGCAGAAGCTATTGGTGAGTTTCAATAATCAAAACAAATGAAAATAAAATTACCAAAAATTGCGACATCAGTGGGGTAATGTATTTAAATATTTATTTAAAATAAAAAGCATAAATAAAAGGACAGGTCATTTAACATTAGTAAACCAACACAGTAAGTGGAAAATAGGTTCAACAAAAACAATAAGGTATCAACGATGATACCTTAAGAGTACTCTTCCCTGAGCTCAATCAGCAACCAAGCTAAAATGTAAAGAGTTAAAATCCTTCACAACTGGATTCCTCATCATCATCCGTATCCCAATGCAGAGCTTCAGCTGGTGTGAGGGCATCATAGATGCTGTCCTCCCTGAGATCACTGTCATCACCATAACTGCTGTCATTTTCATACAAAGCGCAGTCTTCATTGCCATCCAAAGCATTACTAATACTACATTTCTGGAAGGCACGTCGCACCATGTCTTCTGGAATGTCTTCCCATGCATCTTGAACCCACTTTGCTATTAACTCTATTCAGGCTTCATGAGATTTCCTCCTTTTGTTAGTCGGGCTTGACCAGATGACATCCATTCATGCCACATCCTTTGCACACGGTCTTTAAAAGGCTTATTCAAAGATACATCCAGAGGCTGCAGTACAGATGTAAGCCCACCTGGAACAACGGCTAAAGTAACTTTACTAGATTTTGCCAATGTTTTTTATGTGGGCTCTGAACATATGCCAAGCAAGGAACGATGGCTTTTTCTTTAAGGCTGCTCCTGGTTGTTGGTTTCAAATCTCTTCCATATTTTTGTTCCGTCTTCATCCATCCAGCCTTTAACATGTGCATGCACAGTAATTCTTGGTGGGAAATTGATCTTTTTAGGCAAGGTCTTTCTTTTAAAAATAACGACAGGATGCAGCTTAGTTCCATTGGCCAAACATGATAGAAAAACTGTAAAGTGTTTATTTTCATTTCCTGTGGTTTTGAGAAAAATGGTTTTTTCTCCTAAACTTGCCACAGTTCTGTTCTTGGAAAATCAAAAGTCATGGCAGTTTCATCCATATTCCCAATATCTATCAGGTCATAATTATAAATCATTCTTTGTTTTTATAATAAATGACTGGAATGCCATAGTTTTTTTCCTTCAAGGTCTTATGGCAATTTCTGGGAAATCTTTGTTCTTTGTCTCAAACATAGTAGGCCAAACCTATTCATGAAGTGGGTACACCGTCCTGCTGACGCAGCAAATTTTTCAATGCCTGGTGCTTTATATTTGTCATCCTTAGCCATTTGTAGAGCACGTATGCGGATTCCCAAGAGTGTTACGCAGTAGCTATTTTGATGACACTCCATAACCCATTTATGAAATTCTCTCTTTAGAGCCCCATAAAAAGACGTTAAACCACCATGAGCTTTTTTAGGTTTTGGAATCTGTTCCAAGTCAGCCTTCATTTTCCACCACTCCCTCATTTGCTTTTCGTCAACACAGAATTCCCTACTTGCAATACTGTTATTCCTCTCTTCTGCTCTTGACACAACCTTCATTTTGAACCAGCCTCATATGACCAGTGTTTTTGTTTTGGTTCAAGAGTGCCCATTTCTAATAGGATAAAACCCCAAGACTTTGAAAAAGAACTTTCTTGGTAATGCCCTTCCCCCCCTTACCCGCTTCCCCCTCCCGACGTGTTAGCTGGGAGGAGGGGAGTGTGGGTGAGGGATGCAGGATGTGAATTAACACAGAGACCAGAGGGGAGAGGGGAAAAACACATCCTTACTAGTTCAACTGCCAGCATAAGTGAATCACTACAGGTGCTTCTGCGAACTGGAGCCGTCCATGTCATAGGGACGGCTCTGATTGGTTAGATGTGAGTAAACAAACATTCAAAGCCCTGCAGTGTCAGCAGGGCTTTGAATCAACAGTGGAGAAACAGCAATCACCTGTGAGATCATGGGCCCAGCGAGATGTTACACCTGACCTGTGTATAAGCCGAATATCTTTTGTGCTGAAAAACTCAGCTTATCCATGAGTATATACGGTAGTTTAAAACAAACTGGTTGATAGGCTGATCAACCTGCAGTAACACGTTTTTTCTCAAATGAATTGGCCATTTGGGTGTACCTTCAGAGAATTTTTAGAGAAATTTTTTTAAATGGACATTTTATAGTTGAAAATGACAATAACTCAAATAAAAGGTTCACTTTCTTCAGAACAGGGAGAAGAATGGATCAATGGATGTGAACACAGATTTATAGGAGTTACTCAATTTGATGAATAGAAAGAAATAATTTTAAAATATCAACAGGGCCTCCTATATATACACAGGATATTAATAAACCCACTAACATTCATATCATGGTTGTCCCTAAAGAAGAGAAGAGATAAAAAATGACACACAAACTTTTTTGAAAGAATGACCTAAGCAAGGAGTCCAGGTAGTTATGCATTGAACTTCCAATCACAAGGTCAGCAGGTCAAAAATAGCAGCCGCTTCCCTGGATGAACATGCAGTTTTTTAAACTTCTGTTCAGAAACCCATAGAGGTAGTTTAATAGGGACACGATGAGGTAGAGTCAACTTGATGACAAGTGAGTTTGGTTTTGAGTTTAATGGCCTAAGTCATCTCATTTCTTTTTCTTCAAAAACCTTTACCTAGCCATAGTGAAGAAGTCCCGGTAGCACAGTGGGTTAAACATTTGACTGCTGATGGACAGGTTGGTAGTTGAGCCCACCAGCTTTTCCACAGGAGAAACAGAGGCAGTCTGTTTCTGACTATACTGACAGATTATAAAAGAGTTATTTAGTTTGTGGAAAAACTGCGTCACCCTTTTGTCACTGGTAGAACTGTATAACATTATAGACATTTCGAAGTGGCTTATCAGTTAAAAAAATTAAACATAAATGTACCATTTAGCTTAGTAATAACACTCTCTTACATGAGAGAAGTAAAAGCACACCAACATAAACACTAATACATGAATGTTCATAGCAATATTATTTATAATTACCCAAAAGTAGAACAACCCAGTAATCATCCATTACTAAATGGATAAATAAGATGTAGTATTCTCTGGAATACTACTCAGCAATAAAAAGGAATCAAGTGTCAATACATACTATAAGCCTTCCACCAGAACCACGAGTTGATCAATCCCTATGTAGTAGGCTACAAGTCAAGGAATTTGCATAGTTACAATCACTTTATTTACATAGTATATTAACCAATTATTGCAACGTGAGTATCAATCACAGGGAAGGCCACAGCTCAAGACCAGACAGAAAGTATCACATTAAGTTATTTGCAATTCACCCAGAAAATGTCTGTGGGTTAGAAAACTAGGGCTAAGGTGATGTTTCAGGGTGCCAGAGGGATATCCCTCAAGCTGGTTTTCCAAAAGAGCCGAGGCATAAGGCCGCATAAAAGAAGAGATTTCATCACAGTGGTCATGTTATAGAGAGGAAAAATAATGGAATATTTCAATTCTTTTCTGAAGCATAATAAAACACAAAGTACAGTGGAATATAAAGTAAATTACAGTAAAGGTCTTAAACAGAATACTATGAAGAAAATATCATAAACTAAAAAAGGATATTAAAAAAATAAGATTTCCAAAAAATAAAAGATTTCCTAAGGTTCTTAGGAGCCCATGTGGCTTAGTGGGTTACATGTGGAGCTGCTAAACACAAGGTTAGCATTTCAAAACTACCAACCGCTCCAAGGGGTAAAGATGAGGCATTCTACTCTTGTAATGAGTCTCAGAAATCCACTGAGGCAGTTCTATCCTGTCTTCTAGGGTCGCAATGGACTTGATGGGAGTGAGAGAAGGTTCTCAGGCAGTGATTCACACAGAACAAAGGAATA
The DNA here is from genome assembly GCF_050624435.1 of Tenrec ecaudatus. Taxonomy (NCBI): domain Eukaryota; kingdom Metazoa; phylum Chordata; class Mammalia; order Afrosoricida; family Tenrecidae; genus Tenrec; species Tenrec ecaudatus. The sequence continues at coordinate 247,955,089 of NC_134530.1, read as the reverse complement.
CTGTATGCATCAGAGGGTTGTACCCTTTCACCACACTTACTCAATCTATAGATTGAGCAAATAAACTTGGACCATAAATCATGGCAACAGGATTGGTGGAAGTCTTATCAATAACCTTTGATAGGCAAATGACACAACCTTGCTTGCTGAAAACAAGGAGGACATGGCATACTTCCTGATGAAAATCAAACTGCCACCTTTAGAGTGGATTGTAACTCAGTGTAAAGAAGATTGCTATCCATAAGACTTTCACTGACTAACTTGCAGAAGGAGGTTGGTGGACAGTCCTTCCTGATATGTTTTTGTCTGCTAGCTCCTTGGAAACTTGTCCACCGCGGGTGATTCTGCTGCTACTTGAAATACCAGTGGCCGAGCTTCCAGCATCGTAGGAACACATAAGCCACCCAGGTCAATGAGGTGACAGATGGGTGGTGGAAAACACTCTATACGACTTTTGTAATTCAAAAAAATACTTTAAATACACAAATTTCTTTCTATAGGGTTGTTGTTGTGAAGGCAAAATGAGGTCATTCAAGTAAGTGTTTAGTACAGTACTTGGCCCATATTAAAAAAAAACAAACCAAAAAACAAAAACCTCAAACTTGGTGCCATCAAGTTGATTCTGACTCATATCAACCCGATAGGACAAAGTAGAATTGCTCCTTCGGGGTTTCCGAGGTTCTAAATCTTTACCAGAGCAGAAAGTCTCAGATTTCTTCCTTGGAGAAGCTGGTGAGTTTGAACTGCCGACTTTGAGGTTAGCAGTCTAACTCATAACACTAGATTTCTAGGGCTCCTTGGCCCATATTTATACTTCATAATATGAACTATTATTATAATGGCTTTGATAAATTGACTTTCATTGGTTATAAAAATTGTATTCCCTAATAACCAGTTTAGATTTTTTGGGAAGGGGGTTTAGAGAGGAAAGAATTAAGGATTATGAATCATTACATTAATAAAGTTAAAGCAGGACATTGTACACTGACTGAAAAAAAAACCCCACATAGCTAAGAACCTTATTTCTTAAGACTGAAGAAATAAATTACCAACACTAAAGTTTTGTATAAGAGAACTGAAGTACATACTATTTTTGGAGTCTAACTTTATATTTGGAAAAAAATAATTATGACTACAAAGGGGGTCTTTGAGGAATTCAAACACAATTTAACATTAGTAAATATGCCAGTATAGATATTTACATTAGTCAACATAAAGAGAAAAAGAAACACTTAAAATAATTTAACAAACAGCAATTGAAAACCAAAGATTTATAGGAATTGAATACAATTTCCAAAATATGATTAAGAAGATTTACCACAGGCTAAGTGTGAATCCCACATCAAAAGGAGAGAAATATTGACTGAAGCCCAGATAATGTAAGGAACAAGGAATTACAGTTAACTTTGTCATGGAAAGTGAATTAAGAAAGCAATGAAATTATATGAAAACTGAACAAAGGACAGAGTTATTTTCCTTGATCACTTATAATACAACTACCGCTTAAAAATCTATTACTTGGTGCTAGATTCAAAATAAGTGTACAATGAATCATTTTATTTTACATTAGCAATGGTTATCTGGATATCTAATTGGAAAAAAATTCCCATATACTACAAAGACTATAACTACAAAATCCTAGCAATAAATTTAACAAGTAATATGTAATACTTATGTTGCTGAAGTATGAAAGTGGTAGCTGAAGGATACAATTTAGTCAATAGAACATTACCTTTGAAAAAGATTTCCTTTCTTCATTTGGTAAGTTCTCCACAACTGGTAAAATTATTAAAGCTTTTTCTAAAATTCTTCTGACTGTTGTCTTCCCTCCACATGTTGGGCCCACTAGCATCACACCGATGCAAGCCTAAAACAAAATGTACAGACTGATTCATTTGTAAATGATACACTCCTTATTGATAATTATACCTCTGACTATAGTCACTTACCTTGCCTTCACATTATGATACAACCCCTTATTAGCTGTCTGCCATTATTAAGTAAGCACTATTGAAGTTGGCAGAAGTATCTCAATTTTAGAATTTAAATCACACTTTTCAAGCCTAATATTTGACTATCTCGTTTTTCACTCTTGTCTTTCAGATATCGCCTTCTGTAATGTCTGGGACTTCTTCCTTTTCTTTTCCTCTCGCTTCAGCTTTGATTTTCCACACAACGCAAACCTTCTCCGATTGTGCTCTTCCTCTTTCTTCTCTCTACTTCTCCCTAGCCAACCTCATCGATTAGAATTGCCCTTCCCTATGTTCTAGGGTCTAATGGCTTCTATACCCTCATCTCTCACAAAACTTCATCTGGAATCCACCCTCTTTTCTTCATCCCAACTTCGTCTGCCTTAATTTGTGTCTTCACCCTGTCACCTAGGCCAGTGGTTCTCAACTTCCTAATGTCGCGGCCCTTTCACACAGCTCCTCATGTGGTGGTGACCCTCAACCACAAAATTATTTTCGTTGCTCCTTCATCACTGTCATTTTGCTGCTGTTATGAATCAGGCGACCCCTGTGAAAGGGCCATTCAACCTCCAAAGGGGTCGTGACCCACAGATTGAGAACAGTTGATCTAGGTTATTGTAATAGTATTAGAGAAATTATTACTTTTCAATCAAATAAATGTCACATAAACATATTAAAACCCAAGTAGTGATAAAGCTAAAATATCTCTCACAAACATTTCAATTGAAGTTCCCTCAGGGAGGCCTTCTGCTTGTCTGGTTTGATAACCCCAGAAACTATAACTAAGTGAGAAAGGCCCCCAACTTCTGTCAAATGGCAATCCTTTGTTGGAGAGTGCAGCCAGTCTTGCCAGAGTGGCCCTTGGCTTTACGTCAAAGAGCGGCAGTTTTCCTTCTGGGGTAAACATCATATTCCATTGCATTTCCAAGAGTAAAGTCACGGACTCAAAAATCCCTTGATACACAGAGAGTACATTGTGTATCCAAGTAAACCCATTGCTGGTCTTTTCTGCTTTGAGCCCAGATCCATCTGACATCAACAATGCTATCCCTTTTTTCACGTCCTCTTCTGAATCCAGACTGAACTGGCAGCTCCCTGTCAATGCACTGCTTCAACCAATGTCGGACAACTTTCGGCAAAATTTTACTGGCATGTGATATTAATGATCTAGTTCTGTAATTTGAGCATTCTGTTGGGTCACCTTTCTTTGCGATTGGTACAAATAGGGATTTCTTCCAGTCAGTTGGCCATGTAGCTGTCTTCCAGAGTTCCCGGCACAGAGCTTCAGTGCTTCACCAGTCTGTTGAAACATTTCAGTTGGTAGTCCATCAATTCCTGGAGCCTTGCTTTTGACTACTGCTTTCAGTGCAGCTTGAACGCCTTCCTTCAGTACCGTTGGTCCTGCTCATAGGCTACCTCTAGGCACAGGAGAATGTGGCTTAGTTCTTTTTGGTGCAGTGACTGTGCATTCTTCCCACCTTCTTTTGATACTTCCTGATGCAGGGAGTATTAGGTGGAGGGACAAATGGTAGGGAAATATTGATGATATTTTGTCTTTCAAAGGAAACTGTCCTGGTGTGGGTATTCCAAATGGTTGTAAGCACCTGACATTTAGTCAAAAGCTCAGCTTGCATCCATCGTCAAACTGCAGAGTGGGATTTCACTGTGATTAAAGTAACATTACTGAGAAGGAGATAGGAGATGCCCAAATCTTAGCACCTCCCATGCAAACACTTGCCGATACCTTTGGATAGCTTTCTTAGCCCCATTCCCACAGCTATTACCTAGTCACTCCATGGGGCAGCAAATGCTATCTGGTTGATGGCAAGGCATAAAGAACAGTTTGGACTAATTTTCTAATGGTTTCTAAAGCTATACTCAATTGTAACCAAATTGAGAATCAAAGTGGAGATTGTTTCAAATGGTGTCTGAACTAATGTAGGTCCCTATATGTGAACAATAATTTAATACATGTGAACAAAGCAAAACAAAGATGAAGAAATCTGGGTACCATGTATTCAGATTGTACTTATGTAGAAACCAGGCATTAACGTGCCTCGCTTTCCAAAAACGCTTCAAAGAGGCTTCCCAAATCCACACTGGAAGGTACTCATTCCATCCTAAACTTACCGATGAGGGTTGTTATGAATAATAGTGTCATTAGACATTTTCTCTTGAACACCAAGGTGAAGTGTATGCAATGGATACATTCTGCTGTAACTGGATTGACGTGTTAGAAGACAAAGAGGAGTGGTCAATATGGAAATTTAAGGAGTAACCTCCTGGGCTTTCTAAGGTAGGCTTTGATGAGTTATACGGTTTTTCAGCTGGTTGAACCTGGAACCTTGGGTGGACATGTTTGAGGTCAATCCTTCTGGTTGACTTAGTTCTGTTGTTTTGAGTCCCGTTGTTAAAACCCCTAATTAAATGCTGGTATGAGATGACCAGAAGTCAAGAGAACAGATAAATGAGGGGGCGATATTATTGGAAGAAAGTTCTCTGCAGGTTTCTACATGTCACCTGTTCATTGGAACTGGCACCTAAGTTCAGAGTTGTCTTTAGGAGGAAGTTTTCATAGCAAATCGTTCTGGAAGTCAGAGACAATGTTTCCCATCATGGGCAAAGGTCAGGCATGTTTCCTGGGAGCTGTCTTTTATGACTGGGGAACTGTGAGGTGTTGGGTTTTTCTTGTGTAAGTCAATTTACTGTGTGTGTAGCTATCACATGACTATTGTGTTGTCAAAGGGAATTAAGGTACGGGGGCTGGTGCAAATGATAGTGCTGTAGCTAATGCTATTACTGAGTAACAAATGATCCCTTTTCTCTGATCAAGAGTTTAGTGTCTTCTGCAAGTATTAGGAGTCTTGGTGGCATAGTGGGTATTGTTTTGGGCTACTAACTGAAAGGTCTATAGTTTGAAACCACCAGCTGCTCTGCTAGAGAAACACAAGTGCTTCTTCTCCTATAAAGATTTACAGTCTCGGAAACTCACTGGGGCAGTTCTATTCTATGAATCAGGATCGATTCCACAGCACTGAGTTTGGTTTGTCAATTTACTGAGGTGACTAACCTGTTAGCTTTTAAGTGGATTAAAAGCTTTATAAGGATGTGTATGGAGGAAAAGATGCAATATCATAAGATGATAATTCCATAATTATTTATTTAATTTTATCATAATAAGAATGCCAACAGTGTATGTGTGTGTGTGTAAATCAAAAAGTTGATTTTACTAATTCTTTGAGAAAGGATCAAGAAGAACAGAAAAATTTGAAAATACCAATAGGAAGAGACTGGTATCACCAAACAGCAAGTCCCAATATAAAGCTATAGTAAGTAAGACTGTATGGTCTAGACATATGCATAGAGAGATATGCCAAAAGAACAAAATAAAGAACTAAGAAAATTGATAGATGATAGAAGTAATAAAAAAGGGGGCATGAGAAGAAACTTGAGAAAATTGGTTATTCATATGGGGAACCCTACCTGATATGCTAAAGAACAATAAATTATGGACAACTTCAGATGAAAAAGGCAATTATCTAAAAATTTTACAAAAAAGGTAATAGAAAATATCTTTATAAAGATAGGTAGAGTATCTTTAAAAATAGGACATAAAAACTCAAACCTTAAATACTGGGTAGATTTTATAGCTTTAAAAAATGTCTTCTTCACAACTGAACATTTCAAGAGAGTCAAGACATAATTTATTAGCAATGCATATAATAATTGTGATATCAAAATTCATAGTGAAAAATCAACACATTTAACAAGAAAGAGTAAGCAAAACTAATTGAAAAATCAGCGTACTCCAGTATAATCTGACAATTCAAGAAAACTAAAATGGCTAATAAACAGAAGAAAGGATAAACAATTTACTAGCAATCAGGGAAATATGCATTTTGATGTTTTTACAGATGTTTTTATGCATTTGATGTTTTTAGTTCATTCATGGAGCATGGGTTCAAAAACAACAGGAAGCCACATAATGGGTTCATAAGGGAGAAGAAGAATCCATCACCAAGCCCAAGGGCTATTGCCACAAAGCAGAAGTCAGATATGCCTCCGCTCCGTCATCTTTCCAGACCAGCTCTGATGACAGCCGCTTCTCTCACAGCCATCTACTCTGCTGCTGCGTTTGACAATCTGTTGCAGTAGCCACACAGAACTCCCAGCCAACATTGAGTGCCATGAAGGCTCCGTGCGGAAAAGGTTAGAAATGCAAGTCAGGATCATAAAACTGTGCTAGTTACATAATCCCATGTCAACTTGATAAATAAAGCATAGGGGTGGAGTCTAGCCTGCCAATCAGGTCACAGCCTGATGGTGCCTCCTTGTGGACATGGCCTTCTCACAAGGAGGGTCCTGGGAACTCCCCACCCCCCATGCCCTCTCTCTGCCTTCACTTTCCAGTTGAGGAACCACACTGAGACCTGTGCCAGCCCTGTGCTGCTTCCACCGCCATTGGTTCCACAAGACCTTTCACCCACCTGTCTTTGATCTTCCTGCATTATGTATCATTGCATGTGGTTGTATGAGTCCGAAAGGAACTTATGGACTAGTATAGGACTTAAGGACTTGAGGTGGGCTGGGTTAGAATGTTTTCCTGGTATACATTTCACTGGATTTGTTTTACTAGTCAACCTGGCTTAATACCATCAGTAAGAATACTTTGGTCCACATCAGTGCCAGCCATGGCTCAGTCCGTAGCCAAGTCTCTCTCTCTCAGCCAGGTGGTTCCTCAGCCTCTGATTTCCATGGTCCAGGGAGCCTGCCTGCTCTTCTCCCTTACTGTCTCATAATCTCAGTGCTGATTCTCTACAGGGGAATCACAACTAAAACGGACCAATTCCTTCTAATTAATGTTTCAGGCCCCCTACTTGCATAGTCCCACCCCATCACTTGGGGGAGAGTGACAGAGATATGAACCGAAGAGCCATATTAAGAAATTTCATTTCACCACAATAAGAAATTTAAAAAGATCTAACTATTGTATTCTATGTTTTATACCACAGTTTTTACAACTATGTATTAAAAAGATAAAGATGAAAAAGATTGATTTGTTGAGAGTTAATATGAGGGGTCAAATAATAACAGTTAGAAAATAATTAAGTACTTTAGTGTGATAATTAGGTTTTATGTCAACTTGGTTGGGCCAGTTGAGGACTCCCCCATGATGTGATCTAACATAATGTAGTGGTGGAATTTGCTGTGAGCAGCAAGGCAGTTGTAAAAGGATTAGGGAGGAATGCAGTATCCTTCCTGCATTCAAAGGCACACCTTGGGGCATGGCCTTCTCTCATTTAAGCAGACTGTGGGAAGCTTGTCTCTTCTTGCTGGTGTGGATCCTACATCTGGCACCTTGACTTCTAGTTCTTTGAACTTGAACCAATAGCCCATCAAGTAACCTGCTGACCTTGGGAGCTATTAGTAACCTGCCATTTTGCCTGCCAACACCGAATTCACTCTACATTACAGCCATGAGTATGACCTGCTGACCTGGGATTTATCCACTTCTGCCTCCACCAGCCTGTGGTCTTCCTGCTGCTTCCTGGTTCATTTGACGGCTTCCTGGCTTGTCAGCCTCAGAAGCTGCATGAGTCAGGAAATGCCTCTTGGTTTAACATCTGACTCAAGGAATTAAAACCAGACTAGACTTAATTGCTTATGCTACAATATAAATCACCTTCTTGCTATAAATATCTTTCTTTCTTTCCTTCCTCTCTCTCTTTCTATTTTTATCTACAGATACAACAAACAAACAAAATGAATTACATTGAATTGATTCCACCTGTAGTGACGCTATAGTCAGGCAGGGTAGAACTGCCCCTGTGGGCTTCCAAGACTGTAACTCTATAGGACTAGAACATCTTGTCTTTCAGATAGATAGGCAGGTAGATAGGTAGGTAGATAGATAAGTAGGTAGGTAGGTAGAAAAATCTCTGGTTTTGCTTCTCTAGAGTACCCAGATTAACACAACTACTTGGAGGAACATCTTCCCAACTCTTCAATTAGTTCCCTTCTTGCTCGTATCTACTAAAATCTAAGGCAAAGTCTTATTACACGCCGTCTGCACTTACCTGAAGTTGATTATGGAATTGTATGATTTTTTCTCTCTGAGATGGCCAGTGTTGTAAGCCCAATTGGATTGTCGCAAAATGTATGGCTTTCTAAAGGGAGAGAATAAAATGCATTATTTGCCTCCTAAATGCTATTTTCAGTCATTGTATTTTAAGATAGTAGTTCATAATTTTTCAGTTTACTAAGTTTTCTGAGAAAACTGAAATTTATTATTACTCTCCCCAGAAAAATAAAATTCACACAAACGTCCTTGTTCACAGACTCCTTGGAATACATTTGTAGAGTGCTTTTCCAGACGGAGAATCTATGCTGCAAACTTACTTTATGAGTTAGTCGTTACCATATTATAGCCATCCAATTACCCCAACTCAAAGAAAATCTAAAAGACGTATACTCTTTTGGTAATTTTAATCATTGTTAAAATAGGTTTTCAAGTCTGTAATTATATTATAATGTTTCAATGTCATAAGAAAGCAAGTAAAGAATGATGAAGTTGAAGGTATAATCTGATTATGCATTAAAGCATCCCTAGGAGTGACTGCAGCTTGGCAAGATACTTATTTTATTTAACACAGGAAGCATAAGGGCAGCTGTGTTTCTTTCGAAGGGGGAGTGTTTCATTGTGGACGTAATTGGTAACTAAGGAGCTCTGGTGGTAGAGTGGGTTATGAACGGGGCTGCCAGCCCAAAGCACAGCAGGTGGGACATACCAGGTGCCCGGCAGGAGAAAGATGAGAGTACTGCTACTGTAGATAATTACAGTCTCAAGACAGTATCACCATAACTTTAAATTATGATCTCTGTGTCACATGTGGCTATATTTGATACAAATACTCATAGTGACCCGACAGCCAGAGTAGAACTGCCCTCGTGGGTTTTCAAGGCCATCAGTCTTTACAGGAGCATAGAGCCTCATCTGTGGCCAGTGGAGGGGATGGTGGTTTTTAATCTCATATAGGATTATCCAGGAAAGAGAGGAGCAACTGGGATCCAGCTCCTTTGGAGGAACCAGTTAAATCCTGCTCACAAAACAAGATATGGGCATTTAATTTATTCAAGAAGATGTGAAAATTCTAAATAAAATATTAACTAACTTAATCCAATAGCATATTAGAAATCAGATGGTGAAAAGGCACAAAATACTCCAGGAATATAAGGATGGTTCAACACTCGAAAAGTAACATACTAAAACAAATAAATAGAAAGAAATACAATGCAGGTATTAGATATGACTGCCATTGTTTGCTTATAATATAATGACATACCAAGAAAAACCAAGATAATGAATGCTAGAATAATAGGAGAATTTAGCAAGTTGCCAGGTTTCAAGATCAATTTAGCAAATGAATGACATTTCACTATACCTAGATGCTATAGTTTATTGTGCCAGCCTGGCCGATAAACACAAGTAGGATTAACTGAAGGGCAGAGGGATAAATGGCTCGGTGAGCTTCACCTTGGTTGTTCTGTGCCTCAGTTTAAAGGGGTACACTACCTGTGGGATGCCTAGCCTGTGGATGTGTCGCTATAAGTTGAGGTCCCTTTAAGCCCACATGATTGGAATGTTCATCTCTGGAGCAGGGGACTGACAGTTGATGACAGTTGGGGACCTGCCTTGCTGTTTGCTGCCTGGATATATATATAGCCCAGCTCTCTCTACAGAAGGAGACTGGCACCTGGCAGCTCTCAAGCCTTAAAGGACTGCTAGTGTCTCACTGCTTTATAATTTAACTATTAATTTCTTGCATTATCTATCTGTATATTATTTAACAGTTTATTTCTTGAATTATATATCTATCTTTATAAATATATTTATATATAATTACTAGCAATCTGGTTTGGCCCTCTAGAGAACCCTGTCCAATACACTAGAATAATTCACTGGGACTATAATTTTCAAAAGGATGCCATTATGAGCCTGAACTCTAAGTATAAAATGATATAGCAAATGAAAATTAGAGAGAACAATGGTAAGAAGCCAGAAAACAGAATAAACTCTTAGATTGCTTTTTCTGTTAGAGAGTTGTAAGACATCATTTTTAATTTACAAAGTTAAAAAAAAGATTTAGCAGTTATTGCCTAAATTTGGTTGCTGATGTTTGTAGTTGCTTTAAGTTAAGGCTGACTGGCAATGACCTCGTGTGTGCCCATAGCCTGCTCCACTGGGTTTCAGGGCTGGGACCTTTTAGAAACAGATTGCCATGCTCCACTTTGGAGGTGCCGCTCAGTTAGCAGTACAGCTCTTAACTGTTTGCTTCATCCAGGTACCAAGACAAGCAAACAAATAGCGAATGGGGTCACAGTCTTGATGAAAAAAGAGCGTAATTCAAGCAAAAAAAAATCTCATTGCCATCAACTTAATCTATATCTGCCTCAGTGGGTTTCCAAAGCTGTAACTTGATGGGAATAGAAAGCCTGTCTTTCTTCTGCTCAGCAGCTAGTGGATCCAAATACTGACCTTAGGCAAGAAAAACAAGGGAGGTATTATGCTCGAGGGCGCAATCCATAATGGTGATTTATTATCGACATGCATGGAGCATCTAGCATAATATCTATTACACAGAAAAAGAATAGAACATATGTACTCATAGGACATAATCGTAAGTCGCTTCTTTCAGTTCAAGGTAAATCTAGTGAATGAATACAAGAAAGGCTTATTGCTTGGAAACCTAAACAATATAATTATAAGATAGAATAAGAGAAATTGATTAAACTCTTTTATCTATTACCTGCATTAGTGGGTGATAATAGAGAGCATACTTTCTTTTCATGTGCATATGAAATATTTATAAATATTAACAATAAAGTAGGAGAAAATTAAATACATTATTAAGTATAAATTAAAGCTATAGCATTCTCTAATCATAATGCAGGAAAATCAGATATTAAGAGAAAAGATGATGGTCTTTTGATCTGTAAATTAAAATATTTTTTAAAACCTTAATATTCAGGAAAAAGAAGTATCCACTGAACTGATAGAATTTCTGGTAAATGACTACAAAAACTATAAACATTTGTATTTATGACAAATAACTAAAAGTAGTCCTTAAGGGCATGTAAGATCTTAAAAATTTATATCAACAAGCAAAGAAAGAACTAAGTGAATTAGATATCTTAGTGAGAAAGCTAGAAGAAAGAATAATGAGGCAAAACCCAGAGGAACAAAAAAGCGATATTTAAAAATGCAAAATACAGATATTAAAAATTGGAAAATAGAAAAAGATCTATTAAATAAATAAAAAGGCTGGTTCATTGAGAAAAAAACAGTCAGTTAGGAAAAATTGCTTGATAATGTACTCATTGAAGACAGCATAAAAAAGAAAATAAATGATTGGAATAAAAATATAAAATTACAGGACATTAAAAAAATCATAAGCTAGAGATTTTCTCAATCTTTTAAAGCCTAAATTCAATATGAATGTTATCTAATTGAACAAAATTGATCCTAAAAGAAAGGGAAAGTCTACATGGAATGACTCTCATTCACTAGAACGATGACCACCCTGTTGTAAAAGTCTTGGCTCAACTGGCTTAATAGGAAGCTCTTCCAATCCTTTAAAGAACAGAACTTTTGAAGCTCTATATCCTATATTTTCTGAAACACACACACACACACACACACACACTTTTTAAAGGAAGGCTAGAGTCCCAGGGAACGGAAACCATGTTTAAAAGCCTGACTCAGCAGAAATATCTAGAAGAGTCGGAGACGGTGAGAAGTTGAAGGTGGAAAGACTATGAAGAACAGGAAAGGGTGGAGCAAAGGATGGTAGGGACAGATTGGAAAGGTCGGATATATCAGGCCCAGGCAGATTGTGACAGGTATTACATACAGATAAATAACTATGATTTTTTTCCTACTACAGACAAAATTGATCCTTGTTTTGTTTATATGATCGACCATTTGTTTTAGGACAACAATCCTGCCATCCATAAAGGAACAGAATGGAACTCCGGGAGTAACTCATGGTTATGCACGAGTCGAAGCAGGAGAGACCGAGATCCTTCCAATACTGGGGTTTTAGATATGAGGGGGCTTCCAAAGGTTTGTGAAAAAAAATCCCCAAAGCCTTTAATTGCATGTTCCATTAACTTTTGAAACTCCCTCATAACATACAAAAAATGGCCATATAATAATGATAAATCAATTGAATGATCACAAAATGCTTATTATTTTAATTTGAGATGTTTTTATAACTCTGAACTAATTTAATGCTAAGTAAATCACTATAGAGCAGAAAGAATAGATTTTCTTATCCTCATTTGAAAGATGAGAAAATTGGGAAACAAAGTATATCATAGCCTTTTTGCCTAAATATACAGTTAATTTCTCTTTCTGTTGTGCTGAAAGTGCCTTTTTCTCCCCAAAGAGGAAACTATTTCTTCAAGTATTTAAAAATATATAACATAGATTTTTTTCAGAAAACTATAATATTTTTAATTCTCATCTACTTTATATTTTAAAACTGTTTTATTAGCACTTCATCCACATGTCAAACAATTCAATCATATCCAGAAGAGTTGTACAGTTTCACCATGTTCAATCCTAGAACCTTTTCTTCTTGCTTGTACTCATTGCTATTCGTGTAACTCTTCTTTTCCAATTGTGGCAAAAACATCCACAACAAAATACTCTCCAATTCCACAACCTTTACTTGTATAATTCAGTGCCATTGATTGTACTCTTCGTGCTGTTCAATTATCATTGACATCCTTTTCCAAATTATTCTACTACCATTAACAAACTCAATGCGCTCTGAAAACAACCCTGTTCCCTTCACCCACGGTAACCATGGTGAAGTTTGATTTCTTATTTTCAGTATTTTTCTTGATATGATATCCACATACCATACACTTCCATGGTTAAATCGCTTTCAAGAAGATTTGTATATGCATCATCACAATCAGTTCTAGTGCCCTCCCCTCCTGCATTCATTGTTTGTTCCCCAAATCCCTGTACCTCCGTCACATCCCCAATAAACCCATGCGTCATTTATTGTCTCTCTGCATCCACTCCTGTGTGTCACTAACTGGGAAACCCAAAAGAAAGAGTAAAAACAGAGTGGCAAGAAGAAAATAATAACACAAAGATAAAAATACAAATAAAGTGTCATAAAGAAAAGACCACCATCAATATTTATCAGGTCAGAAAAGAAATTTCTGCCCTGGAACAGGTGAGAAATACTTCAGCCCAGAGCAAATTATCATCTACTTCTTAATTGATATTACATATTAACATTGTCTGTGACTATTTTCAAAGGTCTTATTACCTTCAAGGCAGGTTGATTTATGGTGGGAACTGTAGCTGCAGGAAAAATATTTCCTAAAATCTTTTCAAAGAGTGGGACATCTTTAGGATGAAATTTTGGTAAACTAGATTCTCTCACAACCTGGATTATTATTAGAGTTTCATCAGCTTCAGAAGGACTCTCCCCGGTGTCGCTTTAGTGGTGGAAGAAAACAAACAAGTCATTAGGGATGGTTTGCCAGCATTAAACACAATCCACGTTCTCTTTCTGGGTGACCATTCCATTATTTCGTGTTTTCCCTCACTACAAAGTAGCTGTAGTGCAGTAGTAGTGCAGTGTAGTTTGGATGGAACCAATCAGGTCTCCAGTTCCCGACATGTGTCCTGATTAGTCTAGGACAAAAAGGGTAGCACCATTCCCCAGTGACTGATGCAGAGTGTACATTGTGTTAATCAGAGATTTTAACTGCAAACAACAGAAATGAATTCGGGTTAATATCAGAAGAAAAATAACATTGTTTAAAAATCTCTAGGACAACCAAAGAACTAGGCTTGCCGGATACTCATTTGGGAACATGCCCCCAAATCATGACATAGAATTAGTCCCACAAAGGCATGACTCCCACCATCAGTGGGGCTAGAGAGCAGGGATGTCCCGTCAAAAGCACTCCATTATCTCTGACATCAATGCCACCACCTCCCCACCTCAACACTCTCCCATTTTAGAATTCTGCAAGTCACTGAAACCTGTCACAGAACTCACAAACAACCAATGAAATGGCTTATTGTGGAATTTGGCAATTTCCAAATTGGTGGGTTGGTCATGAATCCGGAGGAAATATATGGTTGCAGAGGTTGATGAATCCCAAACAGCAGGTCAGATGACAAGCTACTAGTGTACAAAGTTGAAGAATCTGGAGAATCAGATTAGATGATAGGTTGCTGGCTCAAGTTCCAAGACCCAGCAATTAGAGGATAATGAGCCAGGTGCAGGATCCAAAGCAGGAGATAGAACATTGCCAGAGCATTCCTATATATTGGATGCAGACTATACCCTTAAGAGAGTGGTTCTCAACCTTCCTAATGCCGTCACCCTTTAATAAAGCTCCTCATGTTGTGGTGACCCCCATCCATAAAATTATGTTTGTTGCTACTTCACAGCTGTGATTTTGCTACTGTTATGAATCTGGAGACCCTGGTGAAAGGGCCATTGGAACCCCAGAGGGGTCACGACCCACAGGTTGAGAACCACTGCCTTAAGAACACTGAGGGTAGTGGCTTGAATAACACACTCTTTCTAGTAAAGCAGTGACTCAGGATTCATTTCATCCCAATCTTAATCCTGCCTCATTAACACAAAGGACAACTCAGTTCAAAAAGGGACCATAGCCACAGGCATCGAGGCAAAGATTCCTAATCCAACATGAAATCGAGAGTTACACATAAAAAGCCCATATTAAGTTATCCCAGTGCACTGCACAGTGAGTACAATGGGTACGATTCCCCTCACAATCTACTTGCCCTCAAATCCTGGGAACCTCCAAGCTACTTTCTGTCTACGATTTGACCATTGTAGATATTTCATGCATGCGGAATCACCCAATGTATGTTCTTTTATATCTGGATTCTTTCACTCATCATAGCATTTTATGGTCCCACGGAGTGTTGGTAGATTTGAACAGCTGACCTTGCAGTTAGCAACCCAATGCAAAACAAACTATGTCTCCAGAACTTGCTTTAAGGTTCAACCACGTTGTAGTATGTATCGGAACCTCATTTCTCTTTCTGGCTGAACAATATTGCATTGCATGGGACCCAGCCAAACCTACCACCATCGAGTTGATTCTGACTCGGTGGCCCTACAGTTCAGAGTAAAACTGCCCCTTGGACTTTCTGAGACAAATCTCTATGAGAGAGATGATAGCATCAGCTTTCTTCCATGAGTAGCTGGTGAGTTCAAACTGCTGACCTTGCACTTAGCAGCTCAATGGAAATTAGACAATGCTATCAGGGTCTCTTTGAGGGTGACACTATATTTTACTTATTCATTTTGCCTGTTGATGAACTTTTGTATTGTTTTCATCTTTTGACTATCGTAAGTAATGTTGTCATGAACATCTGTCTACAAATGTATCTGTTTGAGTCTCTACTTTCAAGTCTCCTGGGTATCTATGTGTGTGAGGAATGGCTGGCTCAACATACAATTCCGTTTATTTTATGATATTATTTTTAGGAGCTACCAAAATCTTTTCCACCGTGACTGTATCATTTCACATTATCACCAGTAGGGCAGGAAGGTTCCAGTAGCTCCACGTCCTTGTCAACACTTGATATTGTCTTTCTTTGGTTAAAGCTATGTGCAGTGCTATCTCAGTATTAACCTAACACTTGCAATTCAAAATTCCACTGACCATTGAAACTTCTCTTTCTTCTTTCCAGCCATTATCAACACCGTCTTCAGGGAATTCATGCCAAAGTCGTAATGATCCTACCAAACATTGAAATATATGAATTATTGACGTTTCTGAGGGCAAGCAGAACAATTTGGTAATCAATGCATACAAGGGTAAGAAATATTTGTGTTATTGTGCAAACATATCAAAATGTGAAATTACTGTTTCTCAGTATAGCTTCTATGTAATGCTTGAAGGGATGTTTCCATTCTGCAGTCTTTAACTTCCACCCTTCAAAGCACTGGTTTTGGTGTCCCGGGGGGACTCAATCATGTTCCTTTTAAACATTCTATGAATTTGAACAATGCACGAATGCAGAAGGGCAAGATCAGGGCGTGGGTTTTCCCTGCAAAATCTCAAAGGACAGCCTTTGTTATCCTTGAAGAAAGAGCGTTGTTGTGATAGGGGGAAAATCCCTTGGTGCAACTTCTGACATTTCCTTTTTCTTTGTCATAATAAGTCCCCACGGGTGCCCTGTGTCCTTTAAGAAACTCTATCAAAATTACCCCTTTGGAATTGCTAAAACAGCGGTCATAACTTATGAGCCAACTCCTTTGTTTTGAATTTAACTGACCCAGTAGATCCCTTTGGGAGCCATTTTTTTTAACTGGACTATTTTTTTTTTTTGGATGACTAAGACAAATGCATTACTGGGAGATCTTGTCTGCAGCCAACTACTGATCACAGAGATAATTTAAAACATGTCTTCTTTGGAAGAAACCTATGCACGTATGAACTGGAAGCCCAGTAGTAATGCTGCTCAACTTATCCTCAGAGATGGTTAAATTAATGACCACATACCTGTATCATAAAGACACATAGTGAAAGGAGTTAAAAAAAAAACCCAATTCCCGTTCTACTGCTTCCCCTTCCCTCCCAGACAGGTGCTCCCGTACGTCGCCATCTTAAAAGAAAGTTCGTCCAATACTAAGAAAAGCCTTAAATGCTCTCTGCGCCTGAATTTGAGTTTCTCTGAAGTGGAAACAGAGGAATGGAAAGACTACTAAAGAAAAGGACACTTTGGCGATAATGAAACGGTCATCTCAGAGGGTCGTCATTCTCACCAAATCAGGAACACCCGAGAACTTGTTGGACATGAAAATTCTGGTGTGTCATTCTAAACCTACCTAATTAGAAACTCTGGAGATGAGGTCCAACCATGTGTATTTGAGGAAGTCTTCTGAACTTTTCTTACTAGCGCTACAGACCCGCTGCTCAGCCCGGTTCCATCTTGGCTGACAGAAATCAGAACTTGTAAATGCATGTGTACCTTCTAGTTCACCTTAGCTGGAAGCCCGGGAATGGCAGAGTGTCGGAAGAGTGTGGTGAGCTTTTTAAGAGCCTGATGTAGGAGACTGGGTAGGTGCCAGGTTTGTGTGAGCAATACCCGTTCAAAGCAGCTTAGTCAGCTGCCATCTTTCAGTGGGCGACGTTGTCTGTGACTCTGCCAACCCAGAGATGTGGTTGCTATGCAATGCACATGCTGCCTGAGTTTTCTAAGGTGGGGATTACATTTCTAGCAGGACATTGACCCATAACTTTTTTTTGGTTGTTCCAGAACATTCCATTTTACAAATGGGGGTCCATTTCCATATTATTTCATCGGCCGAGACTGCACTAGGAAGAACTGAGTGGAATCTCTGATTCTGGTGTGTGATAAAGTTTGAGAAATATTATTCTAAGTTAAACCTTCTTGATTATTTAAATAATATTTAGATAATAGATATTGTTATACTCTATCCAGTTCTTGGGTATATGGCTTGAAATTTTTTTACATAACAACAACAACAAACATTTGTTGTCTAGTCAGCTCCAAGCTTGCAATGACTCTTGTATCTGATTTTTCTTGGAATTACGTCTCCAGACCGTTCTTCTTAGTTGCTCCTAGGTGCACTCTATCTCTGAGTCTTTCAGGTAGTAGTCTAACTGAAATTGGGAATAATATTGCCTTACATAAGAAAGGCTAGTCCCACTACTTTTCCAGGTCATTCCTATACCAACACTATATATAAATAGATAAAACCTTATTTTAGACCATCACTTTTAAATATTTGAGGGAAAGCTGTTCTTTACCTGCCGTGAGAGATGTTCGCTCGATAATGCATAAAGGTTGGCTAGTTTTCCAGAGAGGACTTTTGCAGATTTGAAACCAAGTGAAAATAATATTATTTCACTAATCATTCGATAATGGGGCACAATCATTGCCACTGGGCGAAAGAGAAATTTTAGGTTATCTGGAAGTTCTACTTGACCTTCATAGCTTTACAGAAGAAGAAGAAAAAGAAGAAAACACATATTAAAACAAAGCAAAACAAAACTAACAACAGACCACTTTTCGGTTTGCAAACAATGGACCACTCCATACAATTAGCCCCCAAATAATTCTATAGGTTTTGATGTGATTTGGATCCACAAATAAGAAGTTTAGAAAATGGTTTCTATGGCATCTTTCATCTCACAGCGATTCCTGGTTTTCATTCTTCCTTGTGTTCCTCCCACATTTTCTCTCAGACCCATTTCCTTGGAACTAGCCCAGCATTCAGGCAGTCTGTCCGGCTTCCGCTGCCTGTAAGGTCGCTGTCCTCGGTCCTCCTGACGCTCGCACCGGCTGTCCTGCCTAGCTCCTCGTTGGGACACACTTCAGGCCTTTTCTTTGGCTGTCCATGAAGTGAAAATAATTCCTCTTTGTCAGAAACTGAATGTGAGATTATTCATCTGACTGAGAACTGCAGGTGTTTCCTAGGGAAGGTGGCAGAAGGACCCCGAGAAGGCTCGAAGGTGAGTGAGAGCTACACAGTGTCAGAGAACTCCACCTGTGGGTAGGGTTTAAGTGTTTTGGCCACACCCACCACAGTTTCCCTGATACTTACCCAAGAGTCAAGGTGACAAATATTGCACAAGTCATATTGATACGAATTTCCTTGCCTTGCAGCACGAATCTGTAATACATTATAGTATATTTCACTAAGAGAGCCACTGCCGTGAGGGATGTTAAAATGACAAACGAGTGGGGGACCTTTCCGAACCTGTGATATATTTAAACACAAACAGAGCGCACTAGGTAGGAAACAAACAAACCAAAGGGAGCAAGAAGTTCATCTTGAGGCACAGGTGTGAATGAACCCTGTTGGGATTCGGATGTATTAGGTCAGATCTGAAGAGTTTTGTGGTGTCTAAGGCTGGGAGGTACCCATCAGAAGATTTGCACAAGAAAAGGGGCCTGAAGAGGAAGAACCTTGAGGCATAAAACAGCTTCGTCTGTATGATACGGGGGGGGGGGTACAGGATGGGGTACAGCACAGAGTTACAGCTTCATCATGAAGTACAGTCCCCCGGAACTCCAAATTCACTAGCTTAGGGGATGGGGAGCGGGGAGGATCGAGACCTTGGCATGGGCGCGAGCATCCTGTAGTTAATACCAGTGGTAGAGATCAACACCAAACTCACTACCATCGAGTCCATCCTGTCACAGAGACCCTCTAGGACAGCGCAGAACGGCCCCAGATGGGTTCTAAGGCAGAGAATGCTAGCAAGTCACCCTGCCACATCTTTCTGCTTGGAACCACAGCTCTGTCTTGGAAGCACCACCTACTCAGGTAGCAGCTGAGTACTTTAACCACAGTGTCACCAGTTCCTTTGGTAGCTATCGGGGGGGGTTAAAATCTTCCCGTGATTTCTGGGACAACTGATATCAAGGAGAGGGGTCAAAACAGGCGAGGAAAGAAATTGAGGCAAAAGCTGGAAGATTCCATAACACAATGTCAGAACACTTACAGAAGTCAAGGCATGAGGACGAGCTGGAAAAAATGTGCTTACACCCAGACTCTCAGACCTGGTGACACTAGCTATGACAGCTTGGACAAAATCCAGGAGAGTAAGCTCAGAGGGAATGATCATCTCTGGGATTCAAACTGGCTTGAACTGGTCCAGTCAAGGCCCATGGCCCACAAAAGTGAAATCAGAAGAGATGTAACAAACTTAAATTTAACTTTAATTTAGAAAGCAGAGCAGTAACCAGGATGGGAAAATCTGAGCCACAGTCCTGAAGTGGGAGAGTGGGCAGCAGCATCACCAGCCCTTCCAGGAGCCTGGTGTGGGAGGTGGGCCTCCTGACAGGACTGTGGAGAGCAACCCACTGGACGCAGAGCAGTGATTCCTGGTCTCTGAGGGAGACAGCCCTGTTGCTGACGGTGTGCTTGCCCAACGATTTCCTTATGAGGCAATGCGCACCCACTGCCTTTGTTTCCGGAGAGATCATGATGTTTCCAGCAGGCTACCATCCCATACTCTTCCCTATTCCAGTTATCATCCCAACTCACGCACATTTTGTGAATTCAAGTCTTGTATTTGTTGGCCATGACTGAACCGGGAAGAACTGGTTCAAAGTTCTGCCATTCACGTAAGCATTAAATTAGACAAAAATATTTTAATAGAAATTTAAACCTGTAAACCCATGCATGCCTGTCAAGTCAAGTATGTGCATACCCGAGTTCATCTTGACAGGGACAGACCAGGGGCTTCTGCCCTGCTTGATGGACAAGGGGCTTTGAGAGCTGCCTTGACCTTGAAGTCAGGCCCTCGTGAAAATCCTGACGTGGGACTACTCAGAGATAATCTTGAAACATTCTGAGACATGCTGGCCAAGAACATGAGCTCAGCTAATTGGAAAGAAGCCATGCATGAGACCCAAGAATGAATGGAACGGATAACTAAGTTGCTTGGCCATCTATCTGCAGAGCGGCAATCTCCTTGCCTCTGAAAGTGCCAGCACACAGCTTGAAGTGTTTCCCCAACCACGCCCCTACTCGACTTGTGAGTGGGGGCCCATTTCACACCTCCGGCCAAGTGTGTCTTACATGGCTGCAAGGTGATCATTCCCACCTCTGTAGAGGGATCCAATCCATTGCTTTCTGAGGTGGCTCTAACCTTTGAAAAAAACTGTCACTTAATTCACTGCTAATGTGTGTGTGTGTGTGTGTGTGAGAGCGAGAGCGAGAGAGAGCGAGAGCGAGAGCGAGAGAGAGCGAGAGCGAGAGCGAGAGCGAGAGAGAGCGAGAGCGAGAGCGAGAGAGAGCGAGAGCGAGAGAGAGCGAGAGCGAGAGCGAGAGAGAGCGAGAGAGAGCGAGAGCGAGAGCGAGAGAGAGCGAGAGCGAGAGAGAGCGAGAGCGAGAGCGAGAGCAAGAGAGCGAGAGAGCGCTATCTCTGGACACTAACAAACCACACGGGTTGAGAGCTTTCTAGTTCCCTGTGGGCAACAACCAGGTACCAAACTCCAGTCTGAAGAGGAAACAACTTTGCTTTTGGAAATTCTAACAAAAATATGGCTACTGCAGGGCCTTTAGATAACAGTACACTAGTGGAAATAATCAAGCCTATGACTAGTATGAGTTTTCTTTTTGAAAAAAGATACCATATAGAATTAAGGAGCAGAAAGTGCAGTTTTTTCCAAGGCAACACAGTATTGCATAAGAAGGGGTACCAAGAGAACTTAAATCGGGAGAGAAAAAGTAATTAGAATGTATCTGCATTATTCTCCTGGTGTGCCAAGTTTGGTGAAGAGTTTGACTGTCTTCAAGGTGACTTGAAGTTTCCAAAAAACAAAATCAAAAGCAAACTCACTGCCACCAAGTTGCTTCTGACTCGGCAGTCGTAGAGGGCAGAGAACTGCCCCTGCGGGTTTCTGCGACTGAAACTCTGTATGGGACTGTTAAGAGCAGCTGGTGGCTTTACACGAATGACCTTGGGGCTAGCAGCTCCATGTATAACCAGCAGGCCGCCAGGTTTCCTGGCATGAAGGTTAGAATTATAGATATTTTCTATAATTTGCCAAGCAAAGGAAACAGATCATGGCCATTCCTTTTGTTGTGTGCTTACAAAAAAGGAAGTAACAACAACAGAAAACCACATGTGGGAAACAGAAAGATTTCTCCCAAGTCATCTCCTTCAAATATATCTTAGACTCAGGACATGGCTTGCAGCAAATGGTAAAAGATTGTCAAGTTACCTCCCTGAAGGCAGTTGCCAGACTGTCTGGGCCTACCACAGGTAGGGCCTGCACCCTACTGTTAAGGACAATGGGCTACTTCTCCCTAAAGGTTTGCAACCATTAGTCTGGTCCCTGTACGCGGGGTTTATACCCTACTGATAATGGTTTCTATGGAGATCCAGAGAACAGGTCAAACCTGCTCAGTGACATCCAAAGTTAGGCTGCCATCTTGAATCTAGGATCCACCTTTCTTGTCACATGTATACCCACAATTCCCTCCCCTTCCCATTGCCTGTATATCCCTAGATTGCCCCCCTCTCATTGCTGTATAACCTATAGGGCAACCCCTTCCTGTGATGTATGTCTTTACCTGTAATTGGGGGCTTGCATGCCTCCCTGAGATATATAGGCCTGGGTTAACAATAAAGAAGCTGTTTGGCCTCTGGTCGGCTTCCCCTCCCTCTCCCCCATCCTCAATCCCCGTTCCCTTTCTCCTGGTCCTCTTTCCCCTCCCCGCCCCTCCACGCAGACCACCAAGCGGGCCTGAGGTGAGCATGCTACCATGAAATGTGTCTGACTCCATTATTTCGATCTCTCTTTGATTTTTCATGCGCTCTAGGCCTTTACTATAATCTTTATATATATTAACCATACATTAGCGACTATCAAACCCGCGATTAGTTGTGGAGGGGCTGGCCTTTCCTCCACACCAAACAACTCTTAACATTAAAAAAAATATGTGACTATAATGAACTAAGCAGCCATTGTAGCTCAGATCTCCATTTGTAATGTAGAAACAGAGTGACTCGTACCTGACAGAGTAGCTGTCTTTTGCTTCCTTAATTGTTAGGATCTGGGAGGCAATGACAGAGAGAACTTCCACATCAATTCGATTGAATTCATCAAAACAACACCACGCTCCTGACTGAACGAGTCCGAACAACAATTTTCCCATTATCTTAAAAAAATTACAGATATGATTATTGGGGTGAGAAAATTTACCCAGATAATAATTCATACTTGTTCTACTCACCGTAACCAAACCAGGCAAGTGTCTTTCCCAGGGCCTCATCTCAGACTTCATTGCAGGGAGGAAAGCAGCGACTGTACACAGTCTGGATAAGTCAACTCTCCTGCCTGTCTTTCAAGAGCATTAGCAAACTCTGATGCTCCCAGGGCCTCTGTAGACCAGGACACATTATAATTGCACCAGGTGGGCACCACCCACGCTGGCACCAGTTACTTCACACAGCCAAACACTGAGGGGTAAGGAGTCTTTACAATAATCTTCTGGAAAATAGTTCTAAAGGGTTTGAAGGCAGGAGAGCCTTTAACTCGATCAGAGTAAGATTCCTTATGATACAATGGTGGGCTCTCGGTAGGTACGGCAGGTGAATGAACCTGGCCCAGTTAAAGACAAACAGTGGATTCTGGACCAGCCTAGAGTGGTCTGTTTCACCCAGTTACTCTTGGGGACAATCCAAGGGACCAGACCCTTTAATGTTCTGTGATAGTGCAGACATCTGCCACATAGTCTATTCATTTGTACACATTAGACACAGAAACAAACAAAAACACTGTTAAGCCAGACAATATCTGTTAGTTGAATACAGACTGAGGCAATTTGCTGCTTGTCCTAGACATGGGGGGAAAGGGGTGAAAGAGTGTAAGATAGAGGACCACAGAACGGGAGTTGAACCTGCCCATCGGGCAGCAAAGAATTGGATCTTGTCTTTACAAAATCTTTGGTGTTATGTTTGACATGGGAATTTGTGGCATTAATTTTTTAAAAGGATTGCATTACAATATTACTTATCTCGATTACTAATTTTTTGATTACTCCTTTAAATCTTCCTCAGGAGGAAAGTATCTCCCTCACCTCAACCCCACTTCTGCTGGAGCTCACTAAAGGATGGTGAGCAAGTAGGTAGGCGGAGAATGTATTAGGTACATGTAGTAAAAGTAATCATTCCATTTGCTCATTAATGTTTATTGACATTTTTAATGTGCTGCAGGAGCACAGAGTGGAAATGCAGGATCTCAAAGTTAATGTGCTTTGAACTACAACTTACATGACAACAATAAAATGCTAATGGCTTAGACTTGCAAAACAAAATAAATAGCAGTGTTTTGGAACTTTGAATACATTTCTAGTAGGCAAGGAGGTACATGAAATTTTAATAACTGATTTAAATCTTTCATAAAGTTTGAGATATGTTTTAGACATTATACAGCTGAAACAAAATAAGAATGACCAAGTGATAATCATCAGCAGCATAAATTCTTACCCAAATTGTTGTATTAATTATAATAGTCTCATTGTTTTTAATGATTACCTTTTAAAAAAATTAATTAACGCATAGGGTTGGAACTTATAAATTTTGTATTCATAATGTGCTCCTGTTTATAAGGGACTTCAATAAAGTTCAAGAAAAATACATATAATGCATGAATTTCAAATATTTTTACACCAAAATAAACTCATACTAATATTGAAAGTAGCATAGACATAGACAGAACAAACAAATATGGCTTGGAAGACGTATAGCCCAAACGTTCTTTAGAATCAAGGGTGGCAAGACTTCCTTTCACATACTTTGGACATGGTATGAGAGACCAGTCCCTGAAGAGACTTTGTGCTTGGTGAGGTGGAGGATAAGTGAAAGGCAGGAAGGCCCCTAAGGAGATGGATTGACAGAGTAGTTGCAACAATGGGCTCAAACAAAAATACAATTGTGAAGATTGCTCAGGACCAGGCAATCTCTTGTTCTGTTTTACGCTGTTATGAGTCAAAATTGACTCGACAACACCTAACAACAATGGCATTTTTTGGTAACCTGTCTGAACAATTCTAGTTTGAGGCAGTAAGGAGGATAAGATTTCAGTTTGCAAAGAGCCCCTCTCAAGCAACATGAATTCTGCTAACGTGGAAGAACTGAAACATGAAGCAAACATCAAATTTATGGTGAAGTTTAGTAGAAGAATGGTGAAATCATTGAGGCTCACAAAACGTTCATGGGGACATTAGTCCCAAAGAAATCAGCAGTCTACAAATAGACAGCTCATTTTAAGGAGGCGACAATGGCAGACAATTCACGCACATTTGCGAGGAAAGAATGAATCTTGGTTGTGCCCTAAACTGAAGAGGGCCATTGAGTAAATAAGCAACAATAGCCTGTAACACAGACTTCTCAACTGATTCCATGTACCCACTGGTTGGAAGATTAAAGTTGAGCAAAATGTCTGCTTATGGGTCCCAAAATGTGCCCAGACAAGCTGCAGAGAAAAGCCAAACTATCAACAGAAATTTTAAACAAATGGGATCAAGATCCTAAAGAATTTCTTGGAAGAATTGTAACCAGAGATAAAACATGGCTTTACCCTATGATCCTGAAGGCAAAGGACAATCAAAGCAATGGCTCCCAAGAGGCAGAAGTGGTTCAAGCAAAACAAAGCACCCTGGGCCAAGAAAAGAGGCAACCGTCTTTCGGGGTGAGCCAGGGAGTTTGATCGCTGACATTGTAGAAGGCCAAAGAATCATAACAGGTCCTCATCATGCGAGCGCCTTAAGAACATCAGACAGCAGCAGGGATGTTTCTCTAGAGGCCATCTCAGCTACAATTATGCTCATTCATGTCACCAGAACAAAGGCAATCGGGGGAGAGATTCGGCGGGAAACCTATAGGCATCACCTTCACAGTCCTGATCTGGCTCCTTCTCAAGTCTTTTCCTTTTGTGTGTGTCTTTTTCCTTTTGACTTCTTTTTTGTTTCGAAATCTCAAAAAGAGTTTAAAGGGCACTCAATTTTCTTCAGTCAATAATTTGAAAAAAATAAAAGAGAGACTGAATTGGCATGATTAAATTCCTCAGTCCATTAGGGGAAGACTTAATGGCTGGTTGGTATCATCACTTACGAAAGTGTTTTGAACTTGATGGAGCTGATGTTAAGAATGGGACAGATATTAGGTTCATTAAAAGAAACAAGTCCAAGTTAGAGAGGACAAGAGTCAAGGACGTCCTTTGAACAGAGTGCCCATTCAATTTAAGTTGTCTGGAAGACACCCAAGCTTGATCTTAGGGCTGAAGTCAAGCAATGCAAAAAGCCACCACTGGGGCAGAATAAAGGGGTAAAAAATGTTAACTGTCAACTTGAATACAATATGAGAATGTATGCCATCCAAAGGTTAGCATACTAATAAAGGAGAAGATATAAATATGAGAAGTCATTAGGAAGCTTTATGCAATTATTTCCAGGGAACTCGGTTACCAGAGCCAAGGCAGGAAAAGTTATCTATAGATTGTGTTCCTATTTTGGTGAAGCCAGCTTTGGATACATCTTCCATCCAACTTGACAATTATTTATTGAGCACCTCCAGTGTGCCAGGCACAGTGTGTATACAGACATGGCACCTGCTTTACCAGACACGAGTTTGTTTGTTTTAAGTGGAAAGTCAAACAATAAGTTCTTTTAAACACAATCTGTGACAGAGGCAAAGAGGAAGAAGTACCAAATTGGCCAAAAAATACCTCCCCTGAAAATTCCAAATTCAAATCCACTGCTATTACGTCCATTTTGACTCCGCGTGGCCCTTCTGAGACGCAGGCATATTTGCAGGAGCCTCATTTCTTTTCTGGGGAGCAGCTATGCCTGTCATGACTGACTCTGCCATTAGCCACCCAATGTTTACCTCACTGTTAGATTAGTAAAGTGCGGCAGCTGAAGACACAGGAGAAACAGATGGAAATAAAAGGCATATGTAGTCTACCCCAGAAATTCACAGCTACGACTTTGCCATATGTCCCTTGGACCTTCCCCCCCTTCATTCTGAACATCAACCTTTGATTTATAGACAAACCATCTGGCATCGTTCCTTTGGTTGGGCAAAACATGAGAGACGATAGGCAACTTCATTCCGCTCATCTTAACACTTGCAAAATGTCTGGGGATAATTTTTAGTAACAAAAAATATAAAACAGGTTACTATTTTAAAATAAGAACATCAAGGACTTGGGAGGAAACAAGCAGCTACATAAATAGTACCATGAACCGAGACCATCAATTATGGCTGTCCACGTTACATATTCTAAAATTATTTTTGTGATTAAAGGAAGCGTGTATTTGTTCACCTGAAAGTCAGTCTCTCTCTCTCTCTCTCTCTCTCTCTCTCTCTCTCTCTCTCTCTCTCTCTCTCTATATATATATATATATATATATATATATATATATATATATATATACACATATATATTTCATTTTTCCATGAACTTTTTCAAGGTCCTGTTATTCATGTTTCATTTAAGATTTTGTTTGAAAAGAGTCTCACTGGCACCAAGTTTGAAAACTTTCATACTGAGAAGTTTATTCTAACTAAAATTAAAAACAAAAACCCTTGTAATTTAAAATTTTCTTTTACATTCTAGTATACTATATTCTAGTTAATAATAGTTAATGTTTTTATTAATTGATCAATAAATTATCTTTATTATAATGTAAACATCCTCATGTATACATATGATTACATTTTACCTTATAATCCAAATTGTCAAAACAGTTGAAGACCACACAATGTTTTCCTAAGGCCTGGGAAACAAAATATTATTTTAATGTATTTCTTGAACTACAACACAAAATAATAAATTTACATCTATAAGAGAAATGTCTTTATTCTTTTGTTTTTAGTTTTAGATGCTTTATTTCTTTGTATAAACATGATGCTATATAAACTTCTTTGTATAAAAATATTCCTATACTTGCTTGTCCAATTTATCATTGTAAGTGTCCTTCAATTAAAAAATATAGCTCAGTATTACAATTTTTAATGGCTACGTCACCCTCTAAATGATGAACACAACATAACCTTCCATGGTTGACTGTCTTTAACCTTTTGATAAATTCTTTGAAACAAAAAGATAAACTAGATAACAAACTTCAAGATTCACAAAACTCAATAGATTATAAATATGTATATATCAATAGAGTTTAATTGATTAGTACAGGAAGCATTAAAGTTATGGTTTTATACAAATCAACTAATAAGGGAGAAATTTTAGTCATGCTTATTTCTCTCTCTCCCTCACACACACAGTCCTATTAATCACAAATGCTAGCCAGAAGTCTGTGTATTAGGCTTAAAAGGATTCACCCTATTGTTGCTAGGTTAGTACAATGGGTTTCTAAGAAACTACATGACTTACGGGGCTCCCAAGACCCAGTACAAAGGGGTATTCAAAATTTGACTAATTAAACTAATGGGCGTGCTTGTTAAATGCTATGAAATTTAAGATAATATTGAAGGTTTTGTGGAAAAGAAAATCAAAGAAGTTTCTATTATGGACATTAAAACCCACTTACTTTTGCGAGATCTTTGACAGTTTCCGTTTTTCCTGTACCCGTTGGCCCTGCAGGGCAGCCCCCGAGATTCAAGTGGAGCGCTCCCGTGAGGGTTAGCCAGCATCTCTCTGTGAGCGGCGTAATCACCAGTCTCGGGGAACAGCCCAAGTATTCATAGCCATAAGTAAAGCTAGCATTTCCTTGCGATATATAGCATATCTTGAGCTTTTCATTCCACTTATATTGCAAATGTCTGAAAATAATATTTGAATGTTCACATTATTTGGGAAACCTGTTTTTGGTATTTTCTCACATGCAGACATCTAATTAAAAAGTTACATGAAGTGTAGATGAAGAATCAAATCGAAATCAAAACATTAACATCAAACAAAGAGATGCAGGATTTATCAGTGACCATAATTGAATATGAAACATTAGAATACCAAAGATGATAAAATTATGAGTGTTTTTTCCCTTAAGGTAAGTGGTCTTCCCGAATATTCCTTTGATGTGATAGCAGCCAAAACAGAGAATTTGTTTTTATTTCCAATGTGGCATTTATTATCACTTCCAATAGGAAGTTGCTTGAAGATGTTCCTTATCACCAGAATCCTAATTTTAGGGTACTTAAAAGAAATGTTAGTTATCCTAAGTATCAAAAATTTTTTCAGAATATGCATTTGCTTGATGATTTGAGGACTAAGTCATTAGTCAACGAGAAGACCAGCTTGTAGAGCTTTAGCTTTCCTATTATCCTCCCCCTTGAGGCACAGGGCTATGATGGTCAAGGACAGGCATTTGAAGCCACCAGCCATTCTACGGGAGAGAGACTAGGCTTTCTCCTGCCATAAAGAGTTTCAGCTTTGGGAACCCGCAGGGGCAGCTCTACTCTGTCCTATAGAATCCCCACAAGTTGGCATCTGACAGTAAGGATTTTGGTTTTGAGTTAAAACAATAGTTTACAACTTTCTCAGTTCTTAACCATTGTCATGTTGTGATGCCTTCTCCCCCCCCCCCCCCATAGTGGCCTCTTTTATTCTTGTTGGGTGCCATTCAGTTCGTGTTGGCTCAGCAACAGAAGGAAACCCTTCTGGTCCTGTGCCATCCTCACAGTCATTGCTATGTTTGAGCCCGTTGTTGCAGCCACTGGGTCAATTCACCCTTTAGAGGGTCTTTCTCTGTGCTCTTTCCGTTCCTCTCCTGAGAAAAGCTTTGGACTAGATTACACCTTTGGAGTTCTTTCCCGAAGACTAGTCTCTCTCAGTTGGGTCACCTTCGGAATAGGCAGACATCTGTATCTCTGCCTGTCAGTTGTCTAGGTAGCTGTTGTCCAAGTCTCTTGGCAGAGATTAGTGAGTTTTCCCAGTGCTGCATCATTTTATTGAAATGTTTGCATTGGTATTCCATCAATTCCTGGAGTCTTGTTTTTCAACAATGCCTCTTGAGTGCAGCTCAAATTTCTTCCTTCAATACTATCTGTTCTTGGTCACAAGGCAACTCTTGAAATAGTTGAATGTTGACCAGTTCTTTTTGGTACAATGATTCTGCGCATTCCTTTAATCTTCCTTGGATGTTTCCATCACCATTTAATATTTTGCTCATAGAATTCATAAATATCACAATTTAAGGCTTGAACTTTTCTCTGCGGTTCTTTTAGCTTAAGATATGCTGAGCGCATTCTTCCCTTCTGTTTTTTCAGCCCCAGGTCTTTACACATTTCCTTATAATGGTTTGCTTTGTCTTCTCGAGCTGCCCTTTGAAATTTTCTGTCCAGCTTTTATATGTCAACATTTCTTCCATTCATTTTAGCTATTTTACATTCAAGAACAAGTTTCGGGTCCCTTCTGACATTACTTTTGGTCTGTTCTTTCTTTCTTGTCTTCAGTGTCCTTCGGTTTTCTTCAGGTATGATATTCTTTTATTTTTAAAACAGTTTTAGTGGCACTTCAGCTGCAGACTGTACAAATGAAAAGTTCAATCATAGCAAGAAGAGTTGGTACAATTTTACCACGTCAATTTTAGAACATTTTCTTTTTCCCCGTACGCACTGTTATTCATGTATTTTTAAACGGGCAAAATATACTGAACAAAACTCACCAGTTCAACAACTTCGACCTGTGTACTTTAGTGCCATTGATGTTACTCTTCAGCTGCTCCACGAGTATTGCCAACCCTCTCCGAATTGTCCCACTCCCCCAGATGCGCTCCAGGCTCACTGAGCAGAAACTCTTCCTCCTTCACCAGTGGCAACAGCCATAGGTGGTTCCTTTTATTCAAGTAGTTTTCTTGAGGGAATACTCACATATCATACACTTCCGTAGTGAAGTGAAAATTCTTCTAAAATGAGTTGCTTATACATATTTATAGTCATTTCTAATGCTTGCTCCCTCCCCTCCTGTATCCACTGATTGCTTTCCAATTCCCCTCCCTTTCACACCTCCACCCCCTCACTGTTCCCAATAAACCATTGCATCAGATATCATCTCTATGCATCCTCTCCTTCTGTGCTTCCTAAACTAGGAGAACTAAACTAGGAATTATAAAAAACAAAAAAGGGAACAAAGAAAACAGTAATAATAATGAGATAAAGGTAAAAATAAAGACTATATTTAAACTAACAATATTTAAAAACCCAGAGAAGAAATTTCTGTCTTGGAACAATTGAGAAATATTTGAGCCTAGAGAAAACTCAGGTTGGGTCAAGAGAGAGGTCAACTGACCAAGTAGCATAGTATCCCATGGTTCCAGCCACCATCATGAAGGTAACAACAATCCCTGTCTGATAGTAAGGCTGTTTGAGTCCCTCCCTGTGACCAGAGGGGGTCTGCCAGAGGCCCAGTCCAACCAGACACTCGGCAGATGGATTTTTGTTTCCAACCATCCTCCACAGCCTTTTACAAACTGGGTGTTTACAATTTACGCTCTAATCCTTTTCCTTTTATTTTAATTTTGTTATGGTCATCTTTGGATCCCACAGGCTAGTGTGCTTCTTCCCATTGTGGATTTAGCTGATGCCTCACTTAGACAACTGTTTGTTTGAATATAAGCTTTTAAGACCCCAGACACTATTCCAGTTGAGAGCTGGGCACCAGCTGCTTTCTTTAGCACACTTGCTGTAGCAAGTGATCTTGTCTTCAGTGACCTCTTTGTGAAGGCAAGTCTTGAGCAGGGTCTTGTTAATAAGAACTCACTGTTCTTGGATGAGGGCTAGACTTATGTGGGAGCCCAACATCCATCTGCTTGTCCCTGGGTTAGAATGACTGGTTTACTTCGGTGGTCATATTTTAACAAAAGCAATAAACAAAACCAGAACCAACAAGATCAACAACTACAAACAAACAAAACATTAAAAAAAAAGAGAAAAGAAACAAAAAAGAAAAGCATGTCAATCATTCCCTTGGGGTATAAGGTGATTGCATTAATAACATCAATAATTTATACAATGATAGAATTTAAGATACTGTTGATCTGAGGAGTTTGTGTGAGTGTAGTCCAACTGGAGCAACAATCCATGCATGAGTTGTTGCATTGTACAGATTAATTTTTTTTCTTTTTAAAATCGTTTTCTTAGGGGCTTATACAACTCTTATCACAATCTACACATACATCAATTGGGTAAAGCACATTTGTACATTCATTGCCCTCATCCTTTTCAAAGCATTTGCTCTCCACGTGGGGTGTGGTGCTCAGGGAAAATTTCCTGCATCATCTCTTCCAAGGGAAGACCCTTGTTTCTCAGACCAAAACCTATCATATTACTGTAAGGGGAGCCTTGAGGGATGAACTATATGGTGGAAAGTTTTGGGCTTTCTATATGTAGGATCATGTCATCTGTAAATATCAAAATGTTTCACTTCTTCTTTGCCTACTCATATTCCTTTGCTTCCTTTTTTGTTGTCTGATGGCTCTAGCTAAGACTTCCAGCATGATGTTGAATAAGAATGGTGATAGGGGACATCCTTGTGTGGTCTCTGTTTTCAGTGGAAATGTTTCTAGTTTCCCCCATTGGACATGGTATTGGCTGTTGGTTTTCATAGATGGCTTTTATTGTGTTGAGGAATTTCCCTTCTAATCCTACTTTGTTGAGCATTTTGATAAAAAAAATGGGGTATGGGATATTGTCAAAATGCCTTTTCTGCATCTGTTGATATGATCATGTATTTTTCAATCTTTGCCCTTTTAAAATTTGTATAATATTCTTGAGACCATCCCACTACTTGTCGGATCTTCTGTTATCAGTTTATATGTATCAACTCTGTTCTTGAGATATTCTCAAAATTCGGGTGGGACACACTCTAGGTTGTATTTTTGCTTTCATGCGCTTGTTTTCATTGTCTTCAGCTTCAGCCTGACTTGGAGATGAGCAGTTGATGACCTGTCCCACAGTTGGTTCACTGCATTGTTTTGGCTGCTGTAATTGAGCATCTCCTTTTTTTCTTCCCACAGATATAGTAAATTTGATTCCTGTGTATTTTCTCTGTTCAGGTCCATGTGTATAATTGCTGTTAATATTGTCCCCCAAAATGGTATTTTCAATGAAGACATTATTGTTGTGTTTCTATCACCAAGGCCAGATTTTCCTCTTACTTTTAAGCTTTCACATTCTAATCACCATGCATCTTGATTGCATGTGTGATCAATTTCAAATTGAAGAAGTTGGTAGAATATTACCATTTCCTCATTATTGGCTTTAGTGCAGTGGTTATCAACCTGTGGGTCACGATCCCTCTGGGGGTCGAATGACCCTTTCACAGGGGTCACCTAAGACCATTTGAAAACATTTATTTCCAGTGGCCTTAGGAACCGAGACACTGCTCCTCTATTCGTCTCCAGGCAGGTCCGTCCACAGGCAGATACGCCCACATAGGAGTACCCGGCATGAAGACTGTTACCCATGTTACACCATGCTTCAAGGCAAAATTTCATTTATTTATAATTAGAAATAAATATTTCACAACATATAATTATGTATTGTTTTGTGATTAATCACTATGCTTTAATTATGTTCAATTTGTAACAATGGAAATACATCCTGCATATCAGATATTTACATTATGATTCAGAACAGTAGCAAAATGACAGTTATAAAGTAGCAACGAAAATAATTTTATGGTTGGGGGTCACACAACCTGAGGAACTATATTAAAGGGTCATGGCATTAGGAAGGTTGAGAACCACTGCATTAGGGGTTGGTATGTAATTTTGAGTGATAATTGAAGTTGTGTGGATTTTAACTATCATATACAGCACTGTACTTCAAGAGAGTTCTTTTAGATGATGAATTTGACACAACCCCTCTTAAATTTGTCCTTCTTGGCTTAGAAAGCCACATGGTTTTCTGATTCAAAATGACCAAGACCAGTCCATTTCAGTTCATTAACATCTATGATATTGACCTTTATTTCATTTGTAAGCAAAAATTTCAATTGTCCCAGATTCATAATTGCACAGTGCATGTTCCAACCAGTCAGCTGAAGGTCTTGAAAGCTTTCTCCATTTGCGTCATTAAGGCCAACTCTCGAGGGGCCAGATCTTACTCAGTCATATTTTGAGTGCCTGCCAACCTGAGAGGCTTCTTCTAGCACTATTTTGGACAGTATTCTTAGCTATGTGTAAGGTTTTCAGTGCCTAATTTTTAAAGCAGTGGACAGCCTCTTCCTTATTCCTTATCCATCTTAGTTTGGAAGCTCTGTGGTAACCTCTTCGCCATGGATGATCCTAATGGTATTTGGAATACCAGGGTCAAAGCTTCCAGGATCACAGCAACATGTGCGTCACCGTAGCACAACTGATAGACAAGCAGAGTTCAGCCTGTGATATCACTCTTTATCTGAATGTTTAGGAACTTCCAATTATAATAGATTCCTATTTTATACCGCCCACACTTCAACTATTAATGATGTTTGTAGTTTTCTCCTTCTTCTATTTTGCATGGTTCTCTTTCAGCAAATGAAGGTCTCTAAAGCTTTGCTTCATTTACATCATTAAGGTTGACTACTTTGAGGAGGCAATTGTTCACCAGTTAGATTTTGCGTCCCTTCCAACCCGAGGGTATAACTGCTGGCAGTACACATCAGAAAATGTTTCACTGTTACATATAATGCTTTCTGTTGCCAACTTTGCAGAAGGGGACAGCCTTTTCCTACTTCCTGGTCTGTTTTAGTCTGGAAACTCCAATGAAACCTGTCCAGTGTATGAGGCAGCTTCAAAAATCTTGTGGAATATTCCTTTATCTTTTAATTCCATTTCCCACTTACTTTCAGAAGCCTCTCGTATTTAAAATAACAATTGTAAAACTCCAGCAGCACAGTAACACAGTGACCACAGTGGAATAATTGGAGAGAGGAGTGGTGGCAATGACCCTGGGGCACAACAAATACCCAACTGCACCTTTGAGTGACTGTCCCAAAGTTCGATAAGCATTTTTTTTTCTGAATGAAATAAGTTATTTGAAAAACAAATGATACAGATAGAGAGAAATTTGTTATCCTTAAAAACCAGTTACTTCCTCAGGTGCACTGCACAATTTGTTAACATTTAGAATCAGATTGGATACTGCTAAACTAATTTGATTACAAGAGATATTTGCTTTTTGCCAGAGCAACTGACAGAAGCCTACCTTTACAAAGCCAAACCACTGAGTGATGTAAGGCATAACCTAGAGTTAAAATATGCTGAGCTGGTATTGCTTGGTGTTTGATAGATGTTGCAAATATCTGTAATTTCTTCATAAAAATTTTAAATATCTTGTAGCACATTTTACTGAGTGGTATTAAAATCTTTCTTTTCCTGTTTTACCTTTCTCTATATACTCTACTCTTATTTAATTTTTACTTTTAAAGGAAGGCACTAGAAAGTTACCAGGACACATTATACTTTTTCCAGGTTGACAATCTATAAACACTGTACATATTCTTTGGCATTTGAGAAAATATACAAGTTTATGATAGTCAAATTAGCATATGCATACATTCAAATATAAAATACTCAAGTAAAATATACTTAACAGGGTTTCTGTCAAATAAGTGTCTTCCTGATATATTTTCCCAAAGGTCTAAAGGAAACTGTCATACTTAAAATACAGAAATCTATGCTAAGTACACAACATCTTAACAAATGAGCTTTTCTGGAGAATTAAAGACCTTAATGGATGCAAGTTAGATACTTATTTTTCTATGAAAAATTTTCCAGGAAAAGTGTTTAGAAAAAGATGAATTCAAGAATTTATAATCTCACATTTATTATAGGAATTCCATGCTTGATCCCTGTGGGCTCTAGTCTGTCATCCATTTAAAAACTGATCTGGGTAGGAGGTAGGAGTTAAGGAATTGTTGGAAATGCTCTTCAACATGATCCCTAACTCAGTCTGTTTCAGAACTCTCAGCATGCAAGAAGGAGAAAGAGGAGGCTCGAGGAGGAGCTGCTCTCTTTACCCATTGAAAGTGACCCCCCTGGAAGTGTGATGTTTTAAAGCCCTCTTTCCTCCAAGCTCCCTATTTTGCGGAGGTTTCTGTGAGGGATGCTAGGTACACATCCTGCAGCCGGTTAGTTGAAAATGCACTCTCCTTTGGTATGGTCAGTTTTGGGGGGCCAAATGGGTGAGAGGGAAACCAATAGTACAACTCTTTTGAGATTGAAAATTGACAAGTATCTTTTTGGAAATAAAAAAAACAACCAGTCCCTCTGAAAAAGAAAATGACTATCCCTTTCCTTTCATAACAAAGGGAAAATACAGACATGAAATTTTGTAGGTAAGTCAAGAATTAAGAATAAATGGAGAGACTGAAGCAAAGACAAATAAGAAAGTAAAGGAATATGGCACTTAAATTAATTTCATTTGCTTAGAGTTTCTGTAAATACCAGAAAATTTAAATGAGTTGGACAAAATTTGAAGCAAAGAATCAGTTTATCGAAAGATAAGTGTCTAAGAAATATTATCTGCTATCTAGTATTTGTATTTAGAGGCACCTACCTTGTCCACTCAAAATCTTTTTCATTAAAGATATTTCTAAGTAGTAAATCTTTCACTATGTCTCTGCAGTGAACGTAAAGGATGAGTAATGAGCCCAGGACGGCTTTTGTTCGGAAGTTATTAATATTCAACACAACCAGCTCTGCAACCTCCTTGAGATGCTCTATCACACCATCACAAACTTTCTCCAAGTCTCCTCTCGGATTAGAACTCAAAAAACTTTTGATACAATCATTATTAAACATAATCTGGCTCTGAAAAGGAAAAACACAAAAATGATCATTAAAGCAATTAAAAAAAACTAAAACATGTTTTCATGATATGTATGTGGTGTGCATTTAGGTGTGAGCTTAATTGCCTATATGTGAGAGAGAGAGCCCACACATTTGTATACATTGGAGGGTAAAAAATTGAAACTTAATACATATCTGTGAGAACCTTCATTAGTTAAAAAGAGATATAGTTATCACCAATATTTATACTTTCTGGATCTTACATTATTAACTAATTCATTCTACAGAAGTATAAATAATAATCTGTGAACTGTAACAATCAAGAAAAAAATACACCGAGGAACAGGTTTGAAAGGAAGGTGGTTGAAAGTAAAGATGAAGAGGGAAGAAGATATGAAGTGAATGGAGAGAAAGACAAAAGGAGCAGTGGTTGAAGGAGAAAAATTAAATAGAAAAGAAATAAGGAGTAAAATGTGTATAGGAGGTAGATTCCATTCTTGGCTTACACTAGATTTGGATATATAGTGACTTTGTATTCAGAATGTTACTGACTAAAAACTTAGAGATACACTAATCCTATCAATTCATTCACCATGTGGTCAGCAGGTATTTGAGGCATTTAACATAAACTGGTGTGGGGGTCATTTACAATGGCCTCATATGTTTATGAAAATGCACAGGGAATAAAGAGGATTGGAGAAGGATTGATGTATTTAAACAGCAGTATATTTGCAGACCACCACTTGTCTCTCAGTTTGTCATTCTTGTAAAGTGGTGATTCAATAAACATCAATACTAATTAGAGAATAAGACAAAGTCAGCATTTGTGATAAATGGAAAAGGCTTAATATATAACAATGTAGCAGTAATGCCTAATAATGAAGATAAAATAAAATTTTCCTTAGGCATCCACTGTAATTTTTTATTCATGAATATCTATTTATGTATATAAATTGGCTACTTTTAGAGAACACCACTTGTCTGTCAGTTTGTTGTATGGAGGTGGCTTGTAAATTGGTGTGATGATGGAAGCTATCTATGTCACTGGTATTTCAAATGCCAGCAGGGTTATGCAAAGTGTACAGGTTTCAACAGCGCTCCAGGGAAAGAACAGACTGTGAAAGAGGACTTGGCTCCCCACTTCACAGGAAGCAGCTGCTGAAAATCAGCACAGAATGGAAACACTGTCAGATATTGAGGGCCCAATGAATGGACGTAGAACATTGTCAGACATAGTGCTACAGTATAGGTTCCTTGGGTCGGAAGGCACTTGAAATGTGACAGAGGAGGAGCTGCTTTCTCAAACTGGAGTTGGCCATGGTGACTTGATGGAGCAAAGTCTTCAGGATCTTCATGTGATGATGGGGAAAACTCAAAGTAAGAAGAAACAGCTTAAAAATCTATTAATAGTCTGACCTTGGGATGTAAAAACTATGAATCTAAGCAAATCAGAGTTGTTAAAAATGAAATGGAAGACCTAAAGATCTATAGCTAGACACAGTGAGCTGAAAGGGACTGGCATTGGCCATTCTGAATCAGAAAACCATAAGGTTTACTATGTCAAGAATGACACAATCACGAGGCATGGTATTGCATTCATTGTTAGAAGAGACATGTAAAGATCTATTCTGAAGTGCAATGCTGATAAGATTATATCTATCCAAATTCAAGGAAATCCAATCAATACAACCATTATTCAAATTCATGCACTGAACATGAAAGCAAGTGATAAAGAAATTGAAGGATTCTACCAACATCTTCAGTTGGAAACTCATCAAACATGCAATCAAGAAACATGGATAATTATTGGTAATTGGAAGGCAAAAGTTAGAAACAAAGAAGGAATAGTAATTGGAAAATATGGTCTTAGTGATAAAAAAGACGTTAGAGATTGCATGATAGAATTTTGCAAGACCAATGACTTGTTCATAAAAAATACATTTCTCGACAATGCAAACATAGACTTCAGAAGGAATACACAAATCAAATTGACTACATCTGTGGGAAGAGATCACAGGGAAGTTCAATATCATCAGCTAAAACCAGACCAGTGGCTGGTCTTATATCTACTGCTTAGATACAAGTTGTCTGAAGTTGAGGAAAATTAAAACGAACCCAAATCAAAACCCAAACTCTGCCAATGAGTTTATTCTGACTCATAGTGACCCTAAGAGGTAGAGCTGCGCCTATGAGTTTCCAAGACTGCAACTCTTTTCAGATGTAGAAAGCCCAGACTTTCATCTGAGGAGCTGGCTGGTGGTTTTGAACTGCTGATCTTATGGTTAGTAGCCCTACATGTAATCACTATGCTGCCAGGGATCCTGGTTCATGAGAACCAAATACAAACATGAGTCTATCCCACCTGAATTTTGAGAACAACTCAAGAATAGATACAACATGTTGAACGCAAATGACAGAAGATCTGATGAGCTATGGGAGGACATCAAGAACATTATTCATGAAAAAAGCAAAAGGTCATTAAAAAGACAGAAAATAAAGAAAAGATCAAAGTGGATGTCAGAAGAAACTCTGAAACTTAATCATAGAGTAGCTAAAGCAAATAGAAGAAAGATCTTAAAGACTTGAAGATTAACAAGCGGCCATCTAAAGCAACAAAGCCCACATGGAAGAAGCACACCAGCCTGTGCGACCATGAGGTGTCGAAGGGATCAGGTATCAACATCAAAGAACAAAAAAATCATTATCATTGTAAATGAGAGTGAGTGCAGAGTGGAGACTCAAAGCCTAATGGTAGGCAACTGGACACCCCTTTACTGAAGGGTTGTGGGGAGGAGATGAGCCGATAGGGTGCAGGGTAGCAATGATGAAACATATAACTTTCCTCTAGTTCTTAAATGCTTCTTCCCACCCACTATCATGATCCCAATTCTACCTTACAAATCTGGCTAGACCAGAGGATGTATATTGGTACAGAAAGAAACTGGAAACACAGGGAATCCAGGACAGATGACCACTTCAGGAGCAGTGGTGAGAGTAGTGATGCCTAGAGGGTGGAGGGAAGGTGGGGTGGAAAACCTATTACATCTATGTATAACCTCCTCTATGGGGATGGACAACAGAGAAGTGGGTGA
The DNA here is from genome assembly GCF_050624435.1 of Tenrec ecaudatus. Lineage (NCBI taxonomy): Eukaryota > Metazoa > Chordata > Mammalia > Afrosoricida > Tenrecidae > Tenrec > Tenrec ecaudatus. The sequence continues at coordinate 247,915,726 of NC_134530.1, read as the reverse complement.
GGGGAGACATCAGACAGTGTAACATATGACAAAATAATAATTTATGAATTATGAAGGGTTCATGGAACGATAGTGGGGAGGGAAAGGGGAAATGAGGAGGTGATATTAAGAGCTCAAGTAGAAGGCAAATGTTTTGAGAATGATGATGGCAACAAATGTACAAATGTGCTTGTCATAATGGATGTATGTATAGATTGTGATAAGAATTGTAAGAGCCCCCCAAAGAATGATTTTTTTTAAAAGAAGAAAAAATGGAGCCAAAGAGCTGAGTAGAAAATTTTAAAGAGCGGCTTTAGAAAAAATATTAAAAAATTATAATGAAATATGGAAAGACCAAGAGTTAGAAAACAGAAAATGGATGAACACATTCAGCCTATGTTAAACTGAAAGAATTAAGAACAAATTCAAGCCTTGAGTTGTAATATTGAAAGTTACTATAGGCAAAATATTGAATAATGCCATAAGCATCAAAAGAAGATGGAAAGAATATAAAGCCACTGTACCCAAAAGGAACTGGCCAATATTCAACCATTTCAGGAGCTAACAAACGAGCAAGAGCCAATGGGATTGAAGCCCCACTGAAAGCATTAGTCAAAAGCACTGGAAACACTCAATCATCTATGCCAGGAAATTTGGAAGACAGGTAGTTGGCCAACTGACTGGAAAATCCATATTTGTGTCCATCCCAAAGAAAAGTGACCCAACAGAATGCTTACATTATAGAACAATATAATTGATATAACATGCAAGTAAAATTTTTACTGACAATCATTCAACAACATTTGCAGCGGTACATTGACAAGGAACTGCCAAAGGTTCAGACTAGATTCAGAAGAGAATGTGGAAAAAGGGATATCATTGATGTCAGATGGATCTTGGTTGAAAGAGAATACCAGAATGGTGTTTATTTGTGTTTTATTGAATATGTCAAGGCATTTGATTGTGTGGATCATAATAAACTATGGATAGCCTTGAGAAGAATGGGAATTCCAGAACATTTCATTGTGCTCAATGGGAACTTGTACATGAATGAAGAGGTAGTTGTGAAAACAAGGAATTATTCAAGTATGGTTTGGGGATGTTGAGGTAAGTCATCAGAGAAATTGGATTATATAAAAAAATATTCAACATCAGGATTGGAGGGAGGCTTTCTAAGAACCTGTGATACACAGATGAAACAACAATGCTTGCTAAAAGTGAGGAGGTCTGTGTTCAGGGGTTATTCTCCAGAGGCTTCCTTTATATGTATTTCTCTTTCATGTATTTATTTTGAAACTGATAGTACTTTTAGATGTCTCAAAAATGAGATAAAATAATGTCACATTTTAACCACTCAAATTAGATGTTATATTATTGTCATCTACTATTGGGAGGTGATCCTTATGGTTGGCAGTTAACTAGGTTTTCTACTCCCTCCACAGCTACAGTCTCAGAAATCCACAAGGGGTTGCTATGAGTCAGCAATGACTTCATGGCAGGGAGTTTGGATTTAGAGATGGTTGTCTCTACTCTCTATTTGATAAACAGGCTATTCCCATCCCTCAATTATGGTCAGAGGACAAACACAGGAGACTTAATCTATGTGTAGATCCTGTAAATGAATTTTGGGTTTCCGCTGTCATCCATAGTCTTCTGTAAACCAGGAGTTCAAAATTTAAGTTATGATACCTTTCCCTCCTCCGAATTTATATTATATTATTTGCAATCCTTGGATAGCACTGGTGTGCTTCTTCCACGTGGATTTACTTTATGTCTCACTTAGATGACTGCTTGTTTGAAGACAATCCTAGAAGACCCCAGACATTATTCTTTCTGATAGGCAGGCACCATTTAGCATATTCACTACATTTTCTGTAGCATCCATATCTTCCCTGATCTCCACATGAGGGTGAGTATCAAGCAAGGCTGGTACAACTACGTAGAACTGTGTAGAACTGCCCATATTGTAAATACTTACAGAAGCAGACAGTCACATCTTTCTTATTTAGAGCAGTTGGAGAGTTCCACTCACCAACTTCTTGGTTAACAGCCAAACACTGAACCACCAGGACTCTTCAATTACTGTCACCAAAAGCCCAAACCCACTGCTATTGAACCAATTCTAACTCATAGCAATCCTACATATTACAGAGTAGAACTTCCTATGGTTTTGGGGTCTATAAATCTTTAAGGGAGCAAAGGAGGGGCAGGGTCTAACTGCTATACTCTTGTTATCCATTGCTTAGTCTCTAGCACCGCAAGGACCCTTTCAATTATTAGAATGTGGGTAAATCCAATGAAAATTCTCTTAATGGCCAATATATACAGACATTTTATCATTTCCACTCTACACAGGCATCTCTTTTTACACTCACGCACAGACAACACATTCAAGTACAATCTATGGAATTTCAAGAGAAGGAGGAATTATAAATTCTATCCTGAAAATTTTAGCTGGAGTCAGTATTCACTAACTGCCTCCGAGTCAATGCAGACTCATAGCAGAAGAAAGACAGGATTTTCTACTTCAGTACAGAGTTGCAGACTCACAGAAACATACCTCAACTCCATCAACAAGAAAACAAGGAAACCAAAATGCAACAGTGGAAGAAATTCTAAACCTAACAACACCCATAAAGGAAATAGGTGTTGCTCTGCAACAAAAACATCTTCAGAATGCTGCTTGGAGGAATACAGGATATGAGGGAAGCAACGCAGAATAAGGATGCAATGATAGAGGGGAGAAACCCACAATAGATGTATTGAAATCCATGATAGAGGGGATGAAGTCCACACACCAAAGGGAAATACAAGAACTAATGGATGAGGTAATGGAAGCACAACACAAGACAATGGACTTCACCAACAGACTAGCAGAGATGGAGAATCATCCCAGTGATCTCAAGGATAATCAGGCAGACTTCAACAAATGGGGTAGACGGTCAAATAAAATAATCAAAGTGGCAGAAGAAAACCTGAGAATAATGACAAGAGAGCTTGAAGAGGAACAATGTTTGAATAATTGGTCTTCCAGAACAAGACACAATGACAAAGTCTACAGCTAAATTAGTGAGGGGATACCTGGAAGGAAACTTTCCCATATTAATGAATGAGAATCATTCATACAGGAAGCAGAGAGGATACCAATTAGATTAAACCCCAGGAAGAAGTCACCAAGGCACATCACAGTTAAATTATCCAATTTTGAGGAAAAAGAAAAAATTAAGAGCAGTGTGGTAATTATATAATCTGTTGTTATTTGAGAGGATTAAGAGTGAAATAATGGAGTTTAGCCTGTCAATAAGGTCATAGCTTGATGACCGCATTTGGATGCGCTAAGATAAATAGCTCGCTGGAGGCAGGACACAGGCTGACTACCTGTGAGACATTCTTGACAAGAAGCCACATGCAGACCCCTGCCAGTACTGAGATGCTTTCAATGTCACTAGCTCCACAAGACTTCCCACCCATTGAACTGTGATCTTCCTGTATTTGGCATCATTGCATGTGTTTTGTGAATCAGAAGAGGACTTTATAGATTGGTATCAGACATATGGGCTAATGTCAGACTTATGGACTTGATCTAGACCGGGCTGGCATGTTTTCTTAATGTGCAATTACGCTTTATATAAAGCATTTTCTTACACATATATGAGTGTTTATGAATTTGTTCCTCTAGTCTACCAGACTAACACAAGCAGAAAGAGAAAAAAAAGCAGTCACATCAATGGTGCTCAGGTAAGAATATGCTTAGATCTATCAGTAGATACCATGAAGAGGAGAGGAGAGTGGAGTAATATCTTCCAAAAGCTGAACGAAGAAAAAAAAAGCCAGCCTGAGAATCCCCTACCCTGTCAAATGACCTATTAAGATAGATGATGAGGTAAGAGTCTTTCCCGGACAAGGAAAAGCTCAAAGAACATTCCATAAGACAATCAATCCTGTATAAAATCCTTGCCAACTCACTATGGTCATAGATCAACACCCACCAAGCATAAGCAGGAGACTGCTAAATAGCTCAACTTCACCCAGAAGTCAACTTGGCAAAACAATTATCAAGATAACATTTCCTCAGAGGGAAAAGAAAGCGAGACTGAATCCCTCCACATAAGCACAGCACACTGATATGAAGGGAGATAGGAAAACACCCAACACAAAAGGTACGAGATAACAGCAATGAATCCACAGATGGTGGTAATAACTCTGAATGGCAATGACTTGAACTTGCCCATTAAAAGACATAGGTTAGCAAACTGCCTCAGAAAACACGATCCATCAATCTGCTGCCTGTGAAAGATATTTGCATAAGTCACTGGGAAAGACGTTCAGCAAGGAGGCTACAGAGCTGAACACACAATGAGGTGACTGGACTTGACAGGCATTAATAGTACTCTTCATCCAAATGCAAAAAAATTCACATCCTTTTCAAGTGCACATGGTTCATTTTTGAAAACAGACCACATACTGGGACTGAGTAAATTCAACGATATAGAGATCACTCAGACATCCTGCTTGGACCACTATGCATTAAGCTGAAGATCAAAAAGGAAGAGAAGAAAAAGAAGGGCAAACAACTGCAGGATGAATAACAATTTTCTGTGACACAAATGGGTACTGGCCCAGATTAGAGAAGAAATTAGGAATTTTCTACAAACTAGTGAGAATGAGAATACAACATACCCAAACCTATGGAATACATCAAAAGCAGTTATCAGAGGAAGGTTGATAGCAATTAATGCATATATGAAAAAGGAAGAGAGACTTATGAGTGATACACTATCATAAAACCTCGACCAACTAGAACAGAGTCAACAGAACAACCCCTCTTATAGCAAAAAAGAAAGAAAGAAAGAAACAATAAAAATCAGGGAAGAGTTAAATGAGTGGCAAGACAAGCGAACAATGTAAAAAATCAATGCAGCAAAATTCTGGTTCTTTGAAAGGATCAGCAGAATTGACAGTACATGGCAAGCCTACCCAAGGAAATGAAAGAGTGAACATCAAGAGTGAGGGATGAAACAGGAAATCACAATAGACCCAATGAAATTAAAAGGATAATCACAAAGTACTATGCAAGTCTGTATTCTAATGAATTCAACAACGTGGAATACATGGACAAATATTAAAAAAAAATAATTCCTCCCTCCTCCCTAGATTATCCCACATAGAGGTCAAGAACCTCAACAGACTCATAGCAAAAGAAGAAACAGATATAGTTATCTAGAAATTACCAATAAAAAACGTTCCTGGACCAGACGGCTTTACATTCTACCTTTAAATTCTATCTTTAAATTCTACCTAGCATTCAGGGAAGAGCTGACACTGATCCTCCATAAATTATTCCAGAGCATGGAAAAAGAGGGCAAATTCTCCAACTCATTCTACAAAGCCAGTATAATTTTAATACCCACACAGGGCAAGGGTTCCACAGAAATAGAGAAATATAGACCAATATCTCTATTGAACATAGATGCAAAAATCTTTAACAAAATATTGACGATAGAATACAAAAGTATAAGAAACATATCCTCCACCATAATGAGGTGGGATTCATTTCAGTGTGCAGGGATGGTTTAACATCCACAGGTCGATCAATATTATTCGTTACATTGATCAGAAAAGGATCAGAATCACATGATAATATCAATGGATGCAGAAAACGTATTTGACAACATCCAACACCCATTCCTAATTAAGATACTCATGGATATAGGAACGGAAGGAAAGTCAATACAAGCTATTTATGAAAAACCAATAGCCAACATCAGAGACAATGAAGAAAAGATGAAAACAATCCTACTACAAAATGGGACTAGACTAGGATTCCCCTTGTCCCCACTTCTGTTCAACTGTACTAGATGTCCTAACTACTGGTTGTCCTAGCTAACTGGATGTCCTTGCTAACAATATATGGCAGTGGAAGCACATTAAAGGTATCCATCTGGGAGAGGAGAAGGGAAGACTATCGCTTTCTGAAGGTGACATGATTCTATACATTGAAACCCCCAATGCTCCACAACTGAAGTACTGACAGAGATGGAGGAATAAGGAAGAATTGCAGGATACAACATCAACAAACCAAAATCTATTGGTTTGCTATGTACATTGTACAAGACCATGGAAGAAGAAATCAAGAAGGCAGTACCCTTCACAATAGCCAACAACAAGTAGAAATATCTAGGGATATATCTAACCAAAGAAACAAAAGACTTACAGAAGGAAAACTACAGACCCTACTATAGGAAACCAAAAGCAACCTTCACAAATGGAAGAATATCCCATGCTCATGGATTGGAAGATTCAATATAGTAAAGATGTCAATCTTACCCAAGGCACTATATAAGTTTAATGCTATCCCAATTCAAATACCAACAATCTTCTTCAAAGAACTGGAAAAACTGACCACCAATTTTATATGGACAGGGAAGAAACTCAGAATTAGCACAGAACTCCTCAAGAAGAAGGAAAAAGTTGGAGGGCTCATCTTACTTCACTTTAATACCAACTTCACAGTCACAGTGGTCAAAACAGCAAGGTACTAGAATAATGACAGATACTCAGACTAATGGAAAAGAACAGAAAACTCAGAAATAAAACCATCAGCATATAGACAACTGATCTGCAACAAGGGCCCAAAAAAGCATCAAGTGGGAGGTGGATGCCCTTTTTAACAAGTGGTGTTGGAAAGAATGGCTATCCATTTGTAGAAAAATGAAACAAAACCCTTACCTCAGCCCATGCACAAGAACAAACTCAAGGTGGATCACAGACCTAGAAGTAACCCACACCCCCAACTCTCAAAACCATCAATGAAGCAATTTGGACAAACCAAGAACCTTGCTTCAAGGAATACATAGGCTAACTACAATGGGAAGGGTACACACACAGGTGGACCTGAAATTGACAAAAGGGATATACTGAGCATAAAACACCTGTGTGCATCGAAAGACTTCACCAAGAGAGTAACACAAGAACCCACAGACTGGGAAAAGATTTTTAGCAATGACACAAGAGACAAAGGGCTTATTACTGAAATCTGCAATACCTTCCTAACCTGCAAAAAAAGAAAACAGTTAGCCCCCTGAGGAAGTGGGTAAAAGACATGAATAGAAGTTTCACTAGGAAGGTGAGATAGTTAAGATTTATTGTGCCAACCTGGTCAATAAACACATGTGGGTTCAATTGAAGAGCAGAGAGATAAATGGCTCGGTAAGCCTTACCTTTCTAGTTCTAGGGTTTCTTGACGCCTTCTGGTGGTCAGACCAGGGTGCAGCTACCTTAGCTAGTTCCCTGCTTCAGCTGGAAAGGCTCACTTCCTGCAAGACATCCTGAGGAGAAGCTACATGGACCTACCCTGATGCAGCCCTGGGTGCTGGAGCACCCATGTGGAGACCCCTGCCAGTGCTGAGATGCTTACACATTCACTGATTTGGCTTTCCTCCTGCAGTCAATGTCATAGTGTGTGTTTTGTGAGATGGAGGAGAACTTTGTAGATTGGTGTCGGACATATGGGTTAATGTTGGACTTATGGGTTTGGGAAGCATTGTGTTGGGATGTTTCCTTAATGTACACTTACCCTTTATATAAAACTCTCTCTCCTACATATGAGTTTCTGTGGATTTGTTTCTCTAATGTACCCAGACTAGCACAGGAGGGGACCCAAATGGCCATTAAACATATGAAAAAATTCTCTCAGTGATTAGCCATCAGAGTAATGCAAATTAAAACAACCATAAGATCTCACCTAACACCCTTCATGATAGCCCAAATCAGAAAATCAGACAGCAACAAATGTTGGAAGGTATATACAGGCATTGTGGAAAGCCATCTGACAATATTTACAGCAAATGGAAATTGAGTTACCTTATGACCCAGCAATCCCTTTACTGGCTATATACCCATAAAAGGTAAGAAATACGCCATGACCAGTTGTCTGCGCCCCAATGTTTATTGTGGCACAATTGCAAAGGTTGAAACACAACTTAAATGTCGGGGAGAGGGGAGGGAGAGGAAGGGGGAAAAAAGGGAAACTGAGTTGATTCCAGGAACCCAAGTGGAAGATGAATTTTGAGAATGATGAGTACAACGAATGTATAAGGGTGCTTTGCTCAATTGATGTATGTACGGATTGTGATAAGAGTTGTATGAGCCCCAATAAAAAGATTTATTAATAAAATAAATAAAATTTAAAAAATGTCCATCGATAGATGAGTGGATTAGAAAACTGTCATGTAAACACAATGGAGTACTACACATCACTAAATAGCACTGATGATCACACCTGAAGCACATCATCTCATAGGAAGAGTTGGAGGAAATTATGTTAAGTGAATTTAGCCAATCATAAAAGGACAACTACAACATGAGTCAACTGAGCTAAGTATATTCATCACAGTAGATATAGAAGAAAAAGCACTTATCTTACACTTTACAGGCTAAGGTACAGGCAATTGGGTAGGGGGCAGATCAAACCCAAGGCTATAGATGGAATTCCAACACAAAGAAGATGAATGGGTGGGGGGGGGTGGGTAGAAAAAGGAGGGGGAAAATAGGGAGATGATGGCACTGGGGGAGAGGAGCACTAATTCACCCAGAGGGAGGTTATTGTTTATGTCTCCACAGAAATGGGAATGTAAGTGTAGACTCCACCATGGCATATCAAACTTTCAGGACAATGTAACCACATGGAGCAACTGATGAACATAGAGGTCTACAGAGCTGGCCCCAATCAGACCCAATCTGATATCTCCCCACCCCCACCCCTCAGAAGTATGTGCTATAGAGGACAACACTAAATCTACAGGTTTGGGAGAGGGGTTGACCGGCCATGCCCAGAAGCAAACCAAGAAGGAAAAAGAGGTAGAGCAAAGGACTAGACTCCATACTGGCACACCAAGCCCTGAGGATGATGGCCCTGCATGTAGCTACTAAGGCACAGAGAAGACTGTAGGGCCAACAACAGCTCTAGACATGATGTCCCCTTGCTGGAGCATACCATGACAGAAGCCAATACTGAGGACACACAGTGAGTGAGTCTGGTCTGACCACCCTCTCAATGGGGTGAACCCAAAGGGAACATAACAGATCAACAATGGGAGTGAAGCCAAGCCACAACCCCCCTGCGGAGCTCCCAAAATAGACTTCAAGCTAGGAGGGGGCAGTTCCTGGAACCCCCCAGGACCAGGGGAGAGATCATCATAAAGGTCAGCAGATAGACCTGGAATTATGTATGGTATTTTTTGTGGTTTTTGTTTGTTAGGTTTTTTTCCCTCTTTTTTTCAATCTTTTGTTTTCTTTTTGTTTTGTCTCTGTTATTGTTGTTTCCCCTACCAATATAAGATAGGGATGAGACGCAAGCCCTAGAAAAAAGCAACAGGACCAACAATTCTGGAGGGACCTGGGAGGAGGAGGCGGCAGGGAAAAGGAGAGGTGAGCAAACAATGCCATAGACAAGGGAACAACTAGGGAATTAAAAGCAATGATAAGGAGCAGAACATAGACATTAAAGTGGTGTTGGAGCAATAGCAATCTAGCTGAGAGGAATTACTAAGAGGCAGAAGAAAGGTGAACATGATGGTGGGGCAGGAGGAAGGTAAAGGAGATAGAGGAAAGATCTAGGGAGCAAAGCTATGGATAGAGGTATAAACATAGGTATGCATTAATGTAAATATATTAATTCATAAAAATAGAGGTATTAGCCTACATACATATAGTTTTATGGCAATACATTGAGGAAGTTGAACTTTGGGTCTCTGCTCAAGCCCTCCCTCAATGCAAGAACACTTAGCTCTAACAACCTGGCATTCTGTGATGCTCAACCTCCCAATGTGATTGCTGAAGAAATAATGGTTGCATAAAAATGTGAAGAAAGCTGATGATGCCTGGCTATAGCATCTGGAGTCTTAAATACTTGAAGTTAAACAAGCAGCAATCTAGCAGAGAAGCAACAAACCCACATGGAAGAAGCACACCAGCCTGTGCAATCATGAGATGTGGAGGGAATCAGGTAACAGGCATCAGAAGGCCCAAAACAAACAACACCCCCTCCCATATTGTTGGAAATGAGGGGGGTCAGAGCAGAGACCCAAACCCCATCTTAGACAATAGAGCATCACCTCACAGAAGGGTCACAACGAAGGGATGAGTCAACCAGGGCGCTGTATAGCACCGATGAAACAAGCAATATTCCTCTGGCTCTTTGAGGTTTCCTCACCTCCCACTATCATGACCCCATTTCTGCCTTTAATTCTGACTACACCAGAGCATATACATATACAGGTGAGAGCTCACAATACATGGAATCCAGGTCAGAAAAACCCTTCAGGAATAGATTGGGAGTAGCAATACTAGGAGGGTATGAGGAGGAGGGGAGGAAGGGGGATCATTGTGAACCAATCACAATGATTGATGCATAATCCGCCCCCCCCCCGGGGGGATGAACAGCAGAGGAGTGGGTGAAGGGAGACAGTGGTGTGTGTAAAATATAAAAACAGTAATAATTTATAATTTATCAAGAGGGTCACATGGGGGTAGGGGGAGGGAGGGGAAAAAAGAAGAGCTGATACCAAGGGCTCAAGTAAAAATTAAATGTTTAGAAAATGATGATGGCAACATATGTACAAATATGCTTGATACAATTGATGTAGGGAATGCTATAAGAGCCCCCAATAAAATGATTAAAAAAAGAAGAAAAGAAAACCTATATTAAAAGGTAAAAAACCAAAACAACAACAAAAGAAGAGTTACAGTCTCAGAAATGCAAAGGGACAGGTCTACCGTGGCCTATAGGTTCACTATGAGAAGGCCATACAGACATGGAATGAACTTTCATCCAAAGTATGTTCAATGAGTGATGTTGACGTCTATCATAAAGTATTTCTGGAAACAGAATCCAGGAGGCTTCTTATGGTTAACCATGTTTACAGGATTAACAATCTAGAGATGGCCTTTCTTTGTAGAGCAAATTTGACTACCTGGATCCCTGTTATACCATAGACATTGGAAGACAGTCATTATCTTCTTTTTTGGTATTGCAAATAATAGCCTCAAACAAGTCAGTCCTTCAAATTAAGATCTTAGAGATTTGAATTCTATGATTCAAACACGTGGTCAGCCAGGGGGACCAAGGAGCTTTGGAAAATCATAATTTGTGTTCGCAATCCTAGATTATCTTTAAATTACTTGAAAATTGTGGTGGGTGAAGATAACATAAAAACATGTGCTGCTGCTTTGAAACTGAATAGAGAGCTACTAGGTCAAGCAGATGTCAATAACATTTGATAGCAACCTAGGACAATATAGCATCTGTCTGCATCACTCCAGGAGGACTCTCATGTTAGTCCTCATCACTAAGTGACATGGATTTTCTAGGGAAAAATAAGACAAAGCAGGCATGAAAATTCCTCTGGACTCCTTTAACTTCCATAAAAATTCTCTCTCTCTCTCTCTCTCTCTCTCTCTCTCTCTCTCTCTCTCTCTCGTCTCTTAGCTACTCTTTCCAGTCCTCTTCACGGATTTTCCCCTTCCTGTGCCTACTCCTTCAATGTTGATGTCTCTCCAGAGCTTTCCTATGTCTCTTTGCTGACTGCACACATGTAGCCAGGGAACCTCACTCTACTGGCTTTCTATTTGCCATTGCACTCTTCTGGCTCTCCTTCTCTTTCTCCTGTGAGCACCAGAAAAACTATAAATAGAAAAATGCACGTGGGAGGCAAATTAATGGTTGTAAAGATAGCCAACACGTACCTCCTGGAACTTTGCTTTAAACACAGTACCTTGATTTTAGGCCAGTAAGTTCTGTGCTGGATTTATAACCTATAGAAGTGTATGACAATAATTTGTGTTGTTTGACATGTGGTAACTTTTTAGTGGGAACAATAGAAAATTGATATATACATTAGTGACATAGTGACATCTCAGGGAAGTAATATATGCTTTGTTCTCTTAAAACACTTTGTGAAGAATATTTTCAGAATTATAGAAGAGTTGATGAAATTATACAGTGTATACTAATATGTTCATCAATCACATTCTAAAATTAATGTTACTCTATTTATTTAATGTCAGTCTGCCCAGCTGCTTATCCTCAGTACCACATTTTTAATGCATTTCAAAGCACATCACAGATATCAGCAACCTTCATGATGATTATTAAAAAAAGTAGTAGCTACTTTCTTTGTATTGTAGCCACAAATTAATTACCTATGGATGTTCATAAAAGCAGAATGAGCTTACCACAGTGAGCACCACTTGTCCTGGATGAGACACCACCCACGTGGAAAAACGTTGGTTGGTCCACTCTTCGATTCCATGACTTACAAATCTACAAACAAAAAACGTTATTATATTGTGCACATCTGATCATTCATTTTGACCATTTAAAATGATCAAGCACGACAAGATCACAGGGAAATTTTCCTTAACTTTTTGTTCTAATTTAGGAGCTCTGGTGGTACTGTGCAGTAAGCACTGATCAACTAACTTCAAGGTCATTGGTTCAAATCCACCAGCCACTCAGAGGGAGGAAGATAAGGCAACCTGCTCCCATAGAGATTTAGTCTTGAAATATCCCTGTAGTGGGTCACTATATATCGGAATCACCTTGATGGCAGTATGTTTCATTTTTGGATAGTACTAAATAGAGTTAAAAGAGATGCGTTATTGGTAGGTGCCACTGAGTTAATTTCGACACCCAGTGACATTGTGACAGAATGGAATTGCCTTGGAGGGTTTCCAAAGCTGTGATCATTAAGGGAGCAGTTCACTAGGTCTTTCTCTGAGGAAATTTTGGTTGGGTTCAAATAACAACCTTTCCGCTAGCAGCCAAAAGCTTAATTAATATGCCACCAGGGCTCATGCTTAATGCATATTCCTTAAATTCCCTTTTAATATAATCTGTACTTTTCCAATCAGGCCATTGAGTTTCTGGGAAGGTAAAATATAAGTATGTTATGTTAGGAGATAACATATATTAACTTTAAATTGCTAATACTATCTATGACAAAACTAGTTATTAAAATTATTTCTGTAAGATAGAATACTAGACTGAAAGCACAAAGTGAATTTTAACAGAGAACTCCTGAATTTAGCTTTAAAAATAGTTTATAATGGAGAATGTAAGACTTGTGGAAAATGTCCACAAAAGATCAAAATTAGCACTCCCTGGGCGACATTGCAGCTGAAAGACACATGGAACTACACTAGTACCCTGAGCTGGAGAAGCCACATGGACCTACCCTGATGCAACCAGACCTCTGAAGCTAGCAAAGCCACGTGGAGACCCCTGCCAGTGCTGAGATGCTTACAACACCACTGGATCCAAAGACAGTCTACCCACTGGCCTGTGATTGTCCTTGCATTTGGCATCATTGCATGTGTTTTGTGAGTCTGAAGAGGACTTTATAGATTGGTATTAGACATATGGACTAATATAGGACTTATGGGCTTAGACTGGACTGGGTTGGGATGCTTTTTTAATCTATAATTACCCTTTATATAAAACTCTCTTGTATACACACACACACACACACACACACACAAATGTTGTGGTTTTCTTTATACAGACATTTAAAATTTCTATATCCAGGTAGTCAAACTGATACATCATTTGTGTTGGTTACCCTATCATTGATATCATGGCCCAGGAAGTCTCAACGCAAATATTCACTTACTTTCCTCTTATATGGATTTATATGGCTTCTTCCTCTTCTTTAAAAAAGGTATCTATATTAAACTCTAGTATAGAGTTTAGTATAGTAGGATACATATTATTATATGCCACACCCCCAACAACAACAAAAAAGTTGCTAGGAAAAATAAATTCTTTTTGAAAATCAAGTATTGTGTTAAATTGCCCAATGGTCAAGAATGAAAGTAAAAATTATCTCCCCCTGAATCTCAGTATGTAAGGGCACAAAGGTGAAAAGTTAAGACACTGGAAGACTAGAATAGAATTCTGAGTAGTTGCATAGTATAAATTTTAAAAAAAAGAAAAAGAAGTAGAATAAGGATTTATAAAATATAACAGAAAATATTTTAGAACATTTCCTTCTTTCTTTTTAAAAGTTTTATTAGCACTTCATCCACATGTCAATCAATTCAATAATTCAATCATATCAAGAACAGTTGTACAATTAGCACCATATTCAATTTTCTTCCTTATACTCATTGTTAATCATGTATTTTTTCAAATTGTGGCAAAAATATACACAACAAAACAGTTTCCAAACCCATACTTTTACTTGTATAATTCAGAGCCATTGATTATACTCTTGATGTTGTGCAACCATTTTTCAGATCCTTTTCCAAATTATTCCATCACCATTGATATAAACTCAATGCCCCTCAGCAACACCTCTTTCCTCTTCACCCATGGTAACCATTGGTCAAGTTTGGTTTCCTTCCTTCTTCTTTATCTTTTTTTGGTGTTTTTTAAAAATATAGTATTCACATCATATACTTTCATGGTTAAGTCACTTTTAAAATAAGTTGTATAAAATGTGCTTGATACAAAGGATGACTGTATGGATTGTTATAAGAGCTGTAAGAGCCCCCAATAAAATGATTATAATAAAAAATGAGTTGTATAAACATAATGATAATCAGTTCTAGTGTTCCTTCCCCCTTTCCACATTTATTGCTTACTCCTCAAATCTGCTCACCCTCCCCATCTCTCACCCTGCCCCCACATCCTGAATAAGCCATTGCATCAGTTACTATTTCTATGCACCTACTTTTGTGCTTCACAAACTGGGAATACCAACAGAAACAATAAAAACCAAAATAAAATGGTAAGAATAAAATAATAATAATATAAAGATTAAAATAAAATGAAAAATAAAGAGTAAGAAAGAAAAGACCATCATCAACAATTTTAAAAACCAGTGGAAAAAAATGTTGCTTCATGGAACAAGCAAGAAATACTTGAGCTTAGAATAAAAATTCAGGTTGGGTTTAGAGGGAGGTCAACTGACCAAATGTCAAATTATACCACGTTCAATCCACCATAATCAACTTTATAACAATCTCTGTTTGATATTAAAGCTGTTGAATCCCTTGCCTGTGGCTAGAAGGGATCTGCCAGAGGCTTAATCTGACCAGATAGTCTGCAGATGGATTTTGGATTCCCACTGTCTTTCATAGCCTTCTACAAAATTGGGTATTCACATCATACCTGAAATTAGTCAAGCACAAAGGACAGATACTGTATGAAACCATTATCATAAAAGTCAAGGACAATATTTCATTACTAAAAGGAACATTCTTTGATGAGCTCCAGGAATGCTAGAGGAGGGGAATGAGAGACTAGAGTTACAGACTAGAGGGTGGATAAATGATAACTGAGGTGAAAGAAAAGCAATATATAAAGGGAGGTTAGGAAAAAATGATGGATAAAGTGGGAAACATTGGAGGGTTTGCAATGGTTAAGGATAAAAAGAGGCAAAAACTATTATATACAAAATCTGGGAATGGTAGGGATCTATGAGTAGATGCTCAGAAAGACATGCAGGCTGAACAGATAGCAGAGGGAAGGTCGGCATGTAGATATAGGTTTGTATGAGGGTATTTATATATGTACATTCACTTTTTCTGAAAATATATCAATGAATGTGTGGAACATATAGGGCACAAAAGTATGAAAGCTTCTTAGACATAAACAAATGAGTTGCTGGGCTGGGGAGTCAGGACCATAATCTCGAGGGACACCACGATCAAATGGCATAACACAGTTCACAAGGACACTATTCTCCCTCCTACTTTGGGAGTAATGACTAGGCTCTCCTAAGCTTGTGAACAGCCAGCCAAGGAGCCACTCTTGGCCTCTCCCCTTCGGAGGAAAGAAGAGTGATCAAGTAAACAACATACAAACAATCCACGCAGTAGATTAATGGACCACATAAGCAAAAGTCTCCACAACCCTGAAGCCAGAAGAACTGGATGGCACCCTGTTACCACTACCAATTATTTTGAAAAGCATCACATTAAAAGTTATGGGCAAGAGTAGGATAAAAATGTGGAGCAGAACTCAAAATGAGAAAAAGATAGCAAACTGACTGTGGGACCCCTAAGTAAGATTATGTATAGCCCTTACCCTTACAGTTTGGAAATGAACTCACTTTCCACTTGAATGATCAACTTTTTAAGATCAAAATGGAAGCATTTACCTAAGGATAATGTTGAAGAGTTAAGAAAATAGGTGTATTGGAAACAGGAAAGAAGTGGGATTAATCATGGTTCATTGAGGGGATTGCAATGCATGAGTTAAATCGACAAGATGGATTGACATAGTGGCTGCACTAGTGGGTTCAAACGTAAGGGCAGTGAGAGGATGGGACTGGGTAGGGCTTTATTCTGTTGTACATAGGGCCGCTATGAGTTGGAATTGACTTGATGCCATCTAATGACAATTACAACAGCTAAATGATAAAGCATGGAAAACAAAGGAAATTTGTCACAAAATCATCATGGGCATCACATCAACAGACAGGACCACAAAATCAGGAAAGGGACCACATTCATGCACTATTGCAGATTAGAAAAACTTACAATGTTTATATCTTCTGTATACCAAAAAGCCCAAACTCACTGCCATAGAGTTGATTACGACTCACAGGGACCCTATGGGACAGAGTAGAACTGTCCTGTGGATTTCTGAGACTGTAAATCATTATGGCAGTAGAAAGCCTCATCTTTCTCCTGAGCAGCTGGTAGTTTCAAACTACTGAACTTACGGTTAGCAGCCCATATGCCACTGGGCTCCTTAACTTCTGTAGAACTACGTCAAAATATATATAAAGTCATTCACTCTAAAAACAAAATTGTCTATTTTTAATACTGTGGTTGCTTGCATGTTACTTTCATGCTGGAAGCTATGTTGCCTTTATTTCAGATACTAGCAGGCTTACCCAGGTGAATAGGTTTCAGCAGTGCTACCAGAGTATGAGCAGATTATAAAGAAGGAATATGCTCTCCACCTTTGAAGGAGTAGTGGCAGAAAACCTTATGAATAACATCAGAACATTGTGAACAAATATTGTGCTAGCAGGTGAGCCCGTCAGGTGGCAAAACACTCAAAATACAACTGAGAGAGCATTGCTTTTTCAAAGTACAGTCGATGATGTAGGTGGAGTGAAGCTTTTTTTTTTTTTTTTTTTTGCCGAAGGGGCACAGCTTAAAATGAAAAGAAGCAGTTTCAAATATCTATTAATAATTAGAATGTGGAACACACAAAGTATAAATCTAGGAAAATGAGAAGTCATCAGAAATGGAATGGAAAATATAAGCATAAACATTGATGTCCTAGGCATTAGTTAGCTAAAGGACTGTGTTGGTCATTTTAAATCAGACAGTCATATGGTACTATGCTATAATAACAACTCAAGAGTAATGACATATTTATGATCTACCTTGAAGTATAATTCTATTTGTGAAATATGTTTATGCATATGTGTTAGGCTGGGCTGTCTAGAGAAACAAGCCAGTGACACTCATCTATGTACAAGAGAGATGTTGTTATCAAGAAACAAGTGTACTTTAAGAGGGCACCTCAGCCCAGTCCAATTCAAGTCCAATGCTTGATGGGGCTCTCTTCAGACTCAGGTAGCCGCAAGCCAGTGATGCTGAAAAGTTACACAGGAGTCCAGACATCACAGACTGGTGAGTGCAGAGTCACGTGGATCCAAGGCTGGTGGAAGCATGGCAGGGCACCAACAACACACAGGGTCAGGTGGCCCACATGGGGCCACCGCTGGAGGTAGACACAGAGTCCCAATGAAGTCCCAATGAGGAGGAAGACAAAGGAGCAGAGAGGATGCACCTCTCTTTGATCTTGTTCTTATGCAAAGGGCCGCATCCCCAAAGAGATGTCATCAAGTTACTACTTCATTGACAGGATAAACTCCAAGCCTAGCCAAGAGTGTCTAATTAACATAATATGTAACCACCACAGCATCCAAAGAAATCCAAGTAATGCAATTACTATTCAAAGTTATACATCAACCAATGTGTGTAAATTTCAGCCTGAAATTGACCAGGCATACAAGATTCATTGATACTTATTGGTGATTGGAATTGTAAAGTTGGAAACAAAGGAATGAATCATAGTTGGGAAATATGGTGTTGGTGATAGAAACAAGGATAAGAATTTTGCAAGATCAACAACTTCTTCATAGAAAAAAATCTGTTTTCAACAACATAAAAAACTCAAAAACTCACTTCCATAGCAACTGCATAGGATAAGGTAGAACTGCCCCTGTGGGCTTCCAAGAATGTAACTCCTTACAGAAGTAGAAAGCCTTGTGTTTCTCTCTTCAATAACATAAAAGAAAATAATACACCTGGACTTCTCCAGATGGAACACACAGAATTCAAATTGACTACATCTATGGGATGAGGCAAGGAAAAGTTCATCAGCGGTGAAAGCAAGGCCAGTGGCTGATTTTCAAACAAATCATCAATTGCTTCTAGCTCAGTTCAAGTTGAACTTGAAGTCGAATAAAATGAAAATAGGTCCATGAGAGCCAAAATACAACCTTGGGAATCTCTGACCTGCATTTTGAGAACATTTCAAGAATAGAGTTGACTCTTTGAACGCTACTGATGGAAGACCCAAGCTCTGGCATCACATCAAGAATACATACATTAAAAAAGTAAAAGCTCATTAAAAAGACAGGAAAGAAAAAGTTTAAAGAGGATGACAGAAGAGGCTCTGAAACTTGCACACAAATGTAGAACGCTAAAAGGAATTGAAGAAATGATGAAGTCAAAGAGCTGAACAGGAAATGACCAAGGGCAGCTTGAGACGACAAAGTATTCTACTGAACTATGCAAATATAACGAGAATAAAGGACTGAAGTAAAATCACATCTCAAGTTGCAATATTGAAAGAGGCAATGGGCAAAAGATTGAACAATGCAGAGTTAATGGACAGAATACATAGTCACTATACCAAAAATAACTGGTCAACATTCAACCATTTCAGGAGTAGTGTATGATAAAAGAACCAATGATGCTGAAGGAAGAAATCCAAGTTGTACTGAAGCATTTGTGGGGAAAAAAGGCTCTAGAATTGATCAAATACCAACCAAAATGTTTCAACAAGTTGATCAGGCACTGGAAGCACTCACTAGTTCATTCTAAGAAATGTGGAAGACTAAGGTGGACCTGCCCTAGACCAGGCCAACTGGATGAAAGATAGCCACATTTGTATGCATTCCAGAGAAAGTGACCCGGCAGAATGCAGAATTTATTGAACAATATGATTAATATCACATGCAAGTAAAATTTTGCTAAAAATCATTCAACAACAGTTGCAGCAGTACATTGACAGGGAGCTGCCAGAGATTCAAACTGGATGTAGAAGAGGATGTGGAACAAGGGATATTATTGTTGAATTCAAATGGACCTTGGCTGGAAGCAGAGCATACTAGAAAGATGCTTACTTGTGTCTTATGGGCTATGCAAAGCCATTGGGTGTGTGGATCATAACAAATTATAGATAGCATTGAGAAGAGTGGGATTTCCAGAACAATCCATTGTGCTCACGCAGAACCTTTACATGAACCAAGAGGCAGTCTTTTGAACAGAGACTACTGAGTGCTTTAAAATCAGGAAAAGTGAATGTCAGGGTTGAATCCACTTACCATACTTTTTCATTCTTTATGCTGAACAAATAATCAGAGAAGCTAGATTTGACAAAGAGGAATGAGCCATCAGGATTGGACGAAGGTTTATTAACCACCTTTGATATGCAGGTAATATAAGCTTGTTTGCTGAAAGCGAAGAGGACCTGAAGCACTTGCTGTTGATGATGAAGGACTATAACTTTCAGTATGGGTTACAACTCAATATAAAGAAAAGCCAAATTCTCACAACTGGACCAAATAGAGGACCTCATGATAAAAGACGGAAGTTGTCAAGCATTTCATCTGGCTCATGGGAGCAGGGTCAAGATTTACATTAGGCAAATCTTCCACACAAGACCTCTTTGTAGTGTTGAAGAGGAAGAATATTACTTTGAGGACTAAGGTGGACCTGCCCTAGACCAGGGCGTTTTCAATCACCTCATCTGCATGTGAAAGTTGGCCATTGAATAACCAAGATGGAAGAATCCATGCATTTGAATTACGGTGCTGAAGACCATTGAAAAGTGCTATGGACCACCAGAAGAAGGAACAAATCTGTCTCCGAGAAGTTCCGCCCAAATGTTCCTTAGGAGTGAAGCTGAGGAGATTTCTCACAAAATTGGGAAATGTTATCAGGTGAGACCAGTCCCCGGAAAAGGATATCATGCTTTGAAAGGTCGAAGGGCAGGGAAAATGAGGAAGAGCCACAATGAGATGGATTAATACAGTGGGAGAGAGGGGAAAAAATGAGGGGCAGATACGAGGGGCTCAAGTAGAAAGCAAATGTTTTGAGAATGATGAGGGAAACAAATGTACAGGAGTGCTTGACACAATGGATGTATGTGTGGATTGTGATAAGAATTATATGATCTCCCAATTAAATGATTTAATAAAAAAATAAAATTAAAAAACAATACAGTGGTGGTAACCATGGACTCAAGCATAGCAACAGTGCAGATGGCACCAGATGAAGAAGGATTTTGTTCCTTCATATGTAGGACTGCTATGAGTTTGGACTGATGAGTAGGCACCCAACAACAACAAATAAATCAAAACAGGACACACCCTGCCATCTAGTAGATGATGGCTCATTGTTAGTCTTTATCAGCAGCCCAATTCCTAACTCACAGTGCGACCAGAAATTCTTAATTTAGCAAACTGAAGGGAAAACAAGCGAAGTCACAAGCAGAAGCTTGGTAATTGGAACTGCAAGATGTAATATAGAAACAGATACTAGCCAGACAATGTAGAAATCATACACAGAACTTCATCTGTCTATAGTTGCTCCATGCCAACAGCCTTCAGGTATTCAGAGCATACCTGAGGCTCCCCCCTTTCCCCCAATTTAAAAATTTTAAAATTTCCCCCAACTTTCCTACTCCTTTGCCTGTCTATGAGTCTTCCAGAGTTCAAGATGGTGGCGGAAACCTTTGCTATAGCCGGCTTCGAATAAACAGTCTTTGTTCTCACGTGGGTGTTCTTTGTCTGTTTCCACAAAACAATATGCAGTAGGATGACTGAAAGGTATCTAAGTGTAAAAGTAGTATTCTCAAAATGTGTGTTGAAAGGCAGTGATCAGTTAACTTATTACAGGAAAGTAGCGCTTGCAAAGGATTAATTGAAGGGAATTTAATGAAATGAAAGCAGGGCTAAGGGAACCTGCAGCACTGATGAAGAGCCAGGGTCTGGCAACCAGGAGAAGCCATTCTCATGCCTAAGCTGAAAGGGGCACGAGGAAAGAACTATGTAACTAGAAGCTGGTAAGAACTGAAGACTTTGAAAAGGGACTGTGGCTTGAGGTAAAGGGACACACAACCAAATCAATTGCCATGAAACGGACTCTGACCCATGACAACCCATGTAGATCAGAGCAGAGCTGCTCCATAGGATATTCAAAGGGTCATTTTTTGAATGGAAACCAGTTATTTCCTCTGGATGTACTGGACTTCCAACTTCAGGGGCATCCGTCCATCATGTTAACCAATCCCACCACTCAGGGATCTAGCTTCTGCCCAAACTATCAAGCTCACTTGCCATCGAGTTGATTCCAGTTCACAGCAACCCTATGGGACAAAATCAAAGTGCCCTGTGGCTTTCCAAGACTGTCAATCTTTAGCAGCTGGCGATTTCAAATTGCTGAACTTGTGGTTAGCAAACCAGTCTGTAACCCACTTCTCCACTAGAGCTCCTGCCCAAACTACAGCAGAGCAGAAAGGGAGCATCTCATTTGGATCCACCAATGGAACTCCAAGGGATAAAGGAATCCAGTTATACATTTCATGGGCCTGAGGGTCCCAAGTACATACAAGACAGAAAAGGGGGGGAAAAAGATGAACCGGAACTGGCAAAAATCACCTCCACCCATCAGAGAATAAAAGTAAATGGTAAATATAAAAAAATACAAATATCTCTATTACTATTACTATTATCTATATAGAGATTTCATCTTGCTTAGATCCAAATCAATGCTCACAGAATTAATAGTTATGAGATTAAAAAAAAAACCCACACCACATTGGGTAAATCTGCTGCACAAGACCTCTTTAGAGTACTGAGAACATTATCTTGAGGATCAACGTACTCTTGGTCCAAGCCCTGGTATTTTCAATTGCCTCATATGCATGTGAAAGTTGGCAATTGAGTAAAGAAAACTGGGTTCATTTGAACTGTGGTGTTAGTGAAGAATATTGGAAAGTGCTACAGGCTGCCCAAAGAATAAGCAGATCTGTCTTGGAAGAAAGGACAGCTAGGGTGCTCCTTTGAGGCAAGGATGGAGACACTTTGTCTCATGCTCTTGGACATATTATCAGGATAGTCCAGTTCTTGGAGAAGGACATCATGCTTGGGAGAGTGGAAGGGCCGTGAAAGAGAGGAAGGTCTATAAAGAGATGGATTGATGCAGTAGCTGCAACATGGGGCTAAGACAGGAGGACAATTCTGAGGACGGTGCAGGACCAGGCAGTGTCTGTGCTGTTGTGCACATAGGGTCGCTGTGAATCGGAAGCAACTCGATGCATCTTCCAACAACAACATTTTAAAGGAGAAAATATGGCTTACCATACTAAGTGAATAAAAAAGGGTATACATTGGAAAACTGGAAAGCTCAACATCAACAGATTTATAAATGATATCCACAGATTAAAGGTAAAAGAATATTTGATTTTCTCAATAATAAAAAGCATCTGATGTGATCTAACATTCTTCAATTAAAAAAAGACCCTTGGCAAGCAGCAATATAATACAACATCTTTACTTTGATCAGACATATGCTCCAGAGTCTAAACAACTTAATAAATGATGAAACATTAGAAAAATTCCCAATACTATTAGGAACTAAAGAAGACTGTTCACTGCCATCTCTACATTTCAGGGCTGTATAAAAGTCATCTGCTGAAACAACACAGAAAGGAAATTCTTCTAAAAATTATAAAGACAGAGATAGGACTATTATAATTAACACATGATAGGATTAGCTAACCAGAAAAGTGTCAGGGCAACAAATGAAAAACTGTTCATCTTTCTTATTGGATGTATTTTGGGGAAATTCCTCACTTCCAGAAGATGGGTCTCATTACACCATCTCAGGGAGAACATGTGGGGCAAAGTAGAGTGTTTGTGGTTATTTTGAAAGTAAATAAAAATTGGCTCTCTTCTAGAAACCTTCTGCTGGTATTCAGGACATTATTCACAAATATGGATATTCAAACTTATCCAGGATCCATAGCTTTGGCATCACCCACATAAATCGGAACTGCAGTGAGACGGCACTAGCCACAGTGGCTTTAAAATTTCACTCGCGGAGCCTCTTTGTTTGCGTAAACGAATAGAATAATAGGTTACTATATAGTTTTGAAAATGGTAAAAAGAATAAGTCAAAAGAACAATTCCAGGAAACAAAAGTGGAATGAAAATGCAAAGCGAAGTGGGCTGGAACCGGGGACCTGCTGAACTCTTAGTCTTTTAAAAGCAGAGACAGGTGGCCAGCAGTTCAGCTTCTGGCCAGTTTTCAGACACACATGAATCTCAAGCTACATGAGACTTATCTGGTTGATGACCATGGTTATGCTCTATGAAACGAGAAGATTAAAGATGGTCACATTCCACTGTGTCACGCGGCACCATGTTCCATCGAAATCCCTTTCAGAAAGGACTTTACGTCTCTTACCTCTCCGTAGGCTAATATTTCTCACTGAGAGAACTGAGCTAAACAAGTCTATATCGCCATAATAATCTTAAGGTTCGAAATGGCACTTACTTTTTTTTATGCATGATTAATCTCTTCAATGATGTATAAAATAATGCAGGTATAAAAGGCTTTGTAACAGAAGGCTATTAAAGCCTGAAAACCAGTAGACACTTTGAATCCCAAAGCCAAGCAAAAGGGAAAAGGTGTGATTCAGAAAGCGATGGATGGTTGGAGCTCACCCAGTGCTCTGCAGGACAAACGCCAGGCAGTCTGCTCCAGAAACTATTACAGTCCCAAAAATTCCACCATGCGGGGCTGCCCTGAGTCCCAATAGACCCAAAGGCACCCCACAACAGAGTTGGGAGAATATAATTCAAGAATGTTTCTGGTAATAAAGAATAAGAGTTCCCATATGGAAAGGTCTAGCACAGTAAATGAAAAGACTCACGGCAATTCACATTATAGCGAGATCTCAAAACACTGGGAATAAAGAAGTACGGCCAGGGTGTCCCTTTAGATGCAAGGACTGCAAGACTTCATCTCCCGCACTGTGCAGATGCGACGTGCCCGGCGGGAACAGTCAGTGGAGGAGCGCATCCTGTTTGGTAAAGAGGAAGCCGTCCGACAAGGTGGGCTGTCACAGTGGCTGCAACGATGGGCCAGCTTGAATACAATGGTGAGGATGGCGCAGCGTCAGGCAGTGCTTCCTACTGTTGTTAGGTGTAGGAAGGGACTTGCTGGCACCCACTAACAGAAACAAGGAGTGCACCCTAAAAGTCCATCTTCACACAGTTTGGATTAATGTAACTGAGCTGATTAAACCTGAGGTGCATGTAGTCTCCATTTCTCTAGCACCCCAACGGCGAAGTGTTCCCTCCAGCTCTGGGAGGAAGCTTCTACTGCCACGGCAAGCTGAATTTGAGTCGGCACTTACTTTTTTAACAAGTCGAACATGCTCTTTTCTACGTTTACTAGCCACTGCTCGACGGCACTTCGTATTCGAATCTTCCTGCAATGAAAAAACGGAAGGCCAAGTGTTTTTATCCATTTCATTGCGTAGATGAAGCTATAGGCTGAGTACATTTTTAACATAGTTTTGTAATAGTTATAGGCCAAAGGTCTACAATCCTATAGTATCTTTTCATTTCTCTAGATCTTAATTTGGAAAACAAAATATTTTTATATTCCCCATTGGATCTCTTAAACCTCAAACTTAGGTTACAGCGAGGCTGGGCTTTTGATAGATCGGAAGAATCGGGCACAGTCTTTTAAAAGCAGCTTCTACCAGGAACTACATGGCGGAGGTTAGAGAGCCTTCGCTGAGGTTGGCAAATTCGGAGTAAATTCCGACTCAGAGCAGCCCTGTAGAACAGAGTAGAACCGCCCCTGTGGGTTTCGGAGGCTCTAGATCTTTACGCACACAGGAAACCTCGTCTTTCTCCCTCAGACCAACTGGTAGTTTTGAACTGCTGCCTTGTGGATAGCAGCCTCACTTGCCACCCACTGCGTCACCATTACAAGACCTAGCTTGTGACCACCCTTTGGAGTCAGTCAAAACACAATCAGGAGTCCGTGGTCAGTGGAGGCAGCAGCCACCGCAGGCCCCGAGCAAACTCCCTTCATCTAAAGAAGGCAAACTGGGAGCAAGCGCTAAAAGGAGAGGAGAAAGCAAGGCAGCTGTCTCATGACAGAGTAAAAGGAAGTAGCCAACTAGACAGAACCAGGAGTGTGAAGAGGCCGTCTTCACTTTTAATGAAAGCAAAGGCGATAACAGTGCTCACTGCGTAAAGTTAGACCTTCTTTGCATAAAGACCCGATCTTGGAAGAAATGGTTGAACAAACTTCTTTGGATCTAGCAGCCATTACTAAGAAGAAATGTTACATAATGGGGTCTTACAAGACATAAACACTTAGTTTGTAAAATGTATATCCTACTTTGGCAGCATAAGACTCTCTCCTTCTGCAGAGATGAGCATCATGACAGCGGGAGGGCCGATTTCCTGTTTGTATATCATCAGCTGTTTTATATTTTCAAAGCATTTATCAAGATGAGGCTGTAAATCAGAAGCACATGTAAGGGTCACTCTGCAATCCTGCTCTGGACCAGAAAGAACATTGCTGAGCAGAGCTTAATGCATTACCTGCACAGACTCAGGATTTTTACTGGAAGCTAGAATGTGAAGAAGTTCAGCGTTGCTGAGAAAGTAAAATCGTGGAAAAATCATTCTTTTCGTTTCCAGGTAGTCCTGTGCAGAATCAAAAGGAATGTCATTCAGAACATATATTTACGAGCTATATCACATTCTGTTTTGAGCCCACGTTTACAGAGAAAAGTCACAGGATTAAACTTGCAATACAAATTTGCTTTCAGCCAAAATAACAGCCTATGCTCAGTGAAAGCTATATTTAACTTGCTAAAGATAATTTTTAATAAAGCAAAACAAATAAAAACACAAACCAAAATAAAAACAAAATCCTTACACACCCACTCTCACATACACATCCCGTCTTAGTAGTGACCGTTAAGAAAGCACTGTACTTTGATCTTAGCAGCAGTGTTTCCCCAAGCTCCAAACTGCTGATGCTTATTTCCCTACATGTGGCAATGTCATCTTACAGGGAAAAGCATGTCAGCATGTGACCACATCCTACTACGCAAAGAATACCTGCATTTCCTCTCCAAAATTGAGCTGCATTCGTGCCAGTCTTTTAAAGTCTTTTCTTTGTTTTCAGAAGGTGCCAAGGCTATCCATTTACCCTGGCTCTGACAGTGTGGAAGTTAACTCACCTGGCTCTGACAGTGTGGAAGTTAACACACCTGGCTCTGACAGTGAGGAAGGTAACACACCTGGCTCCGACAGTGAGGAAAGTAACACACCTGGCTCTGACAGTGAGGAAGGTAACACACCTGGCTCCGACAGTGTGGAAGTCAAAACACTTGGCTGAAGAGCCCCTTTTTTTTCCTCTTTCCACTAAATGGTCTGACCTTCCTAGTCAAAAGTCAATGGACCATAGATCTGTAGGATTATTTCTAGATTCTCAATTCTACTCCATTGGCCTATGTATTTTCATCCTATCAATACCAACCTGTTTTGATTACTGTAGCTCCATAGTATGTTTTGAGATCAGTAAGTATCAGTCTTCCAAGTTTATTCTTCAAAATTAGTGCTGGCCTCTTGGCCTCATATAAAATTAAAGATTGACTTTTCCATTTTCTGTCAAGAATACTCTTGGAATTTTTATCAGAATTGCATTGAATCTACACATCGCTTCGTTCTTTATTTATCAACAGTTTTATTGGCATATGATTCACATATTGTACAATTGAAAAGTTCAATCACATTCAGAAAAATTGGATATTTATCGCCACAACCGGTTTCAGAACGTTTTCTTCATTCTTGTATTGACAGTTATGAGTTCCTCATTTCCCCCAGCCTTCTCTGCCACACCCCGAGGCATCAGTAATCTAGTTGCTGTCTCTATAGATTACCTATCTTGGATTTCAATATAGGAAAACAGTAAAAAACAAACAACTGAACAACCACAACTAACAAGAATAACAAAGTATAACAGATTAAAAACCTCTTCAAAAGAAAGCTGAAGATTAAGAACTAAAACAAATATAAAGGGATCATCAGGGAGATCAAATGACAGGCGGCTAAATTTTAACTGAACTGCGTCTGCAACAGTCCCCCTTCCAATTCATTGTGCATCTTAGCGAGGCTCCTCACACACGCTCACAAGAGATGCACCAGGGGATCAATCCACTATTCACTATTATTTTTTTTTAAATGGAAAGAGTTTTTAAAAGGGTCAGAAGGGAGATCAATTGATAAGATATTCTATTTTGACCCATGTTTGCCATAATCTACTTTGCAATGATCTCTGTCTGATGGAAGGGCTGTTCACATCCGCCAACTATGATTCGAGAAGATTCACCCGAATCTTAACACATGTGTGAACTCTGCAAACAGATCTGGGGCTTCCACTGCCATCCGGAGCCTTCTGAAAACCAGGCGCTCACGATTTAAGCCCTGATACCATTCCTTCCTTCCGCTGTGGATCGCATTATTTACAATCCTTGGGTCGCACAGGCTGGTGTGCTTCTCCATGAGGATACCTCAGATGAGGAAGACCGAACAAGAAAAGATGCATTTGAATTGTGGGACTGGAGAAGAAAATGGAAAGCGCAGTTGTCGGATAAAATGTTCTCTATAAGCTTATTTGGTCAAATTGGTTTATCTGTCATACCACAATAGCTACCGCGTTGTGATATTTCTTTACCTTTTGATTTCCTCTGATAGATTTTGGGTTTTATAGTAGCGGAGAATATCCTTCTAGTCCCAGTGCATAGCAGCAGTGATTGATAGACATGAGATACTCCATTCATTGTTAAATGGAAGGCTAGTGGTTTATAAAGATCCTTAGTAATGCTTAACAGATATGCTAGTAATAATTGGAAGGCCTATTCTAATGATAGCCCCCCAAATTAGCTTCTATGAACCGGAATCTTTCTAGGTGACCCCCTTAGAATTGCTCCCGAATAAGGATTTGCAATGAAGAAGTCCTTCCTGGACATAGAACTTTCTCCAGGTTATAGCTATCAGAGACAAATATTCAGGGGGTTGGGGGAGAGAAGTCATCATAACTAATACTATGTATTCATCAAGGAAAAAATGATGAACTCCTGAAGAAAAATAAAACTGTATGTCACAAATCTTTTATATTAAATCTGGTGTTTAAGAATATGTATTGTAGCTGAAAATGTCATAAAATAAATAATCAAATAATAAATTTCAGCCTTTTCCTGAATTTATCAGCTTAACAATATTGATAATGCTAATTTAAAAAAAGTAAGTGCTTTTGCTCACTGCTTTCTTTCATTTAGAAAAAAAAAACCTTTCAAGAGAGGTACTACAGTTATTTCCAATTTCAAAATACGGGAAACTCGTTAGCTACTTAGTGTCAGGTCCTTTAGATGGTTTCATTCACTGTCCGTCCCTTTGAAAGTAAACTCGGTAGCACTAGAGAGGATGACTATTTGAAGTAATGTTGCGGCTACAGTAGTCCCGGCAGCCCGTGTTTCAATTAGTTTGTGCAGTCAGCTACATTACATCTAGTAAAATGAAATAATTCTCCACTTTAGCATCACTGTAATTTTACCTCCAGACTTTTTTTGATGCTTTCAAGATGCATATTACATTTTTTCAGAATTTCAAGAATTCTTGCAGAGGTTGTTATTTGCAAAGCTTCCAGTTTGTTTTGTACTTTTGACATGACATCTTTCCATATAGAAATCACCTTTGAGAAAAGTTTTGCTTCCGATGGAAGCTGCCTTTAGAAATAAAATTAGAGATAATTTTATTTAGGGGTGAGCACTGTATTACAAATGTATATTCTACTTGCATTTTCAACAGAATTCTTAGGTTAAATAATCTTTCATCTTATTTTTATACATAAGTTATAATGTTCTGATGTTATATTTTTGTGCTAAATCATTAGGATATTTGTGAATGCCTATTATGTACAGGTGTTTTACATAGTATTAAAGACAAGCATAATTAGATAAGACATACAGAATCTTAAACAAGGTGCCAGGAAATGATGCAATATAATAAGGTTTTTTAAGATCTTATCGATCTTACACAGGTATAAGATTGTTGCGTACACATTTTACAAATTATAAAATAAGTGGAAAGTGCTTTGCCTATGCTTATAAGTAGATTGTTTTAGAGTTTTCGTTGAGGAAATGAATCCTCAAGGATTACAGAAATCAAGTGATCCACTGTGCATTCTAACCTGCATATACTTTTTTACCTTTGTATTTCTAAAGAATAAAAGATTGGTTCAAGATAAAGCCAATTCCTTTGACACGTCATCCATTCCTCAAGAGTGTAAGAGAAGAGAGTCAAGTTTTCATCCCATGCTTCCACCAGATCCTGCAATTATAAACACACATACGCAAACTCTAAATATACTGATCCATACGAGTCACATAATGAAAACTGAGATCAAAGTGATGAACAGTCACTGACACACAGAAAGTAGTAGATGGAAGCTCACATAAATGAATATAAGTTTGACTAGTTTGGAGATCATTTTAAAGTGCCTTGTCCATTGAATTTTCTCTTATTATTATAAAATATACAAATCTCTTTAGAAAATGTTTGGACTATTTACATGTATTTATAGAAATTAGGATGATAGCCTCCCACTCGACTTACTTCCCACTTCCTGTCAGATCAAGCACGCCAGAGTTTGGAATGCATGTTCATTAGTCCTCTTTAAGCACTGTGTGTGTGTGCACTTGTGTGTGCATGTGTGTATACACCCTCACTAATATTCTACATAAAGAAACCATACTTTATATGTTATTCTGGAGCTTTCTTTTTTCACACAGTAGTGTCTTTTAGAAAGGTACAAGTCAGTATTTAAAGTTTTTCCTCATTTTCTTATTATGGATCTATTAAGTTTCATTATATGGATATGATTTTTTCCCAAGTAAAATATATGCAACACTGTGATTTCACTCCGTCTTTGTGACTCCTAGATGGAGCAGGTGAGTTGTCAGCTGGCCTGACCCGGCATGGCCATTTTGAACTTCTGCAAGCTGGTTTAACTAGAGTCATCAATCTACTAATCGGGTCCACTCCCCCGGCACCAAAGAAGTACCCACATGGTGGTAGTGACCAGAACGGTGCAGTCCTACCCTTGTTCCCCACAGGGTCCCAGTGACCAGAAGCATGGTCGGTCCCCACTCACCCACCTGATAGCCAATGATAAATACCCTTGCAGAGCCCCTGTTCCAGCTGAGATAGAAAGCAAATTCTCATGGATATCCTGGTTTCAGACCAGTGGAAGGCACCGTGTTGGATGGAAACATGGCTCCACGCACTCGTGAGTGGGCAGAACCCCCTTCCAGGCCCAATTGCTCTGTCTCCAATCACCATCTGAGTTTGTCTCAACTCCTCATTAAATGAGAAAGAAATGAGGTCTTTAACAAACGAGACCATCAAAAGTGGATATCCATTTGTAGAACAGTTACACAGGATCCGTATCTCACACTATACACAAAGACAAACTCAAGATGGACCAAAGATCTCAATATCAACACGAAACCACAGAGATCAACTTGATAAAATAGGGGCAAAACTAATAAATGGTATAAGTACACTATCAAACATAGCTGAATACACATACACAGAAGAATACAAACGAGATCATTGGAATAGCTGAAAAACTAAGTACAATTAAGTGCATCAGAATATTTCATCAAAAGAGTAAAAAGAGACCCCACAGATTGGGGAAAAACGTTATCAGTTATATACCAGCCAAGGGGCTAGTCTAAAAATATATAGAGAAAAACAGCATTGCCTCAAGAAGAAAAAGATAAATAACTCAGTATGCAAAGGTCAGAGGACAGTGAAGACACCTCCCTAAAGAAGACATTTAGGTTGTCAACGAGTATAAGAATAAATACTTGCACTTATTAGTCATTAGAGAGATGATTATCAAAACAATATTGAAATATCATCTCACTCCAGCATTAATAGCAAAATTCAAAAAAACAACAGTGCTGGTGAGGGTGTGGAGAGACTGGAACCTTGACACACTATTGCTGGGCTGTCAGATGGGGCAACTACTGTGCAAACAACACGGTGCTTCCCAGTGGAATACTACTCTTCACTAAAAAGCAATGACAAAACTATGAAACACTTCATGGCCTGGATGGTCCTGGAGACCATTATGCCAAGTGAAATGAGCTCATTACAAAAGGACAAATATTATATGAGACCATGGTTATAAGGGGAAAAGGCCAAGATGAAGACTACCATCCCCAAAGGAACTGACGTGCAGGAGTGCCAGGCTGGGGAAGGAGTAAGTGAGGGAAGAAAGAGCAATGGGCAGACTTTTTATGGGCGTTAATGTGGATGACATGGAAGACAATCATCCACAAGAGGGAGAAGAAATAAAGGCCGCAAAGATCTCCCTTGGCATACATTATCAGTGATAGGATAATATTCATATGCCTTGAAGAAAAAGCAGCATTGGCACTGATGGTAAATTACATGGTTTATAGAGTTACATGGACCTAAATATTTCTTGTCCACTCAAATAAAACTTTCCAATATCTTCTCATAAAAGTAGTATTTTTCAAAAAAACATTGTAAATACTCGAACTATTAAGTAGTAGATGCTAAAACATTTCCCCTTTCCCATACTATTTACCTTAATGGGCCCAAGATAGGAAGATCCTTTAAGTGTTGCAAGTATGACTTGAGATTCTTCTAACTGAGCTAATATATCATCTATAGAAGAGATTATTGGGATAGAGCCAGATTCTGCATGATGAAGAATCAAATGCAAAGGGGTGCTATTCCAAAGATCGATCAACTTAAACAGCGTTTTTTCCAGAGCAGCTTCATTAGTTGCAGCATTTGATATTTCATTTATTTCATCTTCATACTGTAACATCTAAAATAAACAGTTATTCTTTAACATTCAGAGAAGCAAATAATTTGATACATTTTACTCGAAAGATTTAAAAGCACACTTGGAAGGACTGAAGCACTAGAAGCATTGAAAATCTGATTCCATTAGGTTTGCATCCTAAATAAAAGCCTTATCTTTCATGCCTACCCCTTCTCAGTTTTTAGTCGCCCTAGTTTACATTCTTCAGGGAAAACGTCAGGCTACATTTAGTTCCTTTGGATCTAGTTAATGTAGGAAATAGCTGACAACACCTTCCATATATGGGCAGATGACATTAAGTATTTCCTTTAGCTTTCTTTTCGGTGCAGTAATAGCAGC
Source organism: Tenrec ecaudatus (assembly GCF_050624435.1). Lineage (NCBI taxonomy): Eukaryota > Metazoa > Chordata > Mammalia > Afrosoricida > Tenrecidae > Tenrec > Tenrec ecaudatus. The sequence goes on along the minus strand of NC_134530.1, from coordinate 247,883,128 downwards.
AATTTACTGTGTGATTTGCTTTTATTTCCTACAATCATCTAGAGATTGCAACTAATGGACCCAGCTTTCCATTGCTGTGGCTGTTGGTAGGTGCACTGAGTCGATTCCTACCCACAATGACTCTGCACAACAAAATGAAACACTGCCTAGTCCTGCTCCAGCCTCACAATTGTTCCCATTGTTGCAGCCACTGTGTCAATCCATCCCCTTGGTGGTCTTCCTCTTTCTTGTTGCCCCTCCACTTTACCAAGTATGGTGTCCTTCTCCAGGGACTGGTCTCTCCTGAGGTCATGTCTAAAGTATGCTTTGGGATTAAAGAATAATGTCCAATTCCTCTGTTTGACAATGTAGTTCAATGGAGACAATGAACACATGTGACTACTTTTCATCGCCTCTATTTCATGGTATTCAAAGAATGATTACAAGAATGGAGGAATTATTTGATTTCTAATGGCTCTGTTGTTGTTAGGTACCATGGAGTGGCCTCCAGCTTATCATCATTTTCTGTACAAAGAACATTGCCCAATTTGTATGTGGCATCCTCACAAGAATTCCTGGCTTAGTCCACAGTGGCAGCTGCTAGGTCAGTCCAACTCAGTGAGAGCACCCCAGGTTTTTGATGACTTTATCAAGCATATTTCCCTCCAGCATTTTTTTCTCCTGAAGATGGTGAGATGAAGTATCACTAGCTATCCTTCCATTTTCTAAAAAGCATTCTGGTTATTTTTCTTCCAGGATAGATTTGGGGAATTTGATGGTATCTTTAATTCTTTGCCAATACCACAATTTAAATGGTAGCTCTTCTTCAATTTCCCTTTCTCATTGTGCATCCATGCATGCATTTGAGATGGATAAAATGCTAGGGCTTGGATCAACCTTACCTTAGTTATTGAAATGACAACTCTGCTTTATAAGACTGTAGAGAAAGCTCTTATTTTTGGGGCAGCAGACATTTCTCATACAATTTGTGGTTTGAATTCTGGACTACTACTTCCTTGGGTATTGATTATTGATCTAGAATGAATGAAATCCTTGACAATTCTAATTTCTTTGGCTTATCATGATAGTTTTATTGGTCTAGCGGTAAGAAATGTTATGTCCATACTGAGGGCTGTAGTCTTTTACCTTCATCAATGCTCAAGTCACCTGTACTTTTCCACAAGCTAGGTTGCGTCATCTACATGTCTCGTTGTTAGAGTCTCCCTCGCACCTGTCATCACATTCTTCTGGTTTCACGCCCCTTTCAGAATTCGGCTCAAACTTGCGGCGTTTTCTGTTCATGTACAGCTGCACTTATTTTCAAATGATCCTTAACAAAAAATTGCTAGCATGTGATATTATTTTTCAATTTACCCATTCTCATTTCTTTTCCTTGGAATGGGTAAAATACAGCACTTCCAGGTGATAGGCCAGAAAGCTGTCTTCCACATTTTAAAATATGGATACATAGGTCCAGTATTGCTTTTATTCACTAAAATATCTCAGATGCTATTCCATCCGTTTCTGGAGACTTATTTTTACCAGTCTTTGCTGCAGCTTGAACTTCTTCCTTTACTGCCATTGGTTTGTGTCGGTCAATTATTTTTCTATTATTATTGTGCTTTTTAACAGTTTTACTGGTACTTCATCCACATACCATACAATTCAATAGTTCAAGTATATCAAGAAGAGCTATAGAATCATTACCACAATCAAGTTTAGAACAGTTTCTTCTTCCTTGTACTCATAATTAATGTTTTTAATTGTGGCCAAAATATACACAACAAAACAGTTTACAATTCCACAGCTTTTACATGTAAACTTCAGTGCGATTGATTAAACTCTTCGTGTAGTGCATCCATTATTGATCTCCTTTCCCAAGTTATTCCACCGCCATTAACATAAGCTCAGTGTCCCCTAAGCAAGTCCTCTTCCTCCTTCATCCGTGGCAACCGGAGGTCATTTGGTGGTTCTTTTTTTAGTAGTTTTCTTGTTATAATATTCACACATCATACACTTCTACACTTAAATTGCTTTTTAAGAGTTGTATCTACATCATCACAATCAGTTCTAGTGCTCCCTCCCCCCTTGCGCATTCATTGTTTGCTCCCCAGTTCCCCTCACTCCCCCCTCCGCCCCCCACCCCACCCTGTCTTCATTATTGTCTCTATGGTTCCACTCCTTCTGTGCTTCATAAACTGGGAAACCTAACAGAAACAAAAACAACAACACCAAAACAAATCAGAAAAGGAGAAAATAATAATATAAAGGCAAAAATAAAGAGTAAGAAGAAAAAGGACCACCATCAATATCCAAAACGCCAGAGAAAAAATATTCTGTCATGGAACAAGCAAGAAATATTTGGGACTAGGGCAACTTCCTGTTGGGCCAAGAGAGAGAGGTTAACTGAGTATCATTATAACATGGTACGATCCCTAATAATCAATTTTACAATAATCTGTCTGGTACTAAAGCTGCCCCTTGCCTGTGACCATGTTAAAAGTACTAACTGTTCTTGTATTGGCGCTAGAATTAAGTGATGACCCAGAATCCATGTGTTTTTCCAGGGGTCATGAACGAACTATTCTGGTTGACTTTAATGGTCCTATTGTGATAATAATAACAATAACAACAACAAACAAAAACAAAGAAAAAGGAAAACAAACAAAAAAGGAAAAGCATTGTCAACCCTCACCCTGGGGTACAAGGTGATTGCACTGATAACATGAATAATTTATGCAATGACATAGAATTTGAGGTACTGTTGATATGCGGAATGTATACGCATATAGTCCAAGTGGGAGCTGCAGTCCATGCGTTGTTGCTTTGTACACACTGGTTTCTTAACTACTTGAGCCCTGTTCACATAGAGCATGGAGGATGGGGCTAGGGAATAAGTTCCTGTGTTATATCTTACAAGGGTAGATTCTTGCCTCTTAGATTAAGCCTGTCATAGTAATGCAAGGGGAGCATTGAGGTCCTGAATATGACTATATGGTGGTTCTGGGTCCCCTTTCATTGGACATCCCCTAAGTCAGCAGCCCCCCCCCCCCGCCAAAGTCCAATGACCCCCATTTCCACAGTCTCAGGATGGCCATCCTTTCCTTTAAGGCGATTTCAGTCCTCAGTCCTCAGTCCCAGGATACAACTAGTTTTGAGTAAGGTCCAGTTCATTCAATTGGGCTTCCATATCAAGACCTTCTGGTATGGCCCTGGGGGATGCCATGTTCCTGTAAGGCCAGTCTAAGGTCTTCATAGTGCTTAGTCCATGGCACAGTTCACTGAGGTTTGGGTAGACACAGGTTTGAAGTGTCTACTCAGGATCTTAGACCCAGGTTTATTCTTCCCTTAGGTTCCCTACAAGTATTGTTTGTTGTCCCTTCCCAGTATGAGGTAGCTTCTCCCCATTTACTCACCCTACTCACTAACAGGCCACACGGTTTTCTGTAGAGGCTACACAGGTTTGAAGTCCCACCAGTAACGTAGGCGTGTTCCCATCTCATCTCTCCACATCCTCTCCATCATTTATTTTCTGCTTTTTTTTTTGCCATTAGTGTTAATGTAAGGGGGTACAGGTGAAGTAGGGTCCAGTTTGTTCAGTCGAGCTTCCAATGTGAGGTTGCTCCTCCTCCTTTACCCACTGTACCTTGCCAGAAATATCAGTGCCATGCCTTCGACGAAATGTAGATGCTCCTTCCCCTACCTTGACTTTCCAGGCAGGCTCTCCTCTCATTCCTACGGATGGTCTGTTGATCTGTCACAGCCTCGTCTCCACGCTGTGCAGCATCAAGTGGATGGTCTCCTTTCCCCCGTTGTTAAAGCAGTGACCCGGGCAATGTGAGTTCTCCTCTTTCAAAGTGGTTCTTATGAAAATCAATTCTTTGGGGCTACATTGTGCATTTCTTCCATCTTCATTTGATCATGTCCGTATCACTGAATTTTTTGCCTAGGAATTTCTTCAATTTTGCTAATTGACAGTTGAGTTTTCTTTTCCATTCTTTAGCTTGAGAAATTCTGAGCAGGTTCTTCCCATGTGGTTTTCTAAGTCTTTTTACCTTTCATTAGAGTTCTCTACATTGTTTTCTCAAGTTGTCTGTTGAAACACTCTGTTTGCTTCTTTTATTTCATTATTTCTTCCATTTTCTGCAGCTGCTCTACACTCAAGAGCAAGTTCTGGGGGCTCTTGGTGACCCACAGTTTGCCTTTTCTTTCCTTTCTTCACAATGATTTATTAATTTCTTGATGTATGAGTATGATGGCCTGGATATCATCCCACAGCTTTTTTGGTCTTTGGTCCCACATGTTCAGTGCATCAAGTCTGTTTTTAAGATGGTCTCTAAATTTAGGTGGTGTACATTTAGGGTCATACTTTGGCTTCTTGAGCTGATCTGTATTGTATTCGGCTTGCACTTGAATTTGTTTTCACAGTAGAAGTGCACCTGTGCAATTTTGAGACTATAAACCTTTAGTAAAAAGCCTCGATTGCTTCCAAAGAGCAGCTGGTGGTTTTCAACTGTTGGCTTTGCAGTTAGCAGCGCACTCTGTAACCCACTACACTACCAAGGCTCCTATTTATTACATTAGACTCTGTCAATTGTGAAGCTCGAAAAAAAATCTCATTATAAGCAAGGCATGAAGGTGGAAAATTCTTTAATCGTGGAAATTATGGAGGAAGAAAAATCTAAGTTTACCTCAGCACTTACCTAGACAACAAAATAATTGTTAATTATGAAATTTTAATATCAAACTATTGGCAGGATCTTCCTAACATACTCAATATGTTTTCATTTTATTTAAAATGAAATATAGTGCTTTGTGTGATTTACCCCTATAAAATGAATCCTTGAGAAGCAACATTCTTAAATAGCTGTGTGCTGACTTCATAGTAACATATTCATTTCATTTGTCACACATAAAACCCATTATCATTGTTTCTTAATCACAAAGACAATAATGACATATTAGTAAACCTAATTATCTCTAATTAAACACAATTTCATATAATCTATAATCTATAATCTACTAGTATGAATCTTTTTTCCCAGAAACGTTATACACTTTGCTCTTTTATAACTCCTATTTCCTATAGATTTACTTGTCTACTTACAACCAGCTCCTTTGGTATTTCAATCTATTTTTAAAGCTTCTTTTACTTACCTTGAGTGATAGAAGATTCTCTACTGAACAGTTTTTATCAAGGGAAATTGACTTTCCAATAATCTCATGGAGAGCCTCCCAATGCCTGGGCTTGAGACAGGGGCTTCCCAGAGCTATGATGATTGGCAGTTCGTGTTTAAAGTCTGTCACCAATTGCTTAAAATGTGTCACCATATCATTTTTAGGTAGGCCTATAAATAACAGATAAATCAGTAAGCTTACGATACCATATTCTTTAAAAAAAGAAAAAAGAGAAAATAAACTCTTTTAAAAAATAAATACATGGTTTATCAGCTATTAGTCTGCATTAAATTGAATGCATGATTTATCAGATATTAGTCTGCATTAAAATATAGGTAGCCTCAGGTTACGAACATCCAATTTATGGGCAACTCCTTCTTGCCCTTTAAACAGTACTTTGAACCTGTTCAAATTTGTCCTGTGATGGCTGTGGAGCAAAAGAGGAATAGACATGGAACTTTACAGTCTGGGTGATTTGTCACCATAACCAGAAGAGAAAAAATTATAGGTGGGAGCCCTGGAGTGAGAGATTCAGCAGAGACAAAGTGTGCCCTTTTGGTAGCATGTTGCTTCGATTAGCTTATTGACAGGCTGTGAAGAGCCATACACACTCAAAGTTGCCACTTTTGAGTTGGGCACTGCCATCTTTGAGCAGGACAAGCAGAATTGCTTTGGCTCAAACTCCATTTTATGATTATGTAAACTTGTCTTCACTAGGAAACATGGATCTCTCCTGGCAACAAATCACCTTCACTTGCTACCTATGCAGCTTTTAAATCATGGACAATTCTTTGAGCCTTTTCTTGCACTAAAACCCCAAACCAAGCCAAACTTACTGCCATACAGTAGATCTCAACTCATAGCAATCCTTTACAATGGAGCAGAATTGCTCCTCAAGATTTCTGAGACTGTGAATCTTTACAAGAGCAGATAGCTGCATCTGAACCACCAGCCTCTCACTCTAAGCAGCCAATTGTGCTGCCAAGGAGCCAAGGTGTAAGGCTAAATAAGAGCCATGTGAGCCTGTGCTGGCTGATCTACATATTCTTAATGATTCAATTAGGAACAGATTTCATTCATAACACAGGGACTATCTAATACTCATAAACCAGGAAGCTTTGTCAACATCACCCTACTATAAGAATTAACTCTAGATTCGATAAAAGAGATATAGTTCTCAAGAGCGATAATTAAAACCCAACACCATCAGACCCAAGTTATGTAAAATTTGATACCAGGGATGATCAGCTACCCGAGTGTTCTCCCAATTTCATAGATAAAATGGACATACAGACACAAATATCTTCTGAAGACTGTCATAAGTTTGGGACTTTAAAATTTTGCTAAGTCCGGTAGAAAACTAAGGAAAGAGATACACCATCACTATCATTTCAGAAAGAAGATACCTTAGGAGCCAAGCTGTAGAAATTAAGCCGTAGGCCAGCATTGCTCTATCATCTGGTATTGGAAAAGCGCGGAGATCTAGGACTCCACATCTATGGAGTTATAAGCTGAGCACTTATGAACAACTTTTAATTCAACTTATAAAGGTCAAGGGGCGGAGACAGAGACATCTATTTGTATCATTTGTAAATCTGTGTTGAACAGCAAAATATTTTTCAAGCACCAGATTTAATCGGAAAAGTTCATCACTTTGGCTTTTGCCCCACTGGACTTTGACCACAGTCAGATTTTATGGTAAAAGAAGGCACCGTCTGCATGCCAGTTCCCATTTGTTTTTCTGATCCCTGTGTATAACAAAATATTGAGTGCAAATGCACAGAGTGATTATTATGTTTATATGATGAAAGTTGAAGTCAGGTTGCCAGTTTTTTCCTTTTCTGAACTTTTTGTGATCTTGTGATGTTCCTTGTGTAATTAAAACACAAGCAGCAGAAACTATTGTTTCTGACTTTTCTGGAAAAGAAAGACCAGCTTGAGACAGAGCTGAAGGAGAAGGAAGGCGTCCCCAAAGAAAAGCCATTCACTGGCCCAGTGAAGCAAAGCATAGCATTCTTTCAAAGAAATCACATCTTTGCCTCAGTAATTCATGTCATGTTTAGTAACTAGCCTGAGGGAAACCTCTCAGGATGAACTGCTTCCCCAATTGCTCAAAGGGGCTGTAATTAGGAGTTGGGTCTAGATTCTTCAGCTGGGCTCACACCCTAAGAAGAACCACAAGGAGGGTGAAGGGTGTGGGCTGGAACTTTCAGACCATAGGTTCCCTAACTTATTGGGCCTATTGTCCTCTTTTCAGGGGAAAAAAAAGATTATAATGCATAGTCCAGGATAAAGTGTTGGTATCTGCTGTTGAAACCCCCATCTCCCCCCAGATCATTCCAGTCCTATATTAACAAGTGTGGGAAGAACTTGTTAAGGATAGAGGCTACAAAAATTGTTCTTTTTAGAAAGGATTTTTACAAAAATTTGATCTCTTTCTTGCCTCAGCAAGTACTCCTACCTACACTCGTTCAGTGTAACTCTAGACCTACAGGGACAGATGGAGACCCAAGGCCAAGAACAGCGATTTTGCCAGCCCAGAACCCCATTTCGTGTATAATCCTAGATGGGAAACTTGAGAAAATACTTTGTACCTTTTTCTAGTACTAAGATGATTTGCATCCACTTTGAAACATTCCTCTGTACTGATTCTATATCAATACTTTGAAGAGAACTTTTTCTCCATTCCCGAAAGAGTTTTCCCCATTCCTCTTGTGAATCCCACAATAATTTTCTCAACATTAAGTCGCATTCAATCTCCGAGATATCGGAAAGCACAGTCTGTGCGGTTTCCTCCATACCAATGGAGTGGACATTGCAGTGGGAGTCATCTAAATAATCCCGGTACGTTGCATACGCTTTAGCTTTGCTGGACAAATTGGCCGCTTCCTCTGTGAACGTGTGGATCATTTCCACTGCTGTTGCCACACGAGTACTATTACATAACAGAACAGGACTTCGTATCTGAAAAACCAAAACAGAACGGCAAAGCCCTATGTGAGCTCAAAGTGGCCAGAACTGAGCCATGTTTTACTGACCCACTTCATGTTTTACTGACCCACTTCAGAGTAGAACTGCGCCACAGGGTCTGAAGTCTGTACGTCTTTACACATCTCTCTCCTGTGGAGCAGCCAGTGGGTTCAGAGCACCAGCCTTTTCGCTAGCAGCCCAACGCTTAACCCTCTGTGCCACCACACCAGGCTTCTCCATTTCCCTGACAGCATTTACATTTATACTCTAAAATTTAACATTGCTTGTAATTGTCAACGGAGAAAAAGTTATCCTTAATTTATCATTGATGTTAAGTAACATTAAGGTTAACTATTAGGAGTTGGAATAAACTCATTGGCAAGGAGTATGAGTTTATTACCATAGTACCTATAATTTATTGTGCACCTTTTCTGTCTCAGAAATGGTAGGTGTTTTACATACAGTATCTCATTTATTAAGTCCAAACAATAATCTTGAAAGGTAGACAATACTATACACAATTTTATAAGGAGATTCTGAAGTTATTAGTCATTTTTCCATTATGATTGCAACCCTATGGCATCCTGAATTCCAAACGTATTTTTCTGGTCCAATTCAATTTTATATTGCCTTCATGAGACCTATGACATGCTTCCTTATATTAGATGCTTATGATTGTACACCAAGTACTGGACATTTTCACCAATGACTTTTAAACTTTACTGTAGTTTTTCCTGATGTGTCCCTTACTAAATAACAAACACTTTAAAATTAAGAATTGTTTCATTACTTTTGTTGTTGTTATATATGCCCTAGAATCCAGGAGAGCAAAATGTACAAAGTAGCGGTCTCTTGAATAAAAACAAATAAAATGTTGTTGAAAGAATAAATACACTTGATCATATTGTTTTATTGTTAAAAAACCCCCGCAAATCATGAAATTGCTTGCAACATTATATTATGAGAAAGTGGTGATTTAATAAACATCAATACCAATTAGTGTATAAAACTTATAAGCAGTCAGAGCCAACCCAGGGATATAGATGGCAGCCAATTAAAAAGGAGGGGAAAAGAAAAGAGGATGGGGTAGGCAGAGCACTAACCCACCCATATGAAGGGTATTGTTTATGTCTCCACAAACAAGGGTGCAAGGGACCAGACCCCTACCTGATGCACCAGGACTGGAAGGAAACATACCAGCATGAAGCAGTGAACCGGTAGAAACGTCTGTGGGGCTGATCCCAATCCCAGCTATGTGGACCCCCTCTTCCAGAAAAATGTACTACAGAGGACAGCACTGAAGATAGAGCTCTGGGAGAGGGGTGGGGTCTGCTAGAACACAGAGGAGCAAACTAAGAGGAAAGGGGAGAGAGAGAGAGAGTGGACCACATCCCGGCCCACCAAGGTCCAAGGATGACATTCCTGCTCATAGCAGTCAATGCACACTGTAGGGCAAGCCCCACGACAAGAAACGGCATCCCCCCACTGACCTCATAGTGCTACAGAGAACAACACTGGAAACACAGTGCGGGAATTGTGCCTGGGCTGACACCCCACCCTCACCCCCACCCATACTGAAGAGAAACACGAAGGGAGTGCAACAGAGACTCAAGGGGAGCAAAGCAATGAAGTCCCTGAGGAATCCCAAAATTAGACTTTGGGGGACAGGGCTTGGGACCTCATCAGATTTGATCTGAAAATATTCATAAGGTCAAGGTCAACAGACTGACCTGGACCTATTGATACACTTTTTTTTTTTCATGGCCGTCTATGTAAGATAGGCAGGATGAGCAATCCCAAAAGAATGGTCAACATTCAACCATGTCAGGAGCCAGCAAATGAGTTCAAGCTGCACCGAAAGCTTTAGCCAAAAACAAGCCTCCAGGAATTGATAGAATAGTCATTGAAATGTTCAACAAGCTGATGAAACAGTTCATCATCTATGCCAGGAAAGTTGGAAGACAGTTACTTGGTCAACTGACTGGAAGAGATCCATATTTGTGTCCATTTCAAAGAAAGGTGATCCAATAGAAATCTCAAATTATAGAACAATATCACTGTTATCCCATGCAAGTAAAATTTTGCTTAAGATCATCCTAAAATGGTTACAGCAGTATATTGACAGGGATCTGGATTGACTTGGAAGAGGATGTGGAATGAGAGATATCACTGATGATGTCAAATGGATCGTGGCTGAAAGCAGAGAACACCAGCAAGATGCATACTTGTATTTTATTGACTATGCAGATCATAAAAAATCTGTGGTTAACCTTGAAGAGACTGGGAATTTCAGAACACTCCACAGTGATCAGTGGGAGCAAATGGATCAAGAGACAGTTATATGACCAGAACAAGGGAATACGGCATAGTTTAAAATGAGGAAAGGTGTGTGTCAGGGTTGTATCCTATCACCATACTTGTTCAATCTGTATGCTGAGCAGATCATCATAGAACCTGGGTTATATAAGGAAGTGAAGAAGAGTGCACCATCAGGATTTGAGGAAGGTTTATTATCAACCTGGGATACGCAGATAACCCTACTTTGCTAGCTGAAGTGAGGAGAACTTGAGGCACTTGCTGATGAAGATTAAGAATTTCAGCCTTCAGTGTGGATTACAACTCAATGTAAAGAAGGGCATAATCCTCAAAACTGGACCAATAGGTAAAATCATGATCAATGGAGACAGAGTTGAATTTGTCAAGGATTTCGATTTGGTTGGATCCACAGTCGATGCTCTTGGAATCAGGGATCAACAGATCAAAAGATGTGTTATATTAGGCAAATTTGTTGCACACCTCTTTAGAGCATTGAAAATACTCTAATGCTAACAGATAATACTCTAATAATACTACTCTAATACAAAGATGTTAGTTTGAGGACTTATGTGGGTCTGATCCAAGTCATGGTATTTTCAATTGCTTCACATGCATGTGAAAGTTGGATATTGAATAAGGTCAACTGAAAAAGAATTGATGCGTTTGAATTATGGTGCTGGGGAAGGATATTGAAATTACCATGGACTGACAATCTCTCTTGGAAGAAGTGAGACCAGTTACTGCTATATGTTGGAATCCAATTGATGGCACCAAACAACAACTTTGAGAAAGAGAAAAATTATTTGCAAGCATAATTTTTCTGGTTCAGATGGAGCAAAGGTTTTGCCAGTCCTATCAGCAGTCTTTGGATTCCTATCTTCAAAAAATGACAGCAGTCATCAAGCATATAAATGAAGTGGAGTTTAAGGGATATCAAATTGAAGTCAAGTGATAAAATAAGCATATCTCACCATGTCTCTCCTATGGAATATAATTATAAAAGATAGGCAGAATGCATGGAGAAGTTACTTGAGGATCCCAAGTATAAACAGCAGCACGCCTAGTGAGGTAAATGATTCAAAGTGCCACCAAATTGGTTACAAGTTTACAATTTTTTTCTCCACTACCATCATTTCTAAGCTCCATGTACAGAAACTCTGGAGTGAGCTTCAAGATGCACAAAGAAACCCAGAAGAAGGCATGAGTTCTAACTGCAGGAGCAGGAAATTTTTTCTAATGCTCAGGAGAGTGTAGACGCTCTTTTTCCATCCTTTCTCTCGCATTGAAGACCCCAAGCAAACCATGGTGGTCTTTTAGGCTGTTAGCAAGAGGAGCCTACAGGATCCCAAACTCAGAGAGAGACAAAAACTTTCCTCTACCCAAGTGAGCTGTTTCTCAGGAGGATCAACTCTGAATTGAGTTTTTCTGTGTCCTCCTACTGCATTGTCCTAGATTTGGAGGCAGTTGTGGAAGTGCATGGCAGAACATAGTAACTGAAATCTCAGTTTTCTCTGCACAGGGTTGAACAGAAGAGTTCCATGAAATGGGAAAAGAAGACGTGGAGAAGAAGGAACTCTGGAAGGTACCACATACAACTCCTGGTTGTAGAACTGACCCTATTTAACAATATAAAAGGCTTTGAAATCTTTCAGAGATACCACTGACACACATAATATAAATCTGGATAGCATTGGAAATCATTTGAAACTGAAATGACTTTGGAACCAAAACCCAAAGAAAGTTGGTTGAAACATGTGGCCAGCTTAAATTGTTGCTAAAACAAAAATACCAACATTCATCATTTTCAATGTGGTTTAATTAAAATGCAGAGTTCTATAACATGTTTAATAAAAAAGTATACAATCTAAAAATAATCTATATAAACCCAAAACCAAACTCCCTGTTACTGAGTTAATTATAACACAGTAATCCTATAGGACAGGGTAGAACTGCCCCTGTGAATTTCTGAGACTGTAACTCTTTATGAGAGTAAAGTGCTTGTCTTTTTAGTACTCTCTAGTCGAGTGGCTGGTTGTTTCAAACTACTGACCTGGTGGGGTAGCCCAATGTGTAGCTATTGCAGCACTAGGACTCCTACTCAATACACAATGGACTAGGAAAATGACAACTCATACGCTATGGTGCAGTGAACTTACATAATAGGGCCCTTCGAGTCAAACTTTTATATCTCCTACAAAATGACTGGGTAGAATAATGCAAATAGAGTATATGAAATGCTAAAGTGGAGATGGGTAAAATTGATATCTCACTTGGTATAAAATGAGCCAACTCAGAAGCAGAAAGTGGGGGAGTTTACTCCGATCAAGAAAAAACAGACAGGAGTGAGGTGGGTCCTTTAAATCCCAAGATCCCTGTGTCCTGAGACCGCACTATGGCATAGAGAAGCGAGATACAGGAGAGACAGTGTCACCAAGAGCACAGAGAAGAACTTCCCAGACCATGCTCATGCAATCGAGTGGATTCCAGAAGAACAGGGTTGGAGTGCTCCCGTGGGTTTTGGACACTGTAACTCTTTATGAGGGTAGAAAGCTTCCTCTTTCTCCTATGGAGCAACTGGTGGTTTCAAAGGGCTGACCTTTGGTTAGCATTACATATGAAGAACCAAACAAAATGAGGACATTTCCTGATTAAATGAAATGAAGAGAAATGAAAGAACATACAATCATTAGGCCAATCTTAAAGAAATCCTAGAGAGTTCTGCCAGGGAACAAGCAAATCAAAAAGAAAAAAAAAAGACTATCCCCCCCCCAAAAAAAAACACAGAAGATAACCTAAGAATTATATAAGACATCATAAGAGGAAGAGGGTGATAGGGATTTTAAAACATGGAGAAACAATAAAAACATAAATAAATGTTGCATTCAGGAGACACACCAAAAGAAAATAACCATGATATAAAAGAATCAGACTTTCAAAAACTCTGTACAAAGAGAGAATCTTCAGAGTAGCTCAAGATGAAAAAGTTACCCACAAAGGGGACTCAATAGAATAAGTGCTTGCTCAGAAGAAATCAAGTAGACAAGAAGGCAATGGGTTGACATATAAAATTCTGGGGTGGGGTTATGGGGGTGGGGAACTGACAAAGAATTATATACCCAGAATATTTGACCCTCAGATGTGGCAATGAAATGAGAACAATTTAAACTATAAAAGGAATCTGTAAAAACCAGGCCAACTGTACAAAAAATAGCAAGGGAAGTTCTTTGGACATTAGAGTGGCCAAAGTAAAGTAAACTACATGACTGAAAATCAGATACATCAGTTTGTAAATGAAATATTTACAAAATATAGAGAATGAATGGTGCAGTTAAAAACTTTCAAATGGAGAGAATGTCAATTCATTTTCATAAGAAAACAAATTACTTAAAACAGGATGAAATGATAAAATGACAGGGGTAACCTCAAAAAAAGGGAATATACCTTTTCATGAAAATAAGAGGAAAACCATAAAGCAACATTTAATAAACCCCAAAGCAACATCAATGAAGAAAATGACAAGAAAATCCTTGAACAAAATAAATACCAAACAGAAACTTACGTAGAAAACCCCCGCAGTGGGTACACAAAAGCACACATAGCAACATGACAGCAACAAATTCAAACCTATTGATCTCTCCCTGCCATGGAGTCATCACTGGGTCAGAGTGACCCCCTGTGGGTTGCTGAGACTGTGACTGTTTACAGGAGTAGAAAGTCCAGTCTCTCTCCCACGGAGCTGCTGGTGGTGTCAAACTGCAGACCAAGCGGATCACAGACCCACGTGTAACCACTACACCATCAGGGCTCTTCCTTATTGATAATTACACTGAATGTAAACAGATTAAATGCACTAAGAATAAACAGAAAGTAGTAGAATATAGGAAAACAGAATATATCATTGTGCTATCTACAAAAGACAGACCTCAGACATAAAGATGACAATAAAAAATCCTCTAAAAATAAAATAAGATTAAATAGTCAAACCCACTGTTCATTAAGTCCATTCTGATTCATGGTGACCCTACATAAGGTTTCTGAGGCTATACCTCTTTATGGGGACAGACAGTCTAATCTTTCTCCCACAGAGTGACTGCTAACCTTGAGGATAGCAATCCAATGCTTTCCTAACAGCACAATCAAATTATTTCCCATAAAAAAGATCAGAGATGGCCATATTCATCGCTTATAAAATAGACTTTAAGGCAAAAATTAACATAAGAGCCAAGGAAGACACTATGTAATGACTAATGGGTCAGCTGAATAAGAGGACATAGTCATAATAAAGATCTAGTAACTCAAAGCAAAATGCATACGTCAAACACTAATAGAAGTGAAGAGAAATAATTAGCTCTAAAATAAGGCTGTGAGTCTTTAATACATCACATTCAATGAAGGCTAGAAGAACCATAACAAAACTCAACAAGCACAAAGAAGAACTAAACAGCACAATCAGCAAATTTGACTTCATAGATACATATTTCATACATAACACTCTACCCAAGAACAGCATAATTAGATATCAATAAGAATATTAAAAGATATCAATAATAGGAAGATTTCAAAAAGTCATTTGATTTCTTAAATACATGGAGATTGAATAATAATCGTCATAAATACCATGGAGTAATTGAATAAACAAAATACAACTTACATAATATTTGAATCAAACAAGAATGAAAATACAAAATACTCAAAATTTTGGGACATAGCAAAAGCAATGGTCAGAGGGAAATTCATAGTTAAAAACATGAAAGTAATAAAAATAAAAAATGTAAGCACCCAAATCACCCCTTAACCCAACATTTCCAACAATAAGAACACAAGTAGTGAAGTCCTGGTTGGATGGTGAACTAAGCAAACATACTGAAGATACTCTCTAAAACAAAGAAAAAAGATCAACTGAAACAGATATAGATGATGAACCGGGAACCCTGAGCTTCATGTGAGAGGATAGAGCAGTGAATTAAATACTAACTAGGAGAAGAAGCTGAACAGAAGCAACCAAAGAGATTGATAACTTGTTGACTAGCCTGATGTGTTGAGGACCTCTTGAACTTTGGCTAGAGGATTTCTGCCCAGCCAGCAGCCTGGCACACAGTGGTTAAGGATTAGAAAGGTGGCACTCCTTCTTGTTCCCTACACCAGCTTGGTGACCAGAAGTACGGCCATTCCTACCTTCACCCATCTAGCAGCCAGTTACACCATCTTGCCCTCTGACATGCCTGCTCTGCCTTCAGAGCCTTGCCCTTGTAGGCTGTGGGCTGAGATACACCACCCCTTGTCTGGAAGCTTGTAAACTCCCTCTCATAATATCAGTAGAACACACAATTCTGGATCCTTAGCCATGACTGCATGGGCTAGAAATCCTTTCATAACCAGTCACCCAATCCTAGTTGCCTTCTGTGCCCCCCAAATTCCTTCTGGGACAAGTACCTTGACTTTAGGCCCAATCTGAGCCAGCATGAACTGCTTCCAGATCAGGTTCCCTGACTCAAGATAACACAGAGGTCAGCGAGAATGCCATTTAGGACCAGTTTATCACCCCCTTTTGCCCCCAACTCTACCCCCCCCCCCACATGAGATCCATAGCAGGCATCGAGTGCTAACCAATACCAGGTGCTATAACCTACAGTCTTTTGCTTTTTTGGCTTTTTAGTTCATTTGTTGTTTCTTTGATTTAGCTTCCTCTTTTTTCTTCATTATTTTCTTCTATTTCTCTTTTCTTTTACCACTTTTTCCTCTTGTTGGAATTTGTTTTGTGGTTCTCCTTTTTCCCCCTTCCCTAGTTTTGCTTATTATATATCTATTTCTATTGCTCTTCCTATTTTATTTTACTCTGCTTTTGTTTTTATTTTCCTTCCCTTTTCTTTTTCTTCTTACATTCCTTGATATTCACCAGCTTTCCTCTACACATTAAAACATATTTTCAATTATTTTATTTGATTGTTGTTTGTTTTTTCTTGCCCCACAACACAGGAGAGACCACAACACTGTGCCCACATGGCCCATCCTTACCTGAACTTCCTGCAGCTGTATCAGCTAGAAATCCCCTCCCCAATCCTATACTACTAGATCAGTCATAGATAGATAAAAACACCAACCCAAATGGACCTCAACTGCACTATATGAGTAGCAGAGAGAACTACTCATACAATCACATTATGTGTTTATATTCAACAGGGGATTGGTGATCAGAGGCTAATCTCACACCAACACACAATCATCAATTAAATACAAATATTACCACACAAGTCTCCTAGATACAAAAGAAAAGTTCGTGTGAGAACATTGGTTGGTGTGAAGTTTAAAGAGTTGAGCTGAACTTGAGCTTATGGCATGACCTAGTCCAAGGGGATTAGGGTTGTGGGCCATTGGGCATACTATTGAGGCTAAGTGAGGTGGGCCATGTTGAGTTGACCAGAACCCAACTAAATGAAGACAAGATTTTTTGAGCCTGTGCATTGGAGTACATTGCTGCTGACTTTATGGATGGCCTGTCCTGATTTGACTTTGCTTATGGATGCAGTCTCATAAGGTTCCAACTAGAATGAAGATTCTTCACACCAAAAAGCATGCTTGTCTCCTTAGAGCACTGGATTGATATAAATGGGCAATATAGAAATTGGATACTCAAAATATTCAGCAAAGTGGCAGAATACAAGCTCAACATACAAAATCAGCCAGATTCCTTTATACCATAGATTTTCAGACTTATTTGGCAACTGATGGTCTCTGTCTAGAGGAAAGAAGAGTGAAGAAAATTCAAAGATAGATGGAAACACTCAATTCAAAGGAGTAACGGCTCTCTCAAACATCGGGTTTTCCACTCATGAGACCAGAACAAATGGTGCTCAGGTACTAGTACAAACCGCTCTGAAAGGGGTCATATGAGAAAGTCTGGATAGGACAGATAAACCAACCCCTCAGGACCAATAATGAGAGTAGTGATACCAGGAGGGGAAGGAGAAGGTGGTAGAGAGGGGGGGAACCCGATCATAATGGTCTACATCTAACCCCTCCCAGGGAGGCAGACAATAGAAAAGTGGGTGAAGAGAGACCATGGTCAGTGTAAGACATGGAAAAATAATAGCAATTTATAAATTATGAAGTGCTGGTGAGGGAGGGAGGGTGGGGGAGGGGCAAATGAGGGGCCAGTACCATGGACTTAAATAGAAAGAAAATGTTTTGAGAATGATGATGGCAAAAAAATATATAAAAATATGCTTGATACAATGGATGGATGGATGGATTGTGATAAGAGCTGTACGAACCCTCAGTGAAATGATTCTTAAAAAAAGAAAGAAAGAAAATCCTGGATAGAGTGGGAGAAAAACATTGAACAAAATTCAAAACAATAATAACTGGGTCTACTGGTTGGACAGACACGGATGGGACTCCTGAAGTCTTTAATCCCCCTTCAAGTCTAGTGATGAAATATACCCATGACTCAATTTTAAGCCAAACATTTGAGGTTAAAAGCTCAGAAGGATTTAAAAAGAGGAGGAATGGAAATAGAAGATGCAAGAAGTGGAGGAAGTAATGTTACATTGTCAGAGGAGGAATAGTGCACCCAATGACATGAGCAAACTGTGTTTGAAATATTTAATGGAAAATGGATTAGCTCAGTGAACCTTTGCTCAATTATAATATATTTAAAAGTATGAATGATTGTTGAAAGAAAAAAATACATCTGATTTTTTTAATGTCCATAGATACACCTATTCCTCACTTATCAACTAACTTTATTATCTGACATTCCACATTTATGACAATAATTAAAAAATTGCTATCAACTACTTTGCCTATTAACAATATATGTTTGGCAGTAATGATCCCTGAGTCCCTGATAGGGTCACTGACTGGTAGATGCTGTTTGCAAATAGGAAAAAAGCTCACACTGTATAGTACTTATCCTTGAAGGGAAGATGGGGTGTCTGTGCCAGGCAAAGTTAATGAGGGGTTTGTGTTGGGTGCATGGGAATGGGATGCTGCCTCCGGGGTCCTGGAAGCTCCCAGGAGACTTAGAACTGGGCAGCTGAAGCCGGTGTCCAGAAGGTAGGTGGTCCTTGGGGTTGAAGAAGCAGCAGGACCTGAGTTTGGCCAAGCACCCAGCTCCAAGGAGCAAAGGGACAGCCTGAGCTATGTTAAGAAGGATTCTAGGAGGCACAGGTAAGAGTGGGGCAGCCTACCTGCTATTCCTTCAAGTTCAAAAATCACCAAAATTCTAAGAATGATTATAAGACCAATTCCCGTAAAGAATTCTTCGATTAAATTATTTACTCAAGATTCCACAGAAAGCAAATGACCAAATGCCTACATTTGCATGAGACTAAGACGGAGTTGATGATCAACCTAATATCACGTTTGATATGGTTGGAGGATCCACAAAAATAAAGGAAATCCTTCTAAAGAGGAATTGTCACAACAGTAGCAATAACAGTCACATCATCCTGAAGATGAGATAGGACTGAAAATGTTTTGTTATACATAAGGTTATCATCAAACTTATTTCTAGAGGAAACAAACAAACAAAAACTTACCTTTTCTTTTAAATTAGTAGCGTCAGCCTGCACATCAGAGATATATGCTTCCAAATTTTCTTTAAATTTAGAAAAAGCAACATCTTTATTTGCTTCACTTAACTTCACAGCTGCTTTCAGCTGACTAAATTTGCTAAGAAGGATTTTATACAAGGCAACATTTTCTTCTGGAATAATGATCTGATAATACTTTATAACTGCATTAAGTTGAGCAATGGCTAAGTACTCTCTTTCTAATTTAGGTATTTCTAAGGAAACTTCATCCAAAAAAGTAAAATGGTTCACAAATTCTTCTATTTCAGTGGGTTCACATTCCAGTTTTCTCAATGATGATTCTATTACCTGAAATCATTGACACATCAATTATAATTATATAATGATTTTCAGTATTATAATATTCTTTTTAACTTATCTAAGAAACAATGATACATTTAGAAATATTAAAACCACATCTAGACATTAGTCTAAATATGGTTTAAAAATTAGGTCATCAACATGATCAAATTTTATTGTTAACTGAAATAATTTATTATATTTCTTAAGTAAACTAAATGCTGCTAAAACATAAAAGAAGTCCTATTATGAATAACTGCTTACAGAAATAAATGTACTAACAATAACAAGGATATGACTGAAATATGAGTAGGCAAATTAATTGTTACCATTTTTTGAGTGTTAATATGCAAAACTATATAAACATATATTTTTTAATTTCTCATTAAGCTTATGTTTTCCAAATAGGTGTTATTCTAGTTTCCAAAGGAGGACAAGTCTTTGAGGAATTAATTAGCCTAAGATATGAAGTTCAGTAAGATGTAGAGCTATGATTCAAAGCCCCATGTGACTCTAAACTCTGTTCTTCTCAATTATATTGTCCTTTTGTATCTATTGTAAATCCGTAACATGTATACTTTTCATAAATGTATGCATATAATTCCATAAAAATTGAAGACAACTATTTCTATATTTAAAGTATAATTGTTATATTATCCTATTTCAAGGTCTTTTATGAAATATTTATGCATTCTTTCAAAATCAATATTATAAAACTCTTTTTCAAAAGTTTTATTGGCATGTAATTCACATATCAAACAACTGACTAGTTCAATCACATCAAGAGGAGTTATACAGAGGAAAGCAAGATGGCAACCAAGTAACATTGCAGAGAAGGGACTCCACAGAGACCAGTACAAAGGAGAAATGGAGAGGGGTAATCTACGCTTCCAGATCGCAGGATTCTCAGCATAAAGAGAAGTAGACACAAATTTATTGAGCAGCAAAGTCTGCTGATACACTCCATTTGTCATTGGCCCTTGGCACTAGCTGGCTCAGTGTAATTTCCCAGCCCAGGAGCTAGCTAAGATGGCAGAGTGGCTGAGCTTCAGGGACATAGCTCTATGGGGCCAGTTTGAGGGCTGATATAAACACAAGTAGACTCGGCTCTCAGTGAAGGGAACTCCAGTCTGATACCCTAGTAGCGCTAAATCCCCAATAACAGGGGCAGCACAGCCTACCCAAGCTGCTTTGGGATAGCTCTACAGGGCAGCCTGGAGCAGGGGTAAAGAGTGAGTAGACTAACTCTCCACACAAGCCTGGAGCTCCGGCCCCACTTGGCAAAACTAATCCCCTTCCCTGAAGTACAGTTCTGTGCACTCCTCCGCCTTTCTCAAGATACCCCAAAAGCACATAAAGAAAGACCATTTTTCAGGCCTTAAAAAAACAACCCAAAACTTCTTTGGGTATTAGCTAAGACACACCTTGTCTATCAACCAAGTATTATCATAACAGTACAAGTAGAAAGTACAACAGGGGTTTAATAAAGTATAGGCGGGGAGTTTGGATCTGAGTTGAAGACTAAAAGCCTTGGGGTCCAGAAGCGGCTCTGGATTCACACACCTAGCTATTCATCAATCATCTCATGACTCCAGCCCCTGGTCAGCACCCCAAGCCACTCAGATAAGTAGTCTGCCCTCTGAATAGGATATTGCTTCATTCCTCCCTCCTATACCACCTAGGCAGGTGGAAGGGATAGACCCCATTTTCCCACCCCAACTTGGCCCCTCCATCATCCAAAAAGAGCAAACCCCATCCCCTCTGACCTGATTTACCAGAGGTCTATTCTGTTAAGATAGGTAAGCTCAATCATATGAATATAGGACTTTAAGCCATATCATCCAGTAACATCACTCCCCTAGCCTTAATATTAACCATACCCTAACAGCCTATTACATTACAAGGTAGTAAAAACCTATTGTCAGATACTGTCCCCAACTACTTAGAAGACTTTTGCTCCACACAGTTCAGAGCCAAAACTCCTGTGCAAAGCTTAGAGCCCAAATAAACATATATTAACACCTCTCCAGATTCTTACTCTAGTATTATTTTTCTACTATTATTTTAAAAACTTTTGTCTCTTGCCCTGTCCTACTTTAATTTAAAAATCTAGATAGCCCTTGAACCTCTCTTTGTTCTCTTTCTTTTCTTCTCATTAAACCTTTTCTTTCCTTCTCACTTCCTTAATCCAAAAGCTGACACGACTCTTACATTTTTCCTATCAAATATTATTTCCTATTCCTCTATCATTGCAAAGCAATTTGAGGGGGGCATCTAACTTCTTTTGTTTTAACCATGAAATAATGTTACCCGATCCCTCTCTTTTTGCTTATTCTTTCTTTTTCCCTCCTCTAGTTCTTCCTCTTCCACTTTTTGATCTCTCCCCTAACACCTAATCTAACACTCTCCCCTAGATACTTAATACAAACTGTCCATCACTCCTCTACTCCACCACCTAACAGAGTTAATCACTCCCACATAGCACCACCTCCCTAAAACCTCTAATAGCTACATCAAAATGTCAAGGAAACAACAGAAGATATTGGTATACACATAAACACACACACACACACACACACGCGTGCGCGCGTGCGCGCGCGCGCCCGCGCAGAGAAACAGAAACCAACAAATACCAACAAGACTTAAATGATATACCTGAAATTGATTAGGCTATGGAATTACCAGGAAACGAATTTGAAGGATGATTTTACTCAGCAGAGATGAGATGAATACAAGAGATAAATGATACAAGAGATGAATGAAGAGTCTGAGCGGGAGAGTGAAAAATGGAAAAGCTAGTAACCCCCCTACATGCTGTAGAAGAAAAACCCCAAACAGAAACACAAAAGTCAAACACAAATATAGAAGAATTAAACAATACTATAAAGGAACAGAGAAACAGAATTGAAGAGATGGGGATCTGAATTAGAGAGCTTGAAGACAAACCTATAGACTACAATGTAAAAGAAGAACAAATAACAAAGAATGCACAAGAGACAAATGAACAACCTACATCTTCTATAATTACAGAAGAGGAAGGAACAAAAATGTCCACACAGAGAATAGCACAAATTCTCCTGTAAGAAAACGTTCTTCAATGTCTAACGGATGAAAATAATTATGCAGGAAGCCAATTATTCAGAATCCCAGAAGGAAAACTCCCCTTCATATTGTAATTAAGATATCAAACATCAACAACAAGGGCAAAATTCTATGAGTAGCCAGAGACAAAAGAACAACCAAAAAATCCAGTTATGAATTCCATAGCTGTTCCTATCCTGGATTTCATCTACAGGAAAACAAGCATGAAACCAAAATAAACTAAACAAACCTAACAACAACCGCAAAATAAAAGAGAAAAACCTCAAATATACTGAAGGGAACACACATAGTAGGAGATGAAACAAATGATTGGGACCTAATTAAAAATAAGATACTATATGCAGTGAAAGACTTCATCAAAAGAGTAAAAAGAGAACCCACAAAAGAGCAATTACATACAATTAAAGTTATCTCAAATTTCTTAGCAGAGACTAAGTAGGCAAGAAGACAATGGAGTGATGTCAACAAAGCTCTGGAGGTAAAACAAACAGAACAAAACCGTTAACCTAGAATCTTGTACCCAGCAAAAATATCACACAAATATGAAGGGGAAATAAAAATATTCCAAGACAAGGAGAAATTAAAAGAATTCACAAAAATAAGACCACCACCACAGAAAATACTCACTGAAGTACTATAGACAGAAAAACCAACAAGAACACACAAACCTGAAACCAACATACAAGACAATTCCTCACAAAAACAACAAATTTGGATGGAGGAACATCCAAAGCAATGGATTAATATAAGAAGAACAGAGAAACTAAACCCAACGCATACACACACAACATGCACAAATATAAATCAAAATGATAGTAACAAATACATACAAATCAATAATCTCACAGGATGTTAATGGACTAAATGCACCCATAAAGAGAGAGTAGAAGAATGGATAACACAGCAAAATCCACCAGTTTGCTGCCTACAAGAAACACACCGCACAAACCAAGACAGGAACAGACTCAAAATCAGAGGCTGCACAAATGCATACAAAGCAAACAGCAACTAAAAGAAAGCTGCAGTAGCAACATCAATCTCCAAGAAAGTAGACTTTCTTCCTTGGAGGCGGAAGAGATTCCCTCTCTCTATTCACTCCCTTGAAGACACTCTGCTGACAAAACACATGTAACTACACTAATACCCTTAGCTGGAGAAGCCACGTGGAGTCCCAAGCCAATGCTGAGATGCTTATGCCGTCACTGGATCCAAAGACTTTCTACCCACTGGCCTGTGATCGTCCCGAGTTCAGCATCATTGCACGTGTTTCGTGAGTCTGAAGAGGACTTTATAGATTGGTATCAGACATATGGGCTAATATTGACCTTATAGGCTTGGTCTTGACTGGGTTGGGATAATTTCTTAATGTGCAATTACCCTTTATATAAAATTCTCTCATACACATATGAGTTTCTATGGATTTGTGTCTCTAGTCTACCTGGACTAACTCACCATACAACATTGAGACAAGGCTGTGACAGATCAACAGGTCCTGCACAGGAATGAGGGGAGAAACTTGCTGGAAAGTCGGGTGAAGAACAGGGGAAGGGAGCACCTACATTTTAGAAGAGGCACTGCTATTTCTGTTGGTGGTTATGGTGGGTAAATAGGCAGGAGCAACCTCACAGGAGGAAGACATGCTAATCAATAATTACAGGGAACCTAAGGGGGCAATAAATCTGATTTTATGTTGCTGTGTAAATGCTACCAATATGTTTCTACCCAACCCTTGTGAATCACCCAATGGACTTAGCATCACGATGACCTTAGATGTTGGCCTTACAGAAGACATAGCACCCCCAAGGGCATACCAGAATAATTCATCATAGAAACCTAACTCAATGAATGAACTGAGTCCTACCTCAAAACTATGTGTACCATTGGACTAAGGACTGAAATACTGCAATGGGAGAGGAAGCAAAAGGTTGGCACACCAAGTCTGTGGAAATAGCAGTCATTGGATCCAGAATGGGACCACTGGCTAAGTGAGTTTCCAGTGAAAAGGGACCCAGACCACCATATATTTTATACCTCGCTTCTCCTCTTGCATTAATAACACAGATTTTAATCTGTTATGCAAGGGTCTACACTTACAAGATTTGATACAGGAAATTTTCCCCTAACATCAATTCTCATGCTCAGTGCTCAATCAAGAAATCAACAAAGCAACAACACATGATTGCAGCTTGTAGTTGGAATATACTCCTTATACCCACAGTATCTTACATTAGATGTCATGGATAAATTATTGATGCTATAATCACTTTATACCCCAGGAGGATGGTTGACACTATTTTTCTCTTTTGTTTCTTTAGTTTTATTTTCTACTTTTGTTTCATTTCTTTTTGCTTTTGTGTTGGTGGTGGTCTTGTGGGTTTTTGTTTTTGCCATAATACAACCACCAAAGCAAACCAGGGTCATTCATAATCCAGGGACAAGTAGATGGATTCTGGGCTCCCATTTAACTTTAGCCACAATCCAAGAACAATTAGTTCTTATAACATGGCCTTGCTCAAGACTTGCCTTCAAGAAAGATAAGAATGCTACACCAAAACGTGACTATGGGTGAAGGAGAAAGAGTTGTTGCTCAATGGGCATTGAGTTTATGTTAATGGTGGTGGGACAATTTGGAAAAGGATATCAATAATGGCGGTGCATCACGAAGAGTATAATCAATGGCGCAGAATTATACATGTAGAAGTTGTTGAAGTGGAAAATGGTTTGTTGTGTATATGTTTTCCACAATGAGAAAAAAATTACATAAATAACAATGAGTAAAAGGAAAAAGAAAATGTTCTACAATTTAATGTGATCACTGTACAACTGCTTTTGATATGACTTAATTATTGATTGCTTGACAAGTGGATTAAGTGCTAATAAAACCAGTTGAAAAAAAAGAGTTTTGCCATCAGTTCTAGGACATTTTCTTCTTTCTTGTACTCCTTGTTAGTAGTTATGCATTTCCCCTCTTCCTGCTGTGTCACCCCCCAAGCAACCATTAATCCAGTTTCTGTCACTATAGAAGCACCTATCCTGGACTGAATATACAGAAAAACTTTAAAAATCAAAAACACAAACTAACAGTGATAAAGTAAAACAGATAAAAACCTAAATCTGAAAGAAAACAAAAAATATTTAAAACTAGATGGAATTTAAATGGGTAATAAGGGAGATCAAATGATAGGGTGCTAAATTTTAACCTAACAGTATCTGCAACAATCCACTTTCCAATACATTCTACATGTTAACAAGGCTCTTCACATTGCTGGTCCATGGTCAGAGGGGAATTCATGAGGAGCTTAATCCTTTGGGAATACTTTTTGTAACTTAAGTTTTAACTTAATCTAAGAAATAGATACATTAAAAAATAAGTTTCGATGAGACAGTCAGGGTGCAGTATAACACAGATGAAACACACAATTTTCCTCTGGTTCTTTGGTGTTTCCTTCACTCCACTATCATGACCTCAATTCTACAAATTGAATTAGACCAGAGCATGCACACTGCTGTTGATAAGAGACCGCAACATAGTGAATCCAGGATAGATAACCCCCTTAGGGCCAACAATGAGGGTAGAGATACCAATAGGATTAAGGGAGGGTGTGGGGAGAAAAGGGGAATCAATCACAAGGATCAACCTAGAACCCCCTCCCAGGGGGACGAATAACAGAAAAGTGGGTGAGGGGTGATGGAGGATGATGCAAGATATGGAAATAATCATCTATAACTTATCAAGGGTTCGTAAGGGAGGGTGGGCGCAGGAGGGAGGGGGAAGAAATGGGGAGCTGACATCAGGGGTTCAAGTGGGAAGAGAATGCTTTGAAAACAATGATGGTGGCATATGTGCAAATGTTCTTGACACACTAGATGAATGTATGGATTGTGATAAGAAATGTAAGCACCCCCCCTAAAAGTATTTTAAAAATTAACTTCATTTTCAATATTCATAAAGTGGCATCATTAATTCCTTGTGTATATTTCTTTAATAATTTAGACAATATTTTAATTATAAAACAATAAATACTGGACACCAATGTGCATTGTAGCACTATTCACAAGAGTCAAAACATATAACAATATAAATTTCTATTAGCAGATGAATGCTTAACCAATGAGTGTTGCAGACATACATGGGTCATGAGGGAAGGTAAAAAGAGTTGGGGACTAGAATTCCAGCTCATACACACCTGGATTTATTCTATGCAAAACGTGTTAAAGGTGTGTCTGTGAAGACCACAGGCAAGTTCTCAGTCATGTATCTGTCTTATTCTCTCTAGGGAACTGCAACAAACAATGTCCAATGAAAACCGTGACTTCTAAGGGGACCCGCTGGTCCAATTAAATCCCAAGCGTGGAGATGGACTGAAAAGGTTAGTGACTATCTTTGTTTATTCTAAAGAAGTCAGAGCGGTTTCTATGGTTTGGCAGCAATAGTATTTATTTTTCTTCATATCTATATCTATCATTCATCTATGTATCTATCTATCTATCTATCAATCATCTATCAATCTATCATCTATCTATCTATGCACCTATCTATCTATCTATCTATCTATCTATCTATCTATCTATCTATCATCTATCTATCTATGCACCTATCTATCTATCTATCTATCTATCTATCTATCTATCATGTATCTATCTATAGATTTATCTATCTATGCATCTATCTATCTATTGATCTATCTATCATGTATCGATCTATCTGCTGTTAGTGCCATCATGTCGGTTCTACCTCATTGTGACTCATGCACAACTTCGTCCAGTCAAATGCCGTTCCCAACTTGTTCAGTTTAAATGCATTGTAACAGCTCATGTAAACCCATCAACTGCGCGCTCTTCCTCTGACACCCCCCCCACCACCACCACTTTAAGAATGTCTTTCTCCAGGGACACATCTTGCCTGACAGCATGTCCAAGGCATTATTTTGCTTCCATGCTGACTCTGACCCCTAGCGACTCTATAGACAACAGAATGAAACACTGAACTATTACGCACTATCCAGACCTGCATTGTGATGTCTGAGCTCATTATTGCAGCCACTGTGTCTGTCATGTCCTTGATGATCTCCCTCTCTTTAGATGGCCTACTCTACCAGACTGAAAGCTTTTTTTGTTGAACTTCTTCCAAGACAGATATTTGTTTGTTGAGCAATCGATACTACTTCCAATATTCAGCACCACAATTCAAAGGCATCAGTTCTTCTCTGGGCTTCCTTATTCATTGTCTGGCTTTCACTTGCATATGAGGCCACTGAAAATAGCGTGGATGTTTTCATGGTTATGTGTACCTCAGTCTTAAAAGTGGCATTTTTGCTTTTTAAAATGTGTATTAAGAAAACTTTATTTTGAATGGTTTTAAAAATATGTCATTTCTAGAATTGTTGTCCAACATTTACTTTCAGAACTGTTATGCTGAGACGAGCCCTATAACAGTTTAATTACTATCATTCTGAATCTTTATAAAATGCATAAAATAAGTATGTTTATTAGTGATAGTAGTTTGTAGTTATTTGGGACTTCAGAAATTTCTAAAATTTCCTGAAATTATACTGACTTCATTTGAAAACTTGACTTTATCCAATTATAATCATTTAGCATGTGGTGGAAGTTTTAAAATATATAATTAAATCATTTTATTAGGGGCTTGTAGAACTCATCACAATCCACTTCACCGAGATCTCCGAGCAGATTTGTCCAGTTAAATACTCCGTTTGCTGTTCCTGACTGCTCCTTCCATAGCCATTGATTGTGGATCCAAGCAAAATGATGACCAGGAGAATTTCAGTCTTTGTGTATCGTGATGTTGTTTGTTCACCCAGTTGAGAGGAATTTGTGTTTGTTCCGTGAGGTGTGGTCCATAAGGGTCTTCATCATAAGGGCTTCAAGCCCTCTTCACTTTCAGCAAGTAAGGTGGTGTCATCTATATATGAAAGCTGTTCATGAACTTTCCTGCAATGCCAATACCTTGTTCTTCATTAACTGCAGTTTCTTAGATGATTTGCCCAGCACACAGATGGAATAATTATGGCGAAAGGATACAGCACTGATGGGCAACTGTCTGATGTTAAATTATGCGATATCCCCATTATCTGTTCAACGGATGGTCTCAGTCTATGTGTAGGTTTTTCAGGAGCACAATTAAGGGCTCTTCATTTGATTTTCTAACCCCACGTCTTTGTTCATTTCATTATACTACTGTACACTGTCTTGTCAAAGTGCCCTTTGAAACATTCTGTTCAGCTCTTTTACGTCATCATTTCTTCCATTTGCTTTAGTTAATCTACCTTCAAGAGCAGGTTTCAGAGTCTTTTCTGATATTTTCTTTCTTTCTTGTCTTTTTAATGATGTCTTGGTTTCCTCATTTATGATATCTTTAAATGTCATCCCACAGCTCTTCTTGTCTTCAATCATTAATGTTCAGTGCATCAAATATATTGTTGACATGGTAGCTAAATTCAGGTGGAATAGACTCAAAGTTGTATTTTGGCTCTCCTGGAGTTGTTTTAATTTTCTTCAGCTTCCACTTGAACTTGCATAAGAGCAACTGATTGTCTCACCGTCTGCTCTTGGTCTTTTTCTGACTGATGATATTGGTCTTCTCCATGGTCTCTTCCCAAGGATACAGTCTTTTTGATTCCTGTGTATTCCTTCTGGTGAGGTCCATGTGTATAGTTGCTACTATTTACCATATATACTCGTGTATAAGCCAAATTTTTTCAGCACATTAAAAAAACCATTTCATTGGGGGCTCGTACATTCTTATCGCAATCCATACATCCATCCATTGTGTCAAGCACATATGTACATTTGTTGCCATCATTTTCAAAACATTTGACTTCTACTTGAGCCCTTAATATCAGCTGCTCATTTTCCCCCCTTCCTCCCCTCTCCCCCTCCCTCATGAACCCTTCATAATTCATATTATTATTTTTCCATATGTTATACTGTCTGATGTCTCCCCCTGCCCTCTTCTCTGCTGTCCATCCCCCAGGGAGGAGGCTATATGTAGATTCTTGTAATCAATTCCCCCTTTCTACCCCACTTTCCCTCCACCCTCCAGGCACCACCACTCTCACCACTGGTCCTGGATTCCCTGTGTTTCCAGTTCTTATCTGTCCCGGTGTACATCCTCTGGTCCAGCCAGATTTGTAAGGTAAAATTGGAATAATGATAGTGGGGGGAGGAAGCATTTAGGAACTAGAGGAAAGTCATATGTTTCATCATTGCTACCCTGCACCTGGACTGGCTCATCTTTCAGCACATTTTTAATGCAGTTTTTTGTGGCAAAATTAGGTGCCTTGGCTGATATTCAGATTGGCTTATATTCGACTATCTATGGTATGTTGTTGAAAAGGTTTTTTTTTTACAATAACTCCTGATCTTACAAAATTCTATCATGCAATCTTTGCTGTCATTTTTATCACCAAGTTTATATTTTCCACCTGGTCATCCTTCTTCTCTTTGAAAGTTACCAACTTTCAGATTACAGTTTTCAGTAATTATCAGTGCATCTGAGTTACATGTTTGATCATTTTCGACTGTAGATGTAGGAAATCTTCAGTGAACTCATCTTTGGCACTAGTGCTTGCTGTTCTGATTTGAGTAGCAGGCACATGAACTGGTCTTTCTCATAACACCATGGATATTATCCTGTGACTGACCATGTTGTCCTTCAGGATAGCTCTTGAAATGCTCCTTTTGATGATGAATGTGATGCCATCCCTCTTGAATTTGGTATTCTCAGCATACCAAAATAATGGTCGATGCTAGTTCATTTCAGCTCCTCAATGCCTAGGGTATTAATTTAGATGCGTTCTATTTGTGAAAATTTCCAGCTCCCATCTTAATGCATGCCTTCAGCATTATGGGCATGATTTTTCTACCCAGTCTATGTTCCAAATGGCTTCAGATGAACAAGCCTAGTTGTCAGGGGACTAGGAAGCACAGCACACAGAGGCAGCAGGGAAAAACCAAAATTCTCAGGCTTAAAACTTATGTCTTGATTTAAAACATAAGTAGAAAATAATTGTATTTCCAAGGAAATCCTAATACTTGCTAGTAATTAGTGACAGTTCTTAAGACATATTCAGATCTTCAAATTCATAGAAACAGGAAATGCACTGTTATGCCCGTTTAAAGCCCAGCTCCAGTGCCCAGTGCCCAATTTGGATGATGTCTCCGAGAATCACCCAGCGAATAATTCTCCAGGGCACACCTAGGGGGTCACTGAACACAACAGACCAGGAAGAATCTCTGAGAGAACTGAGCGGCCCAATTAGCAAACCAAGCAACTTCTTCTACAAGTAACGATGAAGATTTTCACGATTTCTGCCCAACTAGACTTACCATTTGCTCTGAACTACTCCCCATGCTTGTTTTACATTTTCAATTTTACAGGCGAGTTCTATAGTCAGACTGTTTCTTCTCCACCGCCATACGCTGGGTCAGTGAAAGCATTTAGCTTGCCTTTCACTTATAGTTCATCACCACATGACATGGAAGACCGAGTCTGACCTAGAGTTCATAAAATTTGAGTCGCACATAGAAACTGGTCTCTTTTCTTTTTAAAAATCATTTTATTAGGGGCTCATACAACTCTTATCACAATCCATACATACATCCATTGTGTCAAACACATTTGTACATTCATTTGCCCTCATCGTTCTCAAAACATTTGCTCTCCACCTAAGCCCCTGGCATCAGCGCCTCATTTCCCCCTCCCTCCCCACTAATCTGTTTTCTTTAGGGAGGAGGTGTGAGTCTTTTATTTTAAAAATGTTGTTGTTGTTGTTGCTGTTAGGGGCTCCCTTCCATGAGGGAAGGTGTCTCTTCCACTCTATGTTCATTGATCACCATAGGAGAAGTGATTGCTGAAAAAAAGAGAAAGAAACTGGGCAGGTATAGTGCAGACCAGAAGCTGCATTGTCCAGAGAGCAGAATGTGTCCTGCCCCGCTTGTTGTACGGTGAATGGCATTCACTGTAGCCAGTTTATTTTGGTAATTTTTTCAAAATAACTAGTATTGTTGGGTGGATTATATCTCTCTAATTCTGACCTCATTTTTGAGAAGGTTAACTTCAAGCAAATTTAAGACATCTATTCCAGACTTTATTTGGAATATTTTAAAAAAATCTCTTTTTGGCTTAATTTGTTGTCTTACTTTTCAGTTTCGGCAGTACTCAGGTTAAGAATGTTATTTTCCTCTAAAACTCAATAGACAGGAAGAAGGATATGATTAGCCCATGGGACAAACTGAGACAGATAATAAAAGTTGACTGACTAAAAACACAGCCCATTCCATTTCTTGTTTATCTTCTTATTACTGTAGAAGACAAGAAATTAAAATTTTTCTCACTTAGCCAGATCCCTTCGTATCTGGCATTGGCCATGTGAGCCAGTTCTGACAACGAGAAGAGAACTTTCCCACAGTGTTTTGGCTTTATCTTTGCTCTTGTGTGGGTGTCAGCACAATACCCAGGGCAGACCATCTCATGACAACAGGTTAGAAGGAATGAAGGACGCTAGTTCTCAGATGGCATTATCACCAATAGACTAGCCCTGAGTTGCCAAATCCGCCACTTCTTTTACCTGAGTTACCAACCTCCCCCCACTTCTTGAGAAAAACAAACCCCGCATTTAATAAACTGTTGTTTTTCAATTTTTCTGACAATCTTTGTGGGATGCAATCCTAAATGTAACAGAGTAATTCTTGTTTTTATGTTATAGAACGAAGACCTTACAAAGTGCAGCCTGTGCTTGACTACCAAACACAAGGGTGGCGATTCCAACCCACCCAGAAGGCCTTGTCCTAAACTCTGAGTTGGCAGGGACTTGGCAGTGAGTTTTGTTGGCTGGAATGAACATCATGACAGGGGCTTAGATTATGCGGTTGAGCAGATGAATGTTAATGGGGCTCAGTGGACTCTTATCCAGAGACTGAGCCCTGTTCGCCTGACTGGGAGCATTTTATTAGGAAGGGGAGTTGATTTGCAGGGCTTGGGGGGTAGGGTGGGGAGTGTGTGTGTGTGTGTGTGTGTGTGTGTGTGCGTGTGCGCGCATGATGTGGGCCTCTTTTCATGTTCCATAGGTTTCTTTGTCTCTGAGCTGGACTTTGCTCCTCAGGAGCAGTGCTTTGTCCCTGTTTTGGCAGAACTAAAACAAACAAACAAACAAATAATTATGGATTGGTTCTGCTGAACCGGTGGGGATAGGCTAAAGTCCCACCATGGCTTTTACATAAGAGATTCCTTCCTTTTTTCAAAGTTTTCTTAAACTCCTTGCAGCATTAAAAACTGCTAAAGATTTCCTTTTAAAAATATTCCCTGTTTCCTTCTGAATACTTTTTACTCTATTTTGCAGGCTCCTCTATCTTTTAAAATGCTGATTTTCTTCAGGCTGGTGGCGTCAATTCTCTTCTGCCTCCACACACATAAACAAGGGAGTTCTCATTTACAATGACCAATAACTCAATCATCTCGACGTAGACCTTTCTCATGGTATCCAGGCATGCATATCCGCACATAGAGTATGTGTATTGAGAAAGTAAAATATGGGTTAAGTAAACAATATATATTGCTAATAAACCATAGATACCTTTATAAGCAATCATATCAAAATGTGAAGCTAGGAATTCTCAACATATCCTCCATCTAGGTCTACCCACTTCTGAAGGCGGTTTCCATGTCTCTACCCACTCCCTGTGGAATTCTGTATGCTTACATTTATACTATATCCAAACAGTTTTGGCTTACTCCAAGGACTCACATTGTATCCATTTTAAATGTTATTTGAGTTTGGAGAACAAATGTTATTTAAGTTTGGAGAACAAGATCAGTGCTGTAGGGTAGATGAGCTAATGTTGCCCAACAAAATTCTCATGGTATATTCCCTGCTAACCATAAAGAATGAGCAGGTTCATTGTCATAATAGAAAAAAAATATCTAGGTTCAACTATGCTGGCCTTTTTCTCACCAATACGTTTTTCATTTCTCTTAAATTTTCTCTCTAATAAGTCCTAATGATTTTCCTATGTCCTCTGAGAAAATTTACCAAGATTACCCCTCTACGATTCCAAAATGCATTTGCCATAACTTTTACACATCACACAATTCAATATTTCGACCATATTAAGAAGAGTTGTGTGTTCATCACCACAATCATGTTAGCCAGGGTAGACTAGAGAAACAAATCCATAGAAACTCATATGCATATTAGAAAGAGTTTTATATACAAGAGGAATTGAACATTGAGATCACATCCCACCAGTCCAGATCAAGTCCATAGTCCAATATTGGCCATCTGTCTGATACCAATCTACAACATCCTCTGCAGACTCATGAAACACATACAATGACGCTGAATGTAAGATGAGCACAGGCCAGTGGGTAGAAAGTCTTTGGATCCAGTGGCTCTGTAAGCATCTCAGCGCTGGCAGGCGTCTCTATGTGGCTTCCCAAGCTTCAGAGGTCTGGTTGTATCAGGGTCGTTCCACGTGGCTCCTCCAGCTCAGGGCACTAGTGTAGTTCCATGTGCAATGTCTCCCAGGGAATGAGGTGTGAGAGAGAAGTCTTTCCTGCTTCCAAAGAGGAAAATACTAGATTTCCCAGAATTCTCATGAGAAGGTCATGCCCACACAGAGGCCTCATTGGCTATGATCCGACTGACAGACTAGACTCTACTCCTTCACTCTTAATCCTCTCAAGTCCCAAATGGATACCAGATTATGTAACTACCACAACAATTAATTTTGAATCTTTTCTTCTTTCTTGTACTTATTGTTGTTAGCCCTCCACTTCCTCCCAGTCTCCTCTGCCATGTTCCAGTAATTATTATTCCAGTTACAAATTCTATAGCTGTACCTATCTTGGATTTCATGTACCAGAAAACAAACAAGCAAACATGTGAAACAAAATCAAGCTAAACTAAACAAAACCCAACAACAACCACAAAATAAAAGAGAAAAACCTCAGTAAGAAAGAAAATATTAAAAATGAGAACAAATTTAAAATGGGTCAAAAGGAAGATTGAGTGATAAGGTATCATATTTTAACCAAACTACATCTGCCACAATCTATCATGCTGTCTGACAGCAAGACAATTCACAACTCTAGCCTATGGTCAGAGATTTAGTCCTCGTACTAATGACTTCCATTGTCATTATAGCCTTTTGCAAACTGAGTGTTCAGAGTTTACACTCTGATACCATGCCCTCCTCTGGATTTGGATTTTAGTATTTATAAGCCCTGTATCACACTAGCTGGTGTGCTTCTCCTGTGATCTGACTTCTTTGTCTTGAATTTAATTGGTGCAGCAGATCTCCTTCAAAGCCACTTCTTTGAGGGGACCTTTATTTTGAAAGAACCCTGAGGAGACTAAGACAAGTGTATTATCGAGGCATCTTGTCTGAAGCCACCCACTGACCACAGACACTGGTTTGAACACATGTTGCTTGAAATAGACCCATGTATCTATGAGCTGGAACCTTGGTAGCAGTGCTTTATGATCTAGCCTTGTATATGAATATATATAATACCCTCTACTTGAACATCACACCATTCAACAAATACCATGCTTCTTCTTCCAGTGAATTGTATCCTTGCTGCCTAACCTACATTTGAAAGCATCAATTTATCAAATGCCTCATTTCAATCACCAAATCCTGCTAATTTCACATGTTCAAGATAGTTCAAATCCATATACTTTTCAGATGCCACATTGTACCACTTCTGCCCATTTTCCACATCATCCATAGTGATCCTTACAAAAATTTAAATCGCACCTTGGTCTTTCCCTGCTTAAAACCCTGCACTAATTCCCACAGCCTTAAAATTAGTGTTCAAACATCCGAACATCACCTGCAACTCATTCTGCCTAATGCTTCAATGTCACCTCTTGTCAATCCTCCTTCACGGAATATTCTACCAAGAAAATGAAGTTCACTCAGTTCTTCTGTTGCGCCATGTCCTCTCTGTTCCCATTTCCCGATGACGCAGCCATCCGTTTGCTACCAGTTTTCCTTCTCTCTTGCCTTACAACAAAGGCAGAATTTGTTTGGAATGCCACACACTCTGTTAAGACCACGTTTTTAAAATGAATTGTTTTATTGTGAATTATGTGGGAGTATTTACATTTCCAATAATCAACTTTGCATCCAACAGTTCACGCTCAAACCGGTCCATCAACCTTCTCTTGTCTTTCATTCCCCATCCTCCACCAACATAGCTCACATTCCTACGACCCCCATCCTCCTTTTCACCCAAGTCAGTACCTCCCAGGCCATTGCTGCTTCTCACCCTTGCCCTCCCTCTTTGGAAGCTACACATCCAGTTCCCTTTCACACACAAGTCCTTGTCTTCATCTTCACGTATGGCAGTGGTCTCATACAAATCAGAAACTTAGGGTTCCTCATGTTTGCTGCTTTCTTTCATCTTACTGCCTGGACTGTGGAGATGGTGGCTGGAGATATTACAGCTATGATGGTTAATATTATGTGCCAACTCTTATTTTCAGTGGTTTGTAATTCCCTTCCATGTTGTGACATGATAAGAGAAGAAAACCAGTTAGAAGAGTTGTTTCCCTGGGGTGTGGACTGAATTCAAGATATTATAAGTTGATATTCTGGCAAAGCTCTTGCTCTTAATCCTGCACTTATCTCAATATTGCCTGACCTCCAGTTTGTAGGAGGTGAGAAGCTCTTAGGCTTCCTGATCTGCAAAATTTGGATTTGTCAGCTCCTGCAACCGGGTGAACCAGTAGTTGGCTGCCTGATTTACAGAGATTTAATTTCCCAGGATGATCATGGATCTTGAATTTTCACCTTCCACAAATGCAGGATCTATATTCTTGCAATCGATCTCTCTCTGTCTCTCTGTGTGTCTGTCTGTCTCTCTCTTTCTATATATATATGATGTTGAATGCATACTTGTGATATGAGTAAATAAAGAATCAAATGGCAAATACTATTATAAATTCATATTGGTAATCATACCGGAGGCACTATTGAGGGAGCTTTTTAGTTCATCATAACTGGTTTGCTAATATCTAGATCTATCCCAGAAACAAACATGAGTGACACCTCAATCCAACTTAATATTACTGCCATCAAGTTGATTCTGACATAATTTGAGTGTTATGAGATACTTTCTCAGACCTGAAATCTGTGATCTGACCACCCAGAAGTCTTCTTCAAAAGAAGTCAGCCACAAAACACCAGGGAACCCAATTTTCTAAAAGACCCATCCCATAAATAGTTTAAGCTTGCAGCCTAGTAAAAGATATGGTCAAGAAGAGAAATGAATCTATAACAATGCCAGGTACCGATACATGTTATAAAGAAACAACTGCGAAATAACTTGGAGAGGTAAAGGGTATAATTTTAGATATATTGGTCAAAAAAGGTTTCTTTGAAGAAGCAACATTTGATCAAGGAACACATGAAAGTAACAGATATTAGACATTTCTTAAGATAATACTTAACATGGCCATTTTCTAAGTACGTATTTTAAAATTGTAATTTTATAAAATAGAAAATTTCAAAATACATACCTCCAATAGATTCTCATTCTTTTGTTGCATTATGCGTCGTAAAAGGATGTGGCACATAATTATGACATCATCCACAAATGGCAAACATTCTGATTGATAATCAATACTCATAACTTTGAAAATAGCAATGCGTTTCTCAATGGTCATGTTCACAATATGTGTAAGATATTTTCTGAATTTATTTAGTACTTTTTTAAACTGTCTTGAGGTAAATTCATCTCCCAAAGATGACATTTTCATAGTCATGATTTTGGATTTCTCTACCATGGTACAATATTTCAGAAAGTTGTAGCTGTAAGAACTAACTAGTCCCATTGCATTACCAATAACAGTCAGGAGACTCACAACCTGTAGATAAAAATGATTAGAATTGAAGTCTTCATTTTTATCTTTAAAGTTACAAAAGTAAAATATAATAGTTAATTGCTTATTGAAATAAAATGTTTCTTATGTAGATTTCATTGTGTTAAGAACATCTATTAAATGGCTAAGTGTGTGAACAACAGAAAACTTGAAAATCTTAGATGAAAATTTTAAATATTTGGTTTTTATATGAGAAGGTTATCAAGCAATTTAACTTTATAATTAACATATTATATCAGCCAAATACTGGAAATGCTTTCCACTTCATTAGAAAATATATGTTGTAGGCATAATCCTAGAATGGGTATAGCTCTATACAACATGTGACCTAACCCCATTCCCCAAGCATAGCTGATTTGGATACCTAGAATTCTGATCCAAGTTCAGATGATTCTTCTTGTAATTTGAAAAAGCTACCCAGGTAAATGATAAGTGCATCTTTTTAAATTGAAGTGGGCTAATGTGTAGTAATCTGGTAAGTGATAATGAAAAGAGTTGGAGCCATGTCAAACAAACATCCTAAAACGCTAATATTATGAACTACCAACAAAAGAGAAAATCCATTTGCATATCAGATGCTGGGAAAAATACACAGATGTGAGAACAGGTGAGAAATCCCGAAGAAGACAGATGAGGAGATAAGCTGGGAATGGGTTATCAATTGGTATGAAGCATGGTGATTTTGGTGGGTTCTTGCTTCTTAAATCAAAGGAGTCCATAGACTTACTTTACTTTGATAGACAGGGTCCATTTCAAACAGGATCTGACAATCTGGCCATTTCATCTTCTTATGTATTCTTGTACTTTCTGCCTTAGTAGTTAAACCAATCATTGAAGCTGGGTCAATGAACATAGAGAGGCGAGGATCTTGGCAAAGAGGAATAATTTTGGCTAGAATATATAATTGAAAAATTAGTCTTTCCAGAAGTTTGAATGTAAACAACACTTACAAATTATCCATGACATCTAGAACTATTGAAAGGAAGTTGATATATGAGGACTAGATAATATGCTATACTGATGAATGGAATTCAAAGATAGCTGGGGACCTGGTGGCATAGTGTTTCCATATTAGGTTGGTAATGGCAAGTTCACCAATCATGGCTAATAATTAATTTTAGACTGTATCAATGGCTACTTTACCAGTGTCTCAATAATGCTTTCCCCGAGACCTAAGGCTGATGAGAGGAGTCTTGGTAGTGTGTGTAGTTGTTACAGATGGGGCTGCTAACAGCAAGGTCAGTTGCTCCATGGGAGAAAGACTGGGCTTTACTGCCCTAAAGAGCTTTAGTCTTGGAAAGTCACAGGAGAAGTTCTACCTGACCTATAGGGTCACTGTGTGTCAGCATTGACATATTGGCAATAAGTTGGTTTTGGGTTTGGTAGCATCATTTAAAAGAATAAAATACCTAGGAATAATTTAAGAAATAGATTAAAGAGTTATAAACAGAAAATTATAATCATTTTGAAAAGAAATTAAATATCTAACTAGAAAGACATCCAGTGTTCATGAACTGAGAGACTTCCTATTTTTATGACACCAGTCTTTCCCCAAGCAATCTATAGATGTTATGTAATCCCCATCAAAATTCTATCAGGTTTTTTTTTCAGAACTGAAAAAGCTGATTCTTAAAACCCTATAGAATCAGATGGAGATGTGAAAAGCCAAAACAATCCTTTAAAAGAACAAGGGAAAATAACTCATCTTTACTTTTTTCAAAACACATTACAAAGATACTGTAATTGAAATAGCATCATACCAGTTTAAGAACAGACATCTAGAACACTGGAATAGAAACAAGAGTGCAGAAATAAGTTCATGGATATATTGACAGGTGACGGGTCCATTGAAGGTGGAAAGGATAATGTCTCCAACAAATGATACAGGAACAAACCAGATTTCCAAATGTGAAAACTGAAGCAGAACCAATAATTCACACTCTCTGTAATATTTACCTGATAGTGGATCATGGACCTAAATATGAGCATGGAAGTCATGAAACTTTTAGAAGAAAACAGGGACAAAACTTCAGCTTTGATAATGGACTTTTAAGAAGAGCATGCCCAACAAAAGAAAAAAATTAGATCAAGTAGAGATCCTCAAAAAACATTTTTTTAAGCATTGAATGAATGATTTTATCAACAAAGTTAGGAGGTAACCAACAGAATGAGAAAAAAACGTTTGGAAACCATGTATCTCATAAGGGTTTCTTATCTATAATATCTAAAGATCTAAGACAACCCAGGCGACTGCCTTCACTGGAACTGGGTTCCAGAACTGGGGCACATGGTAGATGTCCTCCTGGGAAAGTTTACATAATTCAGCCTCCTTTCCACCAGTCTCCTAGGTTTTTCAGCAGTAGCATCAGGTCCACTCTACCTTCAAAGGGACAGGTACCACTATCCACTGGGTGCAGCAGAATGGATCCCAGGTATAAGTTAAGTACTGCTTAAGATAAAAACAAAAACAAAACAAACAGTAGGGGGTCTTTCACTTCCCAACCTCAGAGGCAACTATATAATCACAATACGTCAACAATTGGTGCTGCTACGGTGATAGAAGAGTAAACCAGTGGACTAGAACAGAGAACTCAGCAATAGACCCAACCACTTACAAGGAGCTGACTTTTGACAAAGGGCTGATACAGATGAAATGGGGAAGAGGTAGCATTTACACCAATGTTGCTGGCAAAATTGGACTTCTATTTACAAAAGAATGAAACAAGATCCATACCTCACTCCAAATATACAAATGAACTCGAGATGGCAAGACTTAAGTAGAAACCCTCTCACGGGCTCTTTCACATGGAATAAACTCTATCAAGCATAACAAACACAAACACTGCAGGGGATAAAATAGATGACTGAAATCCCCTAAACACAAGACATTTAAGTGCATCGAAAGACTTTATCAAAAGAGTACAAAGAAAACCCACAGACTGGGAAAAAATGCTGGCAGTGACATAATAGATAAGAGTCTAATTCCTAAAATTGATAGAAAACTGCAGCACTTCAACAAGAAAAAAGAAAGAATTACCAATTTTAAAATGGCAAAGGACATGAACAGTTTACCAGAGAAGATATCCAGCTGGCCAATAAGCAGATGCAGACATGCTTGTGATCACCAGCCATTTAAAAGATGCAGATAACTTTGGGGGTGAGTTGGCAAGCTGAACACACAAGTAGATTCTGTTGCAACGACTAGGAAGCAGTCATCATACCAGACCACTATTACAGGGTTACAAGAAACCAAAAGGGACCTACATAAACGGAAGAATATCCATGGTCATAAAGGAGAAGGCATATCAGTGTTACCCAAAGCAATCTTTAAATATACAAAATGCTATGCTTGTCTAGTGTGTTATCTGGATTGACTAGACAAACAAATACAGAGACACTCGTGTGTATAAGAAAGGGTTTTATATCAGGAAGTAATTGTGCATCAATAAAACACCCCAGCCCAGTCCAAAAGTCAGATACTGGTCCATAAGTCCGTCTTCAGACTCACGCAGCCATGGGCAATGACTGGCTGGTGCGTGCAGGGTGTAGATCCAATTGTGATGGGAGAATCATAGGGCTCTCACAGGTCCCAGAGGGGCTCCCCAACATGAAGGCGGAGAGAGGGATGGATGGATGGAGGGAGGGAGGGAGAGAGAGAGAGAGCGAGAGCGAGCGAGCGAGTGAGCGTCGGCCTTCAGAGAGCCATTTATCTCAGTCTTACCTCCAAAGTAGGTCATCAAGCTGCGACCTGATTGACTCGCTAAACTCCACCAATATCTTCTTACAGGTGCCATGTTGGCACAAAAAAACGAACTATTACATCCAGATGTCAACTTTGTTCTTCAAAGAAATGGAAAAACCAATTGGGGAGGGAAGAAAATCAGGATAAGCAAAGAACTTCCTAAGAACAGAGTCCATTGGAGAGATGGCTAGAGGAGATCGAAATGACAAACCCGACTTGACTAGTCTAGACTGTGTCGTGGGATTACCCGCTCTGATAGCGTTGGGCCTGATCCGGTTTACACCATTTTCTGTTTCTTTGGTTTTCTTCTCATATTGGGGTTTATCTTGGCTGTACTTTGTCACTGGGGGTAGCCCTCTTGAAATCTTGCTATATGTTTTCTTGTTTTCAGGATATTAAACCCAGGATTAAGGAATCTATAGAGACAACAAGCAGAATAAGGGTTCCTTGAGAGTACAGTCGGGGCAGGGAGTGGGGGGGGGAGGCGGGTACAGGGGGAGCCGATGTCAAGACGTTCAAGAAGGAAGAGGATGCTTTGAAACTGACTGTGGGAGCAATTGTACAATCCTGCCTGATGTGAGTGAACTATGGAATGACAAGGATGAAAAGGTCCGACAACAAAGGTATACCACAGGATTATTCAGGGGGTGATGAAGCTGCTCTGTATGAAACTGTGAAATGGATATATGAATGTGCATTTGTAAAAATCCATAAAAATGTACACTACAAAGACTGAATTTGACTGCAATGTTTTTTTAAATGCCAGACCATAGGAGAACCCAAGATATAATGCAGACTGTAGTAAATAAGTGTATTACAGGTGAATCACGTAACCATGCTATAGAGGGGGGTAAGGACCTAGGTAACTTTGAAAACAGCATTTTAACTAAAAATTATAAGCTAAAATTACACAGAACTGTACACAAGCACAATAATTTAGTTGGCACATTTGCTTCTCATAACTTCAGAACTGGGGTCGCAGTTGTGAAGTTACTTTACATGTACAACTAATAAGTAAATATATTATAGATTATGTGAGCCAGACTATGATAGCCAGGGGAAAGGGGCTAGTGTTGACCCAGAGGTGCTAAACTCGGGTCTGAGGTATCAGGAAAAATTCACCACCACTTTAAAAAATAATTATATAAAGATGTGTGTATGCACGAGTTAGTTACTATACACATACACATTCCATAGTTCATAAACTCCTGAATTTTGGGGGGGTCTACCGCTCCCTTTTCAGCAACAAAAATTATTGACCATGGTTCTGGCAATGAAAAACATTTGTATCAAAGCCCATAATCCAGGATAAAGTACAGGGATATGCTTTTCAGGCCCCTCGCTGCATCCTGGATTGCTCCAGCAACCCCAATGGGGCAGTACACCCTCTTTGGATGTCACTGGCAGGCCTTTTTACTCTATCTGGTGCCTAGATCTTGGTTTCTAAATTCCGTTCTAAAATTAAAGGAACCAAGGTCTCTTGGAGAAATAGTGGAGCTCATGACTGGGACAGGAAAAAAAAAGATGATCCCGAGCATCTACTGGGGTCCTGCGAGAAAGTTCTGGATGTTGCACCTGATCTCCTCTGGCCCTCAAGGGAGAAGGATAGTCCATCTCCAGAGCCGCTCAAGGTCAATTGCCACAAGGCAGAGGTCAGACATGCCTCCACCCTCTATCCTTCTTTACTCGGACACTAACTACTCTTCCCCTGACCCTCTACTTTTCTGTTGGGTTCAGTAATTTGTTGCAATGGTCACACAGAACTCACAAACAAGACTCAGAATTATGGGGGTTTACCAGGGAAGCTAACAGATTACCACAAGTCCAGATCAATAAACAGGGTACAGTCATAGGTCCATAGTAGCACCTCTTTCAGCCAGTAGCCAAGTCTCTTTCTCTGACCCTCAGCCTCTCATTCATGTGATCCTTTGGCTTTTGCCTCTGTGGGACAGGAAGCCTACTTGCTGCTCCATGTCACTGTCTCCAGGTTCTACATTTTGGGGCTGCAGCCCCTGTGCTCTGTCTTCGACATGGCTCCTTTGCTCTGTCCCATGTTCCCTGTGTCGTGGCCTCTAGTGTTTCTGGTCTCAGCTATCATCACTTTAGGCAGGGATCCTGAACATACTCTGTGGGTGGTTCTTCTTCCTTGATGTTCCTGGAATTTCCCTCCCTCTGCTTCTGAGATGGCTCTCTTACATGCAGACGAGTTGCTTTGATGAGGTGTGGTTTTTGTCTTTCAGCAAACCATGTTGCTGTTATGTGCCACCAAGTCAGCTTTGTTTGGAAAAAGCAATTCTTTCAGGTTGGCATCTGTACTAGTTCTATATGCCTCTGTGTTTATTTGTGACCACCTTCTTAGTGACCCAATGCACAACGCAATGAAACACTGAACAGTCCCATGCTATCTCCACCATTGTTCCTATGTCTGAGCCCATTGATGCAGCCACTGTGCCAATCCATCTCTCTGATGGCCTTCCTCTTTTTTGCTGCCCCTCAACTTTAGCAAACATGATGTCCTTTTCCAGGGACTGGTCTGTCCTGATAATATGTACAAAGTATGTAAGACGAAGTCTTACCATCCTTGCCTCTAAGGAGCGCTCAGGCCTTACTTCTTCCAATACAGATGGGATTGTCCCTTTAGCTGTCCATGGTACTTTCAATATTCTTCTGCAGCACCACAATCCAAATGCATCCATTCTACAGTCTTCCTTGTTCGGTGTCTAACTTTCACATGTACATGAAGCAATGGAGAATACCATGGCTTGGGTCAGGCTCAAGGCACATACTTGCTTTTCAGTACTCTAAATAGGTTTTGTGCAGCAGATATACCGAAGGCAATATGTCTTTTGATCTCTTGACTAATGTTTCGATAAGCATGGATTGTGGATCAAAGCAAGACAAAATCCTCCACGACTTCAAACTTTTCTCTGTTGATCACGATGTTACCTACTGGTCCAGTTGTGAGGGTTTTGATCTTCCTTACATTGAGTTGTAATCTATGCTGAAGGCTATAATCCTTTATCTTCATCAGCAAGCAAGGTTGTGTCAACTGCATATTGTAGATTGTTTAATAAGTCTTAATATAGTCAGCAGACTGTACTCCCAATGAATAGGGTGATGACTTGATTCATACCCTTTAGTAAGGTGGAGACTCAAAATACACCCCACTTTCCAAAATAGGATTATAACTATAGGCATAGAGACTAGAATTCACAATACCCACCAAAAAGATTACGGCTAGAAGTAACTGACTACATCTTAGACCATCTCCTGGCTCTTCTAGCAATTAACCCATTCAT
The DNA here is from genome assembly GCF_050624435.1 of Tenrec ecaudatus. Classification (NCBI taxonomy): domain Eukaryota; kingdom Metazoa; phylum Chordata; class Mammalia; order Afrosoricida; family Tenrecidae; genus Tenrec; species Tenrec ecaudatus. Next base: position 247,838,760 of record NC_134530.1, on the reverse strand, counting down.
ATTTGAGGCATTAACGTCTTCCTCCAAATTATTTTACAAGTCCCAAACAGTATTTACAATTACTCCTAAACTATGGCTAGGAGTCTGAAGGGTGAGGTTACTCAGTAATGAGCCATTCACATCTGTTTTAATTGTTCATCCTATCTGGTCAGGCTGTTCAGAAGTTGTCTCACCCTTACCCTTCCTATTTCCTGATAAAATTTAACCAACAGAAGATTATTCCTTTGCCTGGAGTCTCTTATGAGGGACAAACATGATGTTATATATTTTCCCAATACTGTGCAAGTCCAGATTGTTAGTAGCAAGATTAGTCTAGCAAATGTTTCTCCTTCAATCCAGTCCCAATCATCCTGGGTAGGGTCCAAGCCCTCTTATTCTGCATTGTCATACAACAAAAGCCTATGTACCAATTTGTCCCTTTTCAGTGTTTTACACACCATATTTTCATAGTGTCCCTCTAATTATTTGGTGGGAATTATAGAGAAATGGATAGAAACATATAAGAAAATCCACTTCACCAGAGACCTGAAACTAAGAAGGTGGTCACAAATAAACACAGAGGCATATAGAACTAGTACAGATGCCAACCTGAAAGAATTGCTTTTTCCAAACAAAGCTGGAACAATTCCAGCAGAAAAATCAATAACAGTAATTTGTATTATAGCCCAAAGAATAAAATATGAAGATTAGTAAAAAAGTCTTGCTATAAATCTTTATTAAACAAAAATATCTATATGTGAAGCTATTGTTTCTTGGTATATCCTCTATTTAGTTCTATACATTTCTCTAAAGATGATATTTCCATCTCTCTAACCCTGTTGCAAAGAATTTGTGCTCTTCAGTTTTTGCACCAAAATTGCAAGTTGTATCAGCCTCCAAGGGGTCAATTAATATTTCTTCTTAAAGTCCTTTGAATTTGGTGGGATAAATGTGAAGAGGAGAGATCAGGGATGTAGGGTGCATGAGGTAAGGTTTCTCAATGAAATTCCCAACGGACAGCCCTTGACACCCTTGAAGAATAACCAGATGCATTGATGTGATGGAACAAAGTTCCTCAGCATAATATCACAATATTTCTGGTATATATCTCATCAATGCAATTGTCAATTTTCTAAAATCTTCATAATAAACTCTTGTGACCAGTAAGTGTCCTCAAGAAAATCAAGATGACTCATTTGGAATGTCAAAATCAGTCATCAGAATCTTCTGAGCTGACCTGTCTGCATTGAATTTAACTGGTACAATTGATCCCGTTTGAAATCACTGTATTCAATGAACTTTATTTTGGGGCGCTCTCAGGAGACTATTACTGAGAAAACTTATTTGCAGCTATACACTGATCACAGAGACATGCTTAAACATGCTCTATTTATAAGAAACCCATACATCCTGGAATTCCAGTAGCAATACTTTTGACTTACATTGAGTCCATATTCATATAAATAACTGAAGAAATAAATAAGTGGAAAAGGAACAAGAATTCTTACAGAATAAGTCTACTAAATACATGTATAAGAAATGAGAGAAACTGAATTCCACAGGAACAATTACTATGGACAAGATCCACCTATGATGAGTGAATTTCTTAGAGGAAACAAGAAGTAATCTCAGAGTATCCTTTTCCAAATATTTACTAGTATAGTAAATTATGTATAGTAATTTATATTTTTACAGTAAATTATATCTATAACAGTAACTATATTATGGAAAAATCTTTTTAAAAATCACTTTATTGGGGGCTCTTAGAACATTCCATACATCAATTGTTTCAAGCATATTTGCACATATGTTGCCATAATCATTTTCTAAACATTTATTTTCTATTTGAGCCCTTGGTATCAGTACCTCTTAACCAAAACACTGTACCGGAACAAGACATGTTGGAACAAGACATATTAACATTATGGAATGTGACACACTGGCAGAATATTCAACTGCTGTGGTATTCTTTCCCAAAATGGATAGCCTCAGCGTTCTCAAGAAACAAATTTAGACACCAAATGTAATAGATAATTTATAAAGTCACCATCAGTGCACTTCAATAATTGCAAGATAATGAAAGACAAGGAAAGATGGAGGTGACATAGGAAATATGGCAATTAAATGCAATGTGAGAACATGGTCTGTAATTACTACTAGTGAAACAACTGGAAAAGTCCAAATAAAGCATCTAGTTTTCTTACCAGTGTTGTACTCATGCTAATTGTTTAGTTTTAATCATTTTACTGTGGTTAGAGAAAGCATGTGAAGTGAGAACTCCTTACTATGCTTTGTAGCAAATGACCTCAAAATAGAAATGCTTAAAAATTCAAATGCTAGACATATTTCAGAACAACAACAACAAAAGTAATGGAAATGATGAGGTGTACAGATATAGAAAATGCAGGGATGGAAAACAAAATTTCAAGGAGAGAGGGCCCTGGAAACATGGCATCATGATAGAGTACCTTGCCTACAATTCCTCTTGTGTGGCCCAGAGATTATCAGGTGAGAAGAAAAATTTTGGGAATTCATATGTGGAACCTGAATTCTCTTCACTCCAGGAATATTTTAGAACACCACCTCCCTAACTTTGGGGAGCCCAGGAGAATGCAGTGACTACACTGTCATGAAGGGCAGACAGTACTGAGGGGTGTAGAACCCTAAATACTGCTCTACAATGTAAATTGGGATTTTCCTTCCGTGAGAACAGGGAAATGTTGTGCTACTGAAATAAGGGCTTTCTGCTATAAGCACAGTATCAGGGTGACTGACCTCTCCCTATATTATATACCGAGTCTATAAGTGACCCTGAAAGATTTCTTATAATACCCCTCACCTACCCCAACTACCATTACCTCAAGATCCCGTTCCCCCTACCTCAGTGAGCCACACTTTCTCATAATCCACCAAGTAATAACACACCTCTTATTCCATCTTCCAATTAATCAAAAATTACTACATTTAACAGGAAGGCTAATGATTAATACCATCGCTTAAAACCTACTCTAGAGCATCTATCTCCTATTCTTCCTACCCACCTAAAAATCACTCCCTCCTCATCTCCACACAATATGATTTCCATCCCCAATCTGATTATCCTCTTTTAATGTAAAGACCCACTTGCCACCCCCATACACACACCCCAGGATCTTACACATCATCTACAGCCGTAGAACTATGCTGCCCCAAACAACAGCCATCAGAAGCTGCCACACAAAAAATCAAGAGAAACTTTAATACAACAACTGAAGGTTATCCAAACCCAATGGAATATGCAGACAAAGAAGCCCTCGATCTTCCAGAAAGAGAATACAGGGGGATGATGCTTAGGGCCATGCAGGAGATCTGAGAATCAATCCAAAAAAGAAAGGAAGAAATGGAGCTACTAATAAAATCAAACCCAAAAGAAACTCATGAATTAAGAAATGAGCTAGCAGAAATAAAACACATGGTACAAGATCTGAGTAACTGAATGGAAGAAAAGGAAAATTGAATCGATAAACTTGAAGACAACCAAGCAGACTTGAGCAAAGGAGAAAAATAATCAAACAAAAAGCAAAGAACCTGAAGGAATCTTGAGGATGATGTGAGATGCCATGGAGAAAAATATTAGGCTTATTGGTATTCCTGAACAGGAAGAAACAAACAAGTGTACAAATAAAATAGTAAGGGAGAAAATTTCCCCAATATCATAAAGGAGGAGTAGCTAACCATCTAGAGAGAACACCAAATAGATTAACAGCTTCCCTACCGCCCGGCCACCTCCCCCTCCCCCCGCCCCAAAAGACAATTAAACAAAACAAAAAATACAGCAAGACATACAGTGGTCAAATTATCCAACTTCAAGGAAAAAGAGAATACTGAAAGTAGCTAAAGAAAGAAAAAAGTCCCATACAGCTAAGAATAAGCTGAGACCTTGCTGCAGAAACCATGCAGAAAAGAAATTAGAGCAATATATTCAGAAAATAGAAAGATAAAAATTTCCATCCAAGAATCCTGTATCCAGCAAAGCTATCCAGCAAATTTGAAGGAGAAATAAAAGTATTCTCAATCAAGGAAATACTTAGAGAATTCATAAAAAACAAAACCAGCATAATAAAAAAATATTGTCCAGTTCATTATGGTCAGTACACCAACAACTGCAGCCTTCATACATGAGACCATCACAGGGTGTAGCACCACCCAGAAATCGACACACTGGAAACAGTTAAAAAAGAAAAAGAAAACAGTGTCCCAGCAATACAGATCTAGAGGGAAAACAAAAGACATGAATAAACTTACCACCACCACTCCCACCCCAAATCCCCAAATGGGAGGAAGGAAAATATCAAGTACAAATATTACAAGATGCTAGCGACTAATCTACACTTGGAAATAGTAACACTGAATGTCATAGGACTAACCACTCCATTCAAAAGACAAAGAATAACAGGCTGGATGAGGAAACAAGATCCATCAATCTGCTGCCCTCAAGAAACACACCTCAAACTCAGAATCAAAGGATGGCAAACATTTGACCAAGCTAATGGCAATTAAAATAAATTAAAAGACCCAGGGCTGGTAATATTAATCTCTGACAAAACAGACTTCAAATATCACAATGTGGGAGACAAGAATGGGTAAATGCTCAAGGGGTAAAGAGAAAAAGAATACATAACCATAGTAAACATATATGTGTACAACAAAGGATCAACTAACTCCTCAAAGAGATGAAAAGAGAAATCACCAGATCAACAATAATAGTAGGAGATGTCAATACACGACTCTCAAGGAAAGAGAGGTCAACAGGTAAGAAACTTAATAAAGAAACTGAAGAGCTGAACAACACAACTGAACAACTCAACCTTCTAGATATTTACAGAGCTCTCCAACCAACAGAAAAACAAAACAAAAATCTCACATTCTTCTCCAACACACATGGTTTATATTCTAAAACAGACCACATGCTGGGCCATAAAGCTAGCCTTAACAAATTCAAATACATAGAGATCTGTCGAATCATCCTCTCAGACCACAGTGCCATGAAACTGGAAATCAACAATTGAAAGAATTAAAAAACAAAGACAAACACTTGGAGACTCAACAACACACTACTACAAAAAGACAGGCATTAGCCCAAATAAGAGATGAAATTTGGAAGTTCCTAGAATCAAATGAAAATTATAACACAATAGACCAAAACCTATGGGACACAGCAAAAGCAGTTCTCAGAGGTCAATTCATAGCAATTAATGCACACATGAAAAAAAGAGGAGAGAATCATTTCAACACCTTAACACAACACCTCCAACAATTAGAACAGAGTCAACAGTGTAAACCCTCCAAGAGCAAAAGAAAACAAATTATTAAAATTAGAGCAGAAGTAGATGAACTGGAAAACAGGAAAACAATGGAAAAATCAATAAAGCTATGTCAACAAAATTGACAAATCGCTAGCAAACTTAAAAAAGGAAATGAAAGAGCAGACAAAAATATCTAGAATTAGCGATGAAACAGATGACATCACAACAGATCCAAAAGAAGTAAAAAGAATAATGCAATATGGCAAAAGACTGTATTCCAACCAACAAACTAGATGGCACAGACATATATCGAGAAAAACACCCGCTTCTGAAATTAACACAGATGGACAGTAAAAACTTGAAGACACCCATGAGAAAAGGAAAATAGATAAGGTCATCAAGAAACTCCCAACCAAAATAAAAGCCCAGGTTCAGATGGCTTCACAGGAGAATTCTACCAAGTATTCAGAAAAGATCTGACATCAATTTAACACAAACTCTTCCAATAGTATAGAAAGGGATAGCAAACTCCCAAACTCATTCTTTGAAGCCAGCACAACCATGATACCCAAACCAGGCAAAGACCCCAACAAAATAGCAAACAGCAAATATCCCTCATGAACATAGATGCAAAATTTCTCAACAAAAGCTTGGTCAATAGAATCCAACATATCAAAAAATAATATAATATGATCAAGTGGGATTCATCCCAGGGATGCAAGGATGATTACACATTTGAAAACAGTTCATGTAATTAACCACATAAACAAGAAAACAGATAAGAACCATATGATTATATCAAATGATGAAAAAAAAAAGCATTTGACAATATCCAACACCCATTCCTAATAAAAGCTCTTAAGAAGATAGGAATAGAAGGGAAAATCCTCAACACAATAAAGGTCATGTATGAAAATCCCACAGCCAATATTACACTCAATGGAGAAAAGCTGAAAACATTTCCACTGGATAAGAGAACTCAAGGATGTCTCTGATCCCCACTCATATTCAATATTGTGCTGGAAGTCCTAGCAAGAACCACAAGATAACAGCAAGAAATCAAGGGAATAATATTGGGCATAGGGAAAGTAAAACTTTCATTATTTGCAGACAATATGATTTTATGGAGAGAGAATCCTAAGGTGTCCACAATAGGACTGTTGGAAATAATTGAAGAGTTTAGTAGAGTAGCAGGATATAAGATTAACAAGCAGAAATCAACTGGATTCCAATATACTAGTGATGAGAATTCTGAAAAAGACATCAAGAAAACAATACCAATCACAATAGCCATGCAAAAGCTGAAATACCTGGGAATAATCTTAACCAAAGAAACAAAAATATTGTATAAAGGAAACGACAGAACATTACTATAAGAAACCAAAGAGATCTACACAAATGGAAGAATATCCCATGTTTGTGAATAGGAAGACTCAATTTTGTGAAAATGCCAATACTACCTAAAGCAATCTACAAATTCAATGCAATCGATCCAAATTCCAACATCGTTCTTTAAAGCAATGGAAAAACTAATTACCAACTTCATATGGAGAAGGAAGAAGCCCAGGATAAAGATATAGCGTCTGGGGTCTTAAAGGCTTGAAGACAAACAAGTGGCTATCTAGCTCAGAATCCACAAAGCCCACAGAGAAGAAGCACACAGCCTAAGTGAATACAAGGTGTTGTATGGACCAGGTAGCAGACACCAAGGAACAAAAACCATCATTGTGTGATCACCTTCCTCACATAAACGCTGAAGACGAATGTGTGCATAAGCAAGTGTGGTGAAGAAGGCTGATGGTGCCCGGCTATTGAGAGATATAGCATCTGGGGACTTAAAGGCTTGAAAGCAAACAAGCGGCCATCTAGCCCGGAAGCAGCACACCAACATGTGTGATCATGAATGGCAGAGGAGACCAGGTCTCAAACAACAAAGGCGGGGGTGGGGGGAGTTACATCACTGTGAATGAGGGGGAGTGCATGATGGGGACCCAATGCCCATCTATAGACAGCTGGACATCCCTTGCAGAGGGGTAGTGGGGAGGAGATGAGTCATTCAGGGTTTAGTGTAGCAACAATGAAACTCAAAACCTTCCTCTAGTTCTTGAACGCTTCCCCCCTCCCAATTATCATGACCCCAATTCTACCTTGCGGACCTGGTTAGACCAGAGGATGCACAGTGGTGCAATACGGATCTGGAAACACAGGGAATCTAGGACGGATGAACCCCTCAGGACCAGCAGTGGGAGTGGCAACACCAGGAGGGAAGGGGGTGTAGAAAGGGAGAACCAATCTTGGGGATCTATGTGTAACCTCCTCTCTGGGAGATGGGCAATGGGAAGGTGGGTGAGGGGAGACACCGGGCAGTGTAAGATAAGATAAAATAATTATTTATACACTATTAAGGGAGCAGGGGGAAGGGGGGAGTGGGGAGGGAGAGGGAGGAGAAAAAAGGAAATCAAGCTGATTACAGGAACCCAAGTAGAAGGCGAATTTTGAGAATGATGAGGGCAACTTCATATGGAGAAAGAAGAAACCCAAGATAAAGATATAGCGTCTGGGGTCTTAAAGGCTTGAAGACAAACAAGCGGCCATCTAGCTCAGAAGCCACAAAGCCCACAGAGAAGAAGCACACGGCCTAAATGAATACAAGGTGTTGAATGGACCAGGTAGCAGACACCAAGGAACAAAAACCATCATTTTGTGATCACCTTCCTCACATAAACGCTGAAGCCGAAGGTGTGCATAAACTCTTCAATTATTTCCAATAGTCCTATTGTGGACACCTTATGATTCTCTCTCCATAAAATCATATTGTCTGCAAATAATGAAAGTTTCACTTCCTCTATGCCCAATATCATTCCCTTGATTTCTTGCTGTTGTCTTGTGGTTCTTGCTAGGACTTCCAGCACAATATTGAATATGAGTGGGGAGCAGAGACATCCTTGAGTTCTCTTATCCAGTGGAAAGGGTGCTTTGCTCAATTGATGTATGTATGGATCATGATAAGAGTTGTATGAGCCCCAATAAAAAGATTTATTAATAAAAAAAAGAATTTCTCAAAAAGAAGAACAAAGTAGGGGGTCTTTCACTATTTGACCTCAAACCTACCACCCAGCCACAGTTGTCAAAACAGCCTGGTCCTGGTATAACGATAGATACATAGACCAATGGATCAGCACAGCAAATCCAGAAATAAAAACATCTGCATCCAGACAACTGATTGTCAACAAAGGCCCAATAAGCAGTAACAGGAAATGGACACCCTCTTCAATAAATGGTACTGGAGAAACCCTGAATATCCACTTGACGAAGAATGAAACAAGACCCATATCTCACTCCATGCGCAAAAACAAACTCAAGGTGGGTCAGAGACCCAAATGTAAACTCTGAAGCTGTTAGGATAATCAATGAGAAAATTAGGACAAATCTAAGGGCCTACACAGGTTACCAGAAATAAAAAAGGAAGCACACACTGTCGAAGACAAATTAGATGAATGGGACCTATGAAAAATAAAACACTGTGTACATCAAAAGATTTTATTAAGAGTAAAACAAGAGCCCACAGATTGGGAAAAGATATTCAGCAATCAGAGATCCTATATGAAAAAAAAAATCACTGCCATAGAGTTGATTTTGACTCATAGCAATGCTATGGGATGGGTTAGAACCGACCCTGAGGGTTACCGAGACTGAAACGCTACAGGAGTAGAAAGTCTCATCTTTCTCCTGCAGAGTGGCTCGTGGTTTTGAACTGTCCAGCATGTAACCCACTACACCACCTGGACTCCTGCAAGGGTCCTATATACCGTGAATACATTACTGAAACTATCCAAGATTTGGGCTATTTTCCTTATTTTTATATTTTATGCACTCTATGGAGTATGCTCATTTATTGTCCTACAAACCAAGCAACTAACCAATACAATGTATGCAAGGAAAATTTTAAAATACTTACTTATACATTTTTCAATACTAGTCACCATATTTTGAATTTTTATTGAAAATTCCAATCTGTTGGGAACTATACAGATATTTGTAGGAAATTCTGCAGTACTGAGAGAAAAAATAAAAGTATAATTTCAGATAACAGGAGTAATGAACATAAAGCACAACTACTTATAATTTCATAAATGTCTAATACTTACTCTTCACACATGCATTTATTCTCAGACTCATTTGCAATTTCCATTTCTATGAGAATCCATTGAAAGAAAGAGAAAATGAAAACAGATTGACATTTATATTAGCAAAATGATAAATTTATATATGCCAGTCCTTTTCAAATACCATAAGAATAAACTGGTAAGGTCATTTGAATGGCAGTGTTCCTCAGTAACACGCCCCCTTCCCCCCACCCCCGCCACTGTGATTTTGATGAAGGAGGTTTGAGATGGTATCCGAGAGTTTTCATTTCCAACAAGTAACACAAGTGCTATTCATCTTGATGAAGTGATCCTCAGGTCCCCTGAATGAGAAATCGATTTTGGATGGAAATGAAGACAAATAATAGTGTTGTTGCTTACATGTACAATAAACAACTTGTTGAGCTTTTAAAAAATTAAAATCGGATACCTATACATCAATAATACACTACTCAAAGTTTTTCACTTGTTTTCTGATTGACAAGGTATCTCTAGCTATTCTTAATAGTTCTATTCATCTTACCTAAAAGGCGTCCTTCAAGGTTGTAACTGAATTTTTTGGATTTCTCGACTTTTAGAGCCTCTTCTTCACTATCTTCTGATAAATCATCTCCCAAATATACTACTGATTTCCTAGAGGACTTGTCAAATTCAAAATTGTTTTCCTCGGAATCTTCTGGTGAATAACTCTGAGTAGGAGTTCTCAAATGTATATCTACTTCAAATATTGGTGCATATATTGTTTTCAATTCTCTCTCCAACTGAATATTACTCAAAATCTAGTTTAACAGATACATTATGGTATCAGTGACATTATAAGAGTAACAAAACATTTCTTTTTTATTTGGTACAATATAGACCTTAATTATAAATGAGATGTCATAACTCCAGTATAATTGAATAATACTCTGTTACCAGCTGCCAGGATCTCCTGCACAAATTCTCTTTAATGTGTCTCAAAGCAAGGATGCAAATTTGAGAACTAAAGTCTGCATGACCCAAACCATGGCGTTTTCAATGGCCTCACATAGGCATATGAAAGTAGGACATTGAATAACAAAAGATTGAAGAAGAATTAATGCCTTTGAACTATGGTGCTGGTGAACAATATTGAGTGTAGAATGTACTGGCAAAAGGACAAGGAAATCTGTCTTGGAAGAAGTACAGCCAGAATGTTCCTTAGAGGCAAGAATGAGAGACTTCATCTCATGTATTTTAACATGTTGTCAGGAGACACCGGTCTCTGAAGGACATCATGCTTTGTAAAGTAGCAGGGTAGCAAAGAAAAAGACTTGCAACTAGATGGATGGACACAATGACTGCAACCATGAGCTTAAATCAAAGAACGATGGCAGGGGTGGCACAGGACCAGGTGATGTTTTATTCAATCCAACAGTGAAAGAGGAGATGGACTAGGCCATTAAAACACTCCCAACAAGAAAGTTCTTGTCCAGACAGGTTCATTGGTGAATTTTACCTTTCAGAGAAGAGCTGACAGCAAGCTTACTAAAACTATTCTAGATTATAGAAAAGGATGGAAGACTCCTGAATTTATTTTATGAAGTAGACATAACCATGATATCAAAATCAAGCAAAGACATTGTTAAAAATGAAAAGTATAGCCAATATCCCTTATGAACACTATAATTTTCAAGAGCCTAGCCAATACAATCTCTCTATCTCTATTTACCATAGCCAAGTGGAATTTATTCCATCTATGCAAAGATGGTTCAACATTAGAAAAACAATGAACATAGTTCAAATAAATAAAGGAAAATAAACACATGATCATATCTGTGAATGTAGGAAAGCACTGTACAAAATCCAACACCTAGTCTTGATGAAATTGCTCAACAAAACAGAAACAAAAGGGAATACATACAAACCCAGTGGCCAACACCAATGGGAGAACTGGAAGCACCTCTCTTGAGAACGGGAAGCAGAAAAGGAGGCCATTCATCTTCACTTATATTCGGTATTGTCCTGGAATTCTTAGCCTTGGTGTTCCAGTGGGTTGGGCTTTGGGTTGGTATCTACAATGTCAGCAGCTCAAACCAACCAAACATTCCCCAGCAGAAAGAGAAGAGTCTGCTCCCGTAAAGATCCACAGTCTCAGAAACCCAAAGGGGCAGTTCCATTCTGTCCTGCAAGGTCACCATAAATTAGAATGGATTAGATGAGAGTGGATTGTTGGATTCAACATTGTGCTGGAACTCACGGAGCAATCAGGCAAAAAGAGAAATGAATGGCATCCAAACTGACAAATAAAAGTAAAATTATGTCTATTTGCATAATATGACCCTATTCATAGAAAATTCCAAAGACTGAGCAAGAAAATTACTTTTATTGAAAGATTCTGAAAGTGGCAGAGTACAAGATTAACGCACAAAAATTAGTTGGATTCCTTTATACTAATCAAGAGACCTTTGAAAAGTAAATCAAGGAAACAATATTAGTTATAAACACTATCCCAAAGATGAAGAAACCAAACCCACTGCCATCAAAAGATGAAGTACATAGAATATACCTGAGAAGCTAAAGGCTGGTACAAGAAAATGACAAAACATTACAAGAAACCAAGATATATGTGCATAAATGGAATATAAGAGGTCTCACATTTCCTGATCTAAAAATCTAGTACACATTCACTGTAATCTAAACAGCCTATGGCTGGTATAATGGCTGTCACATAGATAATGGAACAGAATAGAAAACCCAGAAAATCCATGTGTCTATGGATAGCTGACCTTTGATGAAGGGCCAGAATTCATTAAATTGAAAAGAGATAGTCTCTCTGAAAAATGATGCTTGAAAAATTGGATATTTATTTGTAGAATGAAACAGGACTCATATTTCTTTTTTTAATTAAAAAATGTTAACAGGACCCATATTTCACATCACATTAAAATAATAAACTCAATTTGGATCAAAGACTTGATGTAAAATCCAGTACTCGAAATACCATAAATGGAAAAATCGGGACAAATATATGGCCTAGATGTGCCATGAAGTTTATCTGATGCCACACACACTGCAGAAAACAAACTAGATGAGTGGAAGCTCCTAAAAATTGGACGTTCATGTACCTCAAAAGATTTCACCAAAAAAGCAAAAAGAGAATACACATGGGAAAAATTAGGTAATAACACATGACAAATGTCTAACATTTATAGAACATTTCAACACCTCAATAAGAAAACAAATAATCCAAGCTAAAAATCAGCATGTCACATGAATAGCCATTTCACCAGAGCAACAAACAGAAGAAGAAATGCTCATAATTACTGGCCCTTTAAGAGCTGCAAATCCAAACAGCAAATCCAAATCCACGAGGAATAGCACAGTATTTACAAAAGTCAAAACAACAAATGCTGGAAAGTTTGTAGAAAGACTAGAACCCCAATACACTGTTTGGGGGTTTTAAAATTGCGTAACCACTGTGGAAAATGATGTTGCATTTAAATAGTTGGAAAGAGAAAAATCAATGATCCAGCAATCACACTAATAAATAACAACAGCGGCACAAATCGATATACGAACACCCATGTTCATCACAGTATTATTCACAAAGCAAAAAGATGGAAACAATCTAAATGCTTGTCAATGAAAGAAATGGCAAACAAACTGTGGAACGCGCATCTAATAGAAGACAACAAAAGAATAATTCATGGCGAATCTGAAAAATAGCTTACAACATGAACGAACCTGGAGAACATAATGTTGAGTGCAATTAGTCAGTCAGAAAAGGAAGACCGTTGTTAAAAAGTCAAGAAAATGCTTTCACACAAAAGATAAATTCTTGGATGTTTCCTAGAGGTGGGAGGGCATGGGAGGACAAATAACTAACTTGAGGGTAGATATATATTAATTTGGGTGAAGGGGAAAGAAATAGACAAAGGAGATCAGCAAAAAATAAGACGCTCAGCAAAAATTGATGAATGCAAGGGAAGACACTGGAAGGAGCGCAAAGGCTAAAGAGGATTGAGGTAAATGTTGTGAATTACACAATTCTGCAATAATGGTAATTCAGTGAGGGGATGCAAGAACAGACATGAGGGCTGAACAGGAAGGGAAGGGAAAGTAGGACTATATCCATATACGTGTGTGTGTGTGTGTGTGTGTTTGACATATGTACCTACCTATGATGCAAATATATAGCTAAGCTGTAAATATCATGGAGTTATGAAAACGTCTTGAATGCAACCAAATATCTTAAAGGAATGAGTCACTTGTCCTGGGGGCTCATGACCATAGACAAAGGTTTACTGGCATAAAATAGAACAAAGAGAACGTTCTACATCCTACTTAGGTGATTCATAGCGTTAAAGCTAATGGGTGGCTATCTATGGTGTAGCTAATGGTCTTGAGGAAAGGAAAGTGAACACACATTGACTCAATCAGTCCAATGGACCAGGTGAGCATCAGACTCTAGAACACCGAAACCTGAACTAGATGGTGTGGCTCCCACTATCAAGTGCTCTAAAGGCTAACATTAGAAGGTCCTGGATATAATGGGAGAAAATGTGGGACAAAACTCAAATGTCATGAACAAGACCAGGCTTACTGGTTAGAGACTGGTGGGACCCTCCAGATAGGCCTAATCGATTTTAAAGTGTGTAACTAAATTCACTCCCATGGATCAATTTTCAATCAAAGAACACCAGGGAGATGTATGCTCCTTACTCAGGAACTTGAGATAAAAAGGCAGCATTTACCGAAGGACAAAGTTCAGAAATTCTAGGAAAGGAGGAACAATGGAAATGGGAAGCCAGAGAAGTTGGATAACTGGGTTGACATTGTGGGGTCTGCAACAAATTATAGGAAACAAAATATATATGAATTGTTGTAAGCAAAAATTATTTCCTCTGTAAACCTTGACCAATTCACAATAAAAAAGTTGTTTTAAATTCCCAGTAAACAGGTAAAACACAGAAAAAGAAACATGAGTTACTGATACATGGAAAATTGCTCACTGAAACTAGCAATTGTGGAAATCCAAATTAAAATGACAGTGATATGCCATTTGCAATCCATGTGATTAGCAAAATACATGAAGATTGCTGAGAAAGTGAAACAATGAAAACCGTTTCCAAGTATTTTTGAAGGTAATTTCACATACTCAGCAGAATTGAAACTATGCATACATTCTCACTCAGAAATTTCATTCCAAGCAATATTCCTATGATAAATACTTGCTCATGTGTACCCAAACCCCCAAAGAAACCAAAATAACTGCCATCGAGTCAATTCTGGTTCATAGATATGCTATAAAGTCAGGGTAGACCTGCCCCTGAGGGTTTGGACACTGTTACTCTTTATGGACATAGGGGGAAAAAAAAACAACCTCCTCGTTCTCTTACGTGGGTCTAGTCGTTTTGAACCACAGATTTTGCAGTTAACAGTCTAGTGTGTAACCAGACACCACCAGACCTCCTCATATATATCAGGAATATATATATATATATATGATTTTTGACGGTAGAATTGTGTGTAATAACAAAAACAAAAAACAATCAAGAGTAGACTAGGGAATTACTTTTTTAATTAAACTTTGGAACTCAGTGAAATTTATATGGGTGTCTCTTTAATTATAGATTAACTTGTACTCGTATCCTTTCAAAAGTATGAACTATCTAATAAAGACATTACAATGTCCAGGCGTTGGACAAAGTCAAACCGTCCATGAATGTTTGTGAGGAGACTTCAAGAAGTTTGGGGGGTGGGGAGGAAGGCATTAAGCAATAATAGAACTTTCCCACTAACTTTTTGTAGTCCTCATACATAAAAAAGTAGCTATTACACCAAATCCTGCAATTTATAGATCATCACTGTTAATAGTTTGGTACATATTATTTCCAGGTTTCAAACTACATGTGGACCTTTTCCTTTTTGACCTATATATAAAATTATAAAGCACACAGTATACTGTATTATCTCATATAAAGCACTATTTTTTCCAAATAAAGGAAGCACCTACTGCATCAAATTTAAATAATAAAAATCCCCTCCACCCCCCAAAAAACCAACAACCCCAGGGATAAGGAAGACAATTCTTTATGACAATAAAAAAGAACCCTTAGATTTCTTTCTCATACTTGTGGGGGAGGGGGTTGTTTTTAAGTTCAAAATACAAATAATCAAAGGTGCTTTGAAGAAATGTGTAGGGGGTTAAAGGTGTAGTAGTGGAAGTATAAAAGAACGAGGGCTACTTGAACAAGGATGACCTTTCCTGATGATTCTCATGTGTGGTAGTTACGGAAAGTGTTGTGGAGTCTAGCCTGTCAATCAGGTCAAAGCTTGATGGTCTCATTTGGAGGCGCTAAGGGATAAATAGTTCGCACAAGGCAGGATACAAGCTCACTTCCTGAGAGACATTGCCTGGTGGAGCTATGCTGATGCAGCCAGAGCCTTGGAGCTGGAGGAGCCATGTGGAGACCCACGCCAACACTGAGATGCTTCCACCACCACTGGATCCACAAGACTTCCCACCCACTGGCCTGTGATCTTCCTGTACTTGGTGTCATTGCATGTGTTGACTGAGTCTGAAGAGGAATTTACCGAATGGTACTGGACATATGGGCTAATATCGGACTTATGGACTTGATCTGGACTGGGCTGGGATGCTTTCTTAATATACAATGACTATTTATATAAAGCTCTTTCCTATACACGTGAGTGTCTGTGAATTTGTTTCTCCAGTCTACCCAGCCCAACACATCATGTAAAGCAGCATGCAGTATTGCTCTACATTCCTTACCTTGCGGTACTTCCTTCACACTGCTCATCACTCCCAGACACCAGATTTGTGCAACTTTCTCCCCAAAGACTGTCAACTGCATGTCAGGCAATGTATTTACTTTTTGCTGAGTCTGCAATGCCTAGTTCAATGACTAGTACATACTTTGTTGAGTGAATGAAAAAAAGGACCAAATGAGGTAAGTGTAATCACAGCGGTCTGATGTAAGAGCTGGAGCTCTTGTGGCACTATTGGGTAAGTCCATAAAGACTTATGGCTTCAGAAAGCCACACAAGGTCATTGTGAATCAGAATGGACTCAGTGGCACTGAGTTTGGTTTTTTGGTTGACTCTAAGAGTGGATGTTTGTGTGTGTCCTTGGAAAGAAATTGTGGTTACTAGTCATAAATCACATTCCTTACTCTAAACTGTAGTTCATTTTATACACATACACAAAAACACACATATTTTAAAGTTCATTTTACCTCATTAATTTCAGCTTGAGTTTTTACTTCTGGGTTTAGAACATGAGAACCACTGATGGGTGGACAATAGAGCTCTTCATAGTTGCTTTTTAAAGACTTAGTTCTAGTGACAGATAAATTGTTCATGTAGGTTCTAGAATTACGAAATGAGAAGAATGAAAAAAGTATCTTTTAAAATCATGTCCCACTTTAGCAGGACGAGGAACAGAAGCAAAGAAAAACATTCTACAAAACTACACTGAGGCGAGTGAGCTGAACCGTTTAAGTATTTTATGAGAAGTAAAGATTTTAAAACATGGACTAATACTGAAATATTTTAATCCTGATTGTTAGCAAGAGAGGAACTACAAACTAAGAAACATACAGAACTCTTAAGATATAGGGCTAGAAAGGGGCATGTTGGCAATGAAGAGACCCTTGACCAAATCAGCAAAAATAGAAAACAGCTAAAGGGAAAGACAGTAAATAATAATAAAGCAAAATAAATAATAATCATAAACCAAACAGAGGGAATAACATCAACTATACATTGATAGAAATCAACTACTGTTAAGGGTGCTCATTATCTCTGTAAAAGACAGAAACTATCCATCTTAAAATACATATGTAAATTTGACAAAATCACCCAAATACAGCATCAGAACTTGTAAATGATCAGAAATCCCCAATGTAGGCTCACTCTCAAAATGAGAGTACCCCATAGCAACCAGAAGCCAAGGCAAGTAAATCTGAGAATAACCGCTGGAATTGGGACATAGACGGTAGGACTCAATATGTCTAGTGAATATGAGGGTACAGCAGCTAGTTAGCATGGGTGATCTTTAACATCAGTACTAAAATCACAGTTCTTTGCGATGAACTTTCAGAGTGCACCAACTAGTCTGCTTCCCAGCACAACTCAGGCTTACACCTATACACTACCAGTTAGCGCATGAAGAATCTCTCGTGCATTGGAAAAGACTGGGCTTCTGGCTCAGAAATGAAAATCACAGCCCTGCCTCTCCCCATTATAAATATCACACTCTTAAAGGGGCATAGGGAGTGGTAACCCATAGATTAAATGCTGCACGATACTAAGGGCAAGTGGATCAGAATGTGTTATCAGATTTGCTGTAAAATAAAATAAAACAGAAGAACAAACCCAGGAAATTGAACCCTTTGGTCTGGTTTGAAGTGGAGGTATCAGGGATGGAGAGAGATCAAAGGATAAAGATGGCATCCTCCTAAGAATGTCTTGTAGAAATGTGCACTGTCAAAAAGCACTGTATCACTGGGAAAATTGAGAAAACCATCCATTTATAACAGTATAATAGAAGAAAATCTGGTGATGACTACAGTGATGATGGCAGAACTCTCGTTAATATGATTGAATGATCCAATTGCATGATACTGTAATCAAATGCCAATGAAAATGTTAAAATACTATTTTGGATACACTTATATTAGAAAAAAAGTATTGTTATTTGAAATTCAAATTTCACAGAGTATATTTTATATGACTACTAAAAATGATCTGTACATAATTTTGAAAAAAAGAGGAAATTTTCTTAGACTGTAAAGAGAATATTAAGTAAACATCGCCAAATAAGTTGTTAATCCAACTTGAATACAAATAATATTTTGCTATAACCAGTTTCCAAATTCCAGCTTAAATTATTAGCTATATCCTGCATAAGCATCAATTTCAGCGGATGGCAATAAATTCCTTTTATAAGTGAAAAGGATGGTTTACCTGATTAGATCATCATTCTTTTTTTCTTTTGAAAGTGGCATTCTGGCAGAACTATTAAATAAATCCAAAAGCAATGTGATTGCAGTGTTCATAAGTTGGCGAGTGAGCTCCTGGAATAGGCAATCGACCAGCATCATAAACCTGAAGACCGTTTCTAACAAACGTCGATATTTAGGCAGTTTGAAATGGGTTGTGTCATCATATACAGAGATATCTGACTCAAAGTATTTTTTTAAATCTTTCTTTTCTGCCACCTACAATTAAAACATAAACAATTGAGAGGCAAGTCATTATTTCTATGTTAATGGAGAACAATTTCTAGTTAATAGTATTTTTATAGCCTGAATAACAAATTGGAACTAAACTTTATCCAAAAATTCCATTGAAAATTTACCTCTTGCTTATATTGCTTTTAAACAGTAAACAGGGGAAAAAAACAACCAAATAAACAAAACACAAAACACATGTCTTCTGAAAGCCTATTAAGTTTAGTCTCCCAGGCAGCTAATTTTATGACATTCAGACTAGTCAGGATATTGCCTTGAGATACCTTTTAACTTTGGAACTGAACCCACTCCCAGAAGTTACCTTGAAGCCCGTTTATATATTGACTCATAAAAGAGACAATATCACTCAGAAACAGTGTGCTCCTTTAAATAATGCTCTGTGCAAGGCTGAAGAGGCAGCATTGACCCGTAAGGAGAGGTGAGAAGGTAAGGAGCCCAGGAAAGTTAGAGTAGGGGACAGACCAGTCAGAGTAAATATAACGGCACAGCTTGACACAGTGTGAAAAATATAACCGAGGTCAATGAACAGTATGTGTAGAAATTGCTAAATGGAAAATTAATTTGTTCTGTAAACATTCACCAAAAATACAATAAATGAAAAGATTAAACCCTAAAAGAAATATGACATCTCCTTAGGCAATTAGTGTAAAGGATCATGGGAGAACAACAAATTTTGACCAAAAAAAGTGTCATCAGTACTAATGTATGACCAAACATTTCTACCAGTAAATTGTGCTTCTAAAATAGACTTATTCAAAATGTTTCCTTTTACGAATTTTTAATGTTTTACATGCCTTAAATTATTCTTTCTTGTCCATGTTATTAAAAAATGTTTTCCTCATTGATATTTAAATTTGGGGAGAGTCTTTGAAAATTATTTTTTTCTATTAATATTTACACTTTGGTTAGTAGTCATCCCTTCTAGTTGTATTTTGATTAAAAAACATTATTATAACCGTTTTTAATAGTATCTTCTTCATATTTCCCTTTATTCATTTAACTATATATATATTATGAATTGGTCAGTTAACCACTTTTGCAAATTATTTCCACTAGTGGCTGATATTTATAACTAAGTTCCCAAACTTATTTGGCTTGCTGCCCCTTTTAAGAAAAAATAAAAACTTTTTTTACTGTAGCATACAATCCAGGATAAAGTGTAGGTATCTGCTTCTGGACCCTCCCTAGATCACTCTAGTTCCTCCAGGGGTCCAGAATTACTCACTCTGGGAAATACTGCTCTAGAAGAATTTTTAGCAATAAAATGCTGTCCTTTTTTATATGATAGTTGATTAAAACTATAAAGTCAAAGTAATTTCTATACTAGTTATGGGACTTGACATACTGAACCTGACAAATAGAATCCTAGTTCTGTTAAAAAGAGAGTGCGATGAAATGTCCCTGATGATATTGTTCATGACAAACTTCCTTTTTCAGACAGCTACTTGGAGGACACAGTCATCTGCCGAAGTGAGAATTCAAAACCTTTTGTAACCGACTATGCTCACCTTTCCTGATTTATCGTTCACTAATCACTCATCCACACCATCTCTTCCAGGGTGGCAGGGAGATCTATGCAGTCCCAGGAGTGGCTACATGATTTGAACACTTTATGTGCATAATTCATGGATTTTTTTTAGCTGATAAAAGGGTGAAGCAGGGTCTACCTGTTTATACTTTGGATTTTCAGCACTGGTACCAAACAACCTTAAATATCTTAATACGTGTATTAGTACTATAGCACATAGTGATATCCTGGTCTTTTGAATGAGCATTAGGGAGACTGATTAAGATCAGGCATGGAATATGATAACTGGTCCTCTAAAACCACAGTATATTTTAGGTCTGGTGTATTTAAAATCTGACTCCAGGTTTGCATTACTCTCTGCTTCGACTGCCGTAGAAGACCCCAAGAGATGGAGTGGGTTGTGCATTGGGCTCCTAATTGCAAGGTCCTAGGCCACCACTTGTTTGTCAATTTGTTATACTGCAGTGGCTTGTGTGTTGTTGTGGTACTACGTCACTGGTCATGAAGCTATGTCACTGGTACGTGAAATACCAATAGGGCCACCCAAAAGTGAACACGTTTCAAGCACAGCTTACAGATTAACAACAGACTCTGATGAATAAGTAGCTGTCCACTCCGGAAAACTTGTGGATAGCAGTGGAACATTGTCAGAGACGGTGCCCGAAGAGTTGCTCTCAGATTGGCAGGCACTACACTGTGACTGAGGAAGAGCTGTCTTCTCAAAATAGAATCAAAGACAATGACCTGGGCGGGGTAAAATCTTCAGGAGCAAAGTGTTTGTGACCTTCATTTGTTGATGGGGCGCAACTCAAATGAGATGAAACAGCTGAAAATACCTATTAATAATTGGGTCTTGGAATATATGAAGGATGAATCTGGGAAAATGAGAAGCTTCCAAAAATGAAATGGATGGCATGCAGGCTGATCTCTTGGGGTTTTGTGAGAGCTGAAGTGGCCTGATTTGGGCTATTGTGCATCAGAAAAGCATATGGTGTACTATGCTGGGAATGACAGATTCAAGAGAATTGGCATTATACTATCATTAAAAAGGAGGTTTTAAGATCTATCTTGTAGTGCAGTGCTGTCTGTGATAGGATAATATCTATCTGTATACATGGTTATGTAATCAATACATTGATCATTCAAACTTAGCACATACTACTAAAGATATTGATGAAAAAATTGAAGAATGTTACCAATATATTCAGTCAGAAATTGATCAAACATGCAATAAGTTGCCTTGATAATTATTGGCCATTGGAATGCAAAAATCAAAAACAAAGGGGAAGGAATATTAATTGAGAATATGGCCTGGTGATAGAAATAAAGCTGGAGAATTTGCAAGACCATTGACTTCATCAGCACATGTACCGTTGTTTCAACAACACAGAAGTCAAATTGACTACATCTGCAGGAGAGATGGAGAAGCTCAATAGCCGCTAATAGCAGGCCCAGCGCTGGTTACAATTGCTCATGTGTAAGTTCAGGTTGAAACGGAAGAAAATGAAACCCAGCGCACGAGAGCAAAAATACAAACTTGAGAATATCCCCCCGAAACCCTGGACTTTGAGAATAACTCAAGAGCAGATTTGATACATTGTACACCAATGACAGAAGACCTATGAGTTGTGGGATGACATCAAGAATATCATATATGAAAAAGCAAAAGGTCTTAAAAAAGTAGCAAAGAAAGGAAAGATCAAGGTGGATGTCAGAAGAGACTCTGAAACGTGCTCTTAATCATGGGCTAGATAAGGCAAATGGAAGAAATGATGAAATAAAAGAGTTGAACAGAAATTTTCAAAGAGCAGTTCAAGAGGAAAAAGAAAATAATAATGAAATGTGCGAAATTCTAGAGTTAGAAAACACCGAGGAAGAACATGTCCAGCATGTCACAAGAGAACCGAAACAAAATCAAGCCTGGAATTTCAATATTGAAATAATCTAGGGGGAAATATTGAATAATGCAGGAAAAATCAAAAGAAGATGGAAAGACTTCACAGAATCATTGTTCCAAAAAGAACTGGCTGACCTTCCACCATTTCAAGAGGTAGCATATGATCAAGAACCAAGTGTACTGAAGGAAGAGTCCAAGCTGCACTTTTCAGCCAAAAACAAGGCTCCAGGAATTGATGGAAGACTGATTGAAATGCTTCAACCACCTGATGAAACACTGGGAGCACTCACGCACTGTACCAAGAAATTTGGAAGACCGCCTCCTGGCCAACTGACTGGAAGAAATCCATATTTGTATTCATACCAAAGAAAAGTGACCCAATAGAATGCTCAAATTATAGAGCAGTATCACTGATAAAGCATGCAAGTAAAATTTTGCTGAAAGTCATCCAACAGTGGTTGCAGCAATACATTGACAGGAAGCTACCAGAGATTCAGAAAAGGACTTGGAATTAGGGGTATCATTGCTGCTGTCAGATGAATCTTGGCAGAAAGTATCAGAAAGATGTCTATTTGTGTTTTATTGACTATGCAAAAGCATTTGACTTGGTGGATCATACAAAACTATGGATAGCCTTGGAAGGAATCAAAATTCCAGAACTTATACAGAACTTGTACATGGATTAAGAGGCACAGGGGTGAATAGAACAAAGGGATACCGCATGGCTTAAAATCAAGAAAGCTACGTCATGTTTGTATTCT
Organism: Tenrec ecaudatus; assembly: GCF_050624435.1. Lineage (NCBI taxonomy): Eukaryota > Metazoa > Chordata > Mammalia > Afrosoricida > Tenrecidae > Tenrec > Tenrec ecaudatus. The sequence continues at coordinate 247,815,926 of NC_134530.1, read as the reverse complement.
CTCACCATACTTATTCAATCTGTATGCTGAGCAAATAATCAAAGAAGCTGGACTATATAAAGAAGAATGTGGTGTCATGATTGGAGGAAGGTTTATGACACAACCTTGCTTGCTGGTTGGGGAGGACTTGAAGCACTTGTTGATGGAGATCAAAGATTGCAGCCTTCAGTATGGATTGCAACTCAAGGCCGAGAAAGCCCAAATCGTCACCACTGGACCAGTAAGTGACATCATGCTAAATGGAGAAAAGATTTAGTTGCCGAGGGCTTCATTTTGCTTGGGTTCACAATGAATGGTCATGGAAGAAGCAGTCAAGAGACCAAAGGGCTGGAACGTGACAACAGTTGTGAAGAAGGATGGGGTTGGACATTGTTTTGTTCTGTACACAGGGCCAGTAGGACTTAGAATCAAGTGCACGGCAGCTAGAAACATGCTGTGTTCAATTGTGTAATGCAGATGTGAAAGCTAAACAAAGAGAACATCATTTATGTCTCTGAAAAAAAAAGAGATCACAGGGTGTGTAGCATTGGGTAAATGTGCTGCAGAAGACCTTTGTAGAATATTGAAACACAAGGACATTAAGGACTAAGGTACACGTGATCCAAGCCATGGTATTTTCTGTTGCCTCATATATGAAAGTTGGACATTGAGTATGAAGATCGAAGGATAAGTGAGTGGGTTTGAATGATGGGGCGGGTGAGGAATATGAACAGCACCACAGATTGTCAAAAGGACAAACAAATCTGTCTTGGAAACAGCCAGGATGCTCCTTCGGTGCAAGGATGGTGAGACTTCATCTCGTATACTTTTGCCATGTTATTGAGAGACCAGTCCCTAGAAAAGTACACCACTCTTGGTAAAATAGAGAGGCATCGTTGAGAGCACCACCCTCAATGAAGGGCTACAACAGTGGACCCCAAAATAAGAACAATTGTGTGGGCGGCACCGAACCGGATGGTGTTTCCTTCTGCTGCACAAAGGTTGCTAGGAACTGGAATCAGCTCAGTGCCACCTAACAACAGGTCCCAGGCATCAATATTTATTAAAAGTCCCTTCCGGTGGCTCCATGTGTAACCTAGCTGAGAATTACTAATTTAGATACTTCCCTGCATAATCAAACATTCCCAAACCGTTTTAAAAATTCATGCATTAATTTCCAAATTTTCTGTACGTTGAATCTTACTGGGAAGTCAAGTTAACAGGAAAGATTTAATAATTCTTTAAGGGTGTATTTATTGTAAAAAAACAAAACAAAACATCATTCATATTTATTGACAGCTATGAATCATTTCTGATATGGTGACTTTATTTCCAACAGATAGCTCTAAAAGCGCTCCAAAAATGTGTTTTACTGTAATCAGGAATATGAGTATTGCTAGTGAGAAACAAAAGCAGTTCAGGTACAGCAGATTTAATCCATGGATTGAGTTTGAGGCTGAACACCAGAACTCTGAAACAGAAACCTCTTACTTTCCCAACTCTTGCCTTTTATAGTTCAAGTTCCATGTCAGGAGACCACATTTCTTAACAAAATAATAGAGAAAATAGTGGGGTCTTTTTTAATGGCAAATACCTGTGAATAGTATTTTACTTCTATCGCTATCAATCTTTTAAACTGCTCAACCTAAATGAATGAATTTACTTTTAGTTAATCCCATTTTTATTTATACAACCCTGAGCAAAATCGTCCGACAGCTATCTGTATCAATGGCACTTCACTTTCTTGTCAAAAAGTGAAGCCTTAATATCATTACTACACAGTATGTATCAAAAGTTTCAGCTAGAGAAATATTATTTGCAAGTTTTTTGAGAGAAATCTAGTCCATTCATTCCTCCAGCACAGTGCAAATATCCAATTCAATCCAACCCAACCAGCAACCGAGTGAGGCCCGTTGCTAGACAAGCTGCCTTTGCTAAACTATGCTTTCACGCATTGTGACATCCTGTGCTGCCATGTTGTATAAAATAGGCTTGTGAAACAAGTCATAATGGGAAAGAAAACACTGCTTTGGAGACATCTTTAATTATTTTATAAAATGCTTTTTATAAAATCCTTAGGGAATTTTCATCTCATCTATTCATCCTTCTCCGGAACAATGGGTTTTCTTTGTCTACTGAATATCGTGCACTTTGTAAAACATTAAATGTTTCCTTAAATATAAATTCAAGTTAGAAGATGTACACCAGGTGTCCTCAAACTACGGCCTGCGGGTCACATGCGGCCCGCAAAGGACATTTATCTGGCCTGCCGGGTGTTTTTGCCCCATTTGTTTTTTTTACTTCAAAATAACATATGTGCAGTGTGCGTAGGAATTTATTCATAGTTTTTTAAAAAAAACTATAGTCCAACCCTCCAATGGATCTGAGGGACAGTAAACTGACCCCGTTTCAAACGTTTGAGGACCTCTGGTACACACACACACACACACACACACACACACACACAGCTTTGCATTTTATATACTAAACCCAAATCACTGTCTAGTCAATTATGACCCACGATGACTCTGTATAAGCGCTCCCTTTCTGAGACTTTAAATCTGTACAGGAACAGACAACCTCATCTGTCTCCTGTGGAGCAGCTGTTGGGTTCAAACTGGTGACCTTGTGGACAGTAGCTCCATGTATGACCCGCTATGCTACCAGAACTCCTGGCAAGGTTCTTGCATCTGGTAAATGTGCAATAGGAGTTGGCTCGTTAATTAACCATCTGTTGATCACCTTTGTATCTCTACTTGCCTAAATTTTATAGTTTTTATTGAAGTGAAATTTGGAACAATTGATTTTGTCAGTATATTGTGATCTTGATAGAGAGACTATAATGAAAACATTACCTTCAAAACGGTTCTTTTTATCTCTGAAATTGCTTTATCTCTGACACCTTCAAGCTCTTTCAATGCTTGAGAAGCCTGTCGCAATTGTTCTTCACAAAATTCATCTAGAGAATAGGTACGAAACCTTTCCAGCTAATTAAATGATGGTAAAGGTTGAGTGGTGGAAAGTGAAAATTAATTTATACAAAAATGAATAAAATAGTTTATTTTTTAACAACACAAAAAGTATCTTATAATCTACTCTATGTATCTTATGATGTGCATACCTATAACTTATACTTTATTCAAATTTAAACAGTAATAGTTAAGTCTAACTAAATATTGATAACTGTAGAAAATATATTATTATTTGAATCACAAGTAAGATTAATTCAAAGCAGTACAATTCAAGAAGTGGAATATTTTAGCACCATCTATGAACTCAGTGGAATCACCCACCCCAGGAATCAAAATCGCACTGGTCTTTTTGAAGTTCCAATTATTTGTAAATTTGAAAATATTGAACATTCAATGCAGTATAAAGAGACTAAAAGAAAATAATCCAAATGAAAAATTCTACTCTGAAGTTAATAAGAACTTAGCAAGAAGAAATCTCTAACAACTACGCGATCAAAATCCTCTCCGATCCTACAGAAACCGGATGCTTGATCCATGCATGCACATATAATGGTTCTTCTTGGTCTCATTAGTCCTCGTCTTCTTCCTTGATGCTGTTGTTCGGCGCCTTCAGGTAGGTTCCTAGGGCAGGGACCCCATTTACAGCAGAGCAAGCACTGCCCAGACCTCGCCTCGTGATTGGTCCAGCCTATTGTTAGAGACGCCATACCTATCTTATCACTGATGGTCTTCCTTTTTCACTGGCCAAGAATAATGTCTTCTTTCCTACACCATGCTAATTCTTGTGATGAATAAATCTTCATCAATAAAGATATATTTTATCCCCAATTATACTATGTAATTTACCAAAGCATGTGTACAAAAGTGAAAAAAAAGTTTAAAAGGTGCTAATCTAGTCACACAATTTGGGATTAGCCTTTTTAAATTTTTGTGTGTATAAACTATTAATGGACAAGGTTGATAGTATTTATTTCTTCTTGCACACACCAGCAGTTCGGCCACGCAGCCGGTGGTCTTGGTGTGCTGGCCTGGAACTCACAGGCCCCCAAAGTAGTGCAGCCCTCTGTGCGCGGGTATCTTTTTCAGCTGCTCGCGATGTTCGCGGAGCTTGTTGTCCAGACAGTGGGCCAGGACCTGGCTGTATTTGTCCCCTGTCACATCTTTCTCTTTATTCAAGAACCAGGCTGGAAGCTTGTCCTGCCGTGCATTCTGCAGGATGGTGATCACCCGCTCAACCTGGTCTTCGGTGAGTGCTCCTGCTCCCTTGGCGAGGTCCATGTCTGCTTTCCTCAACACCACATGAGCATCTCTTAAAGGCAGTGATTGGCAGCAAAGGCTTTGGTCCGCCGCCCATCGATGTTAGTGTTGCATACTCGCAAAACATACTGGTACTTCTTGGGGGCTGCAGTTAGAGACACGGTGGCAGCGTATAGTTCTCCGGTGGAAGCGTGAATTTAACCTTATAATACTCATTCTGATAGTATCATGTCTGGTTACTAGGCCTTAATTTTTCCAAGTAAACTGTGTTTCAAGAATATCCCTTCAACATCCTCATTGAAGACTGCATTGCTTGTGTCTGAATCATTCCAATACTATATCACTAGGTCTCTTTACCCCTAGCTTCTCCCCATTCTTGTTTCCTTATTAACCAGTATCACATTAATTTATTAAGATAACAGGTATAAACTTTCAATAGTTATCCTTTAAAAGTAATTCTTAATATATGCTTTATATTAGAACCTTCGGAGGGAGTGGTTAAAAAATGTAGATTACCAGTACTACTCTATGTATTTCCCTATAAGATAATTATATACATATGTATATCATATATATACATATATACACACACATTTCTACTGCCCAATAAAACAAAATTCGCCTTTCAATAAAAAACACAATTAAAATTCCAATTATGTTTTTAGTAGGTCTATGCCTTAGCTAAATCAATCTTTTTAGGACTCGGCTTTACCATTTGAAAATTTGCTATCAAGAGAATAAATAATGTCCTTTGGAAATATTTTAGAATATTATTCATCCATAGTGATGTTTTACTTATGGATCATAAATCTGCATTTCTTTGGTTCAAAACTGTATTTTCCTAGTGACTGTGCACAATTCTTTATAAAAATTAGACCCATCTTATTATCATAGTAGTATACTTTTACCCACCTTGACAAGGCGTATGGCAGATGGATTGTCTTCATGTCCATTACTTTTTTTAAGTCTAACTGCATCTTCACATAGTCCTCTTATATAAAGCAAACAGCTTTGAAATGCTTCATCAGTCCAAAAAAGACGGTGGCACAAATGTGCCCTGTAAGTGAAAATATGTTCACATTCAAAGAGTGGGATTGATTTAGAGGTAACTAGTGCGTTGTGCAGCTAACTGGAAGTTCAGCAATCCAAGCCCACCCATGAGCATTTCTGCTCCCTAAATATTGAGAGGTTTGGGAAACAACAGGGAAGTCCTGTTCTGTTCTAAAGGGTCATGATGAGCTGGAATCAACTTGATGGCAGTGAGGACTTTCCCCCCCCTTTCTTTCACGTTTTAGAGTGTAATTTACTTCATGTGCCTATATTTGAAATTTCCTACATCTACCATATTTTAAATGGCATTAATAAAGATAATAAGAATTTATGGATGAAATCCATCTGCAGAGTCAGATCAAGTCCCTGGCTGATTCCCTCTGATTACTATCGGACGGAGATTTCTGTAAACTTCATTATAGTGGATTGAACTTTGATAGAATATGTTACTTGGTCAGTTGACTTTCCTCTTGACTCAACCTGAATTTACTTTAAGCTCAAATATTTCTTGCTTGTTACATGACAGAAATTTCTTCTCTGACTTTTTAAATATTAATGATGGTGTTTTCTTTCTTATTCTTTATTTTTATCATTATATTATTACTATTATTGCTTTCTTCTTGCCATTAAGTTTGTCTTTGTTTTTTCTTATTCCTATTGTGTTTCTCAGTTTGGGAAGCACAGGAGTGGAGAAGGAGACAATAACTGATGCAATGGTTTTCTGGGACGTAGGGAGTGCTGGGTGGGGGTGAGGCAGGGAGGGTGAGGGGAGAGCCAGCACAGGATGCGGAGGGAGCATAAGAACTGATGGTGATGATGTTTATCCAACTCTTTGTAAAAAATTCCAACTATGGAAATGTACAATATGTGAATATTATATCAAGAAAACTACTAAAAAATGAAAGAAACCAAACTTAACCAATGGTTACTGTAGGTGAAGAAGGAAGCATTTTTTGTTTAGGGGTCATTGAGTTTCTGTGGTGGAATACTTTGGAAAAAATATCAATAACGGTTGTACAACATGAAGAAAATAATCAATAGCACTGGATTATATATGTATAAGTTGTTTAATTGGAGAATGTAAAATGTTTTGTTATGTATAATTTTGCCACAATTTTAAAAAAATACATGAAAAACAATGAGTGCAAGGAAGAAGAAAATCAATTCTAAGATTGATTGTGGTGACGATTGTACCCCTCTTCTTGACAGGATTGAATTATTGACTTGTCTGACATGTGGATGAAGTGCCAATAAAATTGTTTAAAAAAAGAATTTATGGCTGATTAAGATGTGGGCAAGATTTTGGGCATTGGATGTGTTAAGTAAGAATGAAAGGAAAGCAAATGATGATATCATTCTATTATGCCATTGGGTTCTAATGATTTTGGAATATTAGGCAGTGGTACAGACATCTCTATCTGCCTGGGCTTTACAAGGCTCATAGAAAAATCCTACTACCTTTTCATTCTATTTTTCCCACAAACTTTTTGAAGTCCTCTTACATTTTCCTCAATTACAGGTAAAAGGTTAATAGATAAGAACTGTGGCCCAGGGACCATTTTCTTTCCTTTGCCCCTTTCCATTAATCTATTAATTGTCACAGAGGTTAGCAATACTGGAAAGAAAACATGGGGAAGAGAGAGGACTACAAAGAGAGAAGGTTCTTTGAAAAATTGAAGTAAAGAAAAGCAAAGCATGTGGAACCAATTTACTTTCATTGATCCCCTGTGAGATGATCATTTATTAAGGATTACCAAGCCCAAAATATACAATGAGTATAATGATAAATATTTTTAATTAATTAATTTTATGGGGGCACTCTTACAGCTCTTAACACAACACATCCATTGTGTCAAGCACATTTATACATTTGTTGCCGTCATCATTTTCAAGACATTTTCTTTCTACTTGAGCCCTTGGTATCAGCTCATTTCCCCCCTCCCCCACCCTCCGTTATGATCCCTTGATAATTTATAAATTATTATTTTGTTCATGTCTTACACTGACTGCTGTTTCCCTTCGCCCACTTTTCTGTTGACCCTCCCCCTGGGAAGGGGTTATATGTCGCTCATTGTGATAGACTCTCTCTTTATGCCACCACCTTCCCCTTCCCCTCCTGGTATTGCTACTCTCATTATTAGGCCTATAATGATTAAATGTTAACAGTTTCTTATCTTTCCATTTTACAGATGAGAGCTCTATATACCATTAAGCAAGTAAAGCTTATGCTTTGTGGGCCTTTCATTTTTAAGGCTCTGCAAAAAAAAAACAAACCCATGTATTATTTATCTTAAAGAAGGACTCCTTGAATTATATAATTTGCAGACAACATGGAAGCTTGTTATGTTCTACAGAAGAATTTGTTTATTTCCATGCCTCTAAATATCTGTAAGAAGAGATCATGCTGAAGATTAGTAGCACTTCATGGAAAGGGAAATAACAAAAAGAAAACCCAATTTTGGTATTTATTAACAAGGAAGTGATGATCAAAATTCAAATAGTAATGAGCTCATATTATTCAATACTCTTTACTATTCTAGCTATTATAACAAATAAAGATTTAATGTTAGCTTTCATACTGAATAAGAGATTCTCTTAGAACTGCTCCGTTAGCTCTAGGCCTCTTTCCCTTGCTTGGAAATCACTCAATGTCAAAAGCATTCACTGTCACCACTAATTTTGGCGATTTGGTTGGCCTATCCTCACCATTCTTCCTTCCCCACCCACTAACAACTTCAGTCTTGTATCAGCTTATCATGATGTGGTCTATTGGTCCACTTGTGAGAGTTTTCACTTTCTTTACAGAGTTGCATTACATGCTGAAAGTTGCTGTCTTTGATCTTCATCAGTATGTGGTGAGAGTATTCTTTGCCTTTGGCAAGAAAGGTTATGTCATCTGCATAAAACAGTTTGTTAATGAGTCTTCCAACAATTCTGATGGCACATTCTTCTACATATAGTCCAACTCCTTGGATTATCTACTCAACATAAAAATTGAATAGGTATGGTGCAAGGATACAACCCTGATGCACATCCTTCCTGATTATAAGCCATGGACTATCCCCTTGTTCTGTTCCAACAACTGTCTGTAGGTATATGTACAGGTTCCACATATGCATAGCTGAATGTTCTAGACTCCCATTACCCTCAATGTTACTCGATTTGTTATGATCCACACCATCCAATACACAACTAAATATCTGTAATAGTCAAGGTTTCGTGTCAACTGGGCTAGGCCAGAATTCTCAGGGGTTTGGCAGTTAACATCTAGTAATCCTCCATGACCTGATGTAATACCAGATAATCATAGTCAATCAGCAGTAAGTCTCCACCAGGGAATAACAAGGCAGAATGCAACATCCTTACTCAGGTCACAGCCCTGATTTAATTCAAAGGACATTTTCTCAGGGGTATGGCCTGCTTCCAATACAAGTGGAAAGGTTGTTTGCTTTTTCTGGGTCTGGATCCTGCATCTGGCTCATTGCCCTCTGGGTCCTTGGAACTTATTCAATGGTCTGTTAATTGCCTGTGAACCCTGGAGATCCTTGGTGATCTATCATCTTACCTGTTGACGATGGATTCATTACTTCAGCAGCCAGAGCCTGACAAGATGATCTGGGATTCGTCTGCTTCTGCCACCACCAGCCTTTGGTCTTCCTGATAATCATCAGCTCTGGAAGCTATTCTAGTCAGTAGAAGTCTTCAGCCTAACATCTGACCCAAAGACTTGGAACATGCCTAGACTTGGATTTGCCTACTCTGTCGCTGTGTGAGTCATTTTCTTATATAAATTTCAGTATACATATCCATATATATGGAAACCTGGTGGGTGGTATAGCAGGTGATGTATTGGTCTGCTTCACTGGAGAAATGTGAGACCGTCTACTCCCATAAAAAGTTATCGTCTCAGAAACCAACAGGGGCAGTGCTACCCCATTCTACAGGTTACCTGTGAGTTGGACTTGCTTTGATGGTAGTGAGTTTGATTTTGAGTTTATATATATATATATATATATATATATATATATATATATATATATATATATATATATATATATAAGCTTCACTAGTTTTGCTTCTCTAGATAACCCAACCTAAGCCAATGCCCTTCTGGAATTCTCTGCTTTCAGCTAAAATTCATCTGATGTATCCCTCTTTGCATATCCTCTTCCAAATCAGGATTGAATTTCTGGCTGCTCTCTGTTGCTGCACAGCTGCAACAATTTAAAAATTATTGTCAGCACAATTTTCCTTGCATGTGATATGAATGGCACTGTTCAATAATGTCTGCATTGCTGGGTAATCTTTCTCTGAAACAGCACAAATATTGACCTCTTCCAGGAAGTTGTCTTTCAATTTTTTTTGACATAAACTAGTATTTCCAGTGTTGAATCAGTTTTTTGGAAACATTTTCAGTTGGTACTTTATAAATTCATAGAGCCTTGCTTTTTTTGATAATGCCTCCAGTGCAGATTGAACTTTTCCTCCATTACTATTGGTTCTTAATCATTTGCTCCTTCTTGATATGGTTAAATCCTGCCCAGTTTTGTTGTTGCTGGTACCATAGTGATATGTATTTTTTCCATATTCGTTTTATGCTTCCTGCATTATTCAACATTTTCCCAAAAGAGTCCCTGCAGGACTTGAATGTTCTCTTCTGTCCTTTCAGTTTGAGAAATACTGAATATATCCTTCCATTCTGGCTCTCCAGCTCCAAATCTTTGCACATCTCACTATAATGTTTTAATTTATCTTCTCAAGAGCTTTTTGGAATTTTCTGTTGAGTTCTTATACTTCAATTTTTTGTTAGCTACTCTACATTCAAGAACAAACTTCAAAGTTTCTTTTCCCTTTTGACATCTACTTTAATATTTTCCTTCTTTACTGCCTTCTTGCTTTCTTCATTCCTATCTGTTCTTGATATGGTTTCTAAATTCAGATGGGATATGCTCAAGGTTGTATGTTGGCTTGAGCTTCAACCTGAACTTGAATATGAGCAATTGATTGTCCATCCAAATTAGACCCTTGGCCTCATTCAGGCTGATGATATTGAGCTTCTCATCATCACTTCCCACAGATGTCAATTTGATTCTTGTGCATTCCATTGGGCAAAATCAATGTGTATAGTTTATACTGTTGAAAAATGTAGTTGCGATAAAAAAGTTATTGTTCTTGAAAAGTTCCATCATGTGATCTCTAGCTGTTACTATCACCAAGATCATTTTTTCCAAATACTGTTACTTTGATTCCCAATTTGGCATTCCAATTGCTAATAATTATCAATGGTTCTTGATTGCATGTTTGATCAATTTCATACTGAAGAATTGGTACAATTCTTTAAGTTTTTCAGCAGGATTTTAATGAATGGTGCATAAATTTGAATAATAATTTTAACTGGTATTTTTTGTAGGCATGTAGATACTAACCAACCCTATCACATATAACATTGTACTTCAAGACCTATCTTGAAATATTCTTTTTCATAATGAATGTGACATCATGACTCTTGAATCTGTCATTCCCAGCATAGTAAGCTGTATGATTGTTTGATTCAAAATGGCTAACACCAGGTCACTTCAGTTCATTTAAAAAAAAAGGTGGGGGGGGGGGTGCAATAAGCTCACTAACATCATGTCCATTCCAAAGTAAATCAAAATACATAAAGATTTTGGTATTACAGGCATTAATAAGCCAAAAAGGAGACCTGGTGGCAAAGTGAGTTTGGACTATTAACAACAAGGTCATCAATTTGAAACTACCAACTGCCTTTCCGTTCCTGTAAAAATTGACAGTCTTAGAAACCCACAGGGACAGTTTATGCTGCCCTACAGTGTCACTATGAATTGGAATGGCCATGAAGACCAGTTAATAAAACTATTATTCAAATAGGTCCCTGGCTCATGCTTTGGGCATTTAATGTGCTGGTTTTTAATGGATATTTTTGGCTGTTTCCTTTCATTTTGAGTCATGCCTCATCAGCAAATGAAGGTCTTGAAAGCTCTGTTCCATCCGCTTCATTAAGGTTGACTGCACTTTAAGGAAGCATCTCTTCCCAAGTTGTACTCTGAGTGCCTTCCACCCCGAGAAGCTCATCTTCTGGCACTGTACCAGGTGCGCTTCTGCTATGGTCCATAATATTTTCAGAGCCTATTCTCTCAGAAGTTGACAAACTCTTCCTTCTTCTTGGTCTGTTCTTAAACTAGAAGCTCTGCTGAAACTTGCTGACTCTGGGTGACCTTGCTGGTCTTTAATGTGCCACTGGCATAGCTGCCAGTACCACAGAAACATGGCAGCCACCCCCGTAGGACACACCGACACACTGGAACCACCCTGGGGTGCTTCAACACCTGGGGTGCTTCAACAGGCAGATGCTTTAAAGCTGTGCCACAGCCACACTGTGGACTGCTACTTAGCAATTAAACTTAGTAAAGGAAGTCTACTAAGAAACAGAGGAAACCATTGATGCATGCAACAATGTGGTTGACTCTCCAGAAAGTTATGGTAAATGAAGAAAGATCCAATCACAAAGGTTTCATACTATATGGTTCGGCTTATAGAACATTCTTCAAGTGACAAAATTGCAGAAGTGGAGGATAGAGTAAAGGTTGCTAGGATTTACATAAGGAGTCGAGGCAGGAAGCGAGAGGGAAATATGAGGGATTCTCTGTGGTGAGAGCACTATTATGTATGTTGAGCCCATTGATATCAGAGTCCAAGGTGAGATGTACTTTATTATGCAAGATGTTATTATTGGGGGGAAACTGGGAAAACTATATGGGATCAGCGTATAATTTCTTAAAACAACATTTCAATTTCAATTTTTCTAAAAATACAAGTTTAGTTAAAAAGTCAACATCGGCTTGGAGGAGGAGTCAAGATGGTGCCCAGGTAAGCAGCATACTGAGAGTTCTTTGTTATACAGGGGGCCTGGTGTCCAGGAGGACTAGTAAGAGGATTTTGGTGAGTGAGAGGACCCCTAGGACAATTATGAGTGCCTCCATCGCCCAGGAGGCGATCCTCCCATGCATCTGCCCTGAGCTGGAGCCCCCAGAGATCTGAAATCTAGTCCATGGACATTTCAGCTCGACTGGCTGGGCTGCTCCTGCATGCCACCACCACCACCGTGGTCACTGATTGCTCCACACTTGGTCTCCACGCCAGGAGCTGCTTGGTCATCCTGCTGAGACTCACACAGCTGTGGCGGGACCACAGCACAGCAGCTGCCCCTAGGAGGGCTGCTCCCTTCTCCTGAGGTTCCCTTTTCCATGTAGTGGCAATAGGCCAAGTATCTCGGGTCTCTCCCTCCATTCACCCAGAGTCCCAGGAATGACCTGCAGTCTATCTGTAGCAGGTTGAGCGACCTGCAGCTGGGCCTCTCCCCTGTACCATTGCCTGAGACCCCTCCACCTGTGCCGTGGCACAAGCCCTTGCTGCTACCACTGGCACCAGCTCACACTGCTCCTGCCTGAGCCAGCTCAGCACTTACCTAGTGTACCAGGCCAGCAGGGAGTAGGGAGGAGTGGATCCTCTGTCAGAAGAGCATACACCTCCACACATAGCCTGGCTCTGGAGCCCAGGGGATAAGTGACCCGGGTTCTGGGCTTCCCATCCAACACTAGTCACACTACACAGCCAACGCCCTCCAATTGGCTCCCTCAGCCTTATTCTTGCACGTGGACTCCTCCACTCCTGCCACTCACAGCAGCAGCAGCAGCATGTCCCATGCCAGCACAATGCTCCAGCTGCCCCCCACCAATTGCCTGGCACCTCCACCCTGTGGAGGGCTCCCCAGAAACCCACATAATAAGTGGGGTTGTTTTTACCTTCTATCAGTACCCCCTCCGTGGCAGTGAGGCCTCCCCTACCTTTGCCTTCTATTAGGTTGGGTTTTTTTTCATTAAAAAATTAAATAAGAAAAAATACTGCTAATCATGGTTTGACAGCCCAGTCCAAAGAAGCCCAGGGCTACACATATAGGCTCCAGCCCCACTCTGGTCACTGAAACTCCTCACTACTGTTGACCACTGAATCACTGTGGAACCCTGCCTAGATGACAGTCTGACCCAGCTCCATAGTCGACCATAGGCAGTCACCAAAAACATCCTTATCAGTAACACCGAGAAAGAGCTCAGGGCCTCCTGGTCTTCAAAAAACATGGCGTCGACCTCCACAAAGGGGTCAAGGAAGCAGCAGCAAACTGAATCGCTCTCAACAACAATAAAAAAAAAAACAGAGACAAAACACAACAGCAATGTTCATGAAGCTCATAGAAGAATCAGACCCAAATATGCCACAAAAAGAAGTCTTCAGAAGGCTGCTTGGAGTAATATAGGCGTTGAGGGAAGCTATACAGAATAAGAATGCAGTGAGGAGATGAAGCCCTCAATTGAGGGATAACCTTCATGATAGAGGGGATGTAGTCCACGCACCAAAGGGAAATACAGGTGCTAATGGATGAGGTAGCAGAAGCTACACACAAGATCATAGAATGTACGATTAGACTAGAGGAGACAGAGAATCATATCAGTAATCTCGAAGACAATCAGTCAGACTTCAGCAAAGAGAGAGACAGTTAAATAAGATAATAAAAGAGACAGAAGATAACCTGAGATCAATGATAGGTGCTATGAAGAAGAACAATATTCGAACAGTTGGCCTACTGGATCAGGACACTACGAATAAACCAACAGATAAAATAGCAAGGGACTTCCTGGAAGCAAACTTTCCCACCTTAATTTATGAGAATCAAACATTCATACAGAAAGCAGAGAGGACACCAAACAAGACTAAACCCCAAGAAGAACTCACCAAGGTATGTAATAGTGAAGATATCCAACCTTGAGGAAAATTGGAGAATTTTAAGAGCAGCAAGGGAAAGGAAGACAGTCACATACAAGGGTGTTCAGGTAAGAATATGCTCAGACCTATCAGCAGAAACCGTGAAGAGGGAGAGAGACTGGAGTAATATCTTCCAAAAGCTGAAAGAAAAAATGCTTTCCCAAGAATCCGCTAACATGCCAAATTATACATTAAGATAGATTGGGAGAAATCCAACCCTGTGGAAGATACTGGCTGACTCACTATGGTCAGAGGACCAACATTCACCAAGCACAAGCAGGAGATCACCATATAGCCCAACTTCATCCAGAAGCCAATGTGTAGACAGCAATTACCAAGAAAACATAACCTTAGAGGGAAAAGAAGACAAGAATGAAGCCCCCCAAACAAACACAGCACACTGATATGAAGGGAGATAGGAAAAACCCAAAACAAAAGGCATCCACATATTGTGATAACTCTGAATTCCAATGGCTTTCAATTCATACATTAAAAGAAAAATGCTAGAAGACTGGCTCAAAAACATAACCCAACAATCTGTTGCCTGCAAGAGACACATCTTAAGCACAATACAAAAATAAACTAAGAATAAAAGGCTGGCAGAAAGTATGCCAGGCAAACAGCAACTTAAAAAAAAGGAGGGTGGCAATCCCAATCTCGGTTCACCAGGTCATAAAGCTGGCAATTAATAAAAGGACAACCAGAAAAGCAAGGGAAAATAATTGGAGGATGAACAACCATCTTCTGAAACATGAATGGGTACTGTCCCAGATTAGAGAGGAGGTAAGTAAGTTTCTAGAAACTAATGTGTATGAGAATACAACATACCCAAACCTACAGGATACTGTGAAAGTAGTTATCAGAGATAGCTTGATATCAATAAATGCATACATGAAAAAAAGAAGACAGGCTATGACTGATATGTTATCCCCAAATCTCCAGCAATTAGAACAGTCAACAGAACAACTCCTCAAATAGAAAAAGAAATAATAAAAATCAGGGCAGAGTTAAACCAGTTGGAAGACAAAAGAATGATGCAAAGATTAATGCAGGGAAAAGACAGTTCTATGAAAGGATCAACAGAATTGACAGACCACTGGTGAAACTAACCTAGGAAAGAAAGGAACAAACATCAATAGCCAGGATGAGGGATGAAACAGGGGGACATCACAATAGACCCCAATGAGATGAAAAGGATAATAACAAAGTACTATGAAGGACTGTATTGTACTGATTTCAAAAACATGGAAGACATAGATAAATACTTGGAAAAAAATCCCTCCTTAGATTATTTTAGACACAGCTCAAGAACCACAACAAACCCATAGTGAAAGAAGAAATAGGTATGATTGTCAAGAAGCTACCAACAAATAAAGCCCCCGGACCAGACGGCTTCACAGGGGAATTCTACCAAGCACTCGGGGAAGAACTGACACTGATCCTCCACAAATTATTCCAGAGCATAGAAAAGAATGGCAAACTCCCAAACTCATTCTACAAGGCCAGAATTACTTTGATACCCAAACAGGGCAAGGATCCCACAGGAATAGAGAACTATAGACCGATATCTTTAATGAACATAGATGCAAAAATCCTTAACAAAATATTGGCCAATAGAATACAAAAGAATATAAACCATATCATGCACCATGATCAGGTAGGATTCATCCCAAGAATGCAGGTATGGTTTAACTGTTAAACTTCAGCATCTGAAAATCCATCAGTAATATACACCTCATTGATAAGGAAAATATATAAGAACTACATGATAATATTGATAGACACAGACAAGGATTTGACAACATCCAACACCCATTCCGAATTAAGACACTCATGAAGATAGGAATGGAAGGAAAATTTCTTAAACTAATACAAGTTATCTACAAAAAGCCAACAGCCACCATCATAGTCATTGGAGAAAAGATGGAAACAATCCCACTGAAAAAGGGGACCAGACAAGGATGCTCCTTGTCCCCATTTATATTCAACATTGTACTGGAGGTCCTAGCTAACAACATAAGGCAGTGGAAGGACGTTAAAGGCATCCGACTGAGAGAAGCAGGAGTGAAACTATCGTTATTTGCAGATGACATGATTCTGTACATTGAAAATCCCCAAAGTTCCACAATGGGAGGCCTTACAGCAATAGAGGATTGTGGAAGAATGACAGGACACAAGATCAACAAACAGAAGTATCTCTGTATACATTGGACAGGATCATAGAAGAGGAGATCAAGAAGGCAGTACTTTCACAATAGCCAAGAACAAAGTGAAATAACTAGGAATATATTTAACCCCCCCCCCCCAACTAAAGATCTATAGAAGGAAATCTACAAGGCCCTACTATAGGAAACCAAAAGTTACCTCCACAAACGGGAGAACATCCCATGCTCATGGATTGGGAGACTTAACATAGTAAAGATGTCAATCTTACCCCAAACACTTTATCAGTTTCACGCTATTCTGATACAAATACCAACAACCTTCTTCAAAGAATTGGAAAAAGTGACCACCAATTTCATATGGAGAGGGTAGGCCAGAATTAACAGACACATCCTAAAGAAGAAGGACAAACTCAGAGGGCTCACTTTACCTGATTTTAACACCTACTACACAGCCACAGTGGTCAAAAGAGTGTGGTACTGGTATAATGACAGATACTCAGACCAATGGAAATGAACAGAAAACCCAGAAATAAAACTATTAGTATGTAGATAACTGATCTTTGATAAGGGCTCAAAAAGCATCCAGTGGGAGGCAGATGCCCTCTTTAACAAATGGTTCTAGAAACAATGCAAATCCACATGTAGAAAATGAAACAATATGCTTACCCCACCCCATGCACAAGAACAAACTCAAGGTGAATCACAGACCTAGAAGTAAAACTCCAAACCATCAATAAAGGAATTGGGACTAACCTAAGATCATTGGCCCACGGAATACATAGGCTCACTGCAATAGGGAAGTGATCACACACAGGTTAACTGGAAATTGACAAGTGGAATTTAATAAAAATAAAACATCTGTGCGTGTCCAAAGACTTCAGCTAGAGGGTAACAAGGCAACCAACAGACTGGGAGAGAATTTTTAGCAATGACACACCAGCCTAGGGCTTATTACTAAAATCTATAATACTCTTCTGGCCTGCAAAAAAAAAAAAAAAAACAACAAACCAGATAACCCTGTAAAGAAGTGGGCAAAAGAACTGAAAGGAAATTTCACTGGGGAGAAGACCCACATAGCCAATATACACATGAGAAAATTCTCCCAATCATTAACCATAAGAGAAATGCAAATTAAAACAACCATGAGATACCATTTAACACCCTTGAGGCGAACCCAAATCAGAAAATCAGAGAGCAACAAATGTTGGAGGGGATATGGCGAAATAGAAACTCTCCTCCGCTGCTGGTGGTCTTGTGTCAGGGTACCCTCCCTAACACATTATCACGGGTCCGGTAGTTGCAATTGCACAGCAATGATAAGTAAAGACTAGAGTAAAGTCATGGAGAGCATGGGAGATAGAAGAGAGATTGAAATAATGGAGTCAGACACATTTCATGGTAGCATGCTCACCTCTGCCTTACTTGTTGGTCCACATGGAGAGAGATATTTATTGCTAACCAAGACTTTAATATTCTCTGGGGATGTGCAAGCCCCCTAATTACAGGTGAGGACATATGTCATAGGAAAGGGTTATGCTATAGGTAATACAGTAAGGGGAGGAGGGTGATCTAGGGGTAGACACTCAATACGAAGAGGAGGGATTGGGGTATCCATGTGACAAGATGGGTGCATCCTAGATTCAGGATGGCAGTCTAACTTTGGATGTCACTGAGCCGTTTTGACTTGTTCTCTGGCCCACCATAGAAACCATTATCAGTAGAGTGCAAACCCCACCTACAGGAACAAAACTAATGGTCACACGTCTTTAGGGAGAAGTAGCCCATTGTCCTTAACAGCAGAGAGCTGAGCCTACCTGTGGTGGCACCAGACAGTAGTCTGGCAACTGAATGCCTTCAGGGAAGTAACTTGACAATCATTTACCATTAACTACAAGCAGTGTCCTGACTGTAACATATTTGGGGGAGATGACTTGGGAGAAATCTTTCTGTTTCCCACAGTCGTGTAGATATGTACAGCCACTGTGGAAAGCAATCTGGTGCTATTTAAAGAAAGTAGAAATCAATCTACCTTATGACTCAGCTATCCCTCAACTAGGCATACACCCAGAAGAGGTAAGAAATCAAACACAACCAGTCATCAACTGTGCCCCAATGTTTATTTTGGTACAATTCACAGTTGCAGAGATTTGGAAACAACCTAAATTTCCATTGATAGATGAGTGGATTAGTAAACCCTGGCACATACACAAAGGAGTACTACACATCACTAAGAAGCACAGACGATCACAGGAAACACGTCATTTCATGGGAAAAGCTGGAGGAAATTATGCT
The DNA here is from genome assembly GCF_050624435.1 of Tenrec ecaudatus. Classification (NCBI taxonomy): domain Eukaryota; kingdom Metazoa; phylum Chordata; class Mammalia; order Afrosoricida; family Tenrecidae; genus Tenrec; species Tenrec ecaudatus. Next base: position 247,797,373 of record NC_134530.1, on the reverse strand, counting down.
AAGTGAGGTCAGCCAATCACAAGAGGACAATTATAACATGATTCCCCTGAGGCAAGTATAATCAGCACAGCAGGAATAGAAGAAAAGACACCTATCTCACAACATACGGGTGGAGACACAGCAGCCGAGAGGAGGTCAGACCAAACCCTAGGAGGTACATGTGAATCCAACGTAAAGAAGAGGAAAGGGGGGAAGGAGGAGGGAGAAACGATGGGTGTGGTGGGTCGGGGGAGAAACTGAGATGTTGGAATGGGGGGAGCAAGGCACTAATCCACCCACGGGGAGAGGATTGGTTATGTGCCCACAGAATTGGGCGTGTGCATACAGACCCCACCAAAGCTCACCGAACCAGGAGTAACTACATGGAGGACCGAATGAAAAGACTGGGCTACAGGGATGGCCCCAACCAGAGCCAGTCTCACCTGACCCTAGAAGTATGTGTGACAGACAACAATCCTAAACCTCCTTCCGGTGGGCAAAAGGAGCTGACTTACCTTGCCCACATGGAAGCAAACCAAGAAGGAAAAAGAGAAACGGACAGTCGACTTAGTCTCCATGTTGGCACACCAAGCCTGGAGGATGATGTCCCTGTACGGAGCTGCTAAGGCACAGAGAGGACTGAAGGACTTCCAACAACTCAATACATGTTGCCCCCTCACTGGAGAGTACTGCAGCAGAGGACAATAATGGGGACACACCACAGAGAGGTAGTGTGGCCTGAATTCTCCGCAACGGAACAGATCAAGAAAGGAGCAAAACAGATCAGTAATAGAGAAAAGCCAACCCACAAATCCCCAAAAGAGCTTCAAAAATAGACTTCAGACTTAGACAGCTCCATAACTTCTCCAGGACTGGGGGGAAGAGATTCATAGGGCCAGCGGACAGACATGGGACTATTGTATGTTTTCTTTTTTCCTTATTTCTTTCTTATTCTCACCTTGTTCTTTCCTTTTTACAAGCTTTTGTTTTTCTATCGTTTGGCCCAGTACACTGCTGGTTTGCTTACTTATATAAAACAGTAATGGGAAGGAAGCTCGGGGAGAAAGCAATGGGGCCAATGGACCCCGAAGGGTCTTGAGGGGAGAAGGTGGTAGGGGGTAGGGTGTGGTGAGCACACAACACCATAGATAAGGAAACAACTAGGGGATTAAAACCAACAGCTAGGAGGTTGTAGAGATCCTGTGGATATTAGAGCAACACCAATCTAGTTGAGAGGAAGTACTACGAGGTGGAAGAAGGGGGACTATGATGGTGGGACAGGAGGAGGCAAATGAAAACAGAGGAAGGCTCGAGGAAGCAAAGCTATAGACAGAGGTGTGTACTTATATAAATACAAAAATCCATAAAAATAGAAGTATTGGCCTATGTACATATATTTATAAGGCAATATACTGAGGTTGCAGGCGGGCCTTGGGCCTCAGCTCATAACCTCCCACAATACAAGAACACTTTGGTCTAACACACTGGCATTCTGTGATGCTCACTGATCCCCCTACTCTCCTACCCCCCCGACACAATCACTGAAGGCAAAATGGGTGCATAAGCAAACGTGGTGTAGAAAGTGATGGTACCTGGCATATAGCATCTGGGGTCTTAAAGGCTTGAAGTTAAACAAGTGGCCATCCAACAGTGAAGCAACAAGCCCACATAGAAGAAGCACACCAGCTGGTGCAAGCATGAGGTGTCATCGGGCCCGAGTAAAAGGCATCAGAAGATTCATAACAAAAACAAACAAAAATGCATTGTTGAGAAATAGGGAGGCCAGAGCAGAGACCCAAAGTCCATTTGTAGACAATGGAAGATCCCCCCACAGAGGGGTCTCAGGGAAGGGATGAGTCAATCAGTGTGCAGTAGGGCACCAATGGATCACTCAATGTACCTCTAGTTTCTTGAGGCTTCCTCACCCCCCACTATCATGACCCCAGCGCTGCTTCCCACTCTGGACCGGGCCGGAACATGTACACAGGGATAGACAAGAAATAAAGCTCGTGACACACAGAAACTAGAAACAGGAATGGGAATAGCGATACCAAAAGGGTAGGGGGTGGGGGAGAGAAGGGGAGGACGGGGGCACTAATCACAATGAATGGAACTTAGCTACACACACCCCTCTAGGGGGAAGAACAACAGAAACCAGAGGGGGAGGGAGACTGGTCATTGCGGCATATGAAAATAACAACAATCTATAATCTATCAAGGGGTCGCGAGAGTAGGGGCGGGGGAAGAAAAGGAGAGCTGATCCCAAGGCTCAATAGAAAGTAAATGTCTAGAAAAGAACCATGGCAATATATGTACAAATATGTCTGGTACAATTGATGTATGGATTGTGACGAGAGTTGTAAAAGCCCCCAATAAAATAAAAAGTCAGCAACTCTAGAAATAGAATTAACTGGCATACATCTTGGATGATTTCATCATTCTTCTTTTTGGAACTGAAAGTTAGATCAAGTATATAAGTTAAATAATCAAGGTACTTCTTAACACAGATTTCTTCAAGTCACAGAGTGGTAATGGAAATATATTAAGTGTTTAATTACCTTTTAAAAATTAGGATGGGCAAATTTAATATAAAGACAATTAAATGTGAATTTCCAATTACTGAATTAAATTCATATGTGCTATATCCTACATTTTCAAAATATGGCTTTGAAAAATTTTTTTCAGATAGTATATAGCAAGACCTACCTGCTCTTCTCGGTCTTAATTCTTTTAACATTCATTTTCCAGATAACAAATATTTTATTAACTCTGAAAAGAAAAAGACATTTCTTATTTTAGATTTTAATAATATTTTAATACAGAATATATTTAGTAAAGGCTTAGTAATATTAGAAACTTCTCTAGAATGTTTTCATTCATATTCTAAAAGTAAGTACTAAAAATATAAATAAATTTTCTCCCACACTCAACCGCATATAAAGCAAAATATAAATGTTAATAAAAATAAATAAAAGTCACTATAACTCTGATAGTTACATAGTTCACTTAGCTGTGACATTCCAATAAGTATAAAATACATTATTTTCCTTTTATAGTACAAAAAAAATCGGAAAAAGCTGGAACTTGTCTAGGACAGAAACCTAAAGACTCAAATATTTTCCACTAAAAATAACAGTAGAAAAAGTGGTAAAACTGAACCTTACCACAGTGGAAAATTTGCAAGACTTGGAAAAAAGGAGGCAATTCCATTGAGTTCCAGTTCTCACAGGTTGAAATGAATACAATTATGTACTATAATTGTCCAAAGAAACTCATTTTGAGAAGGTTGCAGATTTATTTTCATACATTAACTAGGGGAAGAGAGTCTCTTCAACAAATGTTTCTGGCAAAATTTGATTTCCATTTGTAGAAGAATGAAACAGGACCCACATCTCACCCCATATACAATTAAAGAACTCGAGATGGATTACAGACCTACATGTAAATCCTAGTACTACCAGTAATACTCTAATACTACTCTCCATAAGGAGCCATGGTGGCATAGTGGTTATGTGTTGGGTTTTGATTCATAAGGTCAAGGGTTCAAAACCATCAGGCACTTCATGGGAGAAAAACTGGGCTTTTTACTCCCGTAAACAGTCACAGCCTCAGAAGCTCAAGAGATCAGTTTTACCCTGTCCTATAGGGTTGCTATGTGTTGGCATGGACTCAGTGGCAGGAAGTTAGTGAATACTGCCAAGATTATCAATGAGAAAATAGAGGCAAATTTAAGGGCCCTAATACAGTGCATGAACACACTACCAAACATAACAAAAAACATACTCACCCAAAGATTCTAAAAATAAGACACTTCTGTGCATCAAAAGACTTCATCCAAAGAGTGAAAAGAAAACCCTCAGAATTGGGGGGTGGGGGGATGGCAATGGCACCACAGACAAGGGGATAATCTCTAAAACGTGTAGAATACTGTAACACCTCAACCAAAAAGGGGGAGTCATCCAATTAAAATGGGCAGAGGACATGAGCACACCGTTTACCAAATAAGACATCCAGGCAGCCAGCAAACATGCAGAAATGCTCATGATCACTGGGCATCTGAGAGATGCAGATAAAACAATGAGATGCCACCGAAAACCTATTTTGAGGGTAGAATTCAAAACAAACAAAACCAAACAAAATAGCCCAAATGCTGGAGATGCTGCAGAGATTGCTGGTGGGACTGTAAAATTATGCATCCACTATGGAAAGTGGGACAGCGCTTCTCAAACAACCGAGACGCAGTCTTTTACTTGGTATATGCCCTAAAGGAGTCAGAGCTGTGACGTGAATAGACATGCACAGCCCTTTTCATTGCTGCACTAGGCACAATAACAAGAAGGTAGAAACAACCTAAATGCTCTTAAGTGGAAGAATGGATTAAAAAAAAGTTGGTGTGCACACACAATGGAATATTATTCTAGCACTAAAAAGTAACAATGAAACTTTGAAACACCTCATGATATGGATGGATTTGGAGGACATTACACTGAGTAAAATTAGTCAATAACAAATAGATACGTGTTATATGAAAGTTATTATAAAAGTGAAAAAGTAAGATAAAGATTGTTTCATGGCAAAAGAAACAGCCCTGATGATTAACAGGGATAGGAGGGGAAGAGGCTCAGAGACTAGAGCGTAGATTGAGTAACTTGAGTAAAGGCGATGATAGTATTGAATATGAAGGAGAGGAGAAATCAAAAGGGGGTAGGACAAGGGGGGGGGTGTCGACACGTAGTCTTTTAAGTTGTTGAATACAAATTTAATTTTTTGAAATGTAAACTTCCACTTAATTCACAATTACAAGTAAAAAACACACACCTCAGTTTAAGAGCTAATGAAAAGGTACATTGACATGAAATATTTGCCTAGTGCTAATTAAAGAATTAATATCATTGTGATATAATCTCAAAAATACAGAAGCATTTGTGATTTTAAAAATTCAAAGACTACATCAAGAAATGCACTTGAGAATTTACTACAAAAGGAGTTGAACAATTTCCCTGGTGAGCATGCATCATCTAAAACTTTCATACACCTGAAATCGGCATAGTCAGCTGTCGCTATGAATCTCTCTCAGCTTCTCTAGATCGGTATTTTACACCAGTCAAGGTCCATCTGCTGCACGTTCCGCAGTTTGAAGCCACCAGTGGCTCTCCAGGAGGAAGAGGGAGTTTTCCATTACATTCTCAGAAACCTAGTGGGGCAGCTCTACCTTGTCCTCTAGGGTGGCTGTGCATCAATTGATTCAATGACATTGAGTTTGTTTTTTCGAGTGCCATATGCAATGCTCCCTCAGAACCATTTCCATTTTAGGGAAGACAACTCCCTTTACATAAATACTGAGACGTGATTATTTTGGGGCACATTAGATTCCTTACCTAGCTGGCACCATTTGGTGGGGAGAGGTGAATGATTGCTCAGTCATAGTTGACCAAAGGGAAACAGAACAACCCGTTTTAGGGTTGACGTTGGTTCATTTGAATCCAAGAAAATGGGAAGAGGCCTTGCGATATTGAAGCAGTTCCAAGAAAACCCCAGGATGTCCTTATTTGCACAGGCATCCTTGTTGGTCTTAGATCCTATCAAGTTCCAACTCATAGCTACTGTCTGCACAACAGAAGGAAACTCTGCTCAGGTCTGCGCCACCCTCACAGTCATCTCTTTCTCCCATTGCTGACTGCCAGTGTGTCTGTTCTGACTCACCGTGACTTAGGTTCCCACTGCATAGGCTAGAACTACCTCAGGGTTTCCAAGACTACATCTTGTGTGTGTGTGTGTGTGTGTGTGTGTGTGTGTGTGTGTTTAGATAGGTATGTAGAAGTGAAATGGCTTCTCTCTCTTTTTTCTCTATTAGAAATTGTTTTTCTTCTGTACTGCCACAGAACTCTTACATACATCCTCAGTCCTAGTTGTGAAAAGGCCTTAAGAGAAAGAAACTCAATGTGCAGTCCAACACACAAAGGGGAAAGATTTCAAAAATATTTATCCAACAATTCTTAGCATTTTAAAATTAAATTTTCATTAAAACATTTTTAAAGTTTCAAAATGTCATTGAAGAATAACATGAAAAATGTGGGTGCAAGGAGAAAAAAAGACGTTGCAAAATTTTAAGATTGATATGAAGGTCTTAGTTTAACATAAAAGAATATATTATATGGATTTGTTATCCCGATAAATATGAACAACATTAACACCACCAACAAAAAGCATAGTTTGGCAATAAATGTTTCAATAAGTTAAATAAACTTCTTTATATTGATGTGCAGTGACAAGCAAAAGTTGTGCTCTTAAATTTCTTTCTGTTTTATGCAGTTTCAAAGCCAAGGGGGAAAAGCGTGGTGTGATTGCACAAGGACAGACCTACAATGTTCACAAGCAAAACCATCTACCTGACAAAGCCGGCTGGACCAGAGCATGGACACTGGTATAGATAGGAACCGGAAACACAGGGAATCCAGGACACATGGTCCCTTTAGGACCAGTAGTAAGAGTGGCGATACCGGGAGGGTGGAGGGAAAGTGGGGTATAAAAGGAGAACCGATTACAAGGATTCTACATCTAACCTCCTCTCTGGGGGACTGACAACAGAAAAGTGGGTGAATGGAGACATTGGACAGTGCAAGATATAACAAAATAATAATTTATAAATTATGAAGGGTTCATGTGGGAGGAGAGAGCGGGGAGGGAGGAGAAAAATGAGGAGCTGATACCAAGGGCTCAAGTAGAAAGCAAATATTTTGAGAATGATGAGGGCAACAAATGTACAAATGTACTTGACACCATGGATGGATGGAGGGATGGATGGATGGATGGATGGATGGATGGATGGATGGATTGTGTTAAGAGTTGTATGAGCCCCCAATAAAATGATTTCCAAAAAAGCTGCTTGTACAGGAAATCATTTTACAGCTATTGGATGATGAATGAATATCATTAATTGCTCACCCCTGTCATGTTTAGCTTTTCATCTTAAAGAGTGGACAATGCCTCTACGTTTGTCTGTGGAGAGGCTCGTGGTATTGAACTGCTGCCCTTTCAGTTAGCAGCCCAAAACACAACCCACTAGACTCCCAGATCTTACAGATGTAGTCAAATCGATTCCTGTGTGTCATTGTTTATGTTGCTGAAAAACATGTATTTTCAATGGAAAAGTTGTTGCTCTTGAAAAATTCTCTCATGCAACATTCAGCACTTTGCTGTGGTTGTCCCCAAGGCCGTATTTTCCAGCTACTGACCTTTTCTCTTTCCAGCTTTCACAGTTTAATCACCAATAATTGTCAAGGCACCTAACTTGCATGTTTGATCAATTTCAGAATGAAGAGGTGGGTAGAATTCTTCAGTTGCTTCATCATGGAAATGGTGGTTGGTGCATAAATATGAACAATAGTTGCATTAACTGATCTTCCTTGTTGGAACATAGCTATTACGTCATCACATACAGCATTGTACTTTGAGAGAGATCTTGAGGCATACTTTTTGAAGATGAATTCACTGCCATTGCTCTTGAATTTGTCATTCTGGCATAGGAAATCACACGATTGTCCAACTCAAAATGGCCAATTCTAGTACGTTTCGGCTCAGTAATTACTAGGATCTATGTCTCCGTGTGTTCCCTTTCCTTTTTGATGACTCAATTTTCCTAGATGTCCATGCGGACTTTCCACACTCCAATTATTAATGGATGTTTGCAGCTGTTTCTGTGTTGCATCATGCCCAAGACTAAATAAAGACCATAAAACTACTCTTCTTCCCCTATCATTAAAGCTGATGGTACTTCAAGAAGGAAACTTCTCTCCAGTCACGTTTAAATTCCCCCCGCTGCTGTGGCTCATCTTTGAGCACGCCGGCAGTGGTCTGCTGTCATTCATAAAGCTTTCAGTGGCTCCTTCCTGAGAAATAAATGGACCACCTGTTTCTTCTTCATAGCCTGGAAGCTCCACTAAAATCTGTTTATCATCGGTGACTCTGCTTGTATGTGAAGTCCCAGTGACATAGCTCCCATCCTCAGAGCAACATGCGAGCCACCAGAGTAAAGCACACCGACAGACAGGAACCTCACGAGGGTTTTTATAGAGATGAAACTGTCATACATAGTTTTGAAAATCAGCTATGTGGCATGTGACCTAGACAACATCCTGTCTAACATTGAACACGCATTAAGTTTTCTCCTGCTTTAGAATATTGAAACCTGATAAATCCTGAGCCTGGAAGTTGTCTCTCAGATTTTGAGATGGCTGGCTCCTTTTCAATATTTAGTTCTCTACCACATTGCGGACGATCTTTTCTGAAGTAATAACTAATGCCCATTTCTGTTTTATTATCGAATCAGTATCTGAATTTATCTTTTTTTAAAACTTATTTTGATAGCTACCTCCCTCCATTAGGATGCAAATGTTATAGGAAGAGAAACTTCTCTTTCTTTTCTTCAGGATTCTATCTCTAGTGTTCAGTGGTCCAGTGAGAAAAAATAGGTACATAATCAATAGTTTTTCAATAATTGAATAACTTCTCTGCCACAAAATCCATGCCCTTGTGTTTTATACTAGTCTCTGGAGTTCTTATAGTTATTTACTACATTAAATGCTAAAAGTAATTATTTACCTACCTTTGAATCCCCAGGTCACAAAGAAAAGACAAAGAAACAAGCAAAAAATTGATAAAATTAGATACAAATATTAAAAGTTTGTATTGTTTTGATATGAAATGCAATGCATGTAGAAGTAGATAATTTATTTAAATGATCTTGAATCAACAAATTTCGCCATCTCTCTTACTATGTTTTATTTTCCCTCATAATATTTAATCTTCATATGTAAGCTTGTTTACTATCTGACTCACCTATTATTATATTGTTTTTTTTAGAGCAGGGATATTATTTGGTTTGATCAATATGGTATCCCTAGCATTTATAATAATCCTTGTTTATAACAGACTCATTTAATCAATCAATACATTTATAAGGAAAATAAAAAATGAAAGTACTGTATTTAAGTTTGGTTGACTATACAGTATCTTTAAAAATAATGTTATCCAAAATAATAACAGTCAAGAGTCTTAATACTTAAATGGGTAACCCATTTTTTGTTGTTCTCTAAAAATATTTTGTGGACTACTCAATTTCCTCATAAATCTTGCCAGGACAATTGCTTTTCCAATCTACAAATAATTGAAGTTTCTTTATCTCACCGGAAACTGAAAAATATCTTGAAACTCTGTAGTAAGTAGTAACATTTTCTTTCCATTAGCCATTCCATAACAGGTAAGAGTTCTGTTTCTTCTCTATTACGTACTTTAGTAACCTGTTTGTGGAAAATAAAATGAAAAGATAGTTTTGAGAATGTTTTCGTTTCCTCATCTACGTAAACAGCACTTTGATAATGACCACAAGTTATAATAACACAGTTCTTTGTTCAGCCACTGATTTAAGGTTTGTCCGACTACCTCTGTCCTCCTAGCCTCTCAACTAAATTCTACGTATGCCAAGGCACTATCAAATCTGCATGAAGTGGATCAGTATGTGCATTGAAGAAAATACCTCTGACTTGCATTATTACTATGTGAAAAATAAGGCGAAAGCGTGTATATAATAACAGTATACATGAAGATACAGAGGCATTTTTACCTCTAGAAGAAATTTCACAAAAATGTTAACATTCAGATTGGGGAGAAGAATTCTTGGAAAGAGAGAGTGAATTCCTTGATGCAAGGAATTTAGTTTTTAAATGCCAAATGGGATATCAGTGTAGCCACTTCATGGCTGTTGCATTCCATTGTTAAAATTAAGTTCCAAAAATATCACATTTTTAGAAAATATGAAAATTCCATGACGAAAATGCTCATAGGAAAAATATCAATATCTTCTCCTTTCTTTTCCCTAGAAATGTTTACCTCATCCACCCTACATAATAAGATGATTTCTACATCTGACAATAAAGTTTCTGACAAATTCTACCAAGAGAGATCACCTTATTGATAATATTTTTATTATTACAAGTTTATTATGTCATCAAATGCTTAAATTTTTCCTTTTAAAATGATACTATTAATAATGTGAGAGGTGAAAAAGTTTCTTAAAAGTTGTATTCTCAAGCCTAAAAATCTCAAAGCAAGAAAGACAATTATTTAATAATTTTTTCCTAAGAAGGCCCTTAAACCTTCAGAAAATTTATCTCATTGTTGAATTAACTGCAAATATGATCAGTTTTGCCTTAAACACACAGAGATAAATGTGTTCAATGAACTTCAATGAAAATAATTTCTATTATGATACCAATATTTGAAAAAATTCTATTACATATTACTTTTGAAATAAATGTAGCAGTAATAATCCAAAATTCTTTGCAACATCGAGCTGTTTGAGCAGAGACTGCCTCAAGATCATATAGACTGTCAGGGCATTTGGGCTTCTTCCTGGGAAGGCAATATACGTATTCTCCATCATCTTTCAAAGGTTCCTAAGGTGAAAAAAAGAATTCAAGTGAAGTGATAAAATCGTCAAACACATTACAAAGTCAATTGCAATAATTTTAATATAGATTAAATATAAAGATAATATTGTTGAAGAAAGCTAGCTGTATGTAATCAAAGCTCAATAGGATCAATCAGAAAAGGATTAAATCTAATATTTTATTTTCATAGATGTTTTTGGAACACTCATAAAAACTTATCTATATGCTTATTAGTTAATATACACTTTCTAACTCAAAAGCTTGACAATATATCTTGTACATATATGTTCTACCTCTATTAAATTTGTCTGCCAACTCCAGAATTGTCTTGAGGGAGAGTGAATATATAATTTATTATAATAATGATTGATTAATATTATAATAACAATAGTTAATATTTGTTAAGGAAGTATTGTTTTAATAAATAGTAAGTGTTCTAATATGCAATCATTAAAACCATTGTAAGTTTCATCCCTTAAACTTTAATTTCTTAAATTTATAGAGATTAACATTGCATTTTTATAATCTCATTAAACAAATGCTTAAATTAATATTTAGAGAAGTTAGATAAATTAAAAATATCACAGAGCCAAGAACTGGTAGGATAGGAATCTGATTACTAGTGTGACTCTTAACTTATATTGTGAGCTACTGCAATATACTGCAATGCTTTTCCCTCATTAACTCACTATTCCACATAGCAGAAAAATAATTTAAATGTGTCTTATTTTAACTTTCAAACTCCAAACCTCTACTAGCTCTAAATGTGTGCATAAACAAATGTGGTGAAGAAAGCTGATGGTGCCCAGCTATCAAAAGATATAGCGTCTGGAGCAGAGGTCCTCAAACTATGGCCCACAGGCCACATGTGGCCCACTGAGGAAATTTATCTGGCCCGCTGAGTGTTATTGCCATAGCTGCCTGTCCTGCTTAGCAGCCAACTCGTCCAGTGTGCATAGGAATTTGTTCATATTTTTTTTAAAAAACTATAGTTCGACCCTCCAACAGTCTGAAGGACAGTGAACTGGCCCCCTGTTTAAAAAATTTGAGGACCCCTGATTCTGGAGTCTTAAAGGCTTGAAGGTAAACAAGCGGCCATCTAGCTCAGAAGTAACAGAGCCCACATGGAAGAAACACACCACCTGTGTGATCATGAGGTGCTGAAGGGATCAGGTATCAGGCATCAAATAACAAAAAAAATCATATCATTGTGAATGAGGGGGAGTGAAGATTGGGGGGGGGACCCAAAGCCCATCTGTAGGCAACTAGACATCCCCTTACAGAAGGGTCTCGTGGAGGAGACGAGCCAGTCAGGGTGCAGCAACAATGCACATGCAACATAGCAACGATGAAACATACAACTTTCCTCTAGTTCTTGAATGCTTCCTCCCCCACCCCACCACTATCATGATCCCAATTCTACCTTACAAATCTGGCTGGACCAGAGGACGTACACTGGTACAGATAGGAACTGGAAACACAGGGAATCCAGGGTGGATGATCCCTTCAGTGGCAATACCAGGAGGGTGTAGGGAGAGTGGGGGAGAAAGGGAGAACTGATTAAAAGAATCTACATATAACCCCCCTCCCTAGGGGACGGACAACAGAATAGTGTGTGAAGGGAGATGTCAGACAGTGTAAGATATGAAAAATAATAATAATTTATAAATTATCAAGGGTTCATGAGGGAGGAGAGAGCAGGGAGGGAGGGGGGAAAATGAGGACAGATACCAAGGGCTCAAGCAGAAAGCAAATGTTTTGAGAATGATGAGGGCAATAAATGTAAAAATGTGCTTGACACAATGGATGTATGGATGGATTGTGATTAGAGTTGTATGAGCCCCCAATAAACTGATTTAAAAAAGTAAAAGTTCTAAAAGTATGTAAAAATTAAGCTTAATCTCTTCTGGAAATTAAATTTGACTATAATTTTAATATTCTTTATTATAATATATGATACCCTCAAAACTTATTGAATAGAATAAGTATTATTATAGTTTTATAATGTGGGCCTCATTTTACAGACTTTTGTTTTTGTCTCCCTAGTACAAAGATTGTTGTTTGCTTTTTCTCAATTATCTCAACTGTTGATTTCAGTTTCTTATTTTGGCTTCTAATATAAGGAGTTCCTAGAAACCTTAGAAAACTATTTTAAAAACTGAAATTAGATGAAGCAAATAAGCACTGAGTTAATGATGATTTATAAATGGCATGAATTTTGTGTGTGACCATTATTTGGTCACATGAGGCATTCCATTCAAGTTTCAAGATTCTCAGAAAGTTAGGGTATATACCATTATTATTTATTTAAAAATATTCCATTGGAGGTACCATTATTTTAAATAATCATATCTATAATCACAGAATTCTATTCTAAAATGTATTAATATTTTGCCAATTAAATTATTCTTTTTCCACTAAAACAAATATACAAGTATCTGTTTTAATACTCTCAATTCCATCCTACACATATGAATGAGATGCACTTTTTTGGAAGTCCAAAGGCATGATGCCCAAATACAAGCTATGAGTTGTGCTGTTTTATTATTGTTATTATTTTCACTACTAAGCCTACTGTTGGGCAGGCATAATGCCACATGCTTTATCTCATTTAACCTTAAAAGCAAATCTCTGGGCTAAATATTATTAATTCTACCTTAAGGTTAAAAATACAAAAACCCAGAGAGCTTAGAGATGTGATTAAATCACACAGTACTTGGAAATAGATATTTGAAATTAAATTAATCTGATTCCATTATGAATGTATTTTCATTTATATTATCTGCTCTTATGGTGACAGTCTAGAGCAGGGGTCAGCAAACTATGACCACTGAGCAGGTGGCTAACTGGACAGATATTTCTGTAAATAAAGTTTTACTGGCTGGAATGCATCCACATCAATTGATTTACATACTGCCCACGGTGGCTTTCAAACTGTAATATTGACTTGATACAACAGAGATAAAATGATCTGTGAAGTCTAAATACTTATTACCTGACCCTGTGCAGAAAAATAAAAAAGTCCTGACTGACTATTGTGCATCCAAATCATCTGGATTGCCTGTGAAAATGTAGATCGCAGGGTCTGAAGACAAAGAGTTAGGAAATCAAAAGGAAAGAAAGCAATCAACATTTCTTAAGCTGAAAAACTGAAAGAAAAATTCAAGCCTCGAGTTGAAATATTGGAGGATTCTGTGGGCAGGATTTTGAACAATGCAGGAAGCTTCAAAAGAAGGTAGGAATGCATAGTTATACCCTATAAAGAATTACCCAGCTACCAAACACCGGGCACCTAGCCTGGTGTGACTGAGACCATGAAGACAACAAAGGTGGTCAAGAGCAAAAGGCTTAATTTTACTGTTGAATTTGCAATAGCTGAAGCTAACAGTCAGCAAACACCAACTGCACCAAAGTCTGAGAGAGGCAGAGATTTTTATACATGAGCGTTGTCGGTTGCACATCAGGAACAAGTTTATCTATTTTTTTGCTACATGCTTTCTACACAAGTAAACTGCATATACAAATATTTTTCAAGGATCACTATGATCCATCTCTGGTGTCAGCAAAAACTCCTGACCACTTGTGATTTCTCAAGAAGTTACAGTTACTTCTCGCATTGAGGGGAGCCTTGGGAGGACTCTCAAAGGAATATGATGCACTTTCTATAGAATGCTGGGTATAAAGTAAGTTATTTCAAGAGATAGTGTATTATCAAAAGTCGATGATGGTATTGAGAAAAGAAACCCAAGTTGCACTGAAGGTATTAGCAAAAAAAACCCCAAAGTTTTAGTAATTAATGGAATATTAAGTGACACCAATCAAGAAATGCTTTCAGTGCTACAGGTGGCCATTACCATGCCAAGAAATTCGGAGGACAATTAGTTGGCCAATCAATTGCCGCAACCTGCACATCTTGTTGAACACCTGGAGGAGAACAACGGGAGATGAAGACAAGACACAAGACAGGATGCAGAAAGCTGAGGCCAGGGGGAGCCTTTTTCCCTAATGAGAGAGAAGACTGCCCGGCAACTGCAGCACATGTAATTATGCATGCAAGACTGCCTAAGGAGTTGTATCCCAAGCTCAAGGGGAGGATGAATCCAGGAACTGGGAGTATAGCTGACCTTGAGCAGAACTTCATGCTTCAGCAGTTTCCCAGGGAACAAGAGGTGAAGCGTCTACTTTATCTTAGGCCAAGGTCATCCAGTGCCGGGAACAAGAGGTGAAGCGTCTACTTTATCTTAGGCCAAGGTCATCCAGTGCCTCGGCTCCTTGGGTTGTTGAGCTGACATCCCTTCCCATGGGGCCTTGCCTCAACCATGGGGAACCTTTCCACAAGGCCCTGCCTCAACCGGGAGAGATGATGGTCCTGTCCTCCTTGCCCAAGGAGTAGTCAGCTTCACGCCCAGCATTCCTCATTTGTGCCCAGTCCAAAGAAAGGTGACCAAGCAAAATGGGAAACTTATCAAACAGTATCATTAACATTACATGTAGGTAAATTTTGCTGAATTCAAAAATGGTAACCACCGTTCATTAAGTGGAAACTTCCGTAAATTCAAATCAGATTCAGAAGAGGACATGTAACAAGAGTTGTTACTGACATCAGATGAACCTTGGCTATAAACAGAGAAGACTAGAAAGATTTTCACCTGCGTTTTGTTGACTATGCAAAGACATTCGACCTTGTAGATTATAACACATTATAGATAACATAGAGAAGAATGGGCTTCCAGAACATGGATGGTGACCATAGCTGGCTGTCATTCCAACAGAACAAGGAGATACTATTGTTGTTGCTCTTGTGAGGTGCCATCGAGTTAGTTCCAAACCATAGTGACCCTATGTGCAACAGATTAAGTCACCATCCTCACCATTGATCTGATGTCCCTGGAGAAGGACGACATGCTTGGCAAAGTAGAGGAACAGTTG
The DNA here is from genome assembly GCF_050624435.1 of Tenrec ecaudatus. Taxonomy (NCBI): domain Eukaryota; kingdom Metazoa; phylum Chordata; class Mammalia; order Afrosoricida; family Tenrecidae; genus Tenrec; species Tenrec ecaudatus. The sequence continues at coordinate 247,782,017 of NC_134530.1, read as the reverse complement.
AGACAGAGGAAGGCCCTCAAATAGATGAATTGACACAGTGGCTGCAGCAATGGGCCCAAGCACAGGTAGGGGCAAATGAGTGGTTTAAAATCAGGAAAGATGTTATATCCTTCATCATATTTACTCAATCTGTATGCTGAGCATATAATCCAAGAGGCGAAACTTTATGGAAAAGAATGTGGCATCAGGCTTGGAGAAGCGCTTATTTACAAGTTGCAATATGCAGATGACACCATCTTGTTTGCTAAAAGCAAAGAGAACTTGGAGCATTTGCTGATGTGGAGCAAAAACTACAGACTTCAATATGGATTATACCTCAACACAAAGAAAACAAAACTCCTCACAACTGGGTCAGTAAGCCATACAGCAATAAATAGAGGAAAAATCGAAAGAAAAACATTGTCAAGGATATCATTTTACACAGATCCACAGTCCAGTCCCCATATAAACAGCAGTCAGGAAATCAAACAATATGTGTTCGTCTGGGTACTTGGAGAAACAAATCCACAGCAACTCATGTATAATAAGAGTTTTATATATAGGTTACGTGCACATCAAGAAAACATCCCAACCCAGTGCTGCCCAAGTCCACAAGTCTAGCATTAACCCATATGTCCGACATCAATCCACAAAGTCCTCCTCCATCTTACAAAACGCATTATGACACTGACTTCAGGAGGAAAGCTGAATCATTGAGCGTGTAAGCATCTCAGTGCTGGCAGGGGTCTCCACACAGCTGCTCCAGCACCCAGGGCTGCATCGGGGTAGGTCCATGTGGCTTCTCCTTAGGGATGACTTGTAGGAAGGGAGCCTTGCCAGCTGAAGGAACTGCAAAGGCAGCTGCACCCTAGTCCAACCATCATAAAGCAAGAGACCCAAGGCTAATCGAACCATTTATCCCGCCTCCCTTCAACTAATCCCACATGTGTTTATCCGCCAGGTTGACACAATAAACTAATTCACAATGTATCGCAAAGGGCAAATCTGCTATGCAAGGTCTATTTTGTGTTAAAAAGCAATAATGGGACTTAAAAGACTAAGAGTCCCCTGACCAAAGCCATCGAACTTTCAATTGTCTTATACGCATACGAAAGCGGGACAATGAAAAGGGAGACAGGAGATTTGATGTCTTTCAACTATTTGTTGACTAAGAAGTTTGAACATATTAGAGATTGCCGGAAGCATATCTATATTGGAAGAAAGACAGCTCGAATGCTCCTTAGATGTGGGGACATGTACTCGGGACACGTCATCGGGAGTCCTTGGAGAAGAACAACATGCTTGGTAAAATAGAGAGTCAGCAAAAAAAAAAGAGAGACGAAAAAGAAGACTCCCAATAAGGTGACCGCCATGAATACATTCAAACAGTAGTTGAAATTCGCAGGCTCAACAAAGGAAAGGCCGTGAGGATGCCGCAGGATGAGGCATTGTTTCCCTCTGCTGTGTGTGTCCAAACCAACTTCATGGCACCTAACCACTATTGATGCTGCTTGCTTGGTGAGTAAGCTCGGAAAACCCCTCCCTTTCCAGAACTAGAAATGAGCTCCGGAGGCAGAGTGGGTTCTTCGTTAACCACAGGTCAGCAGTTCAAACTCACCAGTCACCGTGCAGGAGAAAGACAAGTCTTTCTACTACTCTAAATAGTGTGTCTAGGAAAGCCACAGGGGCCCTTCTCTGTCTTAAAGGGCTGCTATGATTTTTTTTTTAGAGAACTAGGGACAGATTCTGTTCCATCTTAGATCAGCTGTCATGAAGAGGTTTGAAGAGGTCGGCCTTATTTACATTCTTCCATTCCCTCTGGTCGTGCAACCTTATCTTTAAGGATAAATAGATAAGAATATGGATAACATTGACAAATTATGGAAATATAGAGGTCATAAGATGGAAAAATCAGGTACCTGTAAATACAGGACTGAGAAAGATAGATGGTCACAAAATTATATTACAATTGATTCTGAAATCACAAAGAATCTGAATTAGAAGAACAGAGCAGGAAAAGAGAAAATTCAAATTTCAGGCAGATTGCCCCCCTTTCTAGGGATCCAATTGGTTAGAGGGGAGGATAAGAACGGCCGCCACTGAAAGCACAGCACCTGAGGTCTTAGAGGCTTGTTTCCTAACAAGCAGCCATCGCAGTGAGATGCCAACTAAGCCCACGTGGAAAAAGGCACATCTGAAAGAGGGAATGACATCAGAGCTTAGCTTGTGCACCCCTGGTTTGCAGAAGGCTATGGATGACGGTGGAAACCCAAAATCCCTTTGCAGAGTCCACACAGGGATTCAACCTCCGGCGAATACTTCCAATCATAATTGAGGGATGTGAATAGTAATGTTATCCAACAGCGAGCATTGCAAAGGGGATCGTGGCAGATACAGTCAGGTCAGCATGTAATATCTGCGTTTTGAACCCTTCTGTCATTTACTCTTCATTTTGAACCACGTTAAAACTGTTGTTTTTTTTTTTAAAGTGAAGAGGTAATACCGTGGATGTAAGGCCCTGGGGAATTCCCTCTGACCAGGGAGCAGGCATGTGAAGAGCCGTGCTAACATGCAGAGTGCATTGGAAAGTGGATTGTTGCAGATGCGGTTAGGTTAAAATTTAGCACACTATCATTTGATCTCCCTTATGATATTTACATTTGTTCTAGTTTTTGATATTTTCTGGCTGACCGAGGTTTTTTATTTTGTTTGTCATTCCATTTTAAAATATTTTCCTGTGTATGAAATGTAGGACAGGTACATCTATAGAGACAGGAATCAGATTAATGGTTCCTTGGGGGTGTGGCAGGAGAGGATGGGGGAAACGGGGGCCTAATAACAATAAGTACAGTAGAATCCCGCTACTCGACTGCATCAGTACTCGACACAATGGTATTTCAATGGGAAATGTCGAGAAAATTTTGCATCGGAGCTTGAACAAAACATCGGAATGTGACCCAACACACATGACTTCTGTAAACAAAAGCAGTTCATGTTTTTCTCACTTGGCTTTGTTAGTACATGTTGTTTCAACCTTTGGTGGCTGTGTTCCAAACGTTTTCCTATAACTTTCTTAGTTTTTGTGACGTTTTTAGATAAAAAAAAAACATGGGTCCCAAGAAAGAGTTTTTTTTTTAAAAGAATCATCATGATAAGGAACCGGTTGATCATGTTATCGATATTGTTGATAATAATTTAGCAAACCCTTTTGGAAAACAGTTAAGGAAACATCACCAGCAGACCATATTAGGCAGATTTTTTTTTTATTTTAAGAAAGCTATCCAGGTGCTGGTGAAAAGAGGCAAAGAAGGGGGGAAACTCCTGAAAAGCAGCTATCAGTTGATTTAAAGTAAGGGATCCCCCTCCCAAACAAGGACTTTCTCCATAGTTCCTCTGCACATCAGTGTCCACAGATCCAGATCCTCATCAGTCTCAAGGGATGGGTCATACTGTAGTTGTTAAAAACTTTTAAAATGTTATGCTTCTTATTTAAATTGTATTGTTTAACGGTGAACTTATTTAATTTGAAATTTCTGTTTAATTTTTTTCTATAAAAAGGCAAGGTTAGGGTAAAAATTTGATGGTCGAGAATGGATTAATCCATTTTCAATTATTTCTTATGGAAAAAATTGATTCAGAACGTGACTGCATTTCATCTCTACACCCCTAGAACACATTAGCATCGGTTCCGGGGTTCTACTGTACAAGAATGAAGAAAATAGAAACTGGTCTAAAAGTGACTGTGATGATGACTGTACCATTCCTCTTGAAGTGACTGAACTCATGAATTGTATGATATGTGAATTATATGCCAAGAAAACTATTGGGAAAAAAGAAGAATCTTATTTTAAAAAAGAACAAATAGCCAAATATTTTGATGTGCTGTAGGCTTATAACTTTTAAATCTTATCTGTTCTTTCATTCTCTCAGCGAAATGAAATGATGGAAAATGGTTTCATAAGAATCCACTGTGAAATAATGATTATTGTGTGGTATTAATGTAATATCTGATTTTTATGTAAGGAATGAAATGAGTACACCAGAGATGACAGTTTTAGATACTGGTTTTTATAGTTAAAATAAAATAATACCTTCTTACTTGCAACCTCAGAACTTGGCCATGTCAAATCACTCTTCAATAATATAGTCTGCAAACCAAGCTTTGCTCTTAATCTTGTAATGTGGACTATTGCATCTCTAGCCTGTGGTTCTAATTTAGAACATAAAGAGAGATTCAATGTAAGTGCATGTGGACATCAGCTAAAAATAGTGCACAGCATTTTAGAAATTCTACAAAGAGAAAAATTTTACATAAAAACTGTAAACAGGGGAGAACATATATCTTAAAATTCCGTTTTAACAGAAGCTGAGAAAGGGAAAGTATTTCCCCATTTAGGACAGATGTAATAAGAATGTAGTCTCACATGTCTACAGATAATTGCAGTAGGCGAGAACAGGAGCAAGAACCAGTAGCAATACATGATTACGCCCCGGCGAATCCTTTCTGACCGTGGGAGAGGGATGTGAAATACCTTCCCATCAAACGGGAGCATTGTGAACTTGATGTTGGTAGATGAAGTTAGTTAAAATGTAGTACTTTATCGTTTAATCTCCTGTTTGACTCATTTTGAAGATATATATATATGAAGGGCAAATACCCATGGATTGAGCCTTCAGGGAGTCCCTCTGGCCATGGACCAGGGATGTGAATGCCCTCGCTATTGTGCAGAGGGCAATGGAAAGTGGATTGTTGCAGAGCCGGTTAGGTTAAACTCTAACTCCTTCCTTCACACAAATATCCAGTTTACATAACACGTATTCACTCATAGATGATTACATATTTTATTACGCATGATATTGAATATTATATTGCATGTACTAGTATTTCCTTTTGGTGTCTTTAACTCTTGTATCCCTTCCAGTGTCTTCCTTTGCCTGGATCATTTTGTTTGAACTCCCCCTTATTGTGAATTATCTTTCCATTCACCAAGTTAATATACGTGTGCCCTCTAGTTAGTAATGTACACTATCTTGCACGTCCAGTCTTGGTAAACCTCAAAGAAGACTTCTTTTAGTGTGGAAATCTTTTCCTGGCCTTTAATAATAGCGGCGTCATACAATATCTATCCTTTTGTTCTGATTTCACTCAGCATGCTCTCTTCTCGTTTTATTCATGCTTCGTCAGTCTTGCGCAGTCTTCCTTTGTGTATCAAAGTATGCTCCTCCAGTAGTCTGCGGCCGGGCACTTTGTTTGTGCCTCTGTTTTCTCTCTGTGAATAATGCTCAGTGAACACAGCTGTGCACATATGCATTCATGACACAGCTCTTATTTCTCTTGAGTGTACTAGTAGTGGGACGTATGGATCATATAGTATTTCTATTTCTAACTTTCTGAGGAAGAACCATACTGTCTTCCACAGTGATTGAACTGTTTTATCACCCCACGAGCAGCGTATGAGGGTTCAGCCCTTCTACAATCTCATATTTGTTATTTTAAATTTTTTATTATTTATGCTGGGGATCCTGAGCATGTATGCATCTATTTCTTAGCCACTTGAATGTGTTCTTTTTTTTTTTTTAATTTTAACAATTTATTGGGGCTCATACAATTCTTTTCACAGTTCATATATATACATACATCAATTGTATAAAGCACATCTGTACAGTCTTTGCCCTATTCATTTTTTTCTCTTTTCTTCTTTTATATTTTATTAGGGACTCATACAACTCTTACCACAATCCACACATATACATACATCAACTGTATAAAGCACATCCATACATTCCCTGCCCCAATCATTCTCAAGGCATTTGCTCTCCACTTAAGCCCCTTGCATCAGGTCCTCTTTTTTTCCCCTCCTCCCTCTCCCTTCCCCCCTCCCTCATATGCCCTTGGTAATTTATACATCGTTGTTTTGTCATATCTTGCCCTATCCGGAGTCTCCCTTCCCCCCTTCTCTGCTGTCCCTCTCCCAGGGAAGAGGTCACATGTGGATCCTTGTAATCAGTTCCCCCTTTCCAACCCACTCGCCCTCCACTCTCCCAGCATCGTCCCTCACACCTTGGTCCTGAAGGTATCATCCACCCTGGATTCCCTGTACCTCCAACCCTCATATGCACCAGTGTACAGCCTCTGTCCTATCCAGCCCTGCAAGGTAGAATTCGTATCATGGTAGTTGGGGGGAGGAAGCATCCAGGATCCGGGGGAAAGCTGTGTTCTTCATCGATACTACCTCACACCCTAATTAACCCATTTCCTCTCCTAAACCCCTCTATGAGGGGATCTCCGTTGGTCGACACTTGGGCCTTGGGTCTCCACTCTGCACTTCCCCCTTCATTTAATATGATATATATATACATATATACATACATATATACATATACACATATATACACATACATACACACACTTATATCTTTTTTTTTTGCATGATGCCTTATACCTGGTCCCTTGGGCACCTCGTGATCGCACTGGCCGGTGTGCTTCTTCCATGTGGGCTTATTTGCTTCTGAGCTAGATGGCCGCTTGTTCACCTTCAAGCCTTTAAGACCCCAGACACTATCTCTTTTGATAGCCGGGCACCATCAGCTTTCTTCACCACATTTGCTTATGCACCCATTTGTCTTCAGCGATCCTATCATGGAGGTGTGCAGTCAATGATATGATTTTTTGTTCTTTGATGCCTGGTAACTGATCCCTTGGGACCACTCGCTCACTCAGGCTGGTGTGTTCTTCCATGTGGACTTTGTTGCTTCTGAGCTAGATGGCTGCTTGTTTATCTTCAAGCCTTTAAGACCCCAGTTGATAGCCGGGCACCATCAGCTTTCTTCACCACATTTACTTGTTCACTCACTTTGGCTCCAGCCGTTGTGTCGGGAGAGTGAGCATCATAGAGTTCGAATTTAATAAAAGAAGGTATTCATGCCTTGAGGGAGTGTTTGAGTAGAGGCCCAAGGTCCTTCCGCCACCTTAATACTTGACCTATAAATATAGACACATAGATCTATTTCCCCATCCTCCTATATATATTTGCATGTACATGTCTTTGTCTAGACCTCCATGAATGCCCTTTGACTCCTAGCTCTTTCCTCCATCTCCCTTGACTTTCCTCCTGCCCTACTACCATGCTTCATCGCCACCTGGGCTAGAGTATACCTCTTCTCTAAGCAACCTTACCCTTGATCATTTCCCACCAGGCCTGCCACTCCCCCTTCTCTACCATTTGGGGTCCCATGTTTTGAATGTGTTCTTTAGTGAAGTGCCTGCTCAACTCTTCTAACCATTTTAAAAATTGGATTCTCATTTTTTAATGTTGAAGTTTTCTATACATTTTAAAGATTAGTTCCTGTCTGATATATCATTGTCAAATTTTTTCTCCCAGTTTGTGGATTTTATTTTTTATTCTTTTGATGACATTTTTTTTCTTGTGGAGAAGGGTCTAATATTTAGGAAATCCCAGTCATCTTATGCAGCTTGTGCAGTTTTTAAAAAATTAATTAAAATATCATTTTATTGGGTGGTCTTGCAACTCTTATAACAATCCACACATCAATTGTATCAAGCATATTTGTACATATGTTGCCATCATTTTTTCCCTAGATATTTATTTTCTATTGAGCCCTTGCTATTAGATCTTTTTTTCCCTCCCTCCCCCACCACCCTCATGACCCATTGATAAATTATAAATTATTATTATTTTCATATCTTACACAGACTGCTGTCTCCCTTCCCTCATGATTTCTGTTGTTCGTTTACCTGGAAGGGAGAGGGTGTATGGTGTGGTTGATGTGTCATGTATTGCGATGGGTTCCCCTCTTCTCCCCGCCTCTTCCTCACCTTCTTCTAACCCTTCTGTTCTCATGTAATAGAGTCCCTAAGTTTGTCAACAATCTTTCTTTGATGATATTTATTCTTTGATGTAAAATATACCATACTATTGGCTCTATATTTGGATCTGTGACTCATATGAAATTCGTATTTACTTGGTATAAGATATGGGTCCTCTTTCATTTTTCTACAAATGGATTTCTACCTTTGCCAGTACAATTTGCAAAAGAGACATATCTGTTCCCCATTTAATGTGTTTTAGTCCTTTGCCAAAGATCAATTGTCCATAGTGGACAGATTTACCCCTGGATTCTCAAACATTTTTCCATTGCTGTATATGTCTGCTATTGTACCAGTACCGAGGTATTTTGGCCATCATGATTGTTGAGTAGGTTTTGAGATTAGGGAATTGGAGGCCTCATTTTTGTTTTTCTTTAGTAGTATATATGTACATACCATATATACCAGACCTCTTTCCTTTCAATATAAAGTTGGTGATAATGGTTTCTATCTTTTTAAGACAGTGATGAGGAAATCTGAATAAGGGTTACATGATATCTGTGGATGACTTTGGGGAGTACTGACACTTTCAGAATGTTACTCCTCTCCAGCACAATAGTATATGTTCCCATTTATGTAGGTCTCTTTTGCTTTCTTGCAGTTACTCTTTTGTGGTTTTCTTTGTGTAGGTCTTTTATATATCTGGTTAGATATTTCTTAAATCTTTGATCTTTTGGGTGGCTATTGTAAGTGGTATTATTTTCCTGATTTCCTTCTCAGAGGAAAGTTATTAGTGTAAAGGAATCCAAACTATTGTATGTTGATCTAGCACCTTGCCACTTTGCTTCTCTCTCAATTCTAGTCATTTTCTTGCGGAGTCTTTGGGAATTCCTGTGTATAGGATCATTTCATCTGCAAATACGGTTGTATTTCTTCTTTGTCAATTTGAATGCCTTTTATTTCTCCTTCTTGCCTTATTTTTCTGACTAGACCTTCCAACACAATACTGAATATACTTGCCCATAAAGGAATAAATACTTGTTTGATTCCTGTTTGCTAGCAGAATGCATCCACTCTCTCTCCATTAGGATTAATATTGCCTGTTGGTTTTTGTACATATGCCTTTAATTATGCTGAAGAATCCCCCCTCTATGTCTATTTTGTTGAGTGTTTTTATTAGAAATGGTTGTTGGGTTTTCTGCTTCTTTTCCTTTGTTTTATTTATGTGGTGAATTATGTTATTTTTCTAATATTGAACTATCTTTGCATCATCATGGTGAATTGCTAGCCAGTCAGTTCTAGCTCATAGTGACCCTACATACAGCAAGACACAACACTGCCTGGTCCTGTGCTAGCTTCACATTCTGATGTTTGAACCCATTGTTGCAGCCACTCTTTCAATCCATGTCCCTGAAGGGCTTGTTCTTTTTCATTGACACTTTACCAAACATGATGTCTTTTTTCTAGGCACTGGTCTCTCCTAATAACAGGTTCAAATATGTGAGACAAAGTCACACCATCTTCATGTCTAAGGAGCATTCTAGCTCTATTTCTTTCAAGACAGACTTGCTTGTTCTTCTGGCAATCCATAGTACTTTCAGAATCCTCCATCAACACTATATTTCAAATGAATGGACTCTTCACTTATACTTAGTCACTGTCCAACTTTCACATGCAGGTAAAGTGAGGGAAAATATCATGACTTGGTCCAAGCACATTTTAGTCCTCAAAATGACATTACCACTCTCTAGCACTTTAAAGAGGTCCTGTATAGAAGATTAATCTAATGTAATATGTTATTTGATTTCTTTACTGCTGCTTCCTGAGCATTGATTGTGGAACCATGTAAAATGAAATACTCGAAAACTTCAATATTTTCTATTGCTCCAGTTGTGATGATTTTGGTTTTTGTTACATTGGCTTCCAACCCATGCAGTAAATTACAGACCTTGATCTTCATCAGCAAGAGATTCAAGGCCTCCTCATTTTTAGCCAACAAAGTTGCATTACCTGCATATCGCAGGTCATTAATAAGTCTTCCTTCAACTCTGATGCTACATTCTTTTTCATATAATACAGATTCATAGAGTACTATTTTATCAACATACAGCTTGAATAAGTACGGTGAAAGAATACAACCTTGTCAAGTACTTTCCCTGAACCTAAACCATACAGCATCCCCTGGATTCTCTTTGAAAGACTGCTTCTTGGTCCTTGCAGAGGTTCTGCATAAGCACAATGAAGTGTTCTGAAACTCCCATTCTTCTTTAAGATTATGATCCATACAATTCAGTGTCTTTGTATAGTCAATAAAATCTAGGTAAACATTTTTCTAGTATTCTCTGCTTTCAGTCAAGATCCATCTGACATCAGCAGTGCTCTCCCTGGTCCATGTCCTCTTCTGAAGTTGACTTGACTTTCTGGCAGTTTTCGGTTGATGTAACGCTGCAGCCCTTTTGGACCTATCTTCAGCAAAATCTTATGTTCACGTGATATGATATTGTTGGCTAATTTCCACATTCTGCTGAGTTGGCACACATATGGATCTCTCTACCAGTCAGTTGGCCAGTTACAATTTCCTTGGCATAGATGAGTGCTTCCAATATTTCACAAGCTTTTGGAAACATTTCCATTGGTGTTCTGTCAGTTCCTGTAGTCTTGTCTTATACTAATGCCTTCCGTACAGCCTGGCTATCTTCCCCTTCAATTCCATGGGTGCTGCTTCTTGAAAAGGTTGAACATTGACCAATTCTTCTTGGTCCAATGACTCTATATTCCCTTCATTTTCTTTGATGCTTCCTGCAGAGGATAATATTTGCCTGCATTTTCCTCTAATTCGTTGAGTTTGAGGTATGCTGAGTATGTTCTTCCTTTTGGCCGTCAGTTCCAGGTCTTTCCACTTTTCATTTTTATTTTCTACTTTTTCTTGAGCTGCCCCTTGAAATTTTATGTCCAGCTTTTTTACTTGATCATTTGCTTTATCTACTCTATATGCAAGAGAAAATTTTTAGAGTCTCTTGATATCTACTTTTGTCTTTTCTTTCTTATGTTTGTCTTTTTAATGGCTTTTAATTTTCTTTATGAATGATGTTCTGATGTCATCTCACAGCTTATCAGGTGTTCTGGTATTCGGGTTCAATGAATCACATCTCTTTTCTTGAGATTTTTTCCCCCCAAAATTTGGTTGGAATACACTCCACGTTGTATTTTAACTCTTGTAGCCTTGGTTTTTTGTTTTGTTATGTGTTCTTCAGCTTTAAGCTAAATGTGTAGATGAGCAGCTGGTTGTGGTTGTACGCGTCATAATGACTTACTTCTTCAAAGTCAGCGAAGGAGAGATTTGAGACAGAGTCAGTTGGTAAGACAGACTTATATAACATAAGCATGAGAATGACATGCCATTGTTACTGCCATTGTTAGAAGCAGTCACAGGTCTAATTGCTTGATATATACAGCACTAGGAATCTAGATAATAGGGCTAACTTAAATTTCATTTACCACATCTGTACCCTCCACCCCATCCCAAGATATTTGTTATTGACAATTTGGGAAACCTCTGAGGAAAAGGAACGAGGAAGCATAAGTTTCGATGATTTTTGACAAATCTCTCTCTGCACCATGGCAGTCCAACAGAAAACAGACACTATTTTTGAAAAAGGGACAGTATAGAATTTAATTTTAATACAAATAATAATTTCAGGTTTAGAGAAATGACAAACTGGAAAATCTATGTGAGTGGACAAACCCCATTAAAAAAAACTATTTAGTTAGAGATTTAAACTATATAGCAAACAAAGACCTAACACTCAGAACTAAAATAGTAATATTGTGTTACAACAATAAAACAAATCCACACAGCTCTACCATATTTACAGTTCTATAATTTTCCAAAATAATTTTAAAACACTTTTTAATCATTCCTTAAGCAACCAAATTCATAACACTTAGTGTGATACTTTCTTTAAAAGGCAGTGTCTAACATAACCACAAAAAACCACAAAATAATTAGAAAAAACACAATATCTTCTAGAAGAGGTGGTTCAGTGATACTACATACCTGTATCGTCATATAAAGAACACTTGTCTTTCCTAATTTTGGAAGAAACGAGAGCTTGATTTTGTTCGATTGTTTTCTTTTTCTTCTTATGGAAAACTTGTTCTGGAGCAACTATAGGTTGTTGAATTGTATACTCTTTAAGGTAACCAGAAAAGAAAGTCTACATTAGCTGAATAGTCAGAATGGGATATAAATCATGCCATGATAATTCCACACACCAAGCTAAAGGGTTAAGCCTTAAATGAAGTACTATGATGTAGTCACCAAAGTTCCCGATTCCAACCTTAGCTACAAGTTTTACCGCGCCACTCCAAGATTTAGTCTGTGAGTTATCTACGTGCCTCAGTTTCATCATTTCTAAAATGAGAAGTAGAATAATAACCATCTCATAATTAATCATGAGAATTGAATTAGTTAATACATTTAAAGAGCACAGTAAGTGGCTTTTGTTAATTAGTCCTTAATTTAATTAGTACAGTGAATCTTTAAAATGTGAATCCTTATCCAAAATAAATATAGAACAAAACCTTTCCTATTATTTGGTAACCAAGCACATAAAATGTTTAGATAAAAGTGCAGGAAAGTAACAAAGGCCCTATTACTCATATTTCTTCTAAGAGTTGCCTAATGGTTATCTTTTAACTTACCTAGATACATTTTCAATATATAGAATGGGGAAACTGAAAATAGGGCTTTTGAATGCAAATAAATTTTGTTTTCATAATTCGTTTGACAAATATTTATGTAATGCAAATCATTGAGCTATAATACAGCAGAAGCTAAGACACAGTAATTACAAATAAGCAACACAAATGAGTGCTCATGATGTAGTCAATAAGTTCTATTCCAATCAATAAATCCTAACTCAGAGGTAAGAAAAATCATATCCATGTGTAATCAGAGGAGACTGTATACTTATCCTGCTCTGAGAAATTAAACCTTAAAAGAGAGTAAGGGGAGGGGAGGGGCCAAGTAAGGGACAAGAGAAAAAACATTTAAAAGATTTGTCAGAAGATCACAGTGAAATCTTCAGTGGGAAGTTCATGGGTGCCAGTTATGAAAACTTCCCCTTATCTTTAATGTTCATTTCACAAGTCTCCCCATGTCCTTGTCTCCAGCAGAGCCTGGTTATTTCCTACAAATATCACTGACCCGCAACTCTCTCAAGAAGTGACTATCTTCTGCACCCCAACACTGGGAAATAAGCTTGTTTTCCTCCTTGGGCATTACAAGTTACCTTCTTAAAAGCGACAACAAAAACCACCCACACAACCCAACAAAATCATCTGATCCTTTTGAAGCTCATGCTGTTGGGTTGTCATATTCTCATATTTTTATTCTTATGTATCAATTGCCTGATCACTCAGTTAATCAGGAGCCTGACTCCTAGGAGGCTCCACTTTTTCCATTTTAAATCTGCTGTCATTCTGCATGAGTTTCGTCAGTACCATGATTCCCCTCAGCACACCTCAAGTTTCTAGAACTTCTCTCATCTGTAGTCTACATCCAATTTACCACTCTAAGATAATATCCTGGGGGTTGTAATTACTTGCCCATTATCCTTCCATTTACTAAATACTCCCAAATGATTTTTTTCATGTAAAAAACACAAGTCCATTGCCTCATTACTTTTTCAATCCATTATTTCTCTATTTTTTTTCATTGTTCTCCTTATCCGGCTGAAATTACTTCATCTTTCCATATACTCTGGCCAATATGCTAAATTATCTTTCTTTTGGGTCTCATTATATTGGCAAAAACAAAACAAAATAAAACAAAACAACAAAACCAATAAAAACAAAATGAAACGTCCTGGATGATCCCAACTCTATGTGCTTTCCATCCCTCTGTCTGCACGCACACCAAACACACTGCCATCAAGTCAATCCCAACTCACAGTGAACTTACATAGCAGTTTTGAGACTGTAAATCTTGACAGAAATACACGGCCTCATCTTTCACTCTCAGAGCAGCTGGTGGGTTGGTTTTGAACTGCTTACTGTGATGAGCAGTCCAATGCCAAGCCTGCAATGTCACCAGACTTCCTTTATATTTGGGCACTCTAGTGTGATTAAGAAAAGAGCCCTTGATGGATGTGTTTTTGATCTCTTAAAAATAATATTAATCAATTATAAATGGACCCTGATGGCAGGTCAGGGTTTGCCTAGTTAACTTGCTCTTCCGACTTTTCAACGCTATTTCAGATTTTCTCATGCCCCTCAAGTCTCCAAGCCTTTACTTTCCATTTTCTCTTGTGCATCTTAGCGGAATTCTTATGCCTCAGAGAACATAAAAACTTCCAGTGGGAATCCCTTCAGTTTTACATAATCAAAAAACCAACCAGCCTATCTGCACACCTTCCCGTTCCTCCTGCCTTCCTGATTTCATAAAGGAAGTGTCTACCAGACTTACCATTTCCATTTTTAATTTAGGGTCCATCTCCGCATATTTATGCTATTATGTGCTCTTTTTCCCCTTTTGCATACCCAAGTAGCTTTTGGTACCACCGTAAATAAAATCTATCTCCTAGCCACATCTCCTCCAGTGATTAATCTGTATCTTACCTTTCTTCCCTGATGAACCTCTCAAAAGAGTTGCCTGTGGTCACTTGCACTTCCTCATCTACTACTCATGTCTTACTCCATTCTAGACTGATTTTGGAATGCTGCCAAAATTGTACTCAAGTGGTTATACCCTACAGGTTAGTAAATGCAATTAATATTTTTTCAGTTATCATTTTATTTAATCTATAAGTAATCTATGATACTCACACTACTCTTTCCTTTTTGGGAAACTGTTTCATTGACACTTCATCTACATATACAATTCAATAGTTCATTCATATTAAGAAGAGTTGTACAATCATTACTATGATCTTTTTTTCAACATTTTCTTCATCCTAGTACTCATTGATATCAGTGTAATTATTTTTTCAAATTGTGGCAAAAATATAGATAACAAAGCATTCTCCAATAAAGCAACTTCTACATGTATAATTCAGTACTGTTGATCATAGTCTTCAAGTTGCACAATATTATTGATATATTTTCCCAAATTATTCCACCATCATTATTATAAACTCAATGGTCCCTAAGCAAAAACTCTTACTCCTTGATCCATGCTGCTAATTGATCAACTTTGGTTACTTCTTCTTTTTTTGTTTATAGTAGTTTTCTTGATATAAATAATATTCACATATCATACACTTCCTAGTTAGCTCACTTACAAAAGCATTTTATTGGGGGTTTGTACAATGCTTATCACAATCCATCCATCCATCCATCGTGTCAAGCACATTTGTACATTTGTTGCCAGTTAAGTCTCTTTTCAGAAAAGTTATATACGCATCATAATAGTCCATTCTAGCGCTCCCTCTCCATCCCTGAGCAACCATCGCATCAGGTACCGTCTCTGTGCATCCACTCCTTCTGTACTTCATAAACTGGGAAACCTCACAGGAACCGTAAAAACAAAACCATAACAACACAGAAACATGGAAAAAGAAAATAGTGATAAAAATAAAGAGTAAGAAAGAAAAGACCACCAGGAATACTGAAAAAGCCAGAGAAGAAATTTCTGCTATGCACAAAGCAAGAAATAGTGAATTCTAGAGCAAATGCAGATTGGGTCAAGAAGGTGGTCAACTGAACAAGGATTCTATCACACCCTGGTCCGCTCCCCCCCTCCTTACATTGACAGTAATCTCTGTGTGATAGTAAGGCTCCTCAAGCCCTCCCCTGCAGCCAGAGGAGATCTGCCAGAGTCTTAATCGGAGTAGATTCTCTGCAGATGGGTTTTGGGTTCCCTGGGTCCTCCATTGTCTTCAACAAATTGAGTGTTCAAAATTTAAACTCTGATACTTTTCCCTCTTCATCATATTTGAACAATGTTATCATCATTTTTGGATCACACAGGTGGGTGTGCTTTTTCCATGTGGATGTACTCGATTCCTCATTTAGATGGCTGCTTCTTTGAAGACCCCAGACACTATTCTAACTGACAGCTAGGCACCATCTGCTTTATTCTCCCCACTTCGCTGTAGCACCATGATCTTCAGTGATCTCTTCATGAAGGCCAGTATTGAGTAGAGCCATGTTATAAGAACTGTTCTTGGATTTGGGGAGTAGAATTAAGTGGAAGCCCAGATCCATCTGCTTGTTATGAACGACTCTAGCTTCCTTTGGCTGTCATATTATGACAAAACCCAAACCAAACAAGAACAACCCAAAACCAAAAACAATCAAACAAACAAAGACATTTTCAATCATTCCCCTGGGGTATAAGGTGATTGCATTGGTAACATCAATAATTTATCCACTGGCATAGAATTTAAGGCTCTGTTGATATGAGAAGCATACGTGAGTATAGCCCAACTGCAAGCTGAATTCCATGAGTTATTGCTTTGTACAGATTGATTTCTTCATTGATTTAACTCTGTTTACATTAAACATGCTTTTGGTGAGAGGGGAAAATTTGCTGTAACATTTCTTTCATCCTTGCCTATCAGATTAATACCTTTAATATTAATGCAAGGGGAGCATTGTGATACTAAATATATGGTGGCTCTGGGTTCACTCTTTCATTGGAAACCCATTAAGGCAGGGGCCCCATTCAAAGTCCAAGGACCACCATTTCCACAGGCTTGGGTGGTCATGTTTTGCTTCCTCTTCTATGGGGATTTTCAGTCCTTACTCCAAGGGCTACAAGTAGTTTTGAGGTAGGGCCCCAGTTCATTAAATTAGGCTTCCACATCGAATCTTTCTGGTGTAGCTGTTAGGGGGATGCCATGTTCCCTGTAAGGCCAGCATCTAGGGTCATCATAGTGCACAGTCCATGGCATGGTTCACTGAGGGTTGGGGAAAACATATTTCAAGTATCCATTCAGGAACATAGAACTAGGTTTATTCACCCTGTTAGTTTCCCTCCGATTATTGTTTAGCATCCTTTCCCGATATGAAGTTGCCCCTCCCCATTTACCCACTGTAAGCACCAACAGAAACATCAGTGCCTCCTCGGAGATGTAAATGCTCCCCTCTCCTGGTCTGAACTTGATTTTCCAGTAAAATTCTCCTCTCATCCCTGTGGAGGACCTGTTGACTTGTCACAACCTTGTCTCACTGTTGTAAGCCATCAATGGGATGGTCTTCTCTCTTTTCCCCCTTCTTAAAGGAGTGACCTCAGCAAATGTGAGGCCTCCTCTTTTGAGGTGGTTCTTACAAAGTGTACACAGGGGTGTGATGTATGGGTTCATGGCCAGTTGGCAGAATTTCTTCCCTTTAGTTTGGGAATTGGCCTCTACGATGTGTTTAATTGGTGTTTCTCCTTATAGTACTAGGCTCAGACAATATTTACCCTTTTGTGATAGACTT
Organism: Tenrec ecaudatus; assembly: GCF_050624435.1. Lineage (NCBI taxonomy): Eukaryota > Metazoa > Chordata > Mammalia > Afrosoricida > Tenrecidae > Tenrec > Tenrec ecaudatus. Next base: position 247,764,784 of record NC_134530.1, on the reverse strand, counting down.
AACTTCACTCCGCATAATGGTTTTCAGCTCCTTTCATGTCATGCAGTGTTTCATGCTTTCAGCTCTGTGTTTTGGTTTTGGGGGAGGGAGGGGAGGGGGAGGGGTGTACATAGCATTCCATTGTGTGTAGGTACCACCATTGATTTATCTATTCCTTCACTGTTGTGCATTTGGGCTGCTTCCACTTTCTTGCTATTGTCAACTGTGATGCTGTCATCGTGGGAGCCCATGCTTGCATTGTGTATTTTGGGGCTTGTGCCTACTAAGTGGCATTGCTGGATCTCGTGGGTTTCAATCCCAGTTGCTTTAAGCGTCGCCACATCGTCTTCCAGGGTGGTTGCGTGTACTTCACAAGTCCACACAGAGGGTGCATGAGTGCCATTCTTTCCACAACCCCTCCAGCATTTGTTGTTTTCTGTTTTTATGAACTGGGTTCGCATTGTGGGTGTAAGGTTGTATCTTGTTGTGGTTTTAATTTGCATATCCCCGATGGCTAGTGATCATGAGCATATTTTCATGTGTTTGTAAGCCATTTGTGCTTCATTTTTGGTGAATTGTCCCACTTCCTAATTGGGTCATTGATTTTTGTTTGTTTTTTAATTGAGCTGTTGTAGAGTTCTGTAGATATTGGTAATATGACCCTTGCCTGATGTGGCTGTGGGGGGAAGGGGGACGGGGAATGTATTCCAATCTGTGGGCTCTCATTTTACATTCCTGATATTTGCTCTTAAATGAAATGGTGCTGAATTCATCATGAAAAAGAACATTTCCAGATCTATCATGAAGTATAGTGTGATATGTGATAAGATAATACTTATATACCTATTAAGAAGCACAGTTGTTTTATTTTAATAAATCCTTTTTGGGGGAGGCTCTTACAGCTCTTATAACCATCCATACATCAATTGTATCAAGCACCCTTGTACATATGTTGCCATCAACATTTTCAAAACATTTCTTTCTACTTGAGCCCTGGAATCAGCTCCTCTATTTTCCCCTCTCTCATCCTCCCACCCTCATGAACCCTTGATGAATTATAAATTATTAAAAATTTTATATCTTACACCATCTGCTGTCTCCTTTCATCCACATTTCTGTCATTCATCTCTCTGGGGGTAGGGTGTGTGTTATACATTGATCATTGCAATTGATTCCCCCTTTCTCCTTCTTTGGCCCCTACCTTCCCTGACCCTCACAGTATTGTTACTCCCATTACTGTTTCTGAGGGGTTTATCTGTCCCGATTTCCATGTGTTGAAAGCTCTTCTCTGTACCAGTGTGCATGCTCCTGTCTATCCAGATTTGTAAGGCAGAACTGGGGTCATGATAGTGAGTGGGAGGAAGCATTCAAGAACTAGAGGGATGTTGTTTGTTTCAACGGTGCTGTATTGCACCCTGGCTAACTCTCCCTTCTTTCTTACCCTGCAGTGAGGGGATGTCCAATTATCTACCGATGGGCTTTTGCTCTCCACTCCAACTCTCCTCATTCACATCAATGTGATTATTTCTTTGGGTCTTCTGATGCCTGATACCTGATTCTGTCAACACCTCATGATCACACAGGCTGTACTTCTTCCATGTGGGCTTTGTTGCTTCCCAGCTAGATGGCCACTTGTTTAACTTCAAGCCTTTGAGACCCCAGATGCTATATCTTTGAATAGCCAGGCACCATCCGCTTTCTTCATCACATTTGCTTATGCACCCATTTTGTCTTCATAATTGTGTTGGAAAGATGAGCATCGCAGAATGCCAGGTTATTAGAGCAAAGTGTTCTTGCATTGAGAGAGGACTTGAGTAGAGGTCCAATGTCTGTCTTCTACCTTAATACTTAACATATAAGTATATGTACATAGACCTATATCCCTATTATTATATATTAATATATTTACATAGGTACATGCCTACATTTATGTTTCTATAAATGTCTTTTGCCTCTTAGTTCTTACCTCTATTTCCTTTTACTTTCCTCCTGTCCCAATATTATTCACAATTACTTACCAACAACTAAAGCCAATAATGAAGTAATTAAATAATTCTACCAATGTATTCAGTCCGAAGTTGATCACTCATGCAATCAAGATTCAATGATAATTACTAATGATTGCAATTTTAAAGTTTGAAACAAGGAGGGAGGATCAGTAGTTGAAAAGATGGCTTTGATAATAAAACAGTTCTAGAGATCCTATAATAGGATTTTTCCATAACAGTGGTTTCTTCACTGTAAATATCTATTTGAACAACTCTACTTTTATACCTTACCAGATGGAATACATGAGAATCAAGTTCATTAAATTACTGGGAAAGGATTGTGAGGAAGCTCAATAGCATCAACCAAAACAAAGTCAGGGCCAGACAGTAGAACAGACCATCACTTGCCTATTAGCAGGTGCAAGTGGAAGCTGAAGAAGATGAAAACAAACATATGCAAGCCAAAAATACAACGTTGAACTTATACCACTTGTATTCAAAGAACATATCATGAATAGATTTCCTTTAAGAACAGATTTACAAATTGAGCATTAATGATTGAAGACCTGACCAGTTGTAGGATCGCATCAGGAAAGGTCATTAAAAAGACAAAAATGAAAGAAAACATCAAAGTGGTTGCTAGAAGACACTTTGAAACTTACTATGGAATGAAGAGAAGCTAAAGCAACTGGAGTAAAGGATGAAGGAAAAGGCCTTAGCAGAAAATGTCAAAGGCAGCTCAGGAAGACCAAGTAAAGTATTATGACTAATGCGCAAAGACCTGGAGTTATAAAAAAAGCCAAGAAGGAATAACATGCTCAGCATATCACATATCACAAGCTGAAAGAACTGAAGAAATCATTGAAACCTAGAGTTGCAATAGACAGTCTCGGGAAAATATCAAATGATGCAGGAAGCATCAAAAGAGGATGGAGTGAGCACTGTCACTATTCAACCATTTCCCCAGGTTGAATTGATTTTCAGGAATCATAGAAGTAGTAGTTAAGAAAGAAAATTAAGTATTGTATTGGGTGAATGTGCTGTGCAAGGTCTCTTTGAAACGTTTTAGAGCAGACATGCAACTTTGAGGACGAAGGGGCAACCATGGCATCGTCAGTTGCCTGAGATGTGTGTGAAAGGTAAATAACGAATAAGATGGACTGGAGAAGAATGGATGCATTTAATCTGTGATGCTGGCAAATAGCACTGACAATTGCCACTGTAAGCGGGATGGAAAGAATGCGTGCTGGAGGAAGTACAGACAAACGCTCCTTAGAAGCGAGGGCAAAGAGGCTCCACTTGATGTGCTTTGGACATGTTGTCAGAAGAGACCAGTCCCTGGAGAAGGATGTCGTGCTTGGTAGAGTAGAAAAGCAGGGACAATTGGAAAGCCCCTCCCTGGGAGGGACGACACAGTAGCTGCAGCACAGGGCTCAAACATAACAGCGGTGAGGATGGCCTGGGACAGGGTGGTGCTTTGTTCTCTTGTAAGCCTTGAATTGGAGACCATCTGATGACGCCTAACAACAGTGATGTAAATAAAGTACCTAATTTTGTCTTTTAAAAGTAGGCGCTAGTATTTCAATATATTTCACAGATATTCCCGAGTTAATAACTACGAAAAACTTATTTCCAGATCTATTAAAGAACATATAAATCAACATGCCTGAATATTGATTTTGATCGATGCGTCCTGTTTTCTTTGACTTTAAGGATGTAGAAGATGTTCTCTTTTCTTCTTTGTTTTCTGGTTGACTCTCTGGTGACGTAACATCAGATCTTTGATCTACATTGTTTAAAGGTCTAATATGACAGAGAAAACAATTCTAAGAAGATGAATCCATAAACATAGTAAGAAAATATTGAGGTGCTGACATATTACCTAAAGTTTCTCATTTATAATTGAAATAGCTTCAAAGATTTAATAGATTCTAGGGTTGACAGTCTCTTTACTACAAAGATTAAATGCCAAACTTCGTATCATTTAGTCTTTCAGGTAATTTATTTCACAGGCACTTGGAAAACCAGATCTCAAATATTTGTATAGAGTGTCTAGTAGTTAAATGCTACGTTGCTATAGTTATTTCACGCCTGCTTAGCTTTCATGTCTATCAGCATCTGCGTTCATGGGTTACTGTTATCGCAGGATTGTGCACAATTTTACCTTTAATTCGTGTGCTACTCTAACCGTCTTCGTTTTCCTTGATGAGTCTGTGCAGATGCCCCTACGGTTGTGTATTGCCTTTCCTTTCATCCAAGTTCATATGTGCCGATCCTCTAATTATTTACCTCTTCCCTCTCCCACACCTGGTACTCTGCAACGCATGGTTCTTTCTCTGCATATATTTGTCCTCGACTTTTAACAGGAGTGGCATCTTTCAATTCTTGTCATTTCGTACTTGATAAATTCACTCAGCAAAACATCTTCTAGGTTCATTCATGTTACGAGATTTTTAGTATATTCGTTCTTATGCTTTATAAAATTGCATAGTATTCCATTGTCTGTTTAACCATTCATCTGCTGATGGATATTTAGGTTGCTCCCATCTTTTTACTATTGGGAATAATGCTGTGATAAACATGGTTGTGCATTTATTTGTGTGTGTGTGTGTGTGTGTGTGTGTGATGGCTCTTGTTTCTCCAGGATATGTACATAATAATGAGATTCCTGGATCATATAGTATTTCTATTTTCAACATCTCAATGAAGTAATATTCCATTTTCAACAGTCGTTGTATCATTCTACAGTCTAGCCAGCAACCTCTGAGAATTCTAGTCACTCCACACCCTCACAAGCATTTGTGATTTTATGCTCTTTTGAACTTTGCTAATAATGCTAGGTTGAAATGATATAACTCTTTGCTATTTTGATTTGTATCTCTTGAATGACTGATTGTATTTCTTCATGTATTTGGTAGTCTGAACATTTTTTTTTGGTGGGGAGTCTGTTCATGTAATATCCTCTGCCCATTTTTTTACTTGTATTGTTTATCTTTCATTGTTGAGGTCTTGAAATTTTCTGTACATTTTACAGATTCACCCATTGTCATTGTCAAAGTCCTTTTCTCATTCTGTGGGCTCTCTTTTTACTTTTTTCAGTGAAGTGATTTGATATGCACAATTTTTAGGAGGTCCCAGTTATCTAGATTGTATTCTGCTATTTGAACATTATTTAGTTATGTTCAATAGTTCTCTTTTGTTATATACTGAGTTTGCCCCTATCTTTTCTTTGAGGATCTTCATATATCTTAGGTTTTACACTTAGGTCTTTGATCCAGTTAGTTTTTATATATGGTGAAAGGTATGTCTCCGGTTTCATTTTTTTCTGGAAATGAAGATCCACGTTTGCCATCACTGTTTGTTAGAGAGACTAACTCTTCTCCATTGAATGAATTTAAGTCTTATATTGAAGATTATCCATCCAGTCTCTTCAACAAAACTGGACCTCTGACAAAATTGGATATCTATATGCAGAAAAATGAAACAGGACCCTATCCTCACCCTCTGTACAAAAAACTAACTCAAAGTGGATCAAATACCTAAATGTAAATTCCAGAGCCATAGAGATCATCAAGGAGAACATAGGAACGGACTTAAGGGCCCTCCTGTAGGCTATCCGCAGACGATCAAACACAGTGAAGGAAGTGCACACAATAGAAGACATAATAGATGAGTGTTACCTACTGAAAAGAGAGCCCACGGAATGGGAAACATCCTAGCAATGATACAATGGACAAGGGACTAATCTCTACAATCTATAGAATTCTGTAATGTTTCAATAACCGAATTTTAAAAGTGGGCAAAAGATATGAATAGAAATTTCACCAAAGGAGACATTCAAATGGCTAATAGACATGTAAAAATGCTTATAATCATTAGCCACACGGGAGATACAATATCAAAACAATGATGAGTTATCAACTTACATTGACATCGATAGCTCGTTTCAAGCCCATTTAAAAAAAACAGAACACAACAAATGCTGGAGAGGGTGTGGAGAGATTGAAACTCTCATCCACTGCAATTATATACAACCATGGTGTAAAGCTATATAGTGATATCTCAAACCAAATGGGAATAGAAATCCCATTTAATCCTGCAATGCTTCTGCTGGGCATATGCGCTAAAGAAGTAAGGGATATAGCAAAACAGGCATATGCACTCTCATTTTCACGGCAGCGCTCTTCACAAGAGCAAGACACTGGAAACAACTCAAAAGCCTCGCCGTAGAAGATTGGATTTTGGGGCATACACACAAAGAAGAAATTTTGGGGCATACAGACAATGGGATGCTATATATCTCTAACAGAGATTGAAGAAAATACAATCACCTCACTACATGCATGGACATGGAGAACATTATGCTGAGTGAAGCTACTCAGTCACAAAGGGGCAAATATTAGAGACCACTACTGTTAATTATAAACACCAAGAGAGACCTCAGCATATGTTCTCAGGTCCTGTAATCATTTCATATGGTCTCCCAAGCGATGTTGTAACATAAACCTTCTAATGCTTATGAACTATTTATTACTTCTTATTTGTACATCTACAAAAATCACTTCAGAGAAGACCCTACCACTCAGATTTGGTTACTTTTTCATTTATCAGGAAATGGGAGAGGCCAAATAGTTCCTGCCATTCAGCAGTGTCCCAAGTTGCATTTAATAGAGTCTTCTACAATGGCCTTATTAAGAGAACTGAAATATTTCACTGGATTTAAAGCTGAACACACTGGGGTAGGATGAAACAGATGATTGCTATCACAGTGTAGTGGACTTTGAAGTCATTGGAATCTGGGTCAAAAATCTTGATGTAGTGTTGTCCAATAATTGACAAGCTAAGACCACCATACAAATACCATCTCCATATTTCCTTTTCTCTGTGTGACATGGATCACTGCAGATGTAGTGAGCAAATGCTATTGGCATTTTTGCCCCGTGTCTGGCCCTCATTGTTTTCTTAAGCAATGTTCAGTCACTAAATTTTTAACCTGTTATAATCACCGGTCACTCCTCAGGAGAAAGATGAGGCTTTCTCTGCTCATGGAGATTTAGTCTTGGAACTCCACAGGGGCAGATCTCTACTGTGCAGGGTCCCTATGAGTTGGGAGAAGTTGGTAATGAGTTCGTACGTTGGGTTGGTATGGAGAGAGCAGTGGAAGGGTGGCACATGGGAAGGCAGTACTCCAGGGCGCGATTGCCCAGACCTCCACCCTTGGCCCACATTGAGTGCTCAAGTGATAGGTAATACCTCTCCATTCCCTGGCTTACTTGGGTGGGAGTGTGGCATTGATGGGGCAGACCCATCTCTCCAACTCTTTCTCCGTCTGCTCTAAGGTGTCATGCCCTATCCATAGTCCATATCTAGAACGCACTGCTTTTTGTCTCTGCATTTTCTCAGTTGTCCATTCATTCCTCATATCCAGTAATCACTCTTAATTTTCCCCCACCCTGGTATAGCCAAGAATGGCTTGTTAGGAACCACTTGCCTTAATTGTTTTTACTTTAGAAATTTCACCCAATCCTTTTGTGACATTTTAAAGCTTTTCATTGTCAGAATGACTTAGCACTAACTATATATTGTTGAAAATTTACCTTAAAATAGCTCATCATTGTTATATCTTATTTACCTTGTTTTTGAGATTTTTTTCCCCTTGTACATCTGTGGATTTGTAGTTGTCTTATACATGGGTATATGTCTCCATATTCTTTCTGAACAAAACTATGAAGTAACTAGATAAGAAAAAATACATTCACATGTATTAATATATAATTTTACTATAGACGATATTTGACAATATCACCATTGGTATTTAAAGCTGCGTACATGTTCCTCACCTCCTCACTAGGCTTAATAAAACACTGCCTTCAAGTGTTTGTTGCATATAGTATAACTTCCAGATCCTTCCCTGGACTAGTCTTCTATGGGAAGTATCTATTTTGTCCAACTTTACGACTTTGTCCAAGATATCTCCTTTGTCCGCGATACTTCTATGGGAAGTATCTATTCTGTCTTTCTCTAAGGCAATGGTTTTCTAGCTCGTGTTGTAGGCTTATGCACTTACATTTTAAATTTAAGTGCTAAAGATAAAAATAAAGTGTAAGTCCACCTTCTCAAAGAGTATCTCAAAAAAGAATTAGGGAAGTCATCAGATCTAACAGCCTCAACTGTTAAACTCATTTTGCCTCTCACTAAGCAGTAGAAAAGGAGTATTCATATGGGACCAGCATTCTTCAGATAGATCAAGATAAAAAGGAATGGGCTTTGAAGTATGAAACAGAAAAAGTCTCCTTCTGATTAGTCTAGGAAAATCTAACAGATATAGAAAGATCCCAAATAAAATGATGCACTGCATGGAGGTCTACTTGCTAAATAATTTAAGTATATATGGTTGTCAAGAATCATATTAGGATGTAAAAAATTTAAATTTTCAAATGAAAATATTTAAAACAAATCAAATAAGACAGGATCAAATAAGCCAGAGGAAAGAGCAGGCCTTGCTGGAATGGAAATAATAGAAATCAGCACATCAGGCATGCCGTCGATAGCTACAATAACAACGCGGAAAAGCATGTCTAGTGATCATATTCAAGGCGCACCAAGACAATCTTTCTTTATTCAAAGTAAAACTCAGAACCCAAAGAATATCAGGGAGGCTCAGAAAAGGGCCATTCACTGCAGGCAAGAATTGAAGGACACAACTTTGGGACCTACATTTTGAGATTAAATGAGACACATACTCTAGAGAAGAGCTGTACATTCAAATGCATTCCTGAGATAAACCTATATAAACTTTACAATACACTAAGGATGGGTAGATATAAAATAGAAATTCATATAATCATAAAAGAGAAAACTGATTTCCATAATTGTTAAATTGATGAAATTCAATGTGTGATTATTTTTTAGTAATACAGTCCTGTTATTAAAAAAAGTCATGGATTCTTTCAAGGTATAATACTCTATTTAATTGAGATTCAAAGTTAAGTTTTTCCTCTCATCAAAATGGTTGCAAATGTTCATCTGTAAACATTCTTAGCTCAGCTGGTGAACCACAGAAGCCAGATTTGATCCAGAGGTGATAGTTTTCCAACACTTAACTTCGACTTTGACTTTGGAGTGGCTCATATACATACTCATGCTCTTACCTTTGCCACCAAGCACCCAATAAAGATGAGAAAATGTGATCAATCTCATTACAAACTAAAAAATGTAAAAATCAAATGAATTATTTGCTATTTTAATCAGACCAATGAAAGCATATAAGATTGATAAAACTCATTATTGGTGAGGAGGTGAGGAAATAGTTATTTCCATGAACCATAGATGGAGCTGTAAACTATCTAGTGAATAATTTGTGACAGAAAATTTAAGATCAATAGTATTATTTTAAATGGGAAGTATTTTGACTAAGAATATTCAGATGCCAATATTCAATTTCATGGTAGGATGACTGCACACATGAATCCATACATGTATACGAACACACACACAGGCACCACACTTTCCCAACATAGTGAAACTGCAGAATTCCACCACCATCACCCCCCACCCCCCACACAAAATTCAAAGCAGCAGTCAGAGGCAGATTTCTTAAAATGGAAAACAATTAAGACTAAAAAATAGAAAAATATTTAAACTAAAATAATGGTATGTAACTTTCATGTGAATTCTATATCATGTAAAATATGCTTGGAATATGAAAGCAAGTTACACAACATGATACATGTAATTGATGTTATTTATATAGAGAAATGTATACATTTATTTAAATGTACATATTACATATGTATATAATTTTAAATATCTATTTGCCACAAATAAGAAAAAGGAAGGCAAAATTAAGTCATTTCAGGCAAAAAGAATCCGACACACGTGAGGAGGATTCTGAAGGACTTCAAAAGGACTGTCATAGCAGATGGCAGATTTACGCTGAAGAAAATAAAAAAGCAAAGGAGGTAATAAATATGTCAGAAAAATGTAAGCTATGAATAGCATTGTGAACACCGAGAACTCTAGAATCCTTAATTGTGCTCATATATAACATTCAATGCTGACCTCTTGAATATTTGTTATATGTTTTTCAGTGTATGAAGCCCAGGATTGGTGGAGCTGTGGGGACGCAAGTAGAATAAAAGTTTCGCGGTGGGGGGTGGTTACAGTGGGGAGGACAGGTAAAAGGGAGCTGGTGTCAAGGTGTTTAGGAAGGAAAAAAATGTTTTGAAAGTGATTGTTTTAGCAATTGTACACATTGTTGATGTGGTTGAACTATAGAATGCGGTGATACCTGTATTAACCATCAATAAAATAGCTTTGAAGAGTGAAAATAAATAAAATTCAATGTTGAACTTTAGCGTGTGCATTTAACATCTTGTATTTCTATCTATATTTGCACCTGCTATTTATACTTGACATCTTTTACAGCATAGTCTTACGATGATAAGCAGTTCACAAATCTGTTCAAAGGGCTGCATAATTCTGTAGGTATAGCTTGATTTCTAGCACGTGTCTGTCAGCTTGTCATACTGTGGTGGCTGTGTCTTGCTCTGACGTTGAAAGCTATGCCATCAGTATCTCAAATACCAGCAGGGTCACCCCGATGAGCAAGTTTCAACTGAAGTTCCAACCAAGAAGATCCTAGGAAGGAGGAATCGGTAGTTCACGTCTGCTGGATTAGTCACCAAAAACCTATGAATAGAACATTGCAACAGAACATTGTCTGATGCAGAACAAAGCTAGCAACAGAACACTGTCTGACAAAGAACAAAGCTAGCAACAGAACACTGTCTGAAAAAGAGCAAAACTAGCAACAGACCATTGCCTGATGCAGAACAAAGCTGGGAGGGAACATTGTCTGATGCAGTGTCGGAAGGTAAGTGCTATCAGGTTGGAAGCATTCAAGCTCTGACTGTGAAAGAGCTACCTCTTCCAAGTAGAGTTGATCTTAAAGGCACAGCTGGTGCTAAGCTTTTAGGACCTTCCTCTCTGAAGAGGGATGAGTAAACATGAGAAGATACAACAGCACACATCCATTGAAAATTGAAGTGAGGTATACAAAAATGGAATCTACGAAAACTTGAAGATGTTGAAAATGAAATGGAATGCAGAAAGATTGATATCTTAAGAACATTCCAAGATATTTGTTGAAATGCAATGCTTTCTGTGATACAATATTTACACACATACAAGGAAGTTCAGTTAATACAACTACTCAAATTTACACACCAACCACCTCCATCGAAGAACTGAAAATCCTAGCTTCTTTAACCTAAAATGTATCCAAAATGCAATCAAGATGTATTGATAATGACTGGTGATTGGACTGTGAACACTGGAAACAAAGCAGAATGATACAAAGTTGAAAATGTGGCCTTTGTGGCGGGAATGAAGCTGGGAGTTTCATGACAAAATTTTGGAATGCAAACAACTTCTTCATTGCAAATGTTCTTTTCCCACAATATAAATGGTGAGTATGTATGTGGATCTTGCCAGAGACAGAATCAAATTAACTACATTTATGGATGTAGACTATGGAGAAGCCTCACTATAATTAGCCCAAACCAGGCTAGAGGTCAACTATCCATAACCAGACATGGGTTGATCATCCACTGTTCACATGCAAGTTCAGGTATAAGTTTAAGAAAATTAAAATACTTCCATGTGAGCCAAAATACAACCTAAGCTTAGAGAACATCTCAAAAACAGATTTGATTCATTGTAAGCAAATGGCCAAAGACTAGAAGAATTGTGGATGACATCAAGAAGATCATATTGCAGAGAGCAAAAGGTCATTAAAAAGACCAGACAGAAATAAAAGACCAAAGTGGATGTCAGAAGAGACTCTGAAACTCGCTCAACTCTAGAGTAGCTCAAACAAATGGAAGACATGGTGATGTAAAGGAGCTGAGACAATTTTCAAAAGACAGCATGCGAGGAGAAGACAAAGCATTATATTGAAATGGGCACCTACCTGGAGTCAGAAAATCAAGAGGGAAGAATATGAGTATCATATGTGAACCTGAAACAATCGATGAAGCGTAAGCTCCAGGTACAACATTAAAGCATTACATAGGCCAAGTATTGACTAATACAGGAGGCAGTAAAAAAAGATGGAAGGAATACAGTCACGATACCAAAAGGAATCGGGAAACATTCAACCATTTCAAGATGTAGCACACGATGAAGAACCATTGTTTCTGAAGGAAGAAATTGCACTTGTACTGACAGCATTAGGATATCCAGCAATCGACCACTGAAATGTTTTCACAAATTGATGCAAAACTGGAAGCACTCACTTGCCTAAGCCAATTAATGTGAAAGGCAGCTAACTTGTCAACCTATTGGAAGAGATTCATATTTTTTCCCATTCCAAAAAAATGACACAACTGATTATAAAAATTGAACAATATCACTAATATCTCATGCAAGTAATATTTTGGGGAAGAGAATTCCAAACGGGTTGCAGTAATACTTCGACGCGGAGCAGACAAAGATTGAAGCTAGATTCAGAAGGGGTCGTGGAACATTGCTGATGTCAGATGGACCTTGAATCAAAGCAGAGAATGATACCAGACGGGTGTTTTCTTGACGATGCAAGGCATTTAACTGTGTGGACCATAATCACCTGTGGATACAATGAGAAGATGGGAATTTTGGACACTTTATTGTGCTCATGCAGAACCTGTACACAGAACTTGAGGCAGTTATTTGAACGGAACCAAAGGATACGATATAGTTTAAAATAAGGAAATGTGTGTGTCCTTTCATCACACATTTAATCACCATACAAATAATCAAGGAGTCCTAGTGGCACAGGGGTTGAGCTGCTAACTGCCGGGACAGCAGTTTGATACCATCAGTCATTCCTCAGGAGAAAGATGAGGCTTTCTACTCTTGTAGCGTGTTAAAATCTCAGAAACCAACAAGGCAGTTCTACCCTGCCCTATAGGATCACTATGAATCAGAATCAACTCAACGGCAGTGAGTTTGATGCACATAGTCAGAGAAGCTGCATTATATGAAGAATACAGCATCAGGATTGACATAAGGCTTATTAACCATCTGTGATATACAGATGGCACGACATTGCTTGCTGGAAGTGGGAGGGCTTGAAGCACTTGATGATGCAGCTCAAGTCTGCAGCCTTCAGTATGAATTACAACTTAATGTAAAGAAAGCCAAAAATCCTTACAAGTGGGACAATAAATACAGGAAATATTTAATTTGTCTCCAATATAAGTGGAGAACATATTGAGGTTTTGAAGGTTTTCATTTTACATGGATCTACAATCAATGCTCTTGGAAGCACCAGTTAAGTCAAATGAGGTATCGCACTGGGCAAATCTGCACAGGATTTCTGTAGAGTTCAAGAGCAAGGATGTCACATTGAAGACTGCGGTGGCCCCGATCAAAGCCAAGAGATTGTCAACACCTCATATGCCCATGAGAGGTGGACCACGAATACAGGTTGAGTAAGTATGGTAAAAGAATAAAAACCTGATGCCCCTTTCCTGATTTTAAACCGTGTAGTATTTCCTTGTTCTGCCTCTTGATCCATGTCAAGTACAGCATGAGTACAATGAAATGTAGAATGCCCATTCTTCTCAAGGTTATCCATAATTTGTTAATGATCCACCCCACCCCACCCCCCATGCCTTGGTTTAGTCAATGTACCACAAGGAAACATCTTCCTGGCATGCTTTGCTTTCAGCCAACATCCATCTGATGTCAGTAACCATAGCCCTTGTTCCGCATCCCCCTCTGAATCCAGCTTGAGTCTCTGGCAGCCCCTGCTGATGGACAGCTGTAACTGCAGTTGAACCATCTTCAGCAAAACTTTAGTCCCAAGTGATATTAATGATATGGTTCCACGATTTCCACATTCAGTTGCATCATATTTTCCTTTCTTTGGAATGGGCACAAATATGGATCTCTTCCTGTCAGTTGGCAAGCAGCTGCCTTCCAATGTTCTGCTTCCATTCATCAGGCCTCTGGTATCTGACAGTGTTTCAAAGTTATGAGTAAGGTTTTCAGTGGCTTCTTCCTCTGAAGTGGGCAGTCAAATCTGTTTGCCTTGTTTGTTCTCAGTCTGGAAGCTCCCTGAAACCTGTTGACTTTGGGTGACGCTGCTGGCATTTGAAATACCAGTGAAAGAGCATCCGGCATCACACAAGCCACAATAAATAGTACGTGGTGGCAGGACTTACTATCTTCCCAGGAATGTTTGATAATATCCATGGAGTCTTACCAACTATGCTTACCAAATCATACCTGAGCTGACGTTCAGTGGTCTCGTTGGGGCTTTATTACATCGACTTGAGTGACTATGTGATTTTATTCAGCCCCCAAGTTGACTCACACCATGCAACCCAGATCCCTGACTCAAAATCGCAATTCACACCAGAACAGTACACTTAACCCCACCCAAAATTAAAAGGAGTATTTCCTATAAATATAAATGAAAAACCTTGAATAAAATATTAACAAATCAAAATGAACAATGTTATTATACTCATATGACATAGGTCATAGGAGAGGGCTTCACAAAGCTCTAGAAAAATTTTATTAGTTTTTAATTTACTTTTCCACAAAATTCATTAGGCCCCCTCATACACTATACATTATATATACATAATATGTGTATATTATATCCTAATAAGGTTTATCTCCTAAGTACACATATAATATACACTATTATGTTCTATATATTAATTTATTAAAAAGATGTACCCTACTCATCAGTCATTGACTATTTTGTAATCCAACATTTCACATTTACAATAGTAAAAAATCTACTCTCCGACTATTCCCTGCATTCATGAAGTGCCAGGCACCGCAGCACCAACTGTGGACTATCCTCCCCTCCAGGCAGGTTTCCAAGCAGCCTCCAGGATGCTATGCAGAGTGTCTAGCACTGTTCCATCCTGTGAGCTCGGGCATCCGGGCAAGTCTCCTCTGTGGCCATAGACTCCAGGCAGAGACCCAGGCAGAACCAAACCTTAGAGTGTATGTTCTAAGTTTCCAGGTCCTCTGCAGCCTGTGGTCCTAGAGCTCAACATTAACATCAAGGTAAGAACATCAGAGGGGACCTGCTGCCTCCATCACAGAGTAGCTAGGTTTTCAGCCAGGCTCCCAACATTCTTTCAGGAAGCTCGTGACTTGGTGACTCTTCAGGCACAGAGGGTAGAACAGGCCCATGACTGTGAAACAGAGCACTGCGGGGTTAGCAGTGGAGCCCTGGAAGCAGCTCATGGAGAGAAGCTCTGACCCAGCACAGGAGGAGGTGACGTGACTGAGTTATGGATCCTCCAGTCACACGGCCCAGCTTTATCTAGTGCTAGCTCCATCAAGCCTACTTCTCTGCAGTGAAATAGCCCATAACTAGACTGCCATCGGTAAATCTTGGCTGTAGTTATTCCTATGATCACATTTTACAAATGATTTTTAAAAATAGACGAATTATGTGAAAAGGAAAAAAAATCCTCCATTTTTGCATAATGAACTAGTCTTTAGAGCCTAACCATAATTGATCAATGAGAAGTGGAGATATATAAATATATATATATGATCATGTATGAAATCATTCATGTGCAAGGGCAAAACACTGCTACTAGTATTCTAGTTCATGTGTTCATAGGTTTATTCTAAACAAAATGCATTTAGACATGTCTCTGATCTGTGAATGGCTGCAGATAAAATCGCTCAGTAGTACATTTGTCTTACTCTTGTTGGGGTGTCTTAAAAAGAAGGTCCAATCCAAACGGTGGCTTCCAAGGGGGTCTGCTGGCTAGGTTACATTCAAGGCAGAGAGCTCAGCGAAGGTGGTTCTGGTGACTGCTTGTGGGGCTGCCTAGCAGTTGTGTTGACAGATTTTCTCATAGGACAAAGAATGACCATGGGCAAACTGATGACTAAGGTCAGGGAGATTGTGCGAGGACACTCTTTCCCCAACAAGACAACCAGAGTGCCGGTCCTGCTCCTTGTTTGAGGGTAGCAGGAGCTGTCCTGGGAATTTCATTGGGAAACCTTAGTCCTTTGACCCTCCAGACCTGGCCTTGCCCTTAAACAATATTCTGGTGTTCTTTAAACTCCAAGAATATCCCAAACAAACATGATTTGAATCCCTCAAGAAGGCCAAGGCAGCCCTTTGGATGCAACATGAATCGAAGAGTAAAGAGTTCTTCAGGAAAAGGTGAAAGAGATGGAAACATCACATTCAGAAATATAGAGACCAACATGGTGGGTGGTCTGAGAAACAATGGCTTCACATTCTGTCTAATAAAAGTTTTTATGGTTTTGTAGCAAAACTTTTTTTTAACTTGCCCCGATATGTTTGTGTTGTGTAGAATGTACAGAGCCCTTAGCAGCTTCCGCCTAACTAACCTAGCTATTGACCCAAACGTCTGAGGTTACTAAGAGGTTCTTCCAAAGACAGGGGTGGTCTCCTTCCTGAAAACCAGAGGGAGTCCCATGTCAACTGCATAGCAACTGATGATACATAACTCACGAAATAGTGCCAAGAATTTCCAAGTGCTCAGGACCCACTTATTATTAAAACAAAACCCTCAATAATCTAGAGTAGATGGACAGATAGCAACCTGGGCTGATAAACAGCAACTTTAAAAAGCGACACTTGACACCAACAAGGTTAGCACCTGGAAGACCTGCATCTTTGATAAGGGATTTAAGACGGGTGCTCAGGA
This sequence comes from Tenrec ecaudatus, assembly GCF_050624435.1. Lineage (NCBI taxonomy): Eukaryota > Metazoa > Chordata > Mammalia > Afrosoricida > Tenrecidae > Tenrec > Tenrec ecaudatus. The sequence goes on along the minus strand of NC_134530.1, from coordinate 247,748,112 downwards.
ATTTGCTGCGGAATCGATATTTAAAGTGGGGGTTCAGAAGCATTCCCATGAGTGTTGGGAAGAGATCCACCCTGCCTTGCCAGCCTCATATCCTCTCATACGTTTGTCCTCCAAGGTCAACCCTGAGCTGTCGATTCATTCTCAGAGCTAAACCCATGCTGAACTCTGCAGAATGAATTCAAAAGGAGTGGCCCAGGTGTCCCTGTCATTCTTACCGGCAGCGCTGTGGTCCGATGGTCACCCCGCCCCTCCCTGGGGTAGAGGGCAGGAGGTGACTCCACAGGCTGAGAAGGAAATGCCCTGCACACACAGGAGGCCTAGGTGAGCACAACTCAACGGGGTGGCGGAGGGACGCCCCTAGCGTGCCAGTCCTCCCCACTCCTCGCTCTAACCGCCCAGCCTGTGCCCGTTCCTTTTGGACTCGCCTCGCGCGAAGAAGGGTTGCCACGGGTGACCGCGCGCGCGCTCGCGTGTGTGCGCGCGCGCGCGCGCGCGTGTGTGTGTGTGTGTGTGTGTGTGTGTGTGTGTGTGTGTGTTTTCTATGTAACAAGGAGATGGCTCATTGGAAACACACCCTGGCGAAGTCAAAACCACAAAAGGTGTCGTGACACTGACCCATCCCGAAGGTCATGGGATCTAGCCCACACGCTAAGTGGGACAGCTATATCATGCTCTGGCTGCCCTATCAACCATCTGTACGCCTACCCTGGGAGTGGCCAAAAGGCAGGAGAAATGGGTGACCACAACAGGTGTCTCGGGAACCTTTGAGAAGGGTAACTTAAGATGATCAGACTCACAGGGCCTGACCTGTCATTTCGAAAGCTTCAGCTATACTTAAGGATTGTACACGGGAACACTACATGATGGTCCTAAGACCCTCCACCCACCCCTTCCACCCCCGCTAAAAGGATGGGCGGGGTTCACCTCCATGCAGCCCATTTGCTGATTCAGACTCACAGGCATCCTATTCAGGGCTTCCCAGGATGTAAATGTTGATGGGAGCAGGCAGCCTCGTCCTTCTCCTGCTGAGTGGCTGGTAGGTTTGAACCTCCAACGTTTCTGTTAGTAGCCCAATACCCAACCCACAGCACCAGGAAGGTTCCCAAGAGGTATACCAATTGTAAGACAAAATTCCATTTTCCCCACAGAGTTCTATTGTAATTTTTTAATGTGTGAAAGGATTTTGTGGAGACACCTATTCTGCTTTTTTGCAACCAAAACTGTGTACATAAATTTGCAGGGGCTTGAGCTACCATTGCCCTCTTTAACCCCTCCCATCGATTTCCAGAGCCTGGGTGGTGTAGTGGTTATACGTTGGGCTGCTAACCTAAACGTCAGCAGTTTAGAACCACCAGCACTCCAGGCAAAGATGGGACTTTCTATTCCCATCGAGAGTTACAGTCTTGAAAACAACAACAACAAAAAGGGTCTAAACTTGGGAAGAGGGAAAATATCATTCCATTGCTGCCATACAAAATTGAGCTAAGTTCACCCCACTCCAACGGACATTCCCACCAGAATGATAAGGAAATCTTACTGGAAACTCAAGACAAAATGGGACGAGGGGGACTGGTATGTCTCAAAGAAGGCAATGATATCTGTTGGTAGGGAAATGAGGAGGAGCAACCCCCAGGGGTAAAAATATGTTTAACAACACTTATGGCGACCAAGAGGAGAATGTACTTCATAGTAGGTTCCTGATTGGACAACCTTGACCTAGTTTCTAGGAAGCCCTTGGTGAACCAGTCCACGCACTAGCCATCGACTAGTGGGATTTTAGACTGTTCTTCAGAGGCACACAATATCCTATAGGCCACCCTAGATTACCTGATACAAAAAGTCCACTAAATGAACTGGACACATCTGTACCCATTAGACATAAGGCTGAGACTCCCTATTAGGAGAAGACACAGGTAACTGCTAACTCAAGGACTTAGAACTGGCAGACATGGGAATTTGGTTTGAATCTCTTGCCTTGAGAGTGTCCAAATGAATGATGACCTGAAACTACCATATGCTTACTATTTTAATGCCCTCCGTGTTTCATTATGATGTATGAATCTGGTAGGCGTGGCTCTGCTCCTGTGAATGAATATTATTGGAAGATTTGCCCTATCACTATCACCAACCTCCATTGTTGGTATAAATAGTATCTAATCACTTAAGAGTTTAATCTATACAAGTCAATAACTCATGTATAGTGGTTCTTACACTCCTATCATTTTCTTTTCTCAACAGTGTTTTAACTTTTATACCACTGGCTAAAATAGACACCATTAATATATAGAGAGATTATGAATTGGGCTGTTAACTGCAAGATCAGCAGTTCAAAACCACCAACCAGCTCTGCAGGGGAAGGATGGGGCTTTCTACTCTTGTGAATATTTGCAGGCTTGGAGACTCAAAGGGGAAGTTCTATTCTGCCCTATAGGGTAACTATCAGTTAACATTGACTTAACAGCAGTGGAAATGATGCCCCAGGGGAATGAGTGATAACGTTCTTCAACACAAAATGACATTGATATCTCTAAGGTAAACCAGAGACATATATAAACCATGCATGCATGAATAGATTTTGGGCTTACACTTACTTCTAGCCCCAATATAAGAACAATTCATTCCTATGATACGTCCCTGCTTGATATTTGACCTCATAAAGAGATCACTGAAGATATAGATGCTATGGCAAAGTGTGGTGAAGAAACTAGATGGTGCCCATTTGTCAGAAAGAATAGCATCTGGGTTCTTAAAAGCTTGTTTTCAAACAAAAAGCCATTTAAGGGAGGTGTCAATGAAGTTTACATGGAAGGAGCACACCAGCCTGTGTGATCCAAGGATTATAAATAATGTAATCCAAATCTAAAGAAAACATGGTTTCAGAACTTAAATTGTGAACGCCTGGTTCGTAGAAGGCTCTGGATGATATTTGAAACCCAAAATCCATTTGCAGTGTCCACGTATGGATTTACCCTCCGGTGAATGCCCTTGATCATAGTTGAAGAATATGAATAGTCCTGTTATCAGACAGAGAACATTGTAAAGTCAATTATGACAGATGTAGTTAGGTCAAAATGTAATATCTTATCATTCGATCTCCATTTAGACCCAGTTAAAAGCCATTGCAGCTAAAAATAAAAAGTGAATGGGCCTCCTATTTAGCACCTGACCCACACACCTAACTAAGCCAGACTGGGCTTGCCCATGCTATTGCTGTGTGGACTGCTCTCTGGATTTAGCTCTCTTCTTATACATTCATAAATGTTACTAGCTTTACTTCTCTAGAAAACTCACTCTAACACAAAGTCACATCCCTTCCCTTTATATTTTGGCAGTTGACTTTCTAGCTCCAAATACAGGTTCTATGCATCACCATGACATCGAATCATGTTTGATTTGGTTATCATTCCTGTTTACTATTTCATTTGGATCCTGGTTCTTCCATTTAGCGTATGAAGTCACCTATCCTACTTTTATATTGTACACACCTAAGTACGTTTCTCACAGATGTCAGTTATCTAAATTCTTAATAAAAACTGCGAATAAGATTGGGCCAAGGAGGGCCTAGCAACCTGACATTAGAAACACTTTCCTGCAATTTACATGTGCCCATGGAATTTCACGAGAACCCTTTACCATGCATCTTGCTGAAAACTCAAATACTATCACATTACTGGTGTTCATTTTGTCCACTTATGTAGCTTATACTTGAATAGTCTATTATTTGAGTTTATTTATATGTGGGATACAAAACAATTTCTCCCAAGTTGTCTGCCCCAAATATATGCCAAACTTAAGATGCTGCTTGCTACACATGGTAAATGACTGTACACTTGGAGGTCAACGAAAGCAGGTCAGAGTTTATTCTTCCTAAGGGTTATCAGCTATAGAGCAATTAGACTGTATAGTCTGTTCCACCCTAAGTAGGACCTACTCCCTTCTGATAAAGGTGGTGGATTGGACTCTTGAAGGAGAGCCCAAAGGCCAGGCCAAGCCCATTTAAGGATGAGCAAGAGTCGGCTGCCATATTGAGTCTAAGGTCGCCCATCTTGTCGCATGTGTACCCCTAAGCACTCCCCTACCTGTTGTGTGTACACCCCTAACTCTTCCCCCCTCCTATTACTGGTATTGCCTATGGCACAACCCCTTCCTGTTGCACATGTGGCCATCTGTAATCAGAGGGGCTTATGCACACCCAAAGATACATAAGCCTTGGTTAGATCAGCTGTCCTGCCCCCTCCTTTTCCCACATCCCCATGTGGACCACCAAGAAGGGCTGAGCTGAGCATGCTACTATGAAATGTATGAAATGTGTCTGACTCCTTTATTTTCCTCTATCTCCAATCTCTCTTATTCTCTATGATGTCACCATATCATTATATATTATAACCGTAATTGTGACTACCGAACCTGTGATAGTGGTAGGGGCTGGTCCCCCACACACTTATTTATTGAATTGCTTTGGAAAATTCCAGTCCTTTTATACTTGTTCTCATCTTCCAGTAGCCGTGAATGTCAAAAAAGAAAATGAATGAACAGATTCCAGTTGGTTGCAGATTTGAAATATTCAAGTAGTATCCTTAAAGTAGGAAAAATATGGATAGTTGAACAGAAACATTTAATTGTGAATTAGGTGAAGTTTACAGAGCAGAACAGCAGTTTCATATTCAACACTGTATCGAACCTCCTATTGTTTGCATCGTGTTATCCTCAATCTCTATCTTGCTGGATACTGTTTTTCCATTCACCCATATAACACCTGTCTATCCGCTCTCATTTTATGGAGATGCTGTAGGATAGACTAGAATCGCGCCTGTGGGTTTCCAAGACAATAACTTTTTACTGGAGTGGAAGATTCATCTGTTTTCCATGGAGCGACTGGTAATTTCAAACTGCTGACTTTGTGGTTAGCAGTCAAAATTGACTCAGTTCAGCTTGGAGTTTCTCCTCTGTATCCTGTTCCTTCCTCTTTCTCCACTCCCCTCCACCTCTGGCAACCATCAAAGTCTGTTTTGTTCAGTGTGAAGACCTCTTCTCAAATTGTAAAATAACAGTGACTCATAGAACATTTATCACTTTGTGTTTGACTAATTTCATTCAGCATAATATCCGTCAGTTTAATCCATGCCATGAGGTGTCTCACAGATTCATTCTTATTTTTTTACTTTCTAGCAGTCATTGTGGGTATGGACCAAAGCTGATTTACCCATTCTCCCAGCAATTGGTATTTAGATGGTTTTCCCCTTTTTGCTATTGTGAACATTGTGATGGGCATTGGTGTGGATATCTGTGTGTTATGCCTCTTATTTCTTTAGGATATATACGAAATAGAGGGATTTGGGAATCACATGTATTGTGCCCTGTTGTAGTCTAGTCTGTTCCACTCCAAAGTGACCCTATGTGCAACAGAATGGAACACAGCCCAGTCTTGTGACATCCTCACAATTGTTCCTGCGCTTGACCCACTGTTACAGCCACTGTGTCAATCCATCTTATGGAAAACCTTCCTCTTTTTCGCCGACCCTCTACTTTTATAATCTCCAGGAACGGGTCTCTCTTGCAACATGTCCAAAGTATATAAGACAACGTCTTTCTATCCTGGCCTCTACGGAGAGTTCTGCCTGTACCTCTAAGACATATTTGTTTGTCCTTGGTACTTGATACTCTGTGCTGCTTGTCCATGATACTTAATATTTTTCGCCAGCATCATAGTTCAAATGCATCGATGCTTCTTTGGCCTTTCTAATTCAATGTTCACCTTTCACACACATTTGAGGCAATTGAAAAGACACAAATTGGGTCAGCTGCACCTTAGTTTTCAAAGTAACGTCTCTGATTTTCAACACTCTAAAGAGTCTTGTGCAGCAGATTTACCAAGTGCAATGGGTTGCTTGACCTCCTGGCTGCTGCTTCTGTGAGCATTGGTTGTGGATCCAAGCAAAACAAAAACCTTGACAATTTTAATCTGCTCTCCATTTATTGTGATGCTACCTATTCATCCAATTGTGAGGATTTTTGTTTTCTTTACATTGAGTTGTAATCCACACTGAAGGCTGTAATCCTTGATCTTCAGCAGCAAGTGCTTCAAGCCTCTGCACGTTCAGCAAGCAAGGCTGTGTGGCTAATAAGCCTTCCTCCAATCCCGATGCCACACTCTTCTTCATATGCTCCAGCTTCTCAGATTATTTGCTCAGCATACATAATGAATAAGTATTATGCATAGATATTTCTACTTTTAAATTTTTGAAAAAGTGCCATACCACTTCATAGCCAAGTACTTTAAGCACAGTGCCCCCAGAATTCCTACTAAATCCCATAGGAGGCATAAGCACAATCATTAAGCACTTTATGGAATTTATCCCCAAACTTAGGACCATCATCTCATGGGACAACTTGGTCAATCGACATAATGCTCTATGGAAAGTTTATATTTCACATCTAAGTTTAGTGAATATCTGAGTTTCTTAGAAGCTGTGAGTGACCATCTAAGCCACAACTATTGGTAAAAGAAAATGAGGGGGAAAAGATTCAGAGAAAAACTCAAACTGTCGCCTCATCTACCCTGAAAGTAGATCTAATGGGGCTGGTCAGGAACAGAATAGACGGATCCTGACAGAATGGGAGGAAGTGTGGAACAGAGTGGAGATTCTTCCTCGGCTGATGAAAAGCAGAGTACTCCTGGAGACCACTGCTGTGACATACTCTTTACACCTTGAACCAAGACTATTCCATGAGGTCTTTTAGCTAAATCACAGGCTCAGAAAAGCAAAACAAAAAAACCTCCATGGAAAACAGTATTACCTATGAGTTCTATGCCTTTTGAAAAATCACATATTTAAGAACAAATGCTCCTCCCTTACATTAGATATAAAATAATCACATTCTATTAAAGTTCATCCACAGATATAGGGCTGGAATTCCCACACATATTTTGAGAGTGAACACAATTAAAATCCATAATAAATGACCAGAAAAAGAGATCCAATATACTAAGTAGACCTTCTACTAAAAGGAAATTGAAACCTACATATCACAAATTATTTTCTTTGCACTGATATTTGCCATATTTGGTCCTGCTAATAGTGTGCAATTTGTGTGACTTTAACAAGACGTAACCTCTGGGGCTCAATTTGATCACCTGTAGAATAAGGATAGTTAATCGGTCTTATGTGATTTGAGGGTGAAACAAATGAGAACATATACAGAAATACCTTTAAAATAGCCTACACTGAATCGATGTTCCCTGAACTTGAATCTTGTTACCCCTATACGAGTTTATATATTTCCGGATTGAAAAGCAAGTCTATTTCCTTTGTGTCTTGTATAGTACCTAGTAAGTGTGGGCATTTTGTGGATACATACTAAGCATGTTTAATTTACAACAAAAGCCGGGGAAATGATACATCAATCTAGCTAACTACCGCAAAAGGAAAAAGGACCTTCATATAGAAGGTGAAATTAGATATGAATAAATTAATGATGTCTGCAAACAGAAAGAAAAAAATCACTTGTTAATTCTACTTCTTTAAATTTCACTATTTGCAAAAGACAATGAACATTAAGTCATTTTGGTCTGGATAGTCCATAGTGATAATTTTGCCATTCTACATTGTGACTGAAAACTTTAATTCAATGTACTGTAATTTACAACTAAACAGTGATTTGTATGGTTTGTTTTCATTTAAAAAAAAAGATTCAAATTACAGAAGAAAATTACAGCAATTAGCCTAACCATCTGAAGCAATCCTTCCAAAGCAGATACAATGACCAATGTAGACAATAGAAATATGCCCATGGAATTTTAAAGTGTGTCAACCTTAATCAAGGAGCTTACATTTTCAAATGTAAATCAAGTTATAAAAGTCAGTAACCTTGAAGAAAGCTGATGGTGCCCGGCTATCAAAAGAGATAGTGACTGGGGTCTTAAAGGCTTGAAGATAAACAAGCGGCCATCTAGCTCAGAAGCAACAAAGTCCACATGGAAGAACACACCAGCCTGTGTGATCTAGTGGTCCCTAAGGGATCAGTTACCAGGCAACAAAGAACAAAAAATCATATCATTGACTGCACACCTCCATGATAGGATCGCTGAAGACAAATGGGTGCATAAGCAAATGTGGTGAAGAAAGCTGATGGTGCCCGGCTATCAAAAGAGATAGTGTCTGGGGTCTTAAAGGCTTGAAGGTGAACAAGCGGCCATCTAGCTCAGAAGCAAAAAAGCCCACATGGAAGAAGCACACCGGCCAGTGCGATCATGAGGTGCCAAGGGACCAGGTATAAGGCATCATGCAAAAACAACAACAACGATATAAGTGTGTGTATATATGTGTATATGTATATGTATATATATACCATATTAAATGAAGGGGGAAGTGCAGAGTGGAGACCCAAGGCCCAAGTGACGGCCAATGGAGATCCCCTCATAGAGGGGTTTAGGAGAGGAGATGGGTTAATTAGGGTGCGAGGTAGTACTGATGAAGAACACAGCCTTGCCCCAGATCCTGGATGCTTCCTCCCCCCAACTACCATGATCCGAATTCTACCTTGTAGGGCTGGATAGGGCAGAGGGTGTACACTGGTACATATGAGGGCTGGAGACACAGGGAATCTAGGGTGGATGATACCTTCAAGACCAAGGGTGTGAGGGGCGATGCTGGGAGAGTGGAGGGTGAGTGGGCTAGAAAGGGGGAACTGATTATAAGGATCCACATGTGACCTCTTCCCTGGGAGAGGGACAGCAGAAAAGGGGGGGAGGGGAGACTCCGGATAGGGCAAGATATGACAAAATATCGATGTATAAATTACCAAGGGCACATGAGGGAGGGGGGAGAGGGGAGGGAGGGAAAAAAAATAGGACCTGATGCAAAGGGCTTAAGTGGAGAGCAAATGCTTTGAGAATGATTGGGGCAGGGAATGTATGGATGTGCTTTATACAATTGATGTATGTATATGTATGGATTGTGATAAGAGTTCTATGAGTCCCTAATAAAATGTAAAAAAAGAAAAGAGGAGAAAAAAAATGATTAGGGCAAAGAATGTACAGATGTGCTTTATACAATTGATGTAAGTATATGTATGGACTGTGCTAAGAGTTGTATGAGCCCCTAATAAATTGTTTTAAAAAAAAAAGTCAGTAACCATTTGATGAGAAACCTAATAACCCAGTAAGTCAGCTTTGGAAATGACAGGCTTAAACCATATTAAAAGTCAATATTGGTCAAATCAAGAGTTTCCTGACTTAGAAACTAGCATATTGTTTGATAAGCTATGGATGTTCGTAACAGAGATCCTGCCGAGATTTCACCAATTTCCAAAATATAACCATGGTGTCTATTCAAACTCTTAAGTCACTTCACTTATCAGAAAGATGGGGCTTTTTGCTCCTTTAAAGGCTTACATCATCAGAAACCTATATGAGCAGCTTTACTCTGTCTTGCAAGGTCACTGTGAGTCAGAGTTGACTCAGTGGCAGTGAGTAATAGGGTTTAAAAATATGAAGCATCATGAAATAGAAAAAAGTTACTGAGAAGCTGAGATAAAGTTTATTGTGCCAACCTGGCCGATAAACACATGTGGGGTTAAGTGAAGGGTGGAGAGATAAATGGTTCAGTGAGCCTCGCCTTTCTAGTTCTCGGGTCTCTTGCCTTGTGGTGGTAAGACCAGGGTGCAGCTGCCTTAGCCAGTTCCCTGATTCAGCCGACAAGGCTCACTTCCTGCAAGACATCCCCAAGGAGAAGCTACATGGACTTACCCCAATGCAGCCCTGGGTGCTGGAGCAGCCGTGTGGAGACCCCTGCCAGCGCTGAGATGCTTACATATTCACTGATTTGGCTTTGCTTCTGCAGTCGGTGTCATAGTGTATGTTTTGTGAGATGGAGGTGGACTTTGTAGATCGGTGTCAGACAAATGGACTAATGTTGGACTTGTGGGCTTGGGTAGCACTGGTTTGGGATGTTTTCTTGATGTGCACTTAGCCTTTATATAAAACTCTCTTATACATGAGTTTCTGTGGATTTGTTTCTCTAACATACCCAGACTCACACAGAAGCCAACGTACATGAACATGCAAAAAAAAAAAAATGGTTAAAGGGCACAAGGAAATCCAGTCACCTGGCACATGGTAATAACTATTTGTGAGAAAGAGTAAAAAAAGAATAGGAGGATGAGCCATTCTACTTATCCCCAAATTATTAGAGAATCAACCTCATGTTTATTTTAATATTCACATCGAAGAGTAAGTTCAACCTTCTCTATCCAAATCTCCCAGAAGCCTTTCTTTCACCATCCTCCCCTTGGGATGACATTTAAAAGTTGTTTCTGTGGTAAAAACAAAACAAAACCATTTTAGGGGTTTACATCTGGTTCTAGGCTGAGATAGCATTTCTGAAGCTCCTGGTAGTATTTCACTCACCTATCTTCTCTGCATTCATCTTCCTGTATTATTTGTGCATGTGTATAAGTTCACAGTCAAACGAAGGTTGTCTTGTGTGTACAAGCCATGTCATCTTCAACTTTCCATCCATTTATGCATAATAAATGTTCATGTATCCTATCTGACAATATATAATAAGAAGATCTCTTCTTCCGTTCAAGCTGAAAGGAGATAGTGGGATCACCAGTGGCCCCCCTACTTGGTGCCTGTCTTTCCAAGTGCTATCATACCAGGTCTTATGTGGGGACATAACTCTGCACATCTCTAGTAGTTGATGGTATTTGTTTTATAGATGAAACAGAGATCTCTATGTTTTAGAATTATAGTGCTGTGGATAGAATAAAGGTTTCCCGAGGATCACTGTGTCCTAATATTTGAAAGTAATGAATATGTGGCATGACATGGCAAAGGGGAAGTAAAGAAGCAAACGGAAGTAAGAATGTCCCTTGGGGTTGTTTTACAATATGAAGACTAGGCGAGCCCTGTGCAGTTGCATGGATTCTAAAATGCGAGGCAGAGTAATGCTGTGTGAGACAGGCTCCACTAGCCACCGCCACCTTTGAAAATGGAAAGAAGCCACGAATCAAGAATGCGGGCAGTCATCAGAGAGATGCAAGTCAAAAACACAGCAATATGCCATTTCACTCCCCTCTAGCACGGCTAAGAGTTTTAAATAGGGGTGGGTGGGGCAGAGAGAATCATAACAAAATTTCATGAGGATGTGGGGAAAGTGAAATGCTTATCCATTGCTAGTAGGAATAAAAATGACACCGCTGTGGAAAGTGTGGTGAGCCCTAAAAATACGAAAATAAGAAACACCATATGACTCAGCAATTCTTCCTAGGAATATACCCAAGAGACCTGAAGACAGCAACCTGAACGGACACATGTACCCAGTGTCATTGCAGCTTCATTCACAACAGCCAAGGGAGGCGGGGGGTGGGGGGGAATTACGTTCATGCCCAACAATGAATAGACAGATAAACAAAACGGGCTACATACACGCAATGGAATATTATTTAACCTAACAGAGAAATTAAATCCTGATCAATGTTGTAACATGGATGGAACTTGAGGACATTAAACTGAGGGAAATGTCAGCCACAAAAGGTGTATGACATCACCCATATAAACGGCAAGAACAAATACATATATTTAGATAAAAGTTTAGATAAAAGTTTATTAAGTTACCAGAGATAGGAGGAGGGAACATGGAGGCTACTGCAAATGGAGTTTTAACTGATAGAAAAATCACGTTAAGAGTAAGTGGTGCAAAGCTGTGGAAAACTGACGCCAATAAGTTGTCCACCTGTAAAAAGTTGAAGTGGCAAATACCATATGATAGATATAGCTACAGTGACTGCTGATGTAGAACCCAATAGCATAGCATGTAGAACCCAATAGCATAGCTCACGGGGTTGAGGTGTTTGGCTACTTGGTTTGGAGGTTTGGTGTCATGGTTTCATGGAACATGAATTAATATTCTTAATTGGCCTACTTACATTAATGGGGAGAAACTGTTCAGAATAGTTACAGCTTGAAGAATGAAATTCAGGGCACTGAATTTTATGTGTAAAAATTGTTGAATTGGTTTATACTCAACAACAGCAATAAAATATATATTTTTAAAAGAATGCAGGCAGCCTCCAAAAGTTGCACAAAGCAAGAAAATAGATTCTCCCCTAAATCGTACAAACAGGGCTCTGTCAATATTTCAGTTTCAGCTCTGTGAAACCCCTTTCACCTTTAGACTTCTAGAGGATTATATAGCAAGTTTATATTTTTAAGTCACTAAATTTGTTATAATTATTGCTGTTAGGGGCCGTTGAGTCAGCTGACTCAGCGACCCTATGCCCTACAGCAGAAGACATGGCCCAGCCCTGCGCCATCCTCAGAATGGCTTGTAAGAGTGAGCCCACGGTCCAGCCACCATGGCCACCCATCTTGTTGAGAGCCTTCCTGTTTGTCACTGCCCCTCTTCACCACCCAGCCTGATGTCCTTCTCCAGAGAGGACAGCTCTCTCCCCATAACATATCCAAAATAGCAATAGCAAATGGATATATAGTTAGGGATTTAAACAAAGAACCAAACAAATAGATAAAAACCCAAGCTCATTGCCATCGAGTCAGTTCTGACTCACAGTGACCCTGTACCGGTTCCCAGGATCATAATTCTTTCGGCAGAAGACAGCTGCGTCTTTCTCCATGGAGTGGGTGCTGGGTTTGAACCACAAGCCTTGTTGTTAGCAGCTCAATGCCTAACCCATAGCAGCGTCAGGTAAAAACAATTGCCATCGGGTCGCTTTGACTCACGGTGACCTCATGTGTTTCAGAACAAAACGGTGCTCCATTGGATTATTAATGGCTGATCCTTTAGAAGTGAATCTTTAGACCTTTCTTCCCAGGTGCCTCTGGGTATACAATTCACCAACCTTTGAATGAGCAGTTAAGCACTTGAACATTAACCACCCAGAGGATGAGGGGCAGGACGATTTTGACATTTCCCTGCCTCCTGGTCTTCAATCTTTGGATTTCCAAACCTACCCAGAGAGCCTCGTAAGTCGGAGCATGGGAAGAACACAATCTGCAAGAAGATTGTCAAAGACTAGAGTATCTCCTAATACATCCTAGCTGGGTCTGACTGAAGTCTTTCATGGCTATGGCTAGGGAGCTTGCCCGTACGAGTCCTCTTCTCTTTCCCATCGTTCCTGCTGATAATGTCCCAAATTGGTCTGTACTGGCTTGGCCCCTTCTGGAGAGCAGGGCCTTTGACACTAAATATTGCTAGCATTCCGTTGGAAGTTTTTCAGATGAAGGCTTTAAGCATTGTTACAGATGCTGTCTAGGCCTTGCCCAGCATTCTCTCACTGACCGCGGATGTAGATAGCGTCTATGTACACTGAGCGCTTCCAGGTCAATAATAAGACAACCCCTAAAGACTGGGATTGAAGGCTGCCAGGGACAATCCTTGGCTGCTGATGGACATAGGCTACAATTTCTCATCCTTTGATGGCACACTGTGAAGGGCACGCATACTGCTCTTTGGTAGGCCCAGTGGGATTGAGTGCCCTTTGTCTCCAGGGGTTACCCACACAGTAAGCTCCCTTTATTGACTATTTTCTTCCCTGTATCACTTTGATCCACCCCTTTACTTGTTCTTACAGTCTGATTCTACAGGCACACAATGAAGGGAAGTGGTACAATCAAAGCAAATTAAACAATCTTGCTAATATTTAGCTAATGGTGTCTTTCCCACCACTGTTCCCTGTATTGCTTGGTGCTCGAGTGGGCAGAGGATGGAAGTATTTATACCCCGAAAAGGCCTTTGGGACAGGTGGGAAGTGAGTTCAGCTTGCAGGGTGGGTTCCATAGGGGTGGGGGAAGGTTACCTAAAAGTTCGTGAAGTCATACGATATTTTCTATGTATCACTATGAAACCTGACCTTTGTCTATAACTTGTGACATCATTAAGCAGGCCACTGTTGGCCAGTCCTACTTGGTGGCCAAACAACTGGGAGGTCTCTGCCACCACCCACAAGGAGACCTTTTACCAAGTCCCTTTCTGAGTGCTGAAATGCCCTCACCTGAAGCTGGGAAGCCGCCTGGGTGCACATGCCGTCGGCCCAGACACATACGCTCTGGTGGTGTCTTACATTCTTCTCACCAAAGGAATAATGTACAATGTCATTGTGAAGCCTCCATGTGTTGGCTCTGTGACTGATGCACATGGGCATTAGAGGCCCGTAGCTTTCTTGCCTTACCGAATAAATAGGCAATAGATCGTGGAAGGACTAAAATCCAGCTTCCTGTTTACCATGGGAGGTTTAGGTTGTATAATCTTGGATCCAGGGCAACAAACCTTCCAAACCTCAATTGATTTCTTCTTCTATTCATTGGCTTCATCTGTGTCCTGGTGAGTTCTTTTTATGGCTAGAGTGTTCATGAGGATGGAACTGCCCGGCTGCTTGATAGGGTAGAGTACCTTTTAAGAAGAAATCAGTGGACACTGGATTTGGTTCTGTTTGTGATGTTTTAAAGGGGGGTGTGTACCAATCCCCGGTCATAACAAGATGAAAAGCAGCAGAGAAAGAAGAGTCGAGTGAAGTCACAGGCCTCCCAGTCGAGTTGGGCCTGGAATTGACTCTCGGCACTATGCGAGACAAGCTCATCACACTGCCCCCCTCCCCCCCGCCCCGCTGACTTAGACTGACGTACCTCCGATGTTATGTGGTGTTTTCTTCTTAAGGTTTCATTTCTAAAAGCAAAGCTACTCCATTTCCACAATTATAATGCTGCATAAAGTGACTGACTCTTACAGCCCCTTAGCATTGATAGGAGATGGCAACAATGGTCAATCAAGAATCAAGGCAACAATGGTCAATCAAGAACCAAGACCCGGACATCTGGGCAGCGTTCTCTGTGGCGCTCTGTTTTTCAACAGAGGGTGTGCGTACAGCATGGTAGTTCAGGCAGGGGTGCAGACTATTACCTGAACAATAAGATGTGTGGAACAGACAGAAATAAATGATTTTTTTCTAAATAAAAAAACCTGGGAAGTTTTATAAACTACAAATCTCTGGGTCCAACTTAGACTTAGAGAATCAGTCTGTCTCTGTGGCAGGCCCAGTTTTGGTTTGGGTGTGTGCAGGTTCACGTGTATGAGTGAAGCCTGGTTTGGGGATTCACCCAGAAGTTTGGTGTTGTTCTTCCACCCCTGAGGCCTTCACTGGAAGGAGAATTGCAAAGACAACAGGGGGGACAGGTAGAGAGTACGAGAGTGGAGGCGTGCACTGTGCAGCAACTGAGACACTGGGACTCTACAGCAGCTTAATGAGGATGGTTTCATGCCCCTGTCACCATGGCCATTGCCTGCATCCAGGATAACAGAGGTGTCGGACGTCAGTCCTTCCTTAGTAGGGTCTGTGATCTGCATCAGGACAAACGCCACTTTGATGCTAATAGGTTACCCTCTGGCATCTTTTATGTAAATGTAACCTTTAAGTGAAGAAATTGGAAAAATAATAAAATTAGTGAATCAATAATCAGCACTTCATGTAGTTGTACCATATAATTAAAGGGCTGAGATGGTCCTAACTTGGGCAAAGAAATAAAGGAAAACACCTTCAGCTCATTATTCAGAGTTCTCTTGAGTCTGTTTGAGCACCTCGTTAAAGAGCAGAAACTAAACCAGCCTCCTCCCCTCAAAACCTTGTGAAATGATAAATCCAGAAAGCAGGTGCTTTCTTGGCATTTATTGCATGAGATCATTGTAAATGACACTTTACAACCCTCTACTGCCCTTTAAAGAATATACCTCATTTCCTAATTCCACAAAACACCTTTGCAATTAAATCTGTCAGCTGTCAGATTTTCATCAATCCCATGGCACCCAGCCATATATCTAGTACAAAGTACTATGATGGGAGCAGTTTGCTTCCCCCCTCTTTGTTTTTGTGAAATGTCTCTTGGTCAGGAGACCCCATAAAAGCCATCACACTGTACTACATGGAACATAACTTTAAATTAATGGCTGAGAGAGAAATTAATGAATGATCAAACTAATGGGTGCATGCTATTCAGAGCCCCACCCACTGATATTCCAAATTGGCCTTGCAGCAAACAATACATTTAATAATACATTTGCCAAATATTTGTGGGAAAAGAGTGAGTATACCACTTCCCTATTTCCAATGTCTTTACAATGGAGAAGAGACATGTAAATAAAAAATTAGTGTAACAAAACTAAACCAAACGCATTACTATGCAGTTAGTCCGGCATCCTAACCACCTTATATGGAGTTTCTGCGTCTGTAAGGCTTTACAGGAACAGGCAGGCTCTACTTTCCTTCCAGGAGCCCTGGTGGTTGGAATCTGCACCTTTACCATTAACAGTCTAATGCTTACTTGACAGCACCACCAGGGCTCTTTAAAAAATTAGTACAGAACAGACTACAATAATGTAGAAGGATCAAATAAAGTGTAATAGAAGCTGAGGTAGTTAGTTTATTGTGCCAACCTGATAAACACATGTGGGGTTAATTGGAGGGCGGAGAGATAAATGGCTCGGTGAGTCCCGCCTTTCGAGTTCTCATGTCTCTTGCTTTGTGATGGTCGGACCAGGGTGCAACTATCTTAGCCAGTTCCCTGCTTCAGCTGGCAAGGCTCACTACCTGCAAGACGTCCTGAGGAGAAGTCACATGAACCTACCCCGATGCAGCCCTGGGTGCTGGAGCAGCCGTGTGGATACCCCTGCCAGTGCTGAGATGCTACACATTCTCTGACTCAGCTTTCCTCCTGAAGTCGGTGTCATTGCGTGTGTTTTGTGAGATGGAGGAGGACTTTGTGGTTTGGTGTCGGACATATGGGTTAATGTTGGATTTGTGGCCTTGGGCAGCACTGGGTTGGAATGTTTTCTTGCCATGAACTGAACCTTTATATAAAGTTCTCTCTTATACATGAGTTTCTGTGGATTTATTTCTCTAAAGTACCCTGACTAACACAGAAACCATGGATGTTTGTCATGGAAAGTGGAGAAATGTTATAAATTATCAACTAGGATGCTACTCATCACCTGTCAGTGTATTTTGATGGGCTGCCTTGCATGTTTCTATGATGCAGAAAGCTGAGCCGCCGATGTTTCCAAAACCAGCAAGGGTACCCACAGTGGCTTGTCTTCAGTGGAGCTTCTGGATGACAACAAAACTCACCAAACTCATTGCCAGTGAGTTGGTTCCAACACATCATGACCCTAGAGGTCAGTGTAGAACTGTCCTTGTGGGTTTCTGAGACTGTGACGCTTACAGCAGTGGTTCTCAACCTGCCTAAAGCCACAGCCCGGTAATACAGTTCCTCATGTTGTGGTGACCTCCCAACCATAACATTATTTTTGTTGTTACATCATAACTGTAATTTTGCTACTATTATGAATCGGGCAACCCCTGTGCAAGGGTCTTTCAAGCCCCAAAGGGGTCGCGACCCACAGGTTGAGAACCACTGCTTTACAGGACTAGAGAGCCCTGTCTTTCTTCTATGGAGCAGCTGGTGGTTTTGAATTGCAGCCCTTGTAGTTGGCAGCCCATCACATAACCAATATGCCACCAGGGATCATTAGACTAAATCACTCAAGGATAAAAGGCCAGATAATCTACTTCCAAAACCAGCCAATGAAGATGCTAAGGATCCCAATAGAATACTATCCACCAATCTGCCGTAAGGTGAGCTTTCCGTGTTGGAGGGCACTTAAAATACACAATGGCCACAACAATGGATGTAGGCATATTTACAATAATGAAAAGGCTAAGTTAAATTGTACACGGAGTTGCCATAAGTGAGAGTCAACTGGACAGAAGCTAACCATGATAGCAACTAGAAAACAATAAGACTATTCATCAAAACTCAATAGGAATTTCCCTGGTTAGGCATTAAAAGTCAGGCAGTCTGAATTCTGGGCTATTCTGCACGCCAGAGAAAGAGGACATGTACACAGGACAAAGATTCTTCCTCGGGGCCTGACTCAATAGAAAGAAAAGCATAGTAGAGTCTCCAGGGTGAAAAGAATAGCAGTTTTGAATCTTCTGCCAGAAATGGAGGATTGACATTGAGGGCTGCCAAGAATGCTTTAAAAGTAGAGTTATTATGCCAATTTTGAACTCAAACTGCCAGCATCTGGGAAACAGGAAGGGCTAGCCTCATAAGAGCAACTAATTTATTGTCCCTGAATTCCACAGGTTGATGTCTTAATGCACCCTTAACAATGAGGAAAGTGGACCCAGAGAAAATTAAGTGCATTGAGTTCACTGAGGCATGGGAAAGCAGTTGCCAGGGGTGGATTTGAGAAAACACGATGAAGGTGAACTGCCAAGAAGCTTTGCTCTCAATATGTCCCATGTTACTCCATGAGAAAAATTAATTTACTGTATCTTGACCAAGCTATTGTGTTTATTGTTGTTTTTGCATGTCTATCTAGATAAGATAGGTGGGATAAACAATCTGGAGGGGAAAACAATGGGACCATCAGTTCCGGCGGGACTCGGGAGAGGGGGATGCTGGGAAAGGAAGGGAAAAGCCAACAAACCTTGGGATAAAGGAAAAACAAGTGATCTAAAAAGATTGGGGAGGAGGGCATAGGATGCCTGGTGGGGTATGAGTAAGTGCATGGTAGCCAAGAGGAATTAATGAAAGCTGAATGAAGGTTGAGCATGATAGTGGGACAAGAGGAAAGTAAAAGGAAATAGAGGAAACAACTAGGAGGCTAAGGACATTTATAGAGGTCTAAATATAGGCAAGTACATATGTAAATATATTTTTATATAATGATAGGAAAATAGATCTATATACATATATTTATATGTTAAGTATTAAGGTAGCAGATGGACATTGGGCTTCTACTCAAGTCCTCCCTCAATGCAAGTACACTTTGTTCTAATAACCCGGCATTCTGTGATGCTCACCTTCCTGACACAATTGCTAAAGACAAAATGGGTGCCTGAGCAAATGTGGTGAAGAGAGCTGATAGTGCCCAACTGGCTATCAAAAGATATAGTGTCTGGGGTCTTAAAGGCTTGAAGATAAACAAATGGCCAGCTAGCTGAGAGGCAACCAAGCCCACATGGTACAAGCACACCAGCCTGTGTGATCATGAGGTGCTGATGGGATCAGGTATCAGGCATCAAAGACCCAGAACAAAAAATCATATTGACAATTGGACACTCCCTCATGGAAGGGTCACAAGGAAGAGATAAGCCAGTCAGGGTGCAGTCTAACACCGACGAAACAAACAACTTTCCTCTAGTTCTTTAATGCTTCCTCCCCCATTATAATGACCCCAATTTTACTTTACACAACACAGGGAATCCAGGTCAGATAAATCCCTCAAGACCAATAATGACAGTAGTGGTACCAGGAGGGTAGAGGGAAGGTGGAGGGAGAAAGGGGAATCAATCACAATGATCAACATATAACACCACCCCAGGGGGACGAGCAACAGAAAAGTGGGTGAAGGGAGAATAGCGGTCGGTGTATGATATGAAAAAAATAATTATAAATTATCAAGGGTTCATGAGTGAGGGAGAATGGGGGAGAGGGAAATGAGCTGATATCAAGGGCTCAAGTAGAAAGAAATTGTTTTGAAAATGATGATGGCAACCTATGTACAAATGTGTTTGGCACAATGGATGGATGTATGGATTGTGATAAGAGCTATAAGAGCCCCCAATAAAATGACTTTTAAAATTTTAATTAAATAAAACAAATAGTCTCCCTTCTTGGATGATTTATTTAGCATAAAAATTGAAAAAGTATGGTCAAAGGAGAAAACCTTGATGTAAAATGTTACCAATTTTAAATCATGCAGTATCCCTTGTTCTGTTTAAGAAGGATTTATTTCAATATGTGTCTTTATTTATTTATTTTCATTTTTGGTTTATGCCATAGATGTTCATTAGCAAAGAAACAAGGCTCCAGGAATTGAGGGAATACTAATTTAAATATTTCAACAAACTATGGAAACACTGGAAGCACTCACTCATTTATGCTTAAACCTTTGGCAAACCGACTGGAAGAGATCTATATTTGTGTTCATCTCAAAGAAAAATAACACAACAGAATGCAGAAATTATCAAGCAACATCAATAATATCATATACAAATAAAATTTTGCTGAAGGTAATACAAAATGGTTGCGCCAGTGCATCCACAGGGAGTGACAGAAATGCAAAGCAAATTCAGAAGAGGAGGTGGCACGGGAACATTATTGTTGATGTCAGCTATATCTTGGCTGAAAGCAGAGACTACTAGAAAGATATTTAGTTGTGTTTTATTGAGTATACAAAGGTATAAGACTTTATGGATCATAACAAAATAGTTTTCTAAGTTAGTTATTATGTTAAGAGAGTCCATGTAACAAGTTTAAAAAGGATACTATTCGTCTTTGTCCACCACTGAAAATAAAAAATATTGGCATATATTATTCTTAATTTAACATAATATATTTTAATGAAAAGAATTTGGAATTGAACCAAATACATTGGTATATAGAAGATAGTTATTGGTTTGATTTTCCCTATATAGTTTACATACATTTTCTATTGAAAGGCAGCTGGATAAAAACTAGCTTAAGGCTGATTTAGCTTGCCTAAATATTTCTGTCATAGAATAGTTGCATTATCTTTGGCGTTATTGAGATATGATTTATATGTAATTCAATAATTGTTCAATTATATTAAGAAGGGTTGTACAATCATCATTGCAAACAACTTTGGGACTTTGTTTCCCTTCTTGCACTCATTGCTGTTGACTCCCCCTCCCCCACTCCCCTTCCCTGCCTCCTGGGTCCTTATTAATCCAGTGCCTGTCTTCATGGAGCACCCACCCTGACTTCCTGACACAGGAAAACATACCCAAAACACACACACACACACACAACCCCAAAAGGGACCCAGCAACATTGACCAAATATAACAGAGAAAAACTTCAGTGGAAAAGAAAACAGAAAATATCTTATGAACCAGAATAAATTCACAATGGGCCTAAAGGAAGAGCTAATGGAAAGGTGTTCCATTCCAGTCTGACTACAGCTGCTAAGCTGCACATCACAATGTTCTTTGTCTGATATTAAAACTCTTCGCGTTCACAGGCTACGGTCAGTGGGAATTCCTGAGACTCCACCTGTAGGGACCCTAAAAATAACTGGGACTTCCACTATCATCCATGATGTTTCACCAACTGAATATTTAGAATTTAGGCTCTGGTACTCTTTCATCCTTGTACCAACAGTTTGGCGTGCTTCTTCCAGGTGGACTTAGCTGACTGACTTAGATGACTGCTTCTTTTCAGATAAGCCTTAAGACCACCAAATGCTATTTTTCCTAATAGCCAGGCACCCTCTGATTTATTCAGGAAACTATTTATGGCATTAAAGAGAATGGGAATTTCAGAACACTTTATTGTGCTTATGTAGAACCTATACATAGACCAAGAAGTAGTCACTGAAATAAACAGAACAAGGGATACTGCATGATTTAAAATTGGTAACATTGTACATCAGGGTTTTCTCCTTTGACCATACTTTTTCCATCTTTATGCTAAATAAATCATCCAAGAAGGGAGACTATATGAAGGAGAAAATGATGTCGGTCTCATTTACAAGCTACAATATGAGAAAAGGACTTGAAGCACTTACTAATGAAGATCAAAGATTATAGACCTCAATATGGATTACTTCTCACTGTAAAGAGAACAACAATCCCCACAAGTAGATAAAAAAAAATGGCATCATAATAAATGGAGACAAAACTGTAGCTATCAAGGATTTCGTGTTACCTGGATCAACAATCAACACTCGTGAAAGCAGGCGCCAAGAAATCAAAGATACATTGAATAAGCGCACTGTGAACCACACCTAAAAATAGCATAGATTATGAGCATTTGCCAAATCTGAAGTGAACATGTGTTTCATTAAATTTCCACAGTTCCTGAAAAAAGACATGCCTATAGTCAGTGCTTAGTAAACTAGTGAAGGATAGAAGAAAAATAACATCATTGTCTTCTGGAATGCTTAATCAACCTCTAAATGATTAAAAACTATTTGGTTAGTTTTACCTGGACAATTATTTAATGTTAAATATACTAGATCATGACTACAGCACTGAAAGTTAGCACATCATTTTGTTACACATAAGATCACCATTTTCTTGCAGCAACAACAAAATATTAATTGGTGATCGTGATAGCCTGGGTAATTTAGAGAAACAAATAAGTGCACATGAAGAAAACATCCCAACCCAGTGCTGCTCAAGCCCACAAGTCCAACATTAACCCATATATCCAACACCAATCCACAAAGTCTTCCTCCATCTCACAAAACACAGGCAACTGTGTTGCCGACTACAGGAGGAAAACAGGGTCAGTGAATGTGTAAGCATCTCAGCACTGGCAGGGGTCTCCACACGGCTGCTCCAGCACCCAGGGCTGCATCTAGGTAGGTCCATGTGGCTTCTCCTTGGGGATGTCTCACAGGAAGTGAGCCTTGCAAGCTGAAGCAGGGAACTGGCTAAGGCAACTAGACCATGGTCTGACCATCACAAAGCAAGAAATCCGAGAACTTGAAAGTGAAGGCTTACCGAGCCATTTTTCCCTCTGCCCTTTTAACCCCACATGTATCAGCCAGGTTGGCACAATAAACTAACTACCTCATTGATGATGTTATTGTAGCTAGGAACCATCAAGTATTTTCCCAGTCACAGTGACTCCGTGTACAACAATTCTCAGCCATCCTAACACTGGTTGTTACATTGTAGTCCATTGTTACAGCCATTTTGTTGACCCATCTCTTTGAGGGTCTTCCTCTTTTTGGTGATGTTCTATTTTACCAAACATGATAGCCTTTTCCAGGAGACTAGCAACTCCTGATAGCATGTCCAAAGTACATGAGATGAAGTCTCACCATTCTCACTTCTAAGGAGAATTCTGGCTGGACTTCAACCAAGACAGATTCGTTTGTTCTTCTGGCAATCCATGGTACTTTAAATATTCTTCACCAACATGCCAATTCAAATACACGAATTCTACTGTAGTCTTCTTTAGTGATTGTTCAATTTCCACATGCTATAAGGTGCACCTGAATCCTTAAAGTGATACCCTTGCTCTTCAACACGTTAAAGAGTTCTTGTGTGACAGATTTTCCCAGTTTAATAAATTATTTGATTTCTTTTTTTTAATTAAAATATTTTTTATTTCTTGACTGTTGCTTCTATGAGCATTGATTGTGGATCCAAGTAAAATGAAATCCGTGACAACTTTAATCTTTTCTCTATCTATTGCTCCCATTGAGAGGATTTCGGTTTGCTTTCAATTGAGATGCAGTCCATACACTGTTTTTCATCACCAAGGGCTTCAAGTCCTGCTCACCTTCAGCAAACAAGATTGGGTCATCTGCATATCACAGGATGTAAATAAATCTTCCTGTAATCCTGGTGTCAAGTTCTTCGTGTAGTCCAGAATTTTTGGATTATTTGTTTAGTATACATATTGAATAAGCATACTGAAAGGATACAACCTGGATGCATACTTTTTCTGATTATAAACCCATCAGTATTCCCTTGTTCTATTCTAACAACTGCCTCTTGGTTCATATACAGGGTCCCCATGAGCACAATGAAGTGTTTTGGAATTGCCATTCTTCTCAATGTTATCCATACTTGTTTGTAATATACAATCTCTTGTCTTCTCATAAGCAATAAAACACGAGTGAACATCTTTCCGGGACTCTGCTTTCAGACAAGATTCATCCGATGACAGCAGTGATACACCTCATTCTGCGTCCTCTCCTGACTCCAGCTTGAATTTCTGGCAGCTCCCTATTGATGTAGTACTGCGACTTTTGTTGATTCGTCTTCAGTAACTTTTACTTGCTAACGATATTAACTATATTGTTTGATACATTTGCATCCTATGGGGTCACCTTTCTTGGCAACTGGCACAAATATGGTCCTCTTCCAGTCCATTGTCCAAGTAACTGTCTTCAAATTTCTTGGCACAGACAAGTGAGTGCCTCCACCCTTTCGTCAGCTTGTTGAAATATTCCCATTGGCATTCTGCCAATTTCTGGATTCTTGCTTTTTGCTGATATTGTCAGTGCAGCATGAACTTTTGTCTTTAGTACCTTTAGTTCTTGATCATATGTTACCGTTTGAATGATTGAAGGTTAACTCACAGATTGCATTTTTCCCGAGTTCTTTCAGCTCATGACATGCCAAGCATATTCTTCTATTTTGGCTTCCTAATGTCAAGCCTTTGCATGTTTCATTTTGATACTTTACTTTGTCTTCTCAAGTTTCCCTTTGAAGTGTTCTGTTCATTTCTTTCTTTTAAAGAAATGATTTTATTGGGGGCTCATACAACTCTTATCACAATCCATGCATCCATCCATTGTGTCAAGCACATTTGTACATTTGTTGCCATCATCATTCTTAAAACATTTTCTTTCAATTTGAGCCCTTGATATCAGCTCCTCATTTTTTTCCTGTTCAGCTTTAAAAAATAATTTCTTCCATTTGCTTTATCTACATTCAAGAGCAGTTTTCAAAGTCTCTGAACTTTTGTCTTTTCTTTATTTCTGATGTTTTAATAAACTTTTGCTTTCTCCAGGTGTGGTGTTTTTTATGGCATCCTGCAGTTTGCCAGAACTTTTGTGATTAGTATTCAGTGTGCCAAATTTGTTCTTGAGGGAAACTGTGGATTCAAGTGGGGTATACTTAAGGTGGTGTTTTGGTTTTCATGGACGTAGTTTGATTTTCTTCACTTTCAACCTGAACTTGCCTGTGAGCAATTGACGGTTTGCTCCACAGTTAGTCTTGTGCCTCATTTTGCCTGTGGATAGTGAGTTCCTCTATGGTCTCTTCTCCCAATTTGCTTCCTGTATATTCCAGCTGGAAATATCCATGTGTAAAGTCACCCTTTATGTTGCTGATAAAGTTCTTGTCATGAAGAAGCCTTTGGTTTTGCAAAATTCTTGCACAGGAGCTCCAGCTTTGTTTCTATCACCAGGACCATATTTTCCAACTACTGTTCATGTTTCTTTCTTTCCATCTCTGGTATTCTAATCACCAATACTTATCCATGCATCTTGATTGCATGTTTAATCAATTTTCAGACTGGAGAAGTTGGTAGAATTGTTCAATTTCTTCACCTCTAGATTTCTGAGTTGGTACATAATTAAATAATAGTTGCTAGGTGAAAACAGGTGTTATCGTGAGTTACAACAGATGTTATGGTTAATACTCACTGTGGTGGAGACTATTCTAACTTCTACTGGTCCTATAGGACAGAGCAGAACTGCCTTTGTGGGGTTTCCAGGTTGTAATTCTTTACAGGAGCAGAAAGCTTCATATTTTCCCCACAAAGGATTGGCAAGTTTGAACCAACCTTGTGGTTAGTGACCCAATGCAGATTCCATTATGCCCCAGGGCTCTTTGATGTTACTGTCAGGTTCCATTAAATGGATTTCAGTGCACACTGACCCCCTGCGTTACCGAGCAGAATTGCCACCTAGAGCTTTCTAGGCTATAATCTTTACAGGAAAGATTGCCAGGTTTTAGTCCTTCTGAGTGGCTGACTAGGTTCAAATGGTCAACCTTCTGGTCAGCAACTGAATGTTTGACCATCATGTTACTGATGATAGGGATGCTTTAAAGGCAAAAACAAAAGAAAATACACATCACAGATGATAACAAACATACTGTTTTTGTTTTATATGAAATAGTGTACACTTTCAATTGCTCCAAATATTGTTTCTGTAGTAGATTAGTATTACCACTGCTTAATGGAAAATTCAGGAACAAAATACCCTATGCATTTTTAAAACAAAATCTGAATTCAGTTACCTTTCCTTCGCTAAAGTTTTCTGGGAAGTAACCTAGTCAAAAACCTAACAATTTTCTTTTTGTAAATCAATATAGCCTCCAGTACTCCAACTAAATGGAGTTTTAAAATAATAGCTCATTTCTTCCCAGATGACTTCAGCACAGAGGCCAGGCAAATATGATTAACAGAATGGATTGATTTAGAAAAATCAGTAGGACCAAAGAATTATATACTATTTCCTCAAATAACTGAACACTCAAGGAAAATAAAATAAATAAAATGTTTAATGAGGTAATATAGTAAGGTCTCCAAAGCACTTACTGAAAAACCATAATAGAGTTGTTTGCATTTAAAAAAAAAGAAAACAGCCTAAGAATAATGAAACCATAGCTTCCAGTTAAAGTTCACACTCCATTAATTCATGCCACTGAACAAAGAGAAACCAAAAGAGGGAAAAGCTAGAGAGGCTAATCCTTGGTTATTTTAGTTTTAATATTTCCTCCCACCCCCTCACATTATTATCCAGTTATTGGAAGCTATAAATATGAGGATTCAGAGGCAGCTGAAACGTGCTCAAAATGGCAAGATAGCATTACATAATAAGTGCATTTTTTTCTACCTTGAGTTTATTCAATAAAGTACAACATCAAAATGAAGTAAAATAAAATGGGCAGCAAGTTCCTTTGGGCTTATAACTTTCTAGTGAGTTGGTGTGTTTTTTAATATTTGTTCAAAAGAGAGCCATCATTAATGCATTTTTCTCAGCTGCTAGTCAAGAGCACCTTAATGACCCTTCCAGTCTGAAAAGAGGACATGCATAAACACCACTTGATGCTCCTTTACTGAGATTATGAGCATGAGCCCTGGCTTTAGACATTCTGGGTTCAAAGCCTGCCTCTGCTTCTTACGGTGTCACCTTGAGCAAATTGTTTCTTCTTTATATCAGTTTTTTTTAATCTGAAATTATAGACAGTATTTATGTACTGTATATGATTGCTATGGGAATTAAGTTAACAATTCATGTATGATAGCATACATAATCATGCTCCTCTGGGTTTGCAAGACTGAAACTCTTTACGGGAGTAAGAATCCCGCTCTTACTCCCATGGAGTGGCTGGTGGTTTCAAACTGCTGACCTTGCCATTAGTAGCCCAAAGCATAACTCACTATGCAATCAAGGCTTGCTATGAATGGGAATCGACATGTCAGTGAGTTTGTTTTCTTGGTTTGGTAATTCATGTGCAGCACAGTGCTTAATATGTAATAAGTACATTTTGGTTACTATTTTTTATCAGTCCAACCTGCAGGCTTTGATATAGATCTTGATGGATTAACCCAGTGTTTATCTCCCCTCCCCCATTTTTAGACATAATGTAAGTTACATTGTGTCTAAAATAGCAGTTTCTATTTCACTACTACTCTCTCACTCTCAAGAAATATATAAAAATAAAATAAAATCGTTTCCAATGTGCTTTCAATCTGGTCATCTTTGGAGAAATTAAGTTTTGAGGTAAAGGCTGATGGGAACGTATATCAGGTTGATGTGAAATGATCAAAGAACTCGACCTTCACCGAATTCTCTACAACCAATACTTCACATGGGACTGCTCTTTACACCACACTCTATGGTCTGTACCCATATGCAAATGCTGTTGGCTACTTGCCAAATCCCCAGGCCCCATTCCTCAACTTGCTTCCCCCAACCAAAGCAAGCCCATGCTTTTAGGTTGATTCTGATGAATAATGATTGTTTAGGACAGATTAGGACTTCCATATGGCCTGCGCAAAGCTTTAAACTTCATGGAATTAGAATGATACTGCTTTCTTCCACAGAGTGGCTGTAGATTCAGGTTGCCAACCTTAGGATTAGTAGCCTATCACAGAACCATTGCCTCCAGTACTTACATATTTCTTGATTTTGAAAACACAGTTTTGTTCAGATAATGGGAAGCAAGGTGCCTCTCCTTAGATCCAAGGAAAGTGTTATGGATTGAATTGTATCCCCCAAAATATATGTGTTATAAATCCTAGCCTCTATTGCATAGAACAGGAAATATCATTGCTGATGTCATATGGATCTTGGCTAAAAGCAGAGAAAATCAGAAAGTTGTTCAACTCTCTTTTATTGACTCTGAAAAGGCATTGGACTATGTGGGTCGTAACAAGCTATGGATCACATTGCCAAGAAGGGGAATTCTTGAATGCTTCATTGTGCCCAGGGGAGCCAGTACGTAGACCATACAGAGGTGGTCATTCAAATGGAATAGAGGAAGCATAATTATCAACCTGAGGTATGCAGCTGACACATCTTTGCTTGCTAAAAGTGAAGAGGACTTGAAACACTTGCTGATGAAGAACAATGACTGCATCTTTCTGTGTGGATTTTGACTGAATGTAAACAAGGCCAGAATCCTCAACTGGACCGATGGATAGCACCATGATAAACAGAGAAAAAAATGGAAGTTGTCACAGATTGCATTTTGCTTGGATCCACAATCAATGCGCATGGAAGCAGCAGTCAGGAGATCAAATGCCATATTTGCACTGGCAAATCTGTTGCATAAGATCTCTTTAAAGTGCTGGACATCCAAGGATGTTCCCTTGAGGACTAGGGGGTGACTGCCCAAATGCCCACGGTGTTTTCAATCACTCCACACACCTGTGGAAGTTGGACATTGAATAAGGAAAACTGAAGAATGGATGAATTGAAATATGATGCTGAAAAAGAATATTGAAACAAAAGAATGAACAAGTCTCTTTTGGAAGAAGTGCAACCAGAATGCTCCTTAAAAGCAAGGATGGCAAGACTTCATCTCATGTACTTTGGACATGTTACCAGGAGAGACCAGTCCCTGGAAAAAAGAAATCAAGCTTGGTAAAATAGAAGGGCAGCAAAATAGAGTAGGACTCGATGCGATGGAGCGACAAAGTGGCTGTAACAATGAGCTCAAGGAGCACTTTGGCCCTACTTCTTCCCAGGCAGGTTGGTTTGTCCTTTAAGCAGTTCCTGAAACTTACAATATTCTTCTCCAGCACCACAATTCAAATGCTTATTTTCTTCTATGTTCTTCCTTATTCAATGTCCAACTTTCATATACATATGATATAATAGAGAATACCATGGCTTTGGTCAGGTGTACCTTAGTCATCAAAGTAACATTCTTACTTTTCAATACTCTAAAGACACCTTGGGCAGGAGATTTACCTAATGCAGTATGTCTTGATCTCTTGACTGCTGCTTCCCTGAGCATTGATTGTGGATCCAAGTAAGACGAAATCCTTAACAACTTCAAGGTTTTTTCTATTTATCATGATGTTACTTATTGGTCTAGTGATGAGGATTTTGTTCTTCTTGACATTGAGTGGTACTCCACACTGAAGGCTACAATCCTTGATCTTCATCAGCAAGTGCTTCAATTCCTCCGCAATTTGAGCAAGCAAAGTTGTGTCATCTGCATACTGAAATTTGTTGTAAGCCTTCTTCCAATACTGATGCCACCTTCGTCTTTATATAACCCAACTTCTAGAGATATTTGCTCAGCATACAGATGAACGAATATGGTGAGAGGATACAACCCTGGCACACACATTTCCCAATTTTGAACCATGCAGTGTTCCCTTGTTCTGTTTGCACAAGTGCCTCTTAATTCATGCACAAGTTCTGCATCAGCACAATGAAGTGTTCTGGAATTCCCATTCTTCTCAAGGTTATCCACAGTTTATTATATAGTTTACATGTGCATACAAATCACCTGGAAATCTTGTTAGAGTGCAGGTTCTGATTTAATCAGTCTTAAATGAAGCCTTAAATTCTTTATTTCTAGGTAAAGATCCATGTTGGTATAATGAGTTCTGTGTTGGACTACTAAGTTTAGGGTCAGAAGTTTGAAACTCCATGGGAGAAAATGAGGTTTTCTACTCCAATAAAGAATTATATTTTCATAATTCTAATTTTCATATACCCACAGGGGCAATTCTGCTCAGTCTTATAGGGTTGTTATGAGCTAAAATCGACTCCATGGCAGGGAGAGGAAGATGGGTGATATTTATGCTACTGGTCCATAGACCATACTTTGAGTAACAACAGATCAATGCGTTCCTCACTGGGATTTTTACCTGAAAGTATCTAGCTGATGCTTTTGTTAGAATGTACACCAGGTTGAATAAGTGTTCCCTCTCCCCAAATTCAGGTTCACTTGGAACCTCAGCATATTATTCTATTTGGAAATAGAGTCCTTGTGGATACAGTTAGTTAAAATGAGGTCCGTCTGCATTATGGTTAGCCCTGAATCTTGTAAAACAGAGGAGAGGTCACATAGGAGAGATCAGGTGAAGCTGGAGACAAAGATGGGACTGATGCAGCCACAAGTCAATGATCGGGCCAGGATCAGAATCTGGGAAGGTACAGGAAGGATTTTTTCCCCCTGAAGCTTTCAGAGATCATGGCTCTGCCAACACCCTGAGTTCAGTCTCACAGCCTCCAAAACTGTACAAGAATAAATTCATTTCTATTATTTTAAGCCATCCAATTTGTGATAATTTGTTATAGTAGCCTTAGGAAACTAATATAGGGTTGTTGTTTGTATGTTTGTTTTTGTGTGTTAAAAGAATTTTGAATTAAAGAGGAAGAGAAAAGAAAACTGACCCACTCTCTCTATAACTGAGCTTATAAACTCTATGTCGCCTTAGTTTTTCTTGTGGATAAATTAACAGAAGACTGAAAAGAAGAAACAGGCAGAGGGCTACAGAAAGAAACAAAAGAAAGAGAGAGAAATTTGCCTGGAGCTGAAAGGCTATTGGTTTCCATTTTCTTCCCACAGGTGTAATCAATTTGATCCCGGTACATGCCACCTTGAAAGGCCCACCTGTAAAGTAGCCATTTATGTTGTTCACAGCAGGTGTTTGCACTGACGAGATTATTGGTCTCGTAATTTTTATCAATCAATCTTTAACCTCATTTCTATCACGAAGGCCACATTTTCCAATGGCTGTTCCTTCTAATTGTTGCATTCCAATCACCAATGGATCAAGTGCATGTTTGATCAATTTCAACTGAAGAAGTTGGTGGAATTGTTCAATTTCTTCATCACTAACTTTAGTAGTTGGTGCATAAATTTGGTTAATAGTTATATCGACTCAATTTCCTTGCAAGTGTACAGATATTATCTTATCACACAAGCATTGTACATCAAGATAGATCCTAAAGTATACTTTATGACAATGGACGTGATGTCATGGCTCTTGAGTTGTTATGTCCTACATCATAGTCATGGGGCTCTATGTTTGTTTCTCAAATTAAAAGCTCCCCTTGAGAACAGGTGAGTGGGTTTTTCATTTCTATGTGCCCTGAAACTTCTATTACAACACTAAGACTTTACCAGTTTGGTTACATATTTGTCTATTTTTACTTCCTTAGCACCTAGCACAGTGTAAAAAGAGAGTAGACGGTTAGTAAGCGCTGACTTAGAGCTTCCATGCATTCACGTGCATGGGATATGTATGCAGTTCAAACAAACCTTATTCTCTTGTTAACGTTCCTCATATAATTTGTTTTCACCAAATTTGATAATACTAATCTCCATTGTCCATATGACTATGATGACAATGATGAAGTATGCTGAGTGTTTCCCTTAACATCCTAAAAACTTGTGGAATGTTTCTTCAGCAAGAGTTGTTCATGAGTGATACTTTGTAGGGGATAGTGTTACATGATTTCCTTTTTAAAACCAACAGTTTTATTGAGATATAATTCATATACTATATAATTCAACCTACTTAAGTCTATGACTTAATGGTTTTCAGTACATTGAAAGTTATGTGCAGCCACTACCACAATCACTTTTAGAAAATTTTCATAACTTCATAAAGAAACCTCATAAAATTTAGTAATCACTCCCCATTTCCCTCAACTCTCCTTTTTCTCTGCACCCACCATTGCCCCCAACCCCCAGCCCTAGGAAGCCATGAATCTATGTATCTGTCTATTATGGATGTTCCATATCAATGGAATAATAAAATATGTGGTATTTTGTGAGTAGCAACTTTCAGTTATCATATTGTCACATTTTATGTCTAACCAGTATAGATATATCAAATTTTATTTATTTATTTGGGCTGTTTCTAATTTTGGCTATTATGAATAATGTTGCTATGGATATGTGTTTACATGTTGGTTTTTTTTGTGTGTGTGGACCTGTTTCCATCTCTCTTTGGCATGCAAGTATATGAGGAGTGGAATTGATGGACCATATGGTAACTCTATGTTCCACACGTAAAGGAACTACCACAATGTTTTCAGTATCTGCACCATTTTTTCACATTTCCACGAGCAGTGTATGAGGGCTCAATTTTATCCAAATCCACATTCATTACTATTATTTCTAGCCTTTATTATACATAAGTTGTTATTGCTGTTGTTAGCTACCTTCAGATTGTACCCTTCCCTGCCTCTTATTAATGGGACTCTAGGAACAAGGCATTGAGACCACTATAATCTGTAGGGTTTTTATTAGCTATCTTAGTCTGGAAGCTTTGCAGCATGGAAGACAAGGCTTCTACCACTGCCCTAATAGTGATACTCCCCCTAAACCAAACCCACTCCCATTGACTTGAGTCTTACTCGTAGCAATTTTACATAGGATTTCTGAGGCTTTAAATCTTCACAGACACAGATAGCCTCATTTTTCTCCCATGCAGCTGTTGATGCGTTTGAACAGGTGACGTTGGAGTTAGCAGCCAATGCTTACCCAACAGCATTAGCAGAGCTTTTTCATAACCATGGGTAAAATGGTATCTCATAGTGGCTTTGCTGTTTATTTCCCTCAGGGCTAAAGAATGTTATCAATTGGTGAGAAAAAATAACTTTTTTAGAAGAGATATGTTTTTCTAGATAAAACGGCATCTGTTGGTTATGAAGGAAGGATCCGTCATATCACCTTACCCTGCTTAGTGACACAAAATTCATATGTGCCGACTTATTTAAAATTATGAAAGTATGCCCATTATCATTTTTATTCAGGGTTTCACATATACATTATATGTGTGTGTATACCTGTTGAAGAATCAGCATATTTATCCTCCTCCCCAATAGTGCCTATTGCAGTAATTCTTTACTTGGATTAGATATGATTGAAGTTCATATTAAGTACATAAAATATATAATATTCCTATGAACTGTTATATTTACATTAGCAACTGTTTTCAGGAAAACAGCCAGCTTTAATTATCAGAGTTTCTATACTGCTGGGACTGCCATTAGAATATTCACCACAGAATACTACACAGCAGTCCAGAAATAACAATGAATCTAGGTAACATCTCTGGGTATGGTTGACCTTAGAGAACATCATGCTCAATGAAATGAATCACGCACAAGAGGACAAATAGTGTGTGAAACTACTGTCACAAAAAGTCACGACAAGGTTTTCACACAGAACGATGCATTCTTAGAGCATTCCCCCCTCCATGGTTAAATTGCCTTTAAAATGCATTGTGCAATCATAACCAGTTCTAGTCTCCCTCCCCCTCCCACTGTTCTCTTTGGCCAAGTATTTCATGCATCGCCTATAAGCTGCCTCTATGCTAAATCTTGGGGTTTAAATACACCGTTTCCTGGAGGCCATCCCAACTCAATGAATCAGGGTTGTAGGGAATGGAGCCTCAGATGGATGTGTTACAAAAAGCTATTGTTATTATTCATCACCACAAAGAAAAGGCTGATCATCAACTTCAGTAACAATGACAACCAAGAAAGCCCTATAAAGCACTTCTCATTAGTAATGCATACACTTGTCATGAGTTGAAACTGACTAGATGGTAACAGCTTTACATTTTTATTATACACCTGGGTTGTTGTGAATGTCTTAGCTTTCATTAGTTCATGTAATCCTCACCCAAACTCCATAAAGTCCAAACCAAACTTACTGCCACCGTGTCAATGCAGACTCCCAGCCCCCCTGCAGAACATAGTGGAACTGCCACAATGGGTTTCTGATACCTTTACGGGTGTAGAGGGTGTAGATAGTCTTCTCATTCTCCTGAGAAGCGGCGGGTAGGCTCCAGCTGCTGGTAGTGAGGGTAACAGCCCAACCAATCCTGCGCCTACCGCTCTTCTCCATAAAGCTTACGTATCTGCATTTCACAGAGGCACAGATTTTGTGGTTTACAAATCTGGTAATCTGCCTCCAGAGCCAGGTACTAGCCTCTGTGTGGATTTGAACTTCAGACCTCTCAGTAGTCCAGCTCTTAACCATTTGTCCCAAGGGACTCCAGGAGAACTCCCATCACGTACAACATCCCTCGTGAAATTCATTCCTACCCGTGATTTTGAAGCTCAGCTCAGGTGGTGGCAAGTTGGGGCACTGCTGGCAGCCGCACACAACCACAGTTGCAGCATTTTGTGTGGATGAAGCTGGAGGTCAGACCATTCCCTCTTCCTGTGCTGTTAAGAGAGTAATAACACCACTAATTACAATTATAATTGTTTTTCGAAGATAAAATGATTGTCTCTGCAGAGTGCCAGCTCAATAAAAATGCCAGCAGCACAGAATACAAACTGTGAAGGCGTCACAGATGAGGCCAGTAAGAAATTTTATTTCTACTGCGCTTGAAAATTGTATCGCAATTACAAAATGTAAAATGATTCTCAAGAGTCACATACATTTAATTATTTGAAGTTAAATCTAGCTTCATTTGCCAGATACCTTTAGGGGACAAATCAGCATGTATTAAGTAGAAATGTGTTTTCTAATTCAATAGCTAAGAGAACCTGCTATAAGTACATTGAACAAATGGGTGATATAAAAAGGTAGTATAAATACATGCTGGGCTCAATCAAAAGATACGCTGAAAAAAATTATCTCCCCCCCCAAATGATAGTAATTTTTGGTGATGTTCCAAGTGTCACTCAGTCATTCCCCAACCCTCAAATCCTACATATGGCCATAACCATTGAGAAACAGTTTTAATTCTCCAGTCTAGCCCACAGTGAAAAGCAGGATTGGCATCATGACAGTGGGGGGTGAGGAAGCCTCAAGGAGCCAGAGGAATATTGTGTGTTTCATCGGCACTGCTTTGTTCTGTTGTACATGCAATCACTATGAGTCGGAACTAACTAAACAATATTAACAACAAACAACAACATGATGCTGTGGTTGTTAGGAATCTCAGAGTGGGCTCCTGTCTAAGGACTCCTTGCACAACAGAACAAAACACGATCAGGCACGTCTGCTTCCCTTTCAGCAAGCAAGGCTGTGTCATTGTGCATTGTAGGTTGTTCGTGGGCCTTCCTTCAATCCCAATGCTCGTTCTTCATGTCGGCCAGTTTCTCAGATTACTTGTTCACCATCCAGATTTACTAAGTATGCCCTGGCGCACACCTTTCCTGACTTTAAACCATGCAGTCTCTCCTTGTTCTGCTCCAGAAATAGCATCTATGTACAGATGCAGCATAAACACAATGAAGTGTTCTAAAATTTCCATTCTTCAAACTGTTATCCACATTTTGTCATGACCCACACAGTCAAATGCCTTTGCGTAGTCAATGAAACAAAAATAAATATCTTTCTTGGTATCCTCTGCTTTCAGTCAAGCTCAATCTGACACCCAGAAAGACATCGCTTGTTCCACATCCTCTCCTAAATCTGGTCTGAATATTTAGCAGATCTCTGTAGATGTGCTGCTGCCACCACTTAAAAGTATTAGCAGCAACATTTTACATACTTGTGATATTATGATATTGTCTGATAATTTCCATCTTCTGTTGAGTCACCGCTCTTTGGAATGGGCAGAAATATGGATCCCTTTTAGTCAGTTGGCCAATTAGCTGTCTTCCAAATTTCTTGGCATAGACTACTGAGTCCTTCCAGGGCTGCATCAATTTGTGACACATTTTCATTAATATTCTGTCAATTGTTGCAGTTTTGTCTTTTGATAATGCCTTTGATGCAGCTTGGACTTTGTCCTTCAATGCCATTGACTGTTGGAAATGAGTTACCTCTTGAAATGTTTGGCTGTTGACCAGTTCTTTTAGACATAATGGCATCTTTCTTTGATTCCTAAGAAAGTTCCTGAACCATCAAAAGAGAAGAAAGAACACGTAATCAAGAATACATGAGAGTAAGATAATACAGGTGGACTCCTTTTGCTTCACATCTATTTCAAATGTACTAAAAGTTCTTCCCCAAAGAAAACTGCTCTTCCCTTGTTTTACTTACCAAAAGTCCAAAGTAGCTTTCTCAGTATCAGGAAGTGGAGCCTAAGACAAAATGGAGTCTGAACAAAGCTTTGGGACAGACATCTTCCCCTCTGCTATATATGAATTTCCATATGTACTCTGAACACCATCACTAAAGCCTCTTCTTATACTATGTTGTTATGCTTCCAAATTACGGTCTGCAGAGCAAGAACATAGTAGAGGAACTATTTGATTTCCAAGAAGGTTGGCTCAAGGTAAGATGTATCTCCTCTGAAGATCTAGTTTCCAGATGTGTAATTTTTCGCATAGAAAAGAGAGGAGAAGTGAGTTTTACTACAAGCAGTAGACAAGCATATGCCATATAACGTTATCTCAGAGACCAATTAAAATAAATACTAATGTGCCCTAAACCTAATGCCTTGTCTGATTTTTGGAGACTACTTTCCTGAACAAACTGAATTACTTTTTAAAAAATGGTATTGCTAGTTTTTCTGAGCCACTGTTTGACTCAATAGCTTTTAGACACCAATTATTTCCAAGACTCGAGGTTTAAAAAGACCTAAGATCTCTGGCTGCCATCAGGATCAGCCTTCAGGAAGGTGAAGGCAGAGAGACAGAGGGTGAGGTTCCCAGGACCCTCCTTATGAGACAGCCACACCCCAAAGGAGTTACCTGTTTGACAGACTAACCACAGTCCTATATTTTTTATGTATCTTCAAGTTGACATGAAATTATGCAACTACCACAGACCACTGTTTGTCAACTTGGCACCTTTAGCCACACATGATTTTTAAACCAAAGGCAATAATAAAATATTTGTATCAAACTCTTGCAGTTATGTGAATACTTACATTATAATCCTATAACCCTATCAACATATTCCCCCATCCATGAAAAATTGTCAGCCATGCCCCCAATTTGGGATATCTAACTTCTATACTGCCCATTTCTATCAACCTGTGCTCTGAGGAGACATCCATGTTCTTTGATGTGAACAATCTTCATTCCTGTTAGAGCTTTGTGAGTCTGCATCCATAAGCAAAGTCAAATCAGGGCAGGCCATCCATAAAGTCAGAAGCAATATGTACCAATTCACAGGTTCACAAATCTTATCTTCATCTGGTCAGGTTCTGGTCAACTTAATGTGGCCTGCCTCACTTAGCCTCACCAGGGTGCCCACTGGTCACCTCACCTTTCCTCGAAGGGTCCCTGTACAAATTCTCAACAACCTTAGCTCTCTTGGGATAGATCATGCCCTGGGTAGTGGAGCTGCACAGCGCTTTAAACTTCAGACCAGCCAACCTGCACTCATCCCTCCTGTGAACCAGGTGCACGGATGTCAGTGGACAGACTCAACTCGTCTTCCTATTGCTGCATTTCTCCC
Organism: Tenrec ecaudatus; assembly: GCF_050624435.1. Taxonomy (NCBI): domain Eukaryota; kingdom Metazoa; phylum Chordata; class Mammalia; order Afrosoricida; family Tenrecidae; genus Tenrec; species Tenrec ecaudatus. Next base: position 247,710,745 of record NC_134530.1, on the reverse strand, counting down.
ACATCCCCTCAACAAGTGGATTCACCCAATGAGCATGTCGGGCTACCCACAGGCTCCCTTGAGCACTCCGTCCTAGAAAGGGGAGTTCCTTCATGGCTCCAAATTTTTCCAGCTTCAGGAACAACCTGCTAGTTCAAAGTTCAAAAAGGCCAAATGGCTCCTTTTTCCCCCTTCAGCCTGCAAACAGATCTTTCAGCAAGTCTTTTTAAATGTAAATATCCTGAGCACTCAGACTCTGTGGGGCTTACCTTATCTAAGCCATCTTTTCAGGCATTTCCCACAAACCCGTTTAAGAGATCCAATATAATGTGTGTAGACTGTGGGCTTACACACTATTCGTACGTCCCAATAATCATTTCTATCACACATCATACCAATAACCATTAGTAGAAGAAATCAATCTAATCCTAGTACATCTGGATCCTAAACACATTTCTTAAAGCAGTCAAATTTAATTTTTTTTTTTGCTCTAAACTATCACATTCATATGCAATTTTGCCTTAGGCCTCTGGATGCATCAAGTCAGGGGCAGGCCTTCCATCAGTCATTTTGACGAAGCAGCATGCCTCAGACAAGTTCAATATTTTCATCACATTCATTTTCATCATTTCAGTGAAGAATAACCAAAGAGAACTTCTAGGAATCACAACCTTCACTTCCCATGACCTTTCCAAAAAGCAACCCAGTAAACTGCATGGCTGTATCTGAATTCCAGTTAGCCAAAGAATAAAAATGTGATAAAGCAGAGGTCAGACAAGTCTCCACTGTCTATGCTCATGTTTCTCTAGTGCCCCACTCCTCAGTTACCATAATGTGTTAAACTGGGTTAACTAGAGAAACAAATCCAGAAACACACATATATGTGTAAGAAAGTGCTTTATATCAAGAAGTAATTATATATCAAGAACACATCCCAGCCCAGTCCAACTAAAGTCCTGAAGTCTAATACTAGTCCACAAGTCCCTCTTCAAACTCACACAGGCACATACAACAATGCAGAATGCAGGAAGATCACGGGCTGGCGGGTGCAATGTCATGTGAATCGAATGGTGGTGGCTCTGGCAGCAACCAGGGTCAGCAGAGAGAGAAGGGGAGGTTCCCACGACCCTCCTTATGAGAAGGCCACTCCCACAAGGAGTCACCATCAGGTGTGACTTGATTCATCCAATACACTTTAATCGGCATTTTCAAGTTGACATGAAATGTAGCTATCACATCATGTTTTTTTAAGTTTCTAAAAATCAGGCTAGAAACTTCTGTTCCTAGCCTCACCCTGATGAGGTTAAGGGAGGCAGAATCTTGGAAGATTCTGTCCCCAAAAATATACACATAAAATCAGACGACAACACTTTGTAACATTTGGTTTCTCATAATTTCAGACAAAGGATTCCTTAGAGCACCTCTAACCAATGTGACACAGCCGATGTAAGAGAACCAGAGACCTCGATCCACCGCCTGTATGAGAACAGACCAAACTATCTGCAAACAGAATATGCAGAACTAAAATTCATAGCCCTGCAAAATCAAGGATAAGGTGTAGCTCCCAAAGTCTGATGTGAAGAAAAATGTCCCCATATTTTGTTGGTGGTGTCCCCATCAATATAAAATAGAATTTCTCCGTGGGATCACCTTTCAGAATGAGCTTGCCAACCCTGTCTTCTGAGATACCTCTGGGGGAGTTTAAACTTTTAACCTTCCATCTAGTAGCCAAATGCACAACTATGGCGCCACTTAAAGACACCTACACTAACACAGGTTGATAATATGATGTGAAACCAACAATGAAAAACATAGGAGAGTAAGAGGAATCAAGAGTTTCCAAGGGAGATTGAAGCAAGCCATTGGATCATATAGCATGCATTTAGAGCAAAGGCTGTAATTGGGAAGTGTGGGAGTTAGCCCAGTGGGCCTGTGGGAGGCAAGGGGCCAGGAACAGTTCAAAGCCAATGCTCTAAGGCAGAATGTATACTATTCTCCCTGAGAGCTGAATTTCAACCCTGTTATCAAATCTCACCAAGCATCTGCTACAGTTGGGAGTAATTCCAGAATGCCTCCTCCCACTCATACCTGGAGCCCAGTCTGGCTCTTTCAATATCTTTTTGTAACTCAGTTCCCATCAGCAAGGCAGCACAATAGCTATAAGTACACAAAAATCAGGAGTTTCATAAATTATACCTGACATTTCCAGATGGGACTTTCTTTAGAAGTATTAAACTTCAAGGTGCTTAGGAAACTAAATATTTTATGGAATTTGCAGCAAGGAAATGCCACAAGGCCAAAATTTTAATGACCAAAAACAAAGGTACTGAAATAATTGACCAGCTGAGCCCTTTTTTAGTACATGAGAATCTGATCTTAGCCTTTAAAACCCAATAAAAGATTGTTGCTGGTTGTGAAAATGTCTTTGCTTTGGTATTCCTTATTAACTTAATAAAAGGAAATCTGGCTCAAACCACAAATAGCTAGAGAGCACTTATTATGCCCAGCAGCTAAGCCAGGCAAAAAGCCAGGCAAGTCCTGTGCTCAAGAAATTCAGTCTGAAGCACATATGGAAATAGGTTGATAAATAGTTACAAATGGTAGCAAATAACAGAAGGGGGTTGAAGAAGGGACACTGCAGAGCCAAAAAGTGAAAGATGACAACAGCAAAGAGCAGTGCTGACAGTGTCACGGGCTCCGTTCTAAGAGTGTTATCACTAGTAAGCACCACACTTAATCTTAGCCACATTTCCAGAGGTTACAAGTTGCCCTTGACACCATGTAGAGAGAGCCCTGAGGCACAGAGAGGTGAGGGACTTGGTCAGGTTAGCACACCTAACAAGTGACCAAGCCAAAAAGAGAGTCCACACAATCTGGTACCCAAGTACCCAAGTAAAGAGAGAAGGACATCTGACGGAGCTGGACTGATGTGAGCTGGGGATGTGGAAGGGCATCCCTGTGCACTCACAATATGTGATCTTCGTAATCAAAACACCAGGCAGTCGCAGGAGCAACAGTTGAGTTACTCAAGCCTTGATGTTGGAGCACGGTGCTTTGGTAAATCAGAACAATCAAACAAAACCTGCTGTTTCACAAAAGTATGAACAAAGGTATTGGAAATTTCAACTATTGAGATCATTTCCTTGTGTGTGTGTGTGTGTGTCTGTGTGTGTGTGCTGCAGACTTAAAAGCAAGACATTTCCCCCTTGTCTTTATCTATCTACTTAAAATTGGTTTTATGGAGCTTTAATTAACACACCATACAATTCAATAGTTCAATCATAGTAAGAAGAGTTGTGCAATCGTCACCACAATCAACTCGAACATTTTCTTCCTTCTCGCACTCATTGCTGTTGACTCTCCAATTCTCACACCCTTCCCTTTGTGCCCGCAAGAAATTATTATTTCAGTTACTGTCTTCGGAAACACTAGCCTCCCTATCCAGGAAAACATACGAAACAAGGACAAAGATCAATGGGGTGGGATGTGGGGTGTGGGAGGGAGAAGGACCCACAACCACAATCATATAAGACAGTGAAAGACTGCAATCTAAGAAAAAGCAAACAAAAATTTTAGGCTAAATTGACAGTGCGTCCAAGGGGAGATCTACTGGTAAGGTGTCACATTACAGTCTAAGAGTCTAAGTACAGTTGCTAAAAACCTCTTTGCAGTGTGCTTTGTCTCTTCACATTCCTAGTGTGTGGGCAGTGGGGATTCACTAGAGACCCAACCCAGATGTGGACCCTGCAAATGGATTTTGGGCTTCCACTGTCGTCCATAGTTTTCTATAAAGTGGGGTTTAGAATTTAAGCACTGTACTATTCCCTCCTCCGTGTTTGGATCTTATTGCTTACAATCCTTGGATCACACATACTACTGAGCTTCTTTTGTGTGGATTTAGCTGACTCCTCAATTAACTGGCTGCTCACTTAGATCATTTCTTAAGATCACAGCCAGGTCTCTAAAACTACCCTCCCTCGACCTCATAAGGAGCCCTGGAATCAGAAGGTACCTGCCATTATTTTCTTGGGAATAAGGACGAGAAAGGACAAGTCTGGAACAGATATTTCAGCTAGAGGAGCCCTCCCTTAGCAGTCCATGAGCGCTCAGCCTTTGAAAGGAAGCCAGCGCTAGAGTCCTTGCAACCCTATGAGTTTCTGGGCAAAGTGAAGAGCACGCACAGGGCTTACTGGAGATAAGAACGACTTGCGTCCCTGTAACTTTCACTCACGTTTCTGGGTATTTACAACCGCTCACTAACTCGTTCCCAGCCTCACTCCTTTCTAGAATCGGAACAGAGTCCCTAATATATAAATCTCACTCCCTTCCGTCCACACCTCGGTGGCCCCTCATTGTCTTCATGAGCACACAGCACTCCATCCCCCTGTCCTATGCTTCCTCTGTGCGCTCCGACTCAGCTCTGGATCCAGAGCAAAGACAGGCTAGGCTTCCACCACGCTCCACCGTGGAGCAAGTGCGCCCAGCAGGTGTTCGCGAGGTTTTCGCTGCCAGCAAATACTTGTCATCCCTCAACACCTACCTCAGATCTGTGAAGCCTCTCTCTCTCAAAAATAGTTTTTATTGGCATGTGCTCACCTATCATGCAATTCAATCCGTCATGTTGAGATGCGTGCGATCATCCCCACAGTCAATTGCAGATCCTTTTCTTCTCCCACTCTTTGGAAGCTCCCCATCCCCCGCCCTGCCGTGCCCCTGGGTAATTATCAATCCAGCTACTGTCTCTATAGATTTGCATGTCCTGGATTTCATACACAGAAGATTACACAAAACACAAACAGGAAGCAAGCAAGCAAACAAAACAACAACAGCAGCAATGACCAGATAAAATATAGAAATCCTCAATCAAAAAGAAAGCAAAAAAATATTAAAAATTGGAATAACTTTAAAATGGGTCAAAGGGGAGATGAAATGATAAAGAATTACATGTTAACCTCATTATATCTACCATAATTGACTTTACAATGCTCCCTGTCTGAGAGCAAGGCCATTCCCACCCCTGGACTGTGTTCAGAGGGAATTCACCGGAGGTTTAATCCATGTGGTAGCCCTGCATGCGTAGCCTTCTGAAAACTGCGGGTGTGAAACCTCTCTTAATTTTCATTTCCTTCGTGTCTTGCCTTCATTGTAAGGCTTGGCACTCTGCCTCCACCAGCCCCAAGAGGACCTGGGGAATGTGTACAAGATATACCACAGGCCTTATGCCCAGAGATTCAGACTGAGTTGGTCTAAAATGAGCCCTGGGTAGTGAAACTGAGTTCCTGAAGGGCGGGGAGCCTGATATTCAAGATCAGCATCTTCTCCAGGGCCTGACCTAAGTAGAACATCTGTCCCGATCCACTTGTCTCTAGGATGACTAAGATAGCATGACCACAGCTGCTCTGTGCGTTGGTAATATGGCTCTCCCATTTTGCGGTTGATGAAACAGAAGCTCAAGGAGAGTAAGCCATTGGTCCAGGGTTATAGAGCTTGGCAGATGAAGGACTGGAATGTAATTCTCTGATAGGAAGGCCAGGGTGCTGTCCCTTGTACTAGACCGCCTATTCCTGAGCAGGCAGAGGCCCAAGGGAGTCAGCACCCAGCCATGGGTCCTCCACAGGGGAACTAGAAGAACCAGCCTGTTGAAGGAACACAGCATTCTATCTGGGGGCCAGGGTGGAGCTTGGCCCATCCTGCTTCTCTGAAATTTCCTTGTATTTTAAACGTTCTCCTTAGTGCTCGTACTTCCTTAAAAATTTTCTCCATCCTCTTGTTAATGGATTATGAGCAATAACTTATTTATAACCCGTCCACAACTGCCTTTATGGGACAGAAAATGAATTACTTGCCAAAGTAATTACCCTTTTTATAGACTCAGAGCAAACCCTCACAGACCATTTCTTTCTGAATCCTCGGTGCTGGGTTCTACAGTCCTGTTTGGTCTGCCTGAGTCACGATGCTTGTGATGTGCCCTACCCAGGACTATTATTTGAACTCACCCAAGGAGCCAGACCAGTTTATCTAGAAAGTGGCTTCTTCATGCAACAGAGTAAGCATTTAAGGAAAAGGTTGCTCCTTTCCTAAAGAAGAGCAGGGCTTTAGACTAACACAGACTTATCTGAACATACAGCTCTTAAAATCAGAGGTCGTATTGCATTAGATGACACAATCGACCTGGTAGGCAGCAAGAGAAGCTTGGGCATCTACCTGTCTTATGGCAGAAAATGTTTGAACATTAATTTCAAAAGAAAGATAACTATCATCAACCAGTAGCTATTGCCTTGATTTATAGTTAATATTTATATATGTGCCAGAAGCCCTGGTGGTATTGTGGTTATGAGTTGGGCTGTGATCTGCAAGGTTGGCAGTTTGAAACCACCAGCTGCTCCATGGGAGAGAGATGGACTGTCTACTCCCATAAAGAGTTACTGTCTCTGAAACTCACAGGGGCAGTACTATCCTGCCTTATAGGGTTGCTATGAGTCTGGATCGACTCCATGCAATGATTTTTTTGGTATTTATATATGTAGTGAAAAGCAAGGACTTTACTTTGGGGGCTAGAGCATGTCTGACCCAAGCCATGGTATTTTCATATGCATGTGAAAGTTGGACAATGAATAAGGAAGACTGAAGAAAACTGATGCATTTGAATTGTGGTGCTAGGAGGGATATTGAAAGTAGCATGAACTTGCCAAAGGAACAAACAGCTGTCTTGTGCATGTTGTCAGGAGATACCAATCCCTGGAGAAGGTTGTCCAGCTTGCTAAAGTACAGGGTGCAGTGGAAAATAGGAAGGTCCTTCAACAAGAGGAATTGACATGGTGACTGAAGCAACCTGCTTAAATATAGGAACAATTGTCAGGATGCTGCAGGACTGGGGCATGTTCTGCGGTGCATAGGGTCGCTGTGGGTTGGAACCAACTTGATAGCACCTAACTATGATATTTATCTATGTATATCGGAAAATAGCCTAGTGGGTACTTGTTGGACTTCTAATCACAAGGTCACTAGTTTAAAACCACCAGTCACTTTTTAGGAGAAAGATGAGGTTTTCTACTCCCACAAAGAGTCTCTGAAACCCACAGGGGCAGTTCTAGCGTGTCCTATAGGGCCGATGATTTGGAACAGGCTTGATGGCAAAGAGTTGGGAGGGTAGGGTAAGTCATATGGTTTTCAATCAGCAGCTAACCTAAAAGTTGGCAGTTTAAACCCACTCAGCTGCTCAGTTGAAGATAGAAGATGCTTATCTTCTTCCGCAAACCTCACAACCAAGGAAAAATCCACAGGCAGTTCTGCTCTGTGGCACACGGGGCCAACATGAGTCAGGGTCAACTTCAGGGCAACGGGGCTTAGGGTTTATTTGACTGTTACTGTGTACACTTGTATGCACAGCAGTATTGTCCTTGAGCTTAAATTCTAAAGCACTTGGTTTGTAGAGAGCTACAACCTATGGTGAAAGCCCTAATGCCATTTTGAGTCATGACATAAATTCTGACCCCATTTGAGTTCTTTCTGATGATTCAACCAACAATGTGTTCATGCCATCTTCCAGGCAAACTTAAGCACCCACTGTCATCGAGTCAATGTTGACTCATAGCAACCCTACCAGATAGATTAGAACTGTCCCTGTGGGTTTCTGAGACTGTAATTTTTTAAAACATTTTTAGGGGCTCATACAACTCTTATCACAATCCATACATATACATACATCAATTTATAAAGCACATCCATACATTCCCTGCCCCAATCATTCTCAAAGCATTTGCTCTCCACTTAAGCCCTTTGCATCAGGTCCTCTTTTTTTTTTCCCTTCCCTCCCCGCTCCCCCCTCCCTCATGAGCCCTTGATAATTTATAGATTGTTATTTTGTCATATCTTGCCCTATCTGGAGTCTCCCTCCCCACCCCCCCTTCCCTGCCATCTGTCTCCCAGGGAGGAGGTCACATGTGGACCCTTGTAATCAGTTCCCCCTTTCCAACCCACTCACCCTCCACTGTCCCAGCATCGCCCCTCACACCCCTGGTCCTGAAGGCATCATCCACCCTGGATTCCCTGTGCCTCCAGCTCCTATCTGCACCAGTGTACAACTCTGCCCTATCCAGTCCTGCAAGGTAGAATTCGGATCATGGTAGTTGTGGGGAGGAAGCATCCAGGATCTGGGGGAAAGCTGTGTTCTTCATCGGTACTACATCGCACCCTGACTGTAACTTTTTATGGGAGTAGAAAGCCTCTGCTTCTTCCCAAGGAGTGACTGGTAGCTTCCAACCTACCACTGATCTTGTGGTTTACAGTGAAACGTGGAAACCACTATGCCACGAGGGCGCGCCCCCTTTTAAAGGGATAGCTTGCCCTCAGGTAGAATGTGGTCGACAGGAGCTGACTGCTCCTGGAGACCCAAACTCTCCCATCATCAAGTTGATGCTAACTCACAGTGACCCTAAAGAACAGGGTAGAGCCGCTCCCTGTGGATTTTCTCAGGCATGCACTAAGAACCAGGGAACTGGCCTGGGCATGTCCTTAATTGTTTCCTGAAAATGGGGCCATGTTAGCTAGCGGGGGCCTTGGTGACCAGGACTCTGGAGCACATGGTCATGAATCATATCCAGATCTGGTAGTGGGAGCCTCAGAACTAATCCTGCAAGCTTTTAAAATCTGCAGTCTTTGCCTCAGCACAGTCATGGGATGTTCGCCACTTCTGTGGAGCCACCTGAGGAGCCCTGGTGGCCTGGTGGTTCCGCATCAGGTTGCAATCCTCATGGTTGGCAGTTTGAAACCGCTTAGCAGCTCCACAGGAGAAAGACTGGCCTTTTCGACTCCTATAAACCGCTACAGTCTCAGACACGGACAGGAGTCACTACGAGGCAGCGTGGACTCTCTGGCAGCAAGGAAGTCGCCGCCACCGCCTGTGATAATGTTGAATTGACTTACCATCAATCATGATTTTGTGATTTCCTTTCTTTTGCATCACATATAATTAATCCTGTGACTGTGAGTTTTAACTTAGCAGCCTCTCCGTAGGAGAAAGACGAGGCTTTCCACTTCCTTTCAGATGGACAGTCTTGGAAACCACAAGAGCAGTTCTACTCTGTCTACAGGGTCTCTAGGAGTCAGAATTGACTTGATGGCATTCAATTTTTGTTTGTTTGTGTAGTTGGTTTGAATCTATGGTCTTTCTCCCTAGCACAGTACACACAGAGAGCAACCTATTATTTAGTCAATCATGATTCTTATAATTTCTATAAGAACTCAGCCTTATGAAAGATGCTGGTCTTTTTGCTTTAGGCATTCACCTTTGTTATTCAGTTTGGAATTTGGAAGTCTAAAACTTGTGTAACACAAAATGTAATTTTCAGAAGGGGTATTAAAATAAAATTTAAAAAAAAGAAGATTCAAAGATCCAGTAAAATGACACTGATTATAAGGATCTATATATGACCTCTTCCCTGGGTGATGGGCATCAGAAAAGTAGGTGAAGGGAGACGTCTGACAGTGTAAGATATGACAAAATAATAATTTATAAATTATCAAGGGTTCATGAAGGAGGGGGAGCAGGAGGGAGGGGAATAATGAGGAGCTGATGCCAGGGGCTTAAGTGGAGAGCAAATGTTTTGAGAATTATGAGGGTAATTAATGTACAAATGCGCTTTACACAATTGATGTATGTATGGATTATGATAAGAGTTGCATGTGCCCCTATTAAAATGATTTTTTAAAATTATATTGTTACATAATTGCTACATTGTTGCTGTTGCTGTTAGGTGTCTTCCTGTCAGTTCCAATTCATAAGAATCGATGTAGCACAGAAGGAAACTCTGCCTTGTCCTTCAACAGCCTGAAAAACTAAAAGATAAGTTCATTAGAGACAGAGTTTCACTAGTTAAGGAAACTCGTTTTAAAATACAACTATATTAGGTCTACAGTTAATAGTATCATAGTTATCACTGACTGAATTATGTCCCCCAAATATGTGTCAACTTGACTAGGCTATGGTTTTCAGTGGTTTGGCAGTGATGATGTAAATAGATACTCATGTCATGGTGCCTTTTGATGTGATCTGAAGTGATATGATCAGCCAATCCATTATAAGGGAATTCAATTGGGATGTGTAATATCCTTAATTATAGCACTGATCCAATGTAAGGGACGTTTACCTCATGTCTAGCCTGCCTAGCCTTTTCTCTTCCAAGAGATAAAAAGAGAGAGAGCCCAGGAGAGATAGAGAGCGTCACTACCACCAAGAAACTAGAGCGCACATTTTGGATCTGGAGTCCTTGCACTGAGAAGCTCAGATCTCTGTGACTGTCAGGCCCACAGAGAGTGAAAGTCTCCCCTGCAGCTAGAACTCTGAATCCAGGCCTCTCGCCTCCTTGTCTGTGAGATACTAAAGTTCCAGCTGCCAAAGCCATCCACATGTGCATTTGGGGTAAAACAGCACTAGAGAAGTAACTGATACAGAGCACATCTGGGACATGACCATGGCCTCAAACAACCAGATCTGACCTTTCGTTTTTCCTTTCCAGTCATTACAAGGAAGACGCTGAACTTAGCTCTGGAATGTGCCTAAAATTCACTGATACATGGATTATAAGATGTCTAAAGATACTTTTATCCTATGATGTGGTGACTTTTCATCTTTATTCCAGAATAAGAGTTTAAGTGAGTCATTGAGCCCCCTCTTTCCTTATCTGTGAAAGGAGGTATCTTGGAATAAATGATGAAAGTCTAGGAAAGCTGGTGAACTCTATCAGAGGGAAAAGGAAGTTGCAGATCATATGATGCTTCAGCAGCAGAGTCTTACAACAATCGCTTTTAAACGACTGAGTGCATGCTCCTCTAGGCTCCGTCCACACCTGCGCCTCTGCTCTGGCTTGCCGCTCAGAGTTGGTAGAAGAGGAGAATTGAGGACAGTTTATGGGGGTGGAAGCCAAGAAGAAAGAAACAGGGAAAGCAAGAGAGAAAATGAATGAATGATTGGATGACTGAGTCAGTGAAGGACACAAGCAACTCGGTCAGTGAGACAGCAGCGGTAGCATTCACTAGTACAGATGAAAATTTGCCCTGCCCCACACACCACAAATTATAAAGTCCTAGCCCCTATTCCTGTGATTTTGCCATTGGAAATAGAAAAACCGAGATGTTATTTGCTAAGTTAACGTGAGGCCACCGGGAGAAGGGTGGGTATGAATGCAAACTAAGTGGTGCGCTACCAAAGAGAAGAGAAAGAGACACAGAGAGGGAAGGTGACTGACTACGTGACCGCCAAGGTATGCCTGCACTTGTGAGCCACGAAGCAGCCGCTGCTTCCACAAGTGGGAGAGAGCCAAGAACCATCTTCCCTAGACACTGCAGAGAGAGCACGGCTCTGCTGACGCTCTGAATTCAGACTTGCAGCTTGCAGAACTGTGAGAGAATGCATCTCGGTTCTTGTAAGTCCACCGATATGTGGTATTTTCTACTAGGCCCTCTAAGAAACGAATAAGTTCACCAAGCCTGGGACTTCATGCAGAAGCCACGGCGGCCAGAGTCCCTTTAGCATCTTGGCCTCTTACTCTTCATACCAGTGGACCCACCTGCTTTATATCTGTAGCACCCCCGGCCCCACAGAAGCTAGTGAGCACTCCCCATGCTGAAGAGGCCTGGACAGACAGATGCCCTATGCTGCAGCTTTGTCCCAGTTGTCTGTCTTGGAGAGTTAAAAAAAAAAAATTATTGGGGGCTCCTACAATTCTTATCACAATCCATACATACATCCATTATGTCAAGCACATATGTACATTTGTTGCCTCATCATTCTCAAAACATTTGCCTTCTACTTGAGCCCTTAATATTGGCTGCTCACTTTCCCCCTCCCTCCCCACTCCCCCCTACCTCATGAACCCTTCATAGTTCATAAATTATTATTATTTTGTCATATGTTACACTGTGTGACGTCTCCCCTTGCCCTCTTCTCTGCTGTCCATCTCCCAGGGAGGCGGCTATACATAGATTCTTGTAGTCAATTATCCCTTTCTACCCCACATCCCCTCCACCCTCCAGGCATCACTACTCTCACCACTGGTCCTGGAGGAGTCATCTGTCCTGGATTCCCTGTGTTTCCAGTTCCTATCTGTACCAGTGTACATCCTCTGGTCTAGCCAGATTTGTAAGGTCGAATTGGGCTCATGATAGTGGAAAGGAGGAAGCATTTAAGAACTAGAGGAAAGTTATATGTTTCATTGTTGCTACCCTGCACCCTGACTGGCTCTTCTCCTCCCCACAACCCTTCAGTAAAGGGGTGTCCAGTGGTTTACTGATGGACTTTGAGTCTCCAATCTTCACTCACCCACATTTACAGTGATATGATTTTTTGTTCTTTCATGCCTGATACCAGATCCCTTCGACAGCTCGTGGTCACACAGGCTGGTGTGCTTCTTCCATGTGGGCTTTGATGCTTCTCAGCTTTATGGCCACTTGTTTAACTTCAAGCCTTTAAGATCCCAGATGCTATATCTTTTGATAGCCGGGCACCATCAGCTTTCTTCACATTTGCTTATGCACATATTAGTCTTCAGCAATCATGTTGAGAAGGTGAGCATCCTGGAATGCCAATTTAATAGAACATGTTCCTGCATTGAGTAAGTACTTGAGTGGAGACCCAATGTCCATCAGCTGCCTTAATACTAAACGTATAAATATGTGCACATAGATCTGTTTCTTATATAAATATATTTACATTTATAAATATATTTATATATTTATATTTACTCTTATATAAATATATTTACATATGTACATTCTAGTCTTTAGACCTCTATAAATACCCTTTGTCACCTAGTTCTTTTCTCTATTTCTTTTTACTTTCCTCTTGTTCCACTATCATGCTCAGCCTTCATTTGGGTTTCAGTAATTTCTCTCGGTTACATTGCTCTTGCTGAATCCCTACCAGGCCTCTCACACCCTCTTTGCCACTGATTTTGGATCACTTGTTGCTCCCCTGTCCCTGGGTTGGTCAGCACCTCCGCCTCCCCCTCTCCTGTGTCCCCCCGGAACCATTGACCCCATTGTTTTCTCCTGGAGACTATTTGTCCAGTCTATAATAAAATGCACCAAAAACCAAGCCATAGCAAAGTAGGCAATGAATGAGAACACAGCGATGACAACAAAAAAGAAAAACAATTACAAATAGGAGAATAAATTTTTAAAAAGAAAGAAAAACCTGTAACTAGATCAAGATCTGATTTTTTATCTCTAGGCATGTCCTTCAGTCAGGTCCGGTGGGGTGCCACGCTCTGGCCCGAGTCTGTCCTTTGTACTCCCTCAGGGGCTCCCTGCTCTGCTCCCATGGTTGGTCTGTCTTGGGGACATTTTTGCAATGGTTGTCATTCAAGAGAAGTTGTGCTTGAATTAAAAGCCCTTTAGATGGATGAGGACCTGAAGCACATTCTCCTTCACTTTTTAATACATTTATGGATGGATGAAACAAAAACTGTATTTTATCACAACCCAGGAGGAGGCTTCAAAAAGGTTATGGCACATTGTCATTATCTTTCAATTGCATTTTTTCAACAAGTTGTTGAAGCCCCCTCAGCCACAAAATGGTACACGGAAAAATGAACGTTTAGCAATAAGGGCCCACTTTACGGAGACCTTTCATTGAAAGGTGACCTCACACAGCTGCTTCCATGTTTAGTTCCCCTTAGTGAATTGCAAGTGTCTCCAGGACAAAGATATGTTTTGCATCAAATACATATTCATGCACCTGTCCACATACACACACCCAGCTGTACACATGCATACAGATGCACACAGGTCCCCAAGCAGACATGTGCAAACCACACCTGCCTACGTACACAGAGGCACCCCCTGGCACTCACACCATACACCGACCCCGACTGGTAATGCATGTGCATGCGGACACCATGGCACATACACCAAATATGCACATACACATGTTCATATATGTTTCAAGTTCAGTTTCCTATTCTTAAGCATTGCAGTTGTTATCTCTGTGAGAAACACTTTTTGCCAAAGCAGATATGAGGCTCCTGCTCCCCCCTTCAGCCTCTGCCCAGATCTAAGGAGCCATGTAAATGAGGACCACCCGACCATTCACTCTCTATCCCTGACGCTACGGAAGTTTCCTTCATAGTTCCTACCACGGCTCAAATCAGCCAATCTTCGTCTGTCTCTGTGAGGAAGAGCCATGATTTGGAAAGGTTCTTCTAGCCACAGGCTTTATGGTTCCCACCAAATGCCTGGGGGAGCGTGCGAAGGAAGTACAGAAAAGTGTGCCTTGGGGATTGGTTCGTGTTGCCATTCCTCTGGGTATGAGAGGGGCCATCTCAGAAGCAGGAAGACAGAATCCCATGGCCATCAAGAAAGAAGAGCCACGGAGAAGTGTGTGCGAGATGAGATCGCTGCCTGAAGTGCCAGAGGCTCCAGAGGGCAGAGGCTGTGGCACACAGACTGTGAGACAGGCTACATGCCTTTGGGCAGGAGACTGGCTGCCAGAGTGGGAGGTCCTTGGGGCATTGATTTCTGCTAAAGCAGGTGTAAGGCAGAAACCAGGGGACGCAGTGGCCGAGAGGCTGAAGATTCGAGAGACACACTCCAGTATGACCCCCGCGTTAATTTAACTGATAACATCTTCAAAGGCTCTTTAAAATAATGTTTCCATGACAAGTTGAGGGAGAGAGGGACAGATTAGGATACCAGGAACACAATTCAACCCATAACCGAAAGGGAAGTCTGCTCCAGGAAGTCAGCACACAAGAGCCCGTCCTGTCCCTCACAACTCTCTAGAGATTATTCGAGAGCCATAAATACATTTTCACAAATGAATGAAATCACCGTTATTTGAATGATATCCTTTAAGCTTCAGCAATTCTACTTCAGAGCCATGAAAGAGCTACACATGGCTCACAAGTCGCTGTCTGCCAACCCCTGCTTGAGGAAACGAGAAACCCTTAGGAAAGAGACACTGGACCATCCTACCTGTCTGTCATTCTCTGGAGGGTTCGGGTTTGGGGAATTTTTTGACAATCCAGTTCTCCAATCAGGGTGCCCTGCTCCACTGAGTCTCCAGCGGGATTCTGTATCCTATTTTGTTCCATATTGATCTGGTCTTTCCTTTGATCAATGCTGATACACTAACGAGTCAGAAACTTTTCAATGCTCTCTCGGTAAAAGGCATTCGATTTCAGCTTCTGAGAGTTGAGCCACTGCATTGCTACTGTCTCCGCTATTTTTGGTTTTGTCCCTAATTGCTCTTGGCAAAAGTGGAGCCATGCTGGCACCACGGGAGCTGTGAATTAAGTCTTCCTATCCTCTATGTAGGAACAGTGGGTTCAGTGGTAAACTTCTTACCTTTTAAGTGGGCCATTCAGATTCAGCTCCTGACCAATGTGCCTCCAGTGTGGGTACCATGCATCTGTTAGTGGAGACTTACACGTTGCTATGGTGTTGAACATGTATCAGGTTAGGAAAAAGGGCCTGGCAATCTTTTTGCCCAAAAATCAGCCAATGAAAACCCACAGAGATCACAAAGGTTTGCTGTTCATTGGGGTCCCGTGAGTCAGGGGACACTTGATGGCAGCGAACAGCAGTAGTCTCTGTGCTGCCACAGTAGTAAAGAGTTAACGTTTTCTGCGGCACTAGTTGGGGAGAACTGCTCTTTCCTGACCTCAGAGGTCTTCCCAGGAGCCCTGGTGATACAGTGGTTACACATGAGACTATAAGGCCAGCCATGGGGTTAGCAGTTCAACACAACTAGACGATCCATAGGGGGAAAGATGAGGCTTTCTACTACCGTAAAGAGTTCCATTCTCAGAGATCCAGAGCACAGGGGCAGTTCTACCCTACCTGATAGTGTCTCTGCCATTGACCCGAGGGCAGTGAGTTTGGTTTGTAGTTTGTAAGGTCCCTCAAATTATTAAGACTCCTCTTTCTTTGATTATGACATCATGCGCCGCAGAAGATTACGGATTTATGTGATGAACTGAATCTACTAATTGGGCGATCACCAATATCAGTATTCAACCTCCTTGCTAATGCAGTTCATTTATCGAGGAAGGAGGAGACCATGCTTATCTCAGAGCTATGAGGATTAAACGAGGTAACGTGCCAATCAATCCTCTACTGTCCAGGTTAAAGACGGCGCCCAGTCCTTGTTCTTTGTTTCCTCTGTCTGTGCCTGTCCCACCGCAAAGGAGCCCTGTGTTCAGGACAGCAGTGGACATGTCAACAAGGACTCCATGAGCTTAATTCCTTCTCGAACGGCACAGTCTCCAAGCTGCTGGCTGAAATGGCAAAAAGAAAAAAGACAACAGCATCAAAGCCTACGGGCGCAAACCGAAACCTCCATTCGAAATCACATAGCACATTTGGTCTTGAGCAGCCCGGGGGTGGGAATGGGGTAGCAGGTAACGTGTTGGACTTCTCTCTGTACAGTCACAGTTCAAAACTACCAGCCACTTCTTGGGAGGAAGATGAAGCATTGGACTTGTGACTGTAAACCCACAGCGGAAGCTCTACCCTGTCCTATAGGGTAGCTATGGGCCGGAATTGACTCGATGGCAGTGAGGTTTGGTTGGTTGGTTGGTTGGTTGGTTGGTTGGTTGGTTGATTGGTTGGTTGGTTGGCTGAGTGGTTGGTTGGTTGGTTGGTTGGTTGGTTGAGTGGGTGGGTGGGTGATTAGTTGGTTCTTGGTTTGACTGATTTCTTCAATTTAGCCAAATCAGTTGCTGGGGAGTCCATTCCGACTCAGTGCAACCCTAGGTGTGTCCGAGTGGAACTGTGCTCCACTGAACTTCCAGTGGCTGGTGTTTTGAAAGTACCTTTCCTCCAAGGCACCTCTGGGTGAACTTGAACCTTCAACCTTTCAGTTCACTGCCAAGAATGTTAACTGTTGGTGCCACCTAATTGTTTGTACTTTTGTTCCTCCCTAACTAAGCTTAAACCTGCTTCTTTTGAGTTCATTCCAACTCATTGCGATCCAGGTTACAAAGTAGAGCTGCTCTTTGAGGTTTTCTGAATGAAAACAGATCATGGGTCTTTCTTCCATAGCATTGGGTTCAAACCGCCAACCTTAAGGTTAGCAGTGTTGCACAAACGATCTGCACTACTTTAAACTTTCTCTCATCACCAAAACAAACCCCAAACTCAAAACCTGATGCTGTGGAATCAATTTCAGCTCTCAACTGACCAAATAAATCATCCATGGGCCACAGTTCCCAAGCTCACTGCCACTGGGGACTCAATGCTGACTCATAATGACCCTATTACACACACACCCCTGTGAACCTTTACACAGTCACACTAGTCCCTCGAGACCCCAGGAAGAAAGTGAATGTTTCCTTCTACAACCACCCATTTATCTCATAGACACAAGGCATGATACTGACGCTGTCTTCGTCTGCCTGGATCTGGAAAGCACTGTGTGCGCCAAACCCAGAATTGTTGTGGGGTTTGTTTTCCAGGAAGTATTGGGTTGCACTAACTTCTGCTATACTGAAGGGTCTTCCTTTTCTGTGTCAGATATGGAAATCAGCTTGCTCGTTTTCAACTCAGTGGGGTGGGGGTGTCATGTAGAGATGAAGAAGACCCCAAGGAATGCAGAGGAGAAGTGATGGTAGGGTTAGATAGGGTCACAGATAGTCTGTTTTATGGCTTACCTTGCTTCTACATCTCTGAATGGTACAAACCAATAAGGTCTGGGCTTCTAACCAAAAGGTTGGCAGGTCAAACCCACCCAAAGTCACCTCCTTACTTCAGATAGGTCTTAGCAATTGAAAACCCTGTGGAGGGCAGTTCTATTCTGCTTCACAGGAGCCTATCACGAGTCCACTCCACAGCAGGAGAGATTTGTTGAAAGGCCTCCAAGTTCCTGGGAGTGTTTCTAAGCCCCCGCAGTCCCTTGACAATCAGAAGGGCAGTTTTCTCTTCTGCTGTGAAGAGCGATTCATAGGAGGAAATATTTTTAGGAACATACTCTCCATATCCCTTCGACATCTAATGAGAACGCATGCATTTCAGCAGTGATCTTGACAGCGTTATTTATTACTCTGGAGTTGCGGGGAAAGGAAGCATATGGTACATAAGCACCTTCAGGTCCACGGACGTGGGTTTAAGACGCTGTTTGTGAAGAACATCTCAGGTCTATACTTAAATGTCTGCCACACAGCTGCCACCACTGCACAAGGTGCAATCCTCGGTGGCATTTGGTAGACTGACAACAAAATAAATTGGTACTGGCTGTACTACTCATGTAACGGGAATAATTATGCAACCAAATAGTCGCTGACGTCTATTTTTAACATAAATCTCAACAATAGACCAATAAAAATGAAGGATTTTGTAAACTTGTTGTAGAAAGAAGGAGAGACTGGAGTTTAGAAAATCAAAATGAAACAAAACTCAAAATCCAAACTACCTCTCTGCTGGTGACAACGGCCAGTCTCCAGCTCCTGTTGCCTGTGATCGGTTCTCAGCTTCCTCCACTCCACTCTTCTTTATGATTCTACTTATCTTAGCCTGTCTGGTTCCCCTCCCACCGACTTCTCTGAGCTCCTTCCTGTCTTTCCCACAACTCTTCTCCTGAACTAGTTGAGAGAGTTGGGGAAGAAAGTGGGCTTGGAACCAGACCTATGTGAGTTTGAACCCCAGGTTGGGGATTCTTCACATAACCTTGGGGAGATAATATGTGCAAGTCTCAATATTCTCATCTGTATGATTGAGATTGTAAGTGTACCACTAGAATGTTAGCACTCTAAGGAGCCCTGGTGGTGCTGCCAGGTAAATGTCACACGGCTAATTGCAAGGTCAGTGGTTTGAAACCACCAGCCTCTCCTAGGGAGAGAGATGAGGCTATCTGCTCCTTTAAAGATGTACAGCCAAAAGACCAAAAAGGTTTCAGTCTCAGGAACCCTATGCAGGGCCAGTATGAGTTGAAACATGGTTGATGGCAGTGAATTTGGGCTTGGGTTTATACTTCCCCCAGAGCTCTAGGACCATAATACTTAAAGTACTCAGCAGCTAACCAGAGGCAAATTCAGTCTTGAAAAATAAAGAAGCGAGCCAGATGGAGCACGCCGCAGTTCCTGACTGGCTGGCCCAGCTGCAAAACAGCGCGTCCTAGTCCATCAGCCATGTTTTATGTGCCTGTGATCATCTGATTGACGGCCAGAGAGGGTACGAAAAACGGCGTAGGCTCTTACAAAGAACGAGTTAGAGAACTGGTGAAATTTCACTTGGAGACAGCAAGACTTCGTTATGATAGAAAGGGATTTTTGTTGTTTTTTAACGTGAGGGTTGCTATCCAGAGAAAAGGCCCATTGCCACACTGGCTAGTCTCCCTGTCTTCTTTAGTCCAGACCCTGATTTCACATGGCCAGCAACATGCAGTTTCCCAAGCCCTTCCTGGGGGAGGCGGTCACAGCTCTAAGTTTGGGGCAAAGCGTTGAGAATAGAAAGGCTTTGTAGGACTTCTGGAGATGCTTCATTGAGACATCTACTCTTTCTTGTGTTGTGTGGTTGACCAACAGGCAAATTCAGTCTTGGAAATAAACAAGCGAGCTATTGAGCAGGCAACCAGAGCCCGCACATGATCACTTGGCATGACTCTGACTCTACTTCCCTCTATGACACTCAGCCCTTAATTTAAAAAAATGTTTAATGTTTATTTTTGGCTCTGGTAATTACTGTCCTGCAACACGTATCATTTTGTACAACTTATATTTCATGACCACACTTAAGAAATTTCTTTCTTTCCAGGGTGGCTTTCTTGTTTATTTTCCAAGACTGAACTTGCCTCTTTGTCAACCAGATGACACGACAGGCAGTCCTCAATTTACAACCTGTATCTGTGCTGACAACGCTGTCAGAAGGACAGAGGTGCTGCTACAAGTCTAATCTCTCTCTCTCTCATCTGAGACTTTATTGTTACTGCCTTTGATGATCAGTATCTTTATAAATTTGATCTTTGAGTGTCTGAGAAAAACCCCAAAATTACATGTTGCAACACTGTATACAGTACATATTAGTAACAATCAAATGTACAAAGCAAACAAACAAACCAAAAAGCCCCCAAAAATAAAACAAATTCCTAAGTATGGTTCCCGGCAACGCCGAAAGGTGTAAATCAGGGACTACCTGTACAGGCATATCCTGAGCTTGCGTCTCATAAGCTTTCAGGTATTTTTTCATAAGGCTTCCTATTTTGTCCTTTAGTAATGTTTTTAACCCAAATAAGTTTACCTTTGACCTCGTTTTCCTTCATTTCCTTGTTGAGATCTTTTAGAATTTTAGCTCTGCCGTTCATACCTGTCTCTCCTGCAGCTTCACAACCCCCGTGTATGGGAGCAGCCTGCCTTCTGCGTCTGTCTCAGTGAAAATCCTAGGACTGTTGGGAAGGACCATAAAACATTTTCATTCCAGTTAAAGCTGACCCATGCCATGTGAGAACGCCTCCTTCGGCGTTGTAGACCAGGACTTCGGTGAGTCCCACTGCACAAGGTCGATTGAATAGGAATAGGCATCCTTGAAGACATAGGTAAGTTATAAAATGAGGTGTAACAAGAAAAGAGAAGGTCAATGTCCTAGTTTCCTAGGTTGCCATAGCAAAATGCCACAATGTGGGTGTCTTTAAAGAAAGGAAATGAAACAGAATATCCGAAATCTGGGCATGAGTCTGAGGAGTCTTCTCTGTCTCTCAGCTTCACCGATCTGCCAGCAATCCTTGGTGTCCCCAGCCTTGTAGATGGACATGTTCTTGTTGTCAGTACCCCCACCCCCCACCCATGTGTCTCTGTGTCTACACTGATTTTTTTATAAGACACAACACAGATGTGATTGAGTTTAGGACCCACCTACTTTGGCACAACTTCATTAACATAACAAAAGAAAGGGCCTTTTTTTCCCAAATAAGGTCATCTTTATAGCTACCTGGCTAGGACATCAATACACATTTGGGAGGAGACAATTCAATCCATTAGTCAATTCTCCCTTCCTCCCATTGGTCTCATGATTGGTGACGGGGCCCTGGGCATTGCTGCTGACTTGCCACGGGCTGTGAGCCAAAGGCAGGTGCTCACTCCAACTACTTTCCAGTCTTTGAGGGAAATGTGGGAATAACATTTCTGGGGAAGGATTGGGTCCCTGGTGGTAGAGACCTGGGCATACACTTCCTGGGAAAGCAAGCTGCCAGGGTCTGGAGCCCTTGGGACCTCCGCTGCTTTTATTAGGTGCCATTGAGTCGGTTCCGGCCCACAGCGACCCCGTGCACGACAGAGTGAAGCCCTGCCAAGCCCTGCGCCACCCTCACAATGGTCCAGGGCCTGAGCCCATTGTTGCAGCCATGGCGTCCATCCGTCTCCTTGAAGGCCTTGCTCTTTATCGCTGCTCCTCTGCTTCACCCAACCTTCTCCAGGGGCTGGTCTTCCTTCTCAACATGTCAGAAGTATGTCAGATGAAGTCATGCCATACTCTGGTCATATTTCTTCCAAGACAGACTTGTTTGTCCTGGGCACCTCTGAGGTGTGACAGGCCATTTGCTCATCTGGGTCCTTTGTCATCTGAGTTAAATGATTGCCGCCTTTCCGGAACGGAGGAGTGCCCGGACGTCCAGATAACCTAGGGGCTTCCCAGGATTAGCTGAGCTCATTCTGCCTTTCCAGTCACCTCATTAATGAAAGATTGAGGTGCAGGGGGGTGGAGTGGGGGCGGTTAGCCTTGTGTATAACTGTAAATTTATATAGAAATCTGAACTTCCCATCTCAATTTTCCATCTTATCCACAAAGGAATCGGGAAAGGCCTTGTTAAAAATCTGACAGTATGAGTCCACTGTGCACACATCATTAACTACCCCCTCGCCAGAACATGAGCTCGTTGCATGCAGAGCTTGTGCATTGTTCTGTCGTCCAAACGGTGTCTAACGTGCTGCCCTGCGTAGAGTAATATTGACTGTACTAACCCAGGCAAGAGAGGCGCCCTGGTGGTATAGTGGTTACCTCTAGGCCTGCTAATGGCAAGGTCTGCAGTTCAAGGTCCAGGCACTCTGTGGGAGAGAGACAGGGTTTTCTACTCCCATAAAGAGTTACAGTCTCAGACACTCACAGGGGCAAGGCCTGTACTACACAGCATTCAAAGATTGGGAGAGATGGAAGCAAATCTATAAGAACCTTTAAAAAGAGCGCTAACCAGTTCTCTGAGCCCACAGCAAAGTCGCACAGATACACCCCACTTTGTTTGTTTGTTTGTTTTAAATACTTTCATTGGGGCTCTTACACCTCTTATCACAATCCATACATTCATCCAGTGTGTCAAGCACATTTGCTCAGATGCCGCCACCCTCATTTTCAAAGCATTCTCTTCCCACTTAAGCCCCTGATATCAGCTCCCCATTTCTTTCCCCTCCCCCCAATGAACCCTTGATAAATTAGATTATTATATCTTACATTATCCTCCGTCACCCCTCACCCATCTTTCTATTATTCATCCCCCTGGAAGAGGGTTCTAGTTTGATCCTTGTGATTGATTCCCCTTTTTGCCCCCACCCTCCCCTAATCCTCCTGGTATCTCTACTCTCCTTTTTGGCCCGGAGGGGTTTATCTATCCTGGATTCCCTGTGTTGCAGACTCTTATCTGTAGAAGTGTGCATGTTCTGGTCTAATCCGATTTATAAGGTAGAATTGAGGTCATGATAGTGGGGTGAAGGAAGTACCAAAGAACTAGAGAAAAGTTGTATATTTCATCAGTGCTGTACTGCACCCTGATTGGCTCACCTCTTCCCTGTGACTCCTCTGTGGGGAGCTGTCCAATTGTCTATGATGGGCATTGGGTCTACACTCCATACCACCACCCCCTGCCCATTCACCTTGGGTATGGTTTTATTCTGGGTCTTAGATGCCTGATGCTGACTTGTGCTGCTGGTTATTAATTTTATATCTTCAGAGATGTCATATCAAAACTAAACTCTGTGACAACCATTCCAGGTCCCAACCAGTTCTATCACACTCTACTCTTAATTGTCCAATAGGTGCCTTCCATTTTTACCCAAATAATTCCTTTCTTCATTCGAAGATATCAATTTTGAATTTTTTACTTCACTCAGAGCTTTAGTGTGTGACATGCCTCCAATCTAAAAAATCCAGCCAGTTGTTTACCAGTAATATATTGCTGTCATTTTATTTCAAGACCAAACTCAAAACTCAAACTTTGAATCAACTTTACCTGATCTGTCCCACCTTTCCTAACAAGCACCCAAAACATAGGTGAAAAGAGGTACTTATAACCTTGTAGTTACCGTTTTCTACCACTAGATGGGGATCTTACAATAGTGAGATGAAATGCTGACTCAGTTTCCTAAGAGCAGAGAACTGATACATTGTAAGCTGAAACATCAAGCAGGGAATTAAAATATGGCAGGCAGTAAATATATACGTTTACTTAAAACTGAATAACAGATAAAACTCACGTTTACAAGAACTTGGGCTGCTTGTTTGGGGTTTGCATTATGTGATCTTATATCCAGACTCGTTGAAAGTGCCATGGACTGTCAAAAGAAAAAGCAAATCCGTCTTGGAAGAAGTACAGCCAGAATGCTCCTTAGACGCAGGATGGCGAGACTGTCTCGCATACTTTGGGCATATTGTCTAGGACTAGTCCCTGGAGAAGTTCATCGTGCTGGCAAAGCAGAAGGGCAGCAGAAGCAGAGGAAGCCCCTCCTCCACAAGGTAGATAGGCACGGAGGCTGCAACTGTGAGCTGAAACGTAAGAGGTGAGAATGGCATGGAACCGAGTTTTGTTCTGTTGTACATCAGGTCACTCTGAGTCGGAACGAACTCAATAACAACAATAATTTGACAACAATGACATAGAATTAGCAATTATGCATTCCAACTTTGTATGGTTACACCTAGAGCTGAGGATGTGAAGTGACTTACCAAAGAAAACATTTTTTTAACTTTTTAATATTATTTAGAAATGGTTTTATTTCCGTGCCTTAAACCTCTCATGCATGTATCACCAGCCACCTGTCAGTTGGCTGTACTGTGGTGGCTTGCCAGTTGCAATATTAATGGAAGCTCTGCTACTGGTATTTCAAGTACCAGCAAGCAGGGTCATCAGGGTGGACAGGTTTCAGTGGAGCTGTCAGATAAACAGAAATGAGGAAGAAAGGCCTGGCAACCAACTCGGAACATCAGCCACTGAAACCATGATAGAGCACAGATTCACACCTGAGATTTCGCCTTGCTCTGGACAGGTCAGGAGGAGGATGATTGGAGAAGGTTATCATAGCAAAGTGGAGAGTCAGTGAGCAAGGGAACCCCTCAATGAGATGGATTGATACAGGGATTCAGACATGCCAGCAATCACAAAGTCGGTGTAGAAATGGACATGGTTTCATTCTGTTACGCATAAGCTCACTATGAGTTGAAGCCAATTCTATGAGAAACAACACCAACAAGATAGGGTGTTTATCAAGGAAGACTATAGGGGCAGAAGATCGAGATGTATATTTTCTAATTCATTTGAATCTCCCACATCTCTGTAAAGCACGTAGGAATAACAATATCCCTCAATGACAAGCATTGACAAAAGATGTGATGTCCAACCCATTGCCGTAGCAGCGTATAGCCGCCCCACAGGGGTTCCAACGCTGTAACCCTTTACAGCAAGAGCAGACTGTCACGCCTTTCTCCTGAGGAATGGCCGGTGAGTGGGAACTACCAACCTTTTAGTATGCTGCTGAGGGCTTACGCACTGCACCCCCAGAGGGAAGCCTCCGAAGAGCCTGTGTTACCCCATGTGTTAGATGACAAGGTGCTATGTCTCAAGATCAATGTTCAGGCACAGAAAGTAAGGGAAAGCACAGGGGCTCAAGCCAGACCCAATTTAGACCAGCGTGCTTTGGTTTGCCCTGTGCCTCCTGCTGAGCAGTCAAATCTCAGCAGAAGCACTCTTTCCACCACCACCACTGCCACCCCTCACCACCCCACACGCCACCAGATGATGGACTTCTGGGCTCCCAGCGGAAAGAACTGGAGGTTCATAGCCTTCTGATACCGTAAAAACACCCGCTCAAACTCACTGGCAGCAAGTCGATTCTCACCCAGAGCAACCCTAGCGGACGGCCCCTGTGGGTTTCCGAGACTGTACCTCCTTACTGGAGCAGGAAGTCTCATCTTTCTTCAGTGAAGTGGCTTGTGGTTTTGAACTGCTGACCTTGAGATGAGCAGCCCAACTGAACCAAAGGAAAGAGCATAGGACCATGCCTTTTAAACGTCCTGGGCCCAGTCATTGTGCATCCACACGGACCAGGTGATTACACCTTTCATCAGCTCTGTCTTCAGTTCTTACTATGAACTCTGGGTGGTCTGAAAGGTGTGTTAGTCTGGGTACTTTAGAGAAACAAATCCACAGAAACTCGTGTAATACGAGAGAATTTTATATAAAGGTTAAGTGCACATAAAGAAAACATCCCAACCCAGTGCTGCCCAAGCCCACAAGTCCAACATTAACCCATATGTCCGACACCAATCCACAAAGTCCTTCTCCATCTCACAAAACACACACTATGACACTGACTGCAGGAGGAAAGCAGAATCAGTGAATGCGTGCGCATCTCAGCGCTGGGAGGGGTCTCCACACTCCTGCTCCAGCTCTCGGGGCTGCATTGGAGTAGGTCCATGCAGCTTCTCCTTGGGGATGTCTTTCAGGAAGTGAGCCTTGCCAGCTGAAAAAGGAACTGGCTAAGGCAGCTGCACCCTTGTCTGACCATCACAAAGCAAGAGATCCGAGAACTAGAAAGGTGAGGCTCACTGAGACATTTATCCCTCTGCCCTTCAATTAACCCCACGTGTGTTTATCGGCCAGGGTGGTACAATTAACAACCTCAAAAGGTTAATATGATTGGCTGCTCACTAGAAGGTTGGAGGTTCTAGTCCACCTAGAGCCACCAGGGTAGAAAGGAGTGATGATCTATTTCTGAAAAAATCAGCCATGGAAACCCCTATGAGGCACAGTTCTACTCTGACCCACATGGGATCACCATGTGCTCGAGTTAAATCCATACACCTTTATGTTTTTGATGGCCTCTGGGTCACAGAAATGAATAAACGTGACCCCAGGTCCGAGCTCTCAGGCTAGTGGAGCAGACAAACAAGAGCTCAGTGAGGTGAGTGGAGAACAACTCATGAGTCAGGCGGACTCTGAGGAGCAGCTCCATCTGCTCGGGGTAGGTGGAGGACATCCCAAGGGCCAGGTTACTACCTTCACCTGCTCCTCTCCACCCTCTGCTTTCATCCCAGCTGTTGGCAGAGACCAGCTCTTTCCATATAATTATTCATTTAAATATCAAGGCTAAGAAAATATCTCAATGATGTCCTGACTGCCCCTTTCTCTCAAGGATGCTGGAGAGGTTTCCAAATCACCAGCAGAGTGTACTGTCCCTCAGTCAGCATTCAAGGTTGTCTACAGGAACAGCATGCTGGAAGAAAATTCTCAACCTGGAACCTTGTGATTAGACCTGTTAGAAAGCATTGGAACGTCCCCACCCCCAGCCAGTCCTGGGGCTTTGGGGCTTGGCTCAAGGGGAGTCCCTCTGGGACATGGGGGTACAGTGAATGGTATGACTCTTTGCTGGGCATGCCTACACAGTAGGGTATGCTGCCCCCCCCCCCCAGGGTTTCCCGTATGGGCTCCAATAAATTTCTTCCCTTTTGATTAAAAAAAAGAAAGAAAGAAAGCATTGGAGTTTAAGATTCCAACCAATAACTTGCTTTAAGGCATTGAGTTAGTTAAAGTTTATTGTGCCAGCCTGGTCTATAAACACATGTGGGGTTAATTGAAGGGCAGAGTGATAAATGGCTCAGTGAGCCTCGCCTTTCTAGTTCTCGGGTCTCTTGCTCTCTGGTGGTCAGACCAAGGTGCAGCTGCCTTAGTCAGTTCCCTGTTTCAGCTGGCAAGGCTCACTTCCTGCAAGACATCCCCAAGGAGAAGTTGCATGGACCTACCCTGATGCAGCTCTGGGTGTTGGAGCAGCAGTGTGGAGACCCCTGCCAGCGCTGAGATGCTTACACGCTCACTGATTCGACTTTCCTCCTGCAGTCAGTGTCATAGTGTGTGTTTTGTGAGATGGAGGAGGATTTTGTGGATTGGTGTTGGACATATGGGTTAATGTTGGACTTGTGGACGTGGGCAGCAATGGGTTGGGATGTTTTCTTGATGTGCACTTACCCTTTATATAAAACTCTCTTATACATGAGTTTCTGTGGATTTGTTTCTTGATTGTACCCAGACTAACACAGACATTTAGTGGTATTGGGGTTGTGTTGGGCTGCTAATAGCAAATTCAGGAGAAATATGGGGTTTTCTACTCTCATAAAAGATTACAGTCTCAAAAAAAAAAAGATTATAGTGTTGGAAACTCACAGCGGTAGTTCTATCCCACCCTATAGGGTGGCTAAGAATTGGCATGGACTTAATGGCAGTGAGTTTTGTTTGTTTTGGTACAATTACACTGGTACCCTAGTGTGTGAGCATAAGTCAAAGTATATGGTTATGAGGACTCAAATTCAAATGTCCACGTGTGTTCCAAACAAAATCTATTTGAACACGTCTCTGTGATCGGCGGACAGCTGCACACAAGTTCTCTCGGTAATACACTTGTTATAGCTGCATTGGGGTGCCTTCAAAAGAGGGTCCAAAGTCATGGCCTCCAAGACGATGCAGTGGGTTAGGTTAATTCAAGGCAGAGAGGTCAGCTCAGAAGGTTATGGTGGCTCTTTGGGGGGATTCCCAAGAAATAGTCTTAATAGATTTTGCGAAGGATACAGGATGATCGTGAGGGCTTATTGAAAAAAAAACTTTTTAAAATTTGAAATTGGCATTGGTGAGAAAAAAGACAGGGATGTTGTGTCAAGCAATTTTTTCCATCATGACGATGCGCCCACTCGTTCTCCAAGGGTAGCAAGAGCTGTCCGGTGAGAGTTTTGTTGGAAAGTTTAGTCCATCCAGCCCTGATTTTGTCTCTTCAGATTTTTTGTTTCCCAAACTCAAGAATATGAAAAGGAACACAATCCGAGTCCCTCAGGAATGCCAGCACTTCCATTTGGACCTGATGTAAATCACACCGTGCACAATTTATTTTATTTTCTGAGAAAGAGCGCGATAAAAGCACTGCCCTCCGAAGTTTGTAGATCTACACGGAGGATGTGTCAATCAGCAGTGGCTTCACGTCTGGGTATTTTTGCTTAATACCAAGTCTGTGACTTTACAGCATGACTTTTGAATTGCCCTCTCTGGTATGAGGATTCCAAAACGGGATGAAGAAAATCTGGTGAGGCGTGGCTTGTGACAGAGGTCACTGGCTAGCATCTCCGAAGTGCCTTTTGCATCCCCTCTCCTCTTGCTCTCAGTCTCCCATGAGCCGATGCTTTCCCTAGGGGATCCCATGGTAACCTCAACCCAAGTTGCGGCTAGGTGGGCAGCACTTAAAGTCTCTGTGTTGCAATGACTGCAGGCTCAAAGAGCATTCATGTGATGACAAACAGCTGCGGTCTAGACAGGAGGCTGATACCTGGGCGGTCCTGGAGGCATGGTCAGAGACCTGAGCTCAGACAGGAACTGCTAGCCCATGTTTCCACTCAGCTTCGGGATGAAGCTTTGCAGGACTGCCTATGCCAGCCTCCATTTCTTTTCTTTTTCTTTTTTTAAAACATTGTATTGGAGGCTCATGCAGCTCTTTTCACAATCCATCCATCCATCCATCCATCCATCCATCCATCCATCCATCCATCCATCCATCCATCCATCCATCCATCCATCCTTTGTGTCCAGTACATTCGTATATATGTTGCCATCATCATTTTCAAACCATTATCTTTCTACTTGAGCCCTTGGTATCAGTTCCTCATTTTCCCCTCCCTCCCCACTCCTTCCTCCCTCCCAAACCCTTGATAATTTATAAATCATTATTATTTTTTCATGTCTTTCATTGACCAATGTCAGTCTTTCACTTCACCCACTTTTCTGTTGTCTGTCCCGTGAGAGGGAGTTATATGTAAGTCACTGTGATCAGTTCCCCCTTTCTTCCCCCACCTTCCCCCTACCCTCCTGATATTGCTACTGTCATTATTGGTCCTGAGGGGTTTATCTGTCCTGGATCCCCTGTGTTTCCAGCTCTTATCTCTACCCATGTACCTGCTCTGATCTAGCCGGATACATAAGGTAGAATTGGTGTCATGATAGTGGGGGTGTGGGAAAGCATTAAAAAACTCGAGGAAAGCTGTGTGTTTCATTGGTGCTATTCTGCACCCTGACCAGTCTCCATTTCTATAGTAAACAGTAGTGACCACTAGCCTGGATGCGGCGCAAAAATGGCCATTCAACAATCCATGTATCTTGGTCTAAAAAGCTGTCCTCTGCATGGATACTTTCTTTTTCCCACAGTGTTTTCAATTCTACGCTAGTGGCTCAGTGACTGGCAACATCGATGGAACTACCATGTGCCCCATGGGGATAATTTATAATCTCCTTCAATAAAATAATAATGAAGTATTTAAAGCAAATATATATATATAAACCATAGGTACATGGGACATATATAAACCATAGGTACATGGGACACATATAAACCATAGGTACATGGAGGGATTTCGAGCTTGTACTTCATGGTAGCCCCAATCTAAGAACAATTCATGACATGACCCTGCTCAATACCTACCGCCATGAAGTGACTGCTAACAGTATGGGCGCTGCAGCAAGTTGTGGTGAAGAAAGCAGACGGTGCCTGGCTATCAGAAACAATAGCATCTGAGATCCTAAACACCTGGCTTCAAAGAAGCAGCCATCTAAGTGAGGCATCAACTAAGTCCATTCCGCAAAAGCACACCAGTGTGTGTCATCCAAGGATCATGAAGAAGAAATTCCAAACCCAGAGGTTTGCGAAAGGCTGTGAATGACAGTTAAAGGCCAGAACTCATTCACGGGGTTCCCCATGTGGATTCAGCCTTGAGTGAATCCCCTTTGTCCATATACCAAAGACGGAAAAGGTCTTCTTACCACACAGAGTGCCTTGTAGGGTGGATAACTGCAATTGCAGGTAGATCAAAATGTGACACCCTCTCATGGCTCTCCCTCTTGCCTCAAAGTACAACAACTCCAGTTTGTCATATTTTCTGCTTCGTTATCAATGGGAGCTTGCCTTTGTGTCAGTGTGCCATTGTTGTTGGGCTCGTTGTGAGATTTTGTGTGGTGTTCTGTGTGGTGTTTTGTATGGTGTTCTTGGAAGCCTATAGAAACATAAGTAAGCCTATAGAAGCAACAACTGCACCAACTGCTTCAAGGGGACTTGACAGGGGAGGCTGGCAATGAGGGCAAAGAAGAAATGTCCCGGACTTGGTTGTCGTGATGGTTCCACAGTTCTATGAAAGTGACGGAACTGCTATCATATAGGAGATGTGGATAGTTTGTCAATGAAGTTGTTAAAAATAAACAATTCTTTTAAGTAGGTCATTCCAAAAACTTCTCAACATCCACTATTCCAAGTACTGGGCTGGGAACTGGGTGCAAAGATAAAATGGACCTGACCCCCAAGCCTGGCGATCAATCTGAAGAGAAAGGCATTAAGTCCACAAGCAACATTTATTTGTACGAATATTTGGTCTGAAGACAAAAGGCCATAAACACTAGGGCTCTGACTATTTTAATAGCTCGCTGCCCACCGTGTGCCCGCACACAGAGACCCTCAACACATATTCCCTGGCTAGTTGAACATCCAAACAAGATGAGGGAGGTTGCCCATGGTGCTTATATTCATATGACAGATGTAGAACCAAAGATAATCGGTCTCCCCTGCCTTTAAAAGGGAGCTTTGGTGAAACACCTGTTACGCACTTGGCTGCTGTCTAAAGATGGAATGTTTGAACCCATTCAGAAAGACCTGTGGAGATTTCAACCTAGTGGCTGGAGGATCCCCACAGAGAGGCTACCGCAGACTAAGAGCCTTTCCCTGGCCCGTTCTCCCACAGGCTGGCCGCCATGCTGCTGCTGCCTAGCCAGCACCACAACCTCCCACATCTGCTCGGTCACCCCACCCACACCCACAGGAGGATAACTACAAAGAACTTAGTCATGAAGCTTTTAGAATCATTTCCAAGCAGGACTATGTGTTGGAAGCAATCACGGGAGCAGCTGTTGGTCTTGATTTGGGTGCTACCTACTCCTGGGTGGCCGTGATGGAAGGTCAACAAGCAAACGTGCCGGGAACGCTGACTGTGTCAGAACCACACCTCCTGCTGTGGCCTTTACCGCAGATGGTGAGCGACTTGGTGGCATGGCGCCAAGCGGCAAGTGGTTACCAATGCAAGCAACGCATTCTATGCCACCAAACGTCTCACTGGTTGCTGATATGACAAGCTCTGATATACAGAAAGACATTCAAACTCTTTCTGTCAAAAATGTCCAAGCTTCCCATCCTGATTCGTGGGTTGAAGCTCTATTCTCCAAGTGAGCATCGGTGTTGGTGGAAAAGGAGACTGTAGACAATTACTCGGGGCACGCAGTAAGAAACGCTGTCATCGCACCCCCAGCCTACTTCAGTGGCTCTCAGAGACGGGCCAGTAAGGATGCTGGCCAGATAGCTGGATTCAATGTATTTCGGATGATTAATGTACCCACTGCTGCCGCTCTGGCGAATAGTCTAGACAAGCCAGAAGATAAAATCATCACTGTATATGATTTAGGTGGTGAAACCTTGGATATTTTTATCCTGGAAATTCAGAGAACAGTGTTTGAGGTAATTATCCACCAATGGAGGCCCTTTCTTAGGCAGAGAAGACTTTGACCAGGTCTTGCTGCAACACTCTGTAAAGGAATTCAAAAGAGAGTCAGGGGTCATTTGACTGAAGACAACATGGCACTTCAGAGGGCAGGGGAAGCTGCTGAGAAGGCCAAGTGGGAACTCTCCTCGTCTGTGCAGGATGAGATCAGCTTTCCCTATCTTACAATGGATGTTTCTGGATCCAGAACTTGAATATGAAGCTGACACAGGCTCAATTGGAGGGGGTCTGTCACTGACCTAATCAGGAGGACTCTCATACCATGCCCAAAGCTATGCACGATGCAGAAGTCAGGAAGAGTGACATTGGAGAAGTGATTCTTGGTGGCATGAGTAGGATGCCCCAGGTTCAATAGTCTGTGCAGGATCTTTGGGGCCAACCCCAAGTAAAGCTGTTAATCCCCATGGAGCTGTGGCTACTGGCGTTGCTATTGAGGAAGGTGTATTGGCTGGTGATGTCACAGATGTGCTGTACCCAGAGGTCATGCCCCTCTCTCTGAGTATCGAGACTTGTCTTTATCAAACGTATTAACAAGAACACCACTCTTCCAACCAGAAAGAGCTGCTGACGCACAGATTCAGGCGGAGACTAAAGTGTGCCAGGGGTGCTGGTGGTAAGAAACTTCTCAGACAGTTCACTGTGCTTGGAACGCTCCCAGTGCCTCATGGAGTCTCTCAGACGGAAGCTACATTTGACATCGATGCCAATGCGATTGTACGTGTTTCTGCCCAAAGTGAGGGCACAGGGCATGAGCAAAAGATCTCGAGCCAACCTTCCAGCAGGTTGAGCGAAATGTGGTTAAAACTGTGGAGAAACAGCCTGAGGAAGACTGGCCAGAGAAGGAATGCGTTGACGCCGTCACCATAGTGGAAAGAATCATTCACAACACAGAAACCAACACGGAAGAATTCAAGGACCAATTGCCTGCTGATGCGTGCAACAAGGTAAAGAAGAGATTTCCAAAATGAGCGTCTTCCTGGACTGGAAAGGGTGAAACGGGAGAAAACAGGCATCTTTGGAGCTCCTTGAAATGGATATGAAATGATGGCGTCTGAGAAGGCTCTGGAAGTCCTGGCAGTTGGGGAACAAAAGGAAAATTAAAAAGGAGGGACAGCAGTCATAGCAACCTTTTGGAACTGAAAAAAAAATCATGACCCTTTACAGTGAAGGGACTTCCTGATCAAAAATGGCCAAATTTAAGTCTCACTGTGGTTTTGCAATATTCTATCTATAATTGCCCTATGTGTACATTTCATGTCTGTCAGTCAAAGATCATTTAATGAGCGATGAATGCCAGCAGTTACATAACTCACAATGTTCTATCTGTAGCCTATCCTTTTTCAGTCGCGTGTAAAAGAGCAGGACAATGTGTTGATCATTATAAAGTCTGAAGAATGTTTTGTACTGATCTGGCCATAGTTTCAAAAGGTGAAAGTGGGCGGTCATACACCTGCAATGAGACCAACTGAGAAGCAATCCTTCTATTGAGTGGAGTCCTACTGTATTGGCCTGTGTGCACATGGAGTCCTTCAAAGGCCATGCAAGGCAAGCCAACCATGCCTCGTTGGTAGTTGGGGTGGAGCGTCATCAGTGGGAAAGTAGGCTAGTTACTCAGGTTAGGTACAGCTTGTAAAACAAGGCAATAATGAGCTTCTACTGTGACTGGCACTTATGTCACCTCCATCCTTTATTATTCTTTTTTGATCCATTCTGGATTCTTTAAAAAGTACATTTGAAAAATATCTTAAAAAATATTATAACCTAGAAAATCTATAGGACAATTCTACTTTGTCATGTGAGGTTATTATGACTGAATATTCAATTCCACAGTACCTAAGAACAATTATGTTTAACGTGTGCCCAGAACATTCAGCAGCAGAGTAGCGAGGGCACTTGGGAAGTGTGACTAATGATAATTAAGGCCCATGGCTCATCAAACTTCATACCCATGAACACGCCTGGTTAGAGGGGCATCATTTCCTCTGGGAAATCCCATTGCGCTGGGGCATGATGATTTTTTCCAGTTCATTTCAGTGACCCACATGTATATAGAAGCTCCCTGTGTGAGTTGTAGCCTCAGTGATATAATCGAGACAGATGTCCTCACCTCCTGCCTCTTAGCTGTGTGTGTGAGCAGAGAAAACCAGTGTCTCCTCAATTGTCATATGCTGCTATTGCAAACAAGGCAATGATAAAGTAAAGCCCATAGATTAGTACTTCAAACAGATCACCAGCAACTTAGTCCTATATTGTCAGCATAAATGCATATCCTCTCCTTCATTTTAGAGAATTACCTTGCTGTCAACACAGCAAATGTGTTCAAAATACATCACTGATTCAGTCACTCACTCTCAGTCTGTTCTTAAGACCCTGTGCAGTAGTTACATTACCTGTTGTCAATTTGAGACTTAAGAGTGAAGGGGTGGAGTTTAGCCTGTCAATCAGATCACAGCTTGATGACCTCATTTGGAGGCACTAGGGAGATAAATAACTCTGTGGAGGTGGGACACAGGCTCACTCTCTGCAAGACATTCCTGCAGACAAGACACATGGAACTACAGTAGAGCCCTGGAGCTGAAGGAGCTAAGTGGAGACCCCTGTCAGTGCTGAGATGCTTCCACTGCCACTGGATCCACAAGACTTCCCACCCACTGGCCTGTGATCTTCCTGCATTTGACTCCACTGCATGTATTTTGTGAGTCTGAAGAGGGATTTATAGTTTGGTATCAGACAAATGGTCTAATATTGGACTTAGGGACTTGATCTGACTGGGCTGGGATGTTTTCTCAATATTCTGTTGCTCTTGTATATAAAGCTCTTTCTTATACACATGTCTATGAATTTGTTTCTGTAGTCAACTGGATTAACACATCCTGTGTGTGAAACTATTGCAGCATTTTCTCACAAAAATCCACAGGGAGAAAGGTCGCATGTAAGATAAGATTCTCTAATTGTGATTTCCCCCGCCTCATAATCAGTGTGACTAAGGAATATTATATTATGTCCCTCCGGCTAAAATGTTCTTTAGAACTAGAACCACGGGTGTAAACCACATCATCAGAATTCAACATCTGTCAGGAGAATACAGGGAATTCTGCTCTCAAGTAGAATTATTCCACCTGACCAGGAATTGGGCACAGTTTAGGGGTTACATGTAACATTCGGTTTGGATAGGAAGAAAGACCTAATCTACTTTCAAAACCTTTAGCCACCCTGATGCATGGATGAGCCTGTGTAAATGTTTCCTTCATATTCTCCACTCAGCTGTCCACCCTGCATGAAGAGGATGCTCTTGGGCACTATCACAGGTGAGCATTCCAGGAGAAAACCTGATTTAAAAGCATTAGAAGAGGCACCAAGGAATACAAATTAGAGAAAGATGCTATCACAATTCCCATGTTTAAAATATACCAAGACTAAGTTGGATTCTTTTTAAAATCATTTTATTAGGGGCTCATAAAACTCTTATTACAATCCATACATATATCATTTGTATAAAGCACATTTGTACACTCATTTCCCTCATCATTCTCAAAACATTTGCTCTCCACTTAAGCCCCTGGCACCAGCTCCTCATTTTTTCCCTCCCTCCCCACTCCCTCCACCCTCATGTACCCTTGATAATTTATAAATTATTATTTTGTCATATCTTGCCCTGTCCGACGTCTCCCTTCACCCACTTTTCTGTTGTCCATCCCCCAGGGAGGAGGTCACATGTAGATCCTTGTAGTCGGTTCCCCCTTTCCAACCCATCCTCCCTCTACCCTCCGAGTATCGCCCCTCACACCACTGGTCCTGAAGGGATCATTCACCCTGGGTTCCCTGTGTTTCCAGTTCCTCTCTATACCAGTGTACATCCTCTGGTCTAGCCAGACTTGCAAGGTAGAGCTGGGATTATGATAGTGGAGGGGGCGGGAGGAGGAAGCATTTAGGAACTAAAGGAAAGCTGTATTTTTCATCGTTGCTATATGGCACCCTGACTGGCTCGTCTCTTCCCCAAGACCTTTCTGTAAGGGGATGTCCAGTGGCCTACAAATGGGCTTTGGGTCTCTATCCTGCACTCCCCAACCCCCCCCCGCCCCCGCTCATTCACTATAATAAGATTTTTAGATTTTTTTGTTCTGATGATGCCTGATACCTGATCCCTTCGATACCTCGTGATTGCACAGGCTGGTGTGCTTCTTCTGTGTGGGCTTTGTTGCTTCTGAGATAGATGGCCACTTGTTTACCTTCAAGCCTTTAAGACCCCAGAGGCTATATCTTTTGATAACTGGGCACAATCAGCTTTCTTTGCCACATTTGCTATGCACCCATTTGTCTTCAGCGATCATATCATGGAGGTGATAACACAATGATATGATTTTTTTGTTCTTTGATGCCTGATAACTGATCCCTTCAGCACCTCATGATCACACAGGCTGGTGTGCTTCTTCCATGTGGGCTTTGTTGCTTCTGAGCTAGATGGCCGCTTGTTTACCCTCAAGCCTTTAAGACCCCAGACGCTATATATTTTGATTGCCAGGCACCATCAGCTTTCTTCACCATATTTACTTGTTCACCCTCTTTGTCTTCAGCGGTTGTGTTGGGAAGGTGAGCATCATAAAATGCCAATTTAATAGAAGAAAGTATTCTTGCACTGAGGGAGTACTTGAGTGGAGGCCCAATGTCCTTCTGCTACCTTAATACTAAACCTACAAACATATGTACACAGCTCTATTTCCCCATCCTCATATCGAAATATATTTGCATATGTACATGTCTTTATCTAGACCTCTATAAATGCCCTTTGCCTCCCAGCTCTTTCCTCTATTTCCTTTGACTTTCCTCCTTTTTAATTAATATATATATTTTTCCTTTCCTCATCTCCTTTTTAGTTGTCTACCAGGTGTATCCCTGGATTTGGTCTGGTCCCTGCCATATTACCTGGTCCTCACCCCAGGAATGTTTGTATACAGTAGCTTTTTCCCTATGCCCCTTTTACATTTTTTTTAAAAGCTCACCTCAGCAGACTCATGTTTCAAATGTAAGTTGAATTATCTAAAAAGTAATAGCAGTTAATGATAGGCTAGCAAGTGAATGGTATAGTTAACACATATTAAGACATCAGAAAATAAAGCCATGGTAGAGATCCTGGAATGGTGTCACAAATGATATGGAGTCTGAGAAAGCCCATGAAGGCAGATGAGTTTGGAAATTCATCCATAAAACATATTTAGCCTTAAAGGCTGCACTTTAACTACTGGAGTGTACTTGCCCCTGGTAGTTTTTATGTTGCTTTTATTGTGGTCATGGACAGTTTCCAAGAAGACTACTCAAACTCCAGTTGATAATCAGAGGAGACCTCTTCACTTTCAGCAGGACTCTTTTGAATTGGAGTAGTCTGGCTGCTGAGCTTACATGAGCTTCTATGCAGCTTCCACCTGGCTGCCCTCCAAGATCGCATGCTGGTCTCTGACCATTCAGGTCCCTGCCGCAGCATCTCAGCCAAGCATCTCCTGCCAAACAGCACCCAGCGTTATCTCAACCCCTTTGTGGTTCTGCCCAATAGCGCGCACACAGAGACGAGCTGTCTTTGCGACTGCAGTCATGGTTACGTCAGTCTCTTATAGGGATGCACAGGCTTCTTATCCACATAGGCTGATTGTACTGGACGCAGTAGGCAGGTGGATGCTTACATGTTGCTATGATGCTGAAAAGATTTTGAAGAGTTTCCAGACTAAGGCAGATGAGAAGAAAAAGGCTTAGCCATTTGTTTGTTTGTGCAAACCAGCCCGTGGAAGCTCTATGCATCACAACAATCCCATTTGCAAGAAATCGTGAGTATGATAAGAGACCAGGTCCTGCTGTGTGCCATTCTGCCTAGAGTCACCGTGAGCTGGGCGCGGACTTGGTGGCAGCTAGCAACAACAAGTAACCGGAGGGTTAAGATAATGAGTGAGCCTGGAAACAGCAGCCAGGTCCAAACGATAGATAGGGAATTACAAGAAGAGAGACATCCTGAGCACAAACATGACGATGAGAAGCCCTAAGGTATGGTCCTGGCTTCTGAAGTAGAACTGATGCCTTTCAACTGTGGTGTTGGTGAGTATTCAATACACCAAGGCCTCCCAGGAAGACAAACGCATTTGCATCAGAAGTGCAGCCAGAGTGCTCCTTAGAATGAACAATGGCAGGACTTGATCTCACCAAGGATGGACATGTTCTCAGGGGACACCAGTCCTGGAAAAGCAGAAGGTCACTGAAAAAAGAGGAAGCCCCTCTATGTGATGGGGAGACATCATGGGTGCTACAAGGGAAACGCGCAGAAGTTTTGTCCTGTTGCACACAGGTTGCCATGAGGTAGAGCCAACTCAAAGACACCTCACAGCATCTACTGCTACCGTGGCCTCCCAGAGTCAGTTCCTTTGTTAGACATCATTTTAAATATTCAGAAAGGTCCCTACACAGGTTGTTCAATGTAACTTACCATTGCCCATAGTAGGAGCATTTACACTGCAAAATTGGTAACGCTACAAATAAAGACAGTGTTATGCTTTTCGGAGCCTATATGAGAATCCAAAGACGTTTCAGACTCTCGAGAATAATGGAAACTAAGAATGTGAACATTTTCAGGACCTCTGGCTTTCAGCTCTGCTTCATCTGCTACATATCTCTTTTATTTCTCTTTTCCTCTGTCTCTTTCCTCCCATTTCCTCCCTACAAACCTCATTATCCTAACAATTTCCTCCCTACAAACCTCATTATTCTAACAATCCCTGCCTCAAGTTATAGGAAACATAGCTATTAAGAGTTCTTAACTTTTGAATGTTTTAGCTTCAATTTTTAAAAAATATCATTTTATTGGGGTCTCATACAGCTCTTATCACAATCCATACATACATCCATGTGTCAATCACATGTGTACATGTGATGGCAACATCACATTTTCTTTCTGCTTGGGCCCTTGGTATCAGTTCATTTCCCCCCTCCCCCACTCTCCCTCCTTCATAAACCTTTGGTAATTTATAAGTTACTATTTTAAGACTTACTTCTTCTCCAGTGTATTTCCTAATACTCCCAGAAAAGGATAGTGAGCAGCTCGTTTCAGCCTGGTGTTCAGTTTCCGGCAGAACAGACAGGAAGGAATAGTCCAGGGAAGAATTTGCCATTGGTCCCAGTTGGGTCAAATGTCTACCCGAGAACCAATCATCAATAGCTAGAGGTTGCATTAACCCTGTAGCTTTTGTAGTAACCATGGGGATATAGGAAGTTGGAAATTCCCAGAAAGAAGGGGGTTTAAAGGAAGAAAAAAACAAAACCAACAACAAACCAAATCCATTGCCATGGAATGGATTACAATGAACTGTGACCCTATAGGACAAAGTGTAATTGTCTCATAGAGTTCCCAAGGCTTTAATCATATAGAAACAGATTATATTTTCCCACTGTGTTAGTCTGGGTAGACTAGAGAAACAAATTTATAGACCGTCATATGTGTATAAGAAAGAGCTTTATACACAAGATCAATTAAATATTGAGAAAACATCACAGCCCAATCAAGATCAAGTCCATAAGTCCGGTATTAGCCCATATGTCTGATACCGATCTATAAATTCTTCTTCAGACTCACAAAACACATGCAATGGTACTAAATGCAGGAAGATCCCAGGTCAGTGGGTGAAAAGTCTAGTGGTGGTGTAAACAAAACAAAAATATCCTATCTTGTGGATGCAGATGCTGTTAGCATCTCAGCGCTGGCAGGGGTCTCCACATGGCTCCTCCAGCTTCCTGGGTTCTGGATGCATCAGGGTAGCTTCATGTGGCATCTTGTCAGAAATGTCTCACAGGAAGTGAGCCTGAGTCTTGTCTCCAGCAAACTATTTATCTCCTTAGGGCCTCCAAATGAGGTCATCAAGCTGTGACTTGATTGACAGACTAGATTCCACCCCTTCACTCTTAATCCTCTCAAATTGACAACAAATTATGTAACTACCACACCCACAGAGCAGCTGGTAGTTAAATTCAGCCATTCACTTAACCACTGCACTACCAGGAGACAGTGGAGAGAAAACCATTAACATTCAAGATGGAGAAGGAAAGTTGTAGAAAGCAAAACAGACAGAGAGGTCACTTTGGTGCCCAGCTTGGGCTTGACTCTGTGGATGACTCAGGTACAAAACAGCGGCTGTATGGAGAGAAGGTTTGTGTCTTCTATAGCTAGCCATGGCCTGTTGTGAGCATTGACCAGCGAAGATGACAATGGAAAGAGCAATTAGAAGGCTCTGTCCAGGTAAGAATTCATTTAAATCCTTTCAACCTACTTATCCCCTCAACTTTTTACTTTGTGGTTTCCAGTTCTTTTTTGTTTTGTTTTGTTTTCTTTATGGTTTCATCATCTTGCTGTTCATCTCTTTCTTTCCATTGTCAATTTATAAGTGCATACTATACTAGTAATTATCACACAAAGGTTCTATACAAACTCATTTTTCTCTCTATAAAACAAGATGCAAACTATTTCTGCACACTAGGACATTTTAATCACCTATTGTTGACCTCCCTTAACAAGATGGAACCTTAAAAACACCTTTCCCTCTTTATTTTTTAAACTTTTTATTGTGGATTGGGTAAAGGTTTACAGAGCGAATCCATTTTCGATT
This sequence comes from Tenrec ecaudatus, assembly GCF_050624435.1. NCBI lineage: Eukaryota > Metazoa > Chordata > Mammalia > Afrosoricida > Tenrecidae > Tenrec > Tenrec ecaudatus. Next base: position 247,670,315 of record NC_134530.1, on the reverse strand, counting down.
CAGCAATTCATACACCTTTTGTTTTGTGGTATTTATTGCAATTCCCTCAATGTAATTAATCCCTTATATCACTTCCACCCTGTTTTTCTCATGTCCATTCTTCCTTCTTTCGTTGTATTTGGGCAAATGTTGCCCTTTTAATCTCAAATGGGTTTTGGCTCAAACCCCCCTAGTTTTCATTCCCTCTATAGACCTGTCTATTGTTTGCCTGAAAATTGAGCTCTGCAGATGGGTCATTTCCAGACTTGTAGTGTGACTATGAGCCATACTCTCTGGGGGTCCATCAAGTCTCAATGGACCAACAAGTCTGGTCCTTTTTATGATGCTGAGTTTTGTTCCACATTCCCCACTGCATCTTGGACCTTCTACAGTGGTTCTGTCAGAACAGTTATTAGCAGTAGCTAAGTACCATCTAGAAGCTCTGGGAATGTACTGGTTACAAGTTGAGCTGTGATCCACAAGGTCCGAAGTTTGACACCACCAGCTGCTCCTCTGGAGAAAGACTGGTTTTCTATTCCCATAAGTGGTCTCAGAAACACACAGGGCATTTCTACCCTGTTGAATAGGGTCGCTATGAGTCTGCATCAACTCAATGGCAGTGAGTTTGGTTTTTGATTTGGAAATTCTCTGGTCTCGGGTGAGGGCCCTGATGTTTCATGGTCTATTTGATGAATTGTTTCCAGGTGTCTTTGACTTTCTTCATTTTCCTTTGCTCCAAATGGAAAGAGACCAAGAATTGGACCATAGGTGGCTACTTTTAAGATCCTTTTCTTTAACCTCCAAAGTAGAGTGTAGAACATTGCCTTTGTAACCTGTGTAATTGAGATCGATCTGTTATTCCTTGAGGCTACGATCTCGAGTTCCCAAATCCAGTAAATCACTACTTCAACGTATTTGACTGTGTCAAAGAAGGTTTCCTAACATTCCCCCTTTAATGCTCCACACATTCGAATAAGTGCATGGGTAGACACACAGGCTAAATTAAATGGGGGTTTATATAAATTATAATTTCCAAGTCTTTTTATGAACCCACCTACCACCACTACCCCTTACCACTGAGTCCTTTCCAACTCATATTGACCCTATCTATATTGGGATTCTGTGGCTGGAAATAGTTAAGAAACTCCTAGCCTCATCTTTTTCGTAGGAGAAGCTAGTGGTTTTGAACAGCTAACCTTGTAGTTAGTGAGTGCCATCAGGAATCCTTCGTTTTTAAGTGAAAGGTATTGTTAAGAATCCATCCAAGAAATGCAGGGAGGAAGTGGGCTAAGTGATGCTGCATTGAGGGGCTTGCTTGCAATGGATGCATTGAATCAGAATGTGTATGAATTGTTGAATGCAAAGCTGATCTGCTCTGGAAACCTTTATCTAATACACAGTAATGTGTTTATTTTTAATATCCATCCCTTTAAGGTTTTTGATTTTTTATTAAAGTATAGAGGAAAATACATTTAAGTGAACAGCTCAAAGGATTTTCACAAAATGAAAAGAGCGTACCACATAACCCACACCCTAACCTAAAAATAAAATGTTCCTAAACCTCAAAAGCACTCCTTCTGCCTTTTTGGTCACTCACTACTACCCTAGAAGGATAAATACAATCTTGTTTCTAACAGGACAGATATTATTTTCTCTGGTTTGGTACTCTGTCTAAAAATAGGTTCACGTGGAATATTCTCTTTGGGGTATGCCTGTGTTGGGTTCCACACTGCATGTGCACTCATCCCTGTTGCAGAAGAAGAGTGTAGATCACGGGTTATGACTGGAGTGCAGGCCAACTTAGGCGATAGTATAGGGTCAGTTTAATGCCAGTGAAATAAAACAAATACTTTTATAAAGAAAGTCACATGGATTTTTTTGGTCTCTCCATACATAGGAAACATTATCTTTACATTATCCTGTATGAGTGGGACTGCTATACACTAGGTCAGCAGTCAAAGCCACCAGCATCTCCCTGGGAGAAAGAGAAGGCTTTCTACTGCGCTAAAGGGTTACATCGAGGATTACAGTGTCATTGTGACTGGGCCCTACTTTCCTGACTTGTAGGGTCACCAGGAGTTAGAATGGACTCAATGACAGTAAGTTTGGTTTGAGTTTTGGGTAGTCTCTCTACTAAGTGTGTTGTGTTGTTGTTGTTGTTGTTAGGTGCCATCGAGTCAGTTCTAATTCTCAGTCCTGCTTCATTCTCACAATTGTTCTGGATTTGCACCCATTGTTGGAGTCACTGTATCAATCCATCTTGCTGAGGGCCATCCTCTCTTTTGCTGCTCCTCCACTTTACCAAGCACAATGTCATTCTTCAAGGACAGGTCTCTCCTGACAGCATGTTCAATGTACATGACAGGAAGTATCACCGTCCTTGCCTTTAAGGAACATACCGGCTGTACTTCTTCCAAGAGAGTTTTGTTAGTTCTTTTGGAACTCACGGTACTTACAATATTCTTCGCCATCCCCGTAATTCAAATGCATCCATTCTTCTATGGCCTTCCCTATTCATTGTCCAACTTTCACAAGCATATGAGCCAATAGAGAATACCATTGCTTGGATCTGGCACTCCTTAATCTTCAAAGGAACCGCCTCGCTTTTCAATAGTTGAAAGAAATCTTGTTTAGCAGACTGACCCAGTGCATTGCCTTTTGTCCATAATATCTTTCATACTGCAAATTGAGGCTTAAATTTTTTTTCTTAAATCGTTCAGTTTAAGATATGCCGAGCAAGTTCTTCTGTTTGGGTTTTCTAACTCTAGGTCTTTTCACATTTCTTTCTTTAAAAAAAATCATTTTATTGGAGGCTCTTACAGCTCTCATCACCATCCATACATACATCCATTGTATCCAGCACATTTGTACATGTTGCCATCATCATTTAAAAAACATTTTCTTTCTACTTGAGCCTTTGGTATGAGCTTCTCATTTTTCCCTCCCTCATGAACCCTTGATAATTTATCAATCCCCCCACCCTATGTTTTACACCAACTTCTGTCTTCTTTCACCCAGTTTTCTATTGCCCATCCCCCCGAGGAGGAGTTATATGTAGATCATTTTTATAGGTTCCCCTTTTCTCCCCCAACTCCCCACCTTACCCTTACCCTCCTGGTATCATTAGTCTCATTATTGGTCCTGAGGGGTTTATCTGTCCTGATTCCCTGTGTTTCCAGCTCTGATCTGTACCAGTGCGCATGCTCCGGTCCAGTCAGATTTGTAAGGTAGAATTGAAGTCCTGACAGTGGTGGGGAGGGAGCATTAAAGAACTAAAGACAAGTTGTATGTTTCATCAGTGCTATTCTGCACCCTGACTGGCTCGTCTCTTCCTTGTGACCTTTCTGTAAAGGGAAGTCCAATTGCCGACAGATGGGCTTTGGGTTTCCACTCTGCACCACTCCCACTCATTCACATTGATATGATTTTTTTGTTCCAGGTCTTTGATGCCTGACACCTGATCCCATCGAAAGCTCGCGATCCCACAGACTGGTGTGCTTCTTCCATGTGGGCTTTGTTGCTTCCCTACTAGATGGTCACTTGTTTATCTTCAAGCCTTTAAGACCCCAAATGCTATCTCTTTTGATAACTGGGTTGCACGTTTCATTACATTTGGCTTTGTCTTCTCAAGTTAAAATGTGAATTTTTTTGTTTTTTGAATGTGAAGTTTTCTATTCAGCTTTTTTACATCATTATTTCATCCATTTGCTTTAGCTGCTCTGTGAGTGGGAGCACGTTTCAGAGTCTCTCCGGACATGCACTTTGGCCTTTTCTTTCTTCCCTGTCCTTACAGGAACTGTTTGCTTTCTTCACGTATGATGTTCTTGATGTCATCAGGGCTTCTGTCATTAGAGGTTCATGGCACGAATCTGCTCTCGAGATGTCTGGAGATTCAGGTGGGATACACTCAGGTCATATTTTGACTCATGGACTTGTCTTCATTTCCTTCAGCTTCCACCTGGACTTACATATAAGCAACTGCTAGTCTGTTCCATAGGGCTGGCCTGGTTTTAAATGCTGATACCCAGTTTCTCCATTGTCTCTGTCCACAGATGCAGTCGATTTGATTTCTATGTATTCCATCTGCAGAAGTCCATGTGTATTGTCTCCTTTTGTGTTATTGAAAAAGGTATTTGTGATGGAGAAGTTGTGTAAAATTCTATATGAAAGGCCCAGCTTCATTTCTATCAGCAAGGCTATATTTTCCAACTACTGCTCCTTCCTCTTTCTTTCCAACTTTCACATTCCAACCACCAATACTTATCCATGTGTCCGGATTGTATGTTTGACCAATTTCAGACTGAAGATGATGGTAGAATGTTTTAACTTCCTCACCACTATGGTGGTTGGCATGTAAATTAGAATAATAGTTATATTGACTGGATTTCCTTGCATGCAGACAGATGTTATCCCAGCACAGACAGCATTGTACATCAGGAGACATTTTGAAATGTCCTTTTGGCAATTAATGCAATGCCATTCCTCTTGAATCTGTCATTCCCAGCATAGTAAAACATGATTTTCTGGTTCAAAATGGCCAGCACCAGTCCATTCCAGCCAACCAGTGTCCAGAATATACATTTTTATGCATTAAATTTAATTTTAGTCAGCTTCAAATTTTCCTATACGTCATGTTCCAATCATTAATAGATGTTTGTAGCCGCTCCTTTTTGAGTCATGCCCTATCAGTAAATAAAGGTCCCAAAGACTTTGCTCCTGCAGGTTTTGCTCCATCGACATCAATATGGTTTAGTCTCTTCGAGAAGGCAGATATTCCACTGTCATATTTTGAGTGTCTTCCAAACCGAGGGGCTCATTGTATGGCATTATCTTGGACAGTGTTCTGGGACAACTGTGAGTTGTTCCCTGTGAGTTTCTGACCCTGCTCTGCTGCTGTCCATACGGCTGTCAGGGCCAATCCCTCTGACGTGGAAGCCTGCTCCTTCTCTCTGTCCTATGGAAGCATGCAAAGTTTGAAATGTTGTGAAAGATGTCTCGGCAGACACGGAGAGAGTATGTGATTTTGGACAAATGGTACCGATAGGCTTGCTTGATGGAATTTGTAAAAACACAAACAAATATTAAAAAATTTGCATATCTGCAATGAACCAGAAAGCATAGTGCCATACAATGAGTCTTGCCTCTATAGGATCCCACTGGGTGAGTATACTGTTGATTAGCGTTCGAGTGGTTTGTCGTTTGTAGTGCTGCTAAGACTCAACCACCCCCAACTCAAACCAGTTGTCATGCAGTTAGAACCCAACACAAGCCTTTCTTCCAATGAGCCTCTGGGTAGATTCGACTCCCAACTTTTCTGCTAGTAGCTGGTGCCAACCACAGACTCCTGTGACCCACTCAAACTTCAAAACTCATTGACACGAAGTCAATACTGTGTAGTGGGTTATAAGTCGGGCTGCTAACGATAAAATCAGCAGTTCAAAACCATGCGCCAGCCCTAGGGACAAAGAAGAGGCCTTCTACTCCAACAAAGGATTACAGCCTCTGAAAGCCACAGAGGCAGTTTCTACTTTGTCCTATAGGGTTGCTATGATGACCACCTAGTTAGCTGTTAATATTAAACACTGAACTTTCAGTTGTTGAACTATTCATTTATTGGGCACCAAAGGGTGAGTCAACGTTTTTACACAGGTCTGAATTGAACCAATCTAGTCCCAATCGCTGAGAGCTCTGAAGGGCTCTGTAGCCGGAGTGCGACAAAACCATAACACTGCAAAATAAAAGTTCTCACTGCCATCAGGTCACTGCTGACTCGTAGCACCCTCCCTCACCCCCCGCTGTGGGTTTCTGAGGTTGTAATGTTTACAGGAGTAGAAATTCCAGTCGTTCTCACCTCCAGCCAAATGGAATGCAATGCCAAGGCAAGATTAAAAAAAACCTGGAATGCCTCAATTTCCTTTGGACACTCTGGTTCCATGAACTCGTCCTCCCCTCCCAGCCAACTTCCCACAGTAAAGAAAACAACAGGACAACAGTTCAAGGGGGACATGGGAGAGGGCGAGGCGGGGGAAAGGAAGTGGGTGTTAACAAACCCAGGCACAAGGGACCAACAAATGACAAAAAAGTTCGATGGGGAGGAGTTGTAGGATGTCTGGTAGGGCTTGATCAAAGGCAATGTAACCGAGAGGAATTACTGAAACCCAAATGAAGGCTGAATATGATAGTGGGACAAGAGGAGAGTTAAAGGCAATACAAGAAAGAGCTAGGAGGCAAAGGGCATTTATAGAGAACTAAATACAGGCATGTACATATGCAAATATATTTATATATGATGATAGGGAAATAGATCTATGTACATATATTTATAGGTTTGGTATTAAGGAAGCCGATGGACATTGGGCTTCTACTCAAGTACTCCCTCAATGCAAGAACACTTTGTTCTAATAACCCACCATTCTGAGATGCTCACCTTCCCAACACAATTGCTGAAGACAAATGGGTTCATCAGCAAATGTGGTGAAGAAAGCTGATGGTGCCCAGCTATCAAAAGATAGAGTGTTTGGGGTCTTAAAGGCTTGAAGATAAACAAGCGGCCATCTAGCTCAGAAGCAACAAACCTACATGGAAGAAGCACACCAGTCTGTGTGATCATGAGGTGTCGACAGAATCGGGTATCAAGCATCAAAGACCCAGAACAAAAAATCATATCAATGTGCATGGGAGGGGAGTGCGGAGTGGAGGCTCAAAGCCAATCTGTAGGCAATTGGACATCCACTTACAGAAGGGTCCTGGGGAGAAGACAGGTCAGTCAGGGTGCAGTATAGCACTGATGAAACTTACACCTTTCCTCTGGTTCTTCAATGCTTCCTCACCCCCACTATCATGACCCTAATTCTACCTTACAAATCTGGCCAGATCAGAGCATGTACATGGGTACAAAGAAGAGCTTGAAATACATGGAATATAGGACAGATAAACTCCTTGGGACCAATATTGAGAGCAGCCATACCAGGAGGGGAAGGGGAAGGTGAGGGGAGAAAAAGGGAACTAATCACAATGTCCTAACTATAACCCCCTCCCAGGGGGATGGACAACAGATAAGAGGGTAAAGGGAGACATGGAACAATGCAAGACATGAAAAAATAAAGAAAATGTTTTGATAATGATAATGGCAACAAATGTACAAATGTGCTTGACAATGAATGGATGTATGGATTGTGATAAGAGTTGTATGAGCCCCCAATTAAGTGATTTAAAAAACAAAACAAAATAATAGTACAAGGTAATATTTCATTTAACCCATCATTGATACACCATAGCTATACTTCTCTCAGCTCCTGCCCCTATTACCATTTAGTTAGATGACAAATCTGAAATTTAATTATTCATTTTGCCGAGAGATTTCCTGTCATGTTTCAAATTGCTTCACCCCTCGCCCCCTTTTTCCTGTCTCCATATGCATTTGCCTTTGAGCTTGGAATTGAGTCTATTCATGCTGCAGGAAACAAAATAAAAATGATCTCTCAATAAAGCAACGCACAGTGTGCCCTCCGTGATTACAGAAACACTCTCTCACGCACACATTCCACTGTACGAATTTTCTACCTTATTAGAGCTGACATTTAGCCCCAAATCTGAATTACAGAAAATGGCTCTTCTCAAATAAACTGGCAGCGCGCAGATGACCTTGCCATCTGCATGAATTATTTTAACTTTGGAATTTAATGCAAGACGTGGTAGCAGAATGCCATATTTCTACTTCGTGGCTTCACCCAATAACCATGGTTCCTCCTTCCTACGTGACATTACAGACAAAGAGGGGAATGGGAGGGAAACAGAGAGGGGGCATAAGTAAGGGGGTAGACAATACATTGATCATGGTCTGAATCAAGACAACAAGGCCAAGGGTGGTCTGGTGGATTTCACAGGTGCAGTTAGAAAACAGGTGGAAACATAATTTTCAGTAAACACTGTCAGTCTGGCAATTGACTCTCTATAAATACTTTGCTTAGGATGAAAATTTGGGAAGAACATTCTGCCAACAAGACTAAACAATGTTTCTATGTCAGTGATCCGTCCTTCGTTTAGAAAGGAAAATGTTTGGTTTGAAAAGCCTGTGCATTTTCAACCAGCTTTCAGGAACGGACCTAGATCAGGAGTCCAAAGACTCGAAGGCCCATGTTTGTCTCTGCTCTGTATTAGCTGTGTGACCTTGGGCAGGTCACAAACCACTCTATAGGCCTCTGTTTCTTCATTGGCATGCCCTAACTAAAGGAGCCCGGGTGTGGTAGTGAGTTACATGTTGGGTTGTTAACCTCAAGACTGGCAATTCTAACCCACCAGCGGCTCCATGAGAGAAAAGGGAGGCTTTCTGCCCCAGCAAAGAGTTATGGTCTCAGAAACACACAGGGTAGTTTTGCCCTGTCCTATAGGGTTGCGCTGGGTCAGCATCGACGTGATGGCAGTGAGTTTGGTGGCCCAGGTGAATGAGAGAATCAATGTGACAGCGCTCCGTACATGGTAGCACACTGTTACTATTACTGCTCATGACGCCCTTGCCCCCTGCCAAAGTGGTCAACTCATGCCGAGAGAGAAAATGCGCCTTTCAAAAACCACGTGATTAGCTGCCATCGAATTAGTGCTGACTCGTGGTGACCTGATGTACAGCACTGTGTTTGTGGCCCATTGCCTGGTCCTGCGTCATCTTCACAATCATTAGACTCTATTACTGCAACTGTCATGTCAGTACCATCTTATTCGGGGTTCTCCTTGTTTTTGTTGGTCCTCTATTTTACCAAACTTGATGTCCTTTTTCAGTGATTGGTCTTTACTGATGCTGTGTCCAGTGTAAGTGAATCTAAGTCTTGGCCTCCGTGACGCTCGGTGCTGGGTTGTCATCCACCGAGGGACTAGCAAGTTCACCCATGTGCAGTGTCAGGAGCCAGAGAGGAGCAGAGCTCACCCACTCACATGCACACAGCCACACAGAGTTCAGCTAGCATTTAGGAAATGAAGCAGGTCCTCCTCGCAAGGTGCGAAGGCCTCTGAGCTAGGGAGCTACTCCCAGTGTGTAAAGGCATAATCGAAGGGACCGTGGCTCTGCTGATGGTCAGGCAACTCTCTGATTCATTACTCAGTCTGTCCTTGGGTCTCCTGCATTGTTTCTTTCAAAGTGACCTGGGCCATGGCTCCATGTCACATGTATCTCGAGCTACGGTTCTGTCTGAGGATGTTCCAGATGTTCACTAGGGAGACCGTCAAGGTTACGATGTTTACCAGGTCTCTTCTCACGGGGTCCATTGTTCATTCATTAGCAGGCAGAAGTCTGTTCGAGCCCTGTCAACGTCCTCTCATATGAAAGTCTCTACTCTGCTAAGTTTCCTATCTTGCTCATAAGTCCTGGGCAGGTGTGGAAGGCCTGAACTGCACATCGATGAGCCATGTGTATATTATAGTGTTGGATTTGTCCCCACAATGGTCAGAGTTCACTGCTCTACAAGTAGAGTGTGGTTGTGTGCAAGAGGAGAAGAAAAGGGCCGGGTGAGGGGACCTGAGCTTCTAGAGGACTTATCAACATTTTTGACTGTAAAGATAAATTGGATGGGAAAAAAGCAATTGTATCTCTCTTCCCATAGAAAGCTGATGACTCTGTGGGGCACGTGTTCCCTGGGGTCACAGAAGGGGACGTCTCTGCAAGGTGACCTGAGGGACGCTAGGAGGGTCTCCCAGCTCCAAGACTCTGCATCCATTACGCAGCAGAGGCCAACCCTCAGAGAGGCACTTCTTTGGTAGGCTGGCACCAAGGTAGGATGTACACTTTTAAACTACTGGTAGGATAGATAGATATGCATCAAATCATTTCTCCAATACATAGATAACCTGGAATGAGGTCATTGGGATAGTGGGGGCAAAGGCACAGAGTAAGTGAAAAAAGAGCCAAATCTGCAGAAAGCGAGCCTGGCACCGGGTGCTAGGACCAATGAGACAGGCTTTGCCCTAGAGGAGGTCAGTCTTACGATCACTTCAAGCATAAACTGTGATGGTGGGAAGTACAAAGATAGACGCAACTCGCTGCCATGGAGTCCACGCTAATTCATTACAACCCTGTAGGACAGCGCAGGACTGCTCCTGTGAGTTTCCAAGACTGTAACTTTTTACAGGAGTAGAATGTCCGGTCCTTTTCTCCCAAGGAGCTGCTGGTGGTTTCAAACTGTGGAAATCCATATATCACAAGTGTGTCTTCTCATTACTGCATGGGCAAGTGAAGTCCAGAAGGGTACGGGACTTGTTCAAGGTCACCCTGTGGATCCCTGAGTCACACCACGGATCTATTACATCAAAGACAGCGGCAACTTCCTCCTTCCTCAGCCTTCTTCCCCCCCCCCCCCCCCTTCCCAGAAGGGCTGCTGCGTCTTTGGTGCTTTCAGTGTACCCAAGACTTTGCTGAGAGTTTATGTAGACAGTCTGAACTTAACCGTAGGAATAAGTGTCGTGGATGACATAGTATATGCCTTGTAAATTTACAAAGGAGTAAATGGAACGCTGACCGATCGCTCATTGTTCATCAAACCTACTTTCTTTTCCTTCCACAGTGAGAGGGTTGTAGCCGGGCAAAGTAAGTCCGACTACATTTCCCAGCCTCGGTGGCAGCTGCCATATAACTAAATGTTCACCTCTTCCTGAGTAGAACTTTAAACAGAGCAAGCACGTTTTCTCAATCTTTTATCTCTTCTTTCACTGGTTACATACAGTTGATAAGAAGATCCTTAGGGAGTGTTATGAACTGTTGCATGCCCTCAGAAATATGTGTTGAAATCCTGGCCATTTCTCACCATGACTGAATCATGTGATTGCTTTGGGCAGGGCAGGCTACTTCCCACAATGTAATTCAATGTGTTGGGATCACAGTCAGTTGAGGTCATACCAGTGTAAGGTAGGTCCTAAACCTCATCACTTCCGGGTGAAAAAGAGCACTGTGGACACATGCGCACGAAGGAAGACAGATAATATGAGGACCAGGAAGACCCCAGGAATGCCCAGGGCTATTGACAAGGAAGGAATTGACACATCCAAGTCCTGATTTGGACTTTTGGCCACCAGAACTGTAAGAAAATAGACATATGCTTTTTAAAGACAATCACTGGTGGCATTCCTAGCAGCCCTAGACAGCAACGACAGAGAGAGGAGCCACTTAGCCTGGCCTGCAGAGCCCATGAACTGGATGGCTAAGTGAGCGAGAAATAAGTCTCAATAGCGTTTCTGCAGTGATATAACTGGATCTACTGGTACGACAGTTAGCTATCCTGACCATCACAGAGACAGTTAACTCGGAGTGGCTAAAGAGCATACACACAATCACACAGCAATGCGGTAGCCTGCCATGCGTTTCACTTATGTCGGACTCACTCTAAAGTCTAAATTATAAACCACTGGTTGCCAGACTGGGGCATGAAAAAAAAAAAGGCAGTGTTGGAGAGGACAAGGCAAAACTATTAATTCTGTGCATGGAACAAATGGTTTGCAGTGGACAATTAACTAGAAGGTTGGTGGTTCAAACGCACTGAGTGGCACTGCAGAGAAAAGGCCTGGTGATCTGCTTCCATACAGATTACAGCCAAGTAAACCCCATGAGCAAACCAACTCTGTACCACATGGTGTACGAATCTACTTGATGCGAACGTTTTTGTGTGTGTGAAGCCACAAGCTCCCTTTGAATTCATTTTTAAAAATACTTTTATTGGGGCCTCTTACATGTCTTATTACAACCCACACATTCATCAGTATGTCAAGCACATTTTCACATATGCTGCCATTGTCATTTTCAAAGCATTCTCTTCCCACTTGAGCCCCTGATATCAGCTCCCCATTTCTTACCCCTTTCCCCTGCCCACACTCTCTCAGGAACCCTTGATAAGTTATGGATTATTATTTTCATATCTTACACCATTGTATTAGTCTGGGTACATTAGAGAAACAAATCCACAGAAACTCATATGTATAAGAGAGAGTTTTATATAAAGGTTAAGTGTACATCAAGAAAATATCCCAACCCAATGCTGCCCAAGCCCACAAGTCCAACATTAATCCATATGTCCAACACCAATCCACAAAGTCCTCCTCCATCTCAAAAAACACACGCAATTACACTAACTGCAGAAGGAAAGCCGAATCAGTGAATGTGTAAGTATCTCGACACTGGCAGGGGTCTCCACATGACTGCTCCAGCACCCAGGGCTGCATTTGGGTAGATCCATGTGGCCTTTCCTCAGGGATGGCTTGTAGGAAGTGAGCCTTTCAAGTTGAAGCAAGGAACTGGCTAAGGCAGATGTTCCCTGGTCCGACCATCAGAAAGCAAGGAACCCGAGAACTCAAAAGGCAAGACTCACCAGTCATTTATCCATCCGCCCTTCAATTAACCCCACATGTATTTATCAGCCAGGTTGGCACAATAAGCTAACTACCTCAACTGTCCTCCATCACCCCTCACTCACTTTTCCATTGTTCATCCCCCCTGGGAGGGTGTTATCGGTTGATCCTTGTAATTGATTTCTCCTTTCTCTCCCCACCCAACTCTGTCCTAATCCTCCTGGTATCTCTACTCTCATTTTTGGCCCTGAGGGATTTATCTATCCTGGATTCCCTGGGTGCATAAGTAAATGTGGTGAAGACAGCTGATGGTGCCTGGCTATCAAAAGACACAGCATCTGGGGTCTTAAAGGCTTGAAGATAAATAAGCAGCCACCTAGCTGAGAAGCAACAAAGCCCACATGGATGAAGCACCTCCAGCCTGTGTGATCATGAGGTGTCAATGGGATCGGGTATCAGGCATCTAAGATCCAGAACAAAATCATACCCAATGTGAATGGGAGAGGAGGGTATGGAGTGAAGACCCAATGCTCATCTGTAGACAATTGAACATCCCCTCACAGAGGGATCATAGGGAAGAGATGAGCCAGTCAGGGTACAGTATAGCACTGATGAAATGCACAACCTTCCTCTAGTTCTTTGGTGTTTCATTCTCTCCACTATCATGACCTAAATTCTATCTTACAAATCGGATTAGACCAGAACATGTATACTGCTACAGATGCAAACATTTAAAAATAAACATTTTGATTTTGTGTATTTCTAATGTACATACTCATCAGTACAGTTGTCTACAGAACTGAATTTTAAATAATGAAATATACACGTATTGGTGACTACTGTGGTTGTTAGGTGCCCTTGATTGGTTCCATCCCATAGCAACCCTATGCACAACAGACCAAAATGCCACCCAGTCCTGCACCACCTCACAATTGTTCCTATGTTTGAGCCCATTGTTGGAGCCACTGTGTCAGTCCATCTGATTTGAGCTGTTCTGGCTGTGACGTGGTAGTGGGCACGATCTGATGGCCTGGCCTCTGTGGTTTAACTGTCCATGACTTTTAAATTTCAAACCAAAGGCTACCTTGTGGGTGTTAACTCGTCTTTGTTGATCACTGATGAGTCTGGCAATGTAGTGGGTTACCTGCTGGGCTGGGATGCGAACCCACAGAAGCCTTCAAGGGAGAAAGATGAGACTGTCTGCTCCCATCGAGATGTTCACCCTCCGAAACCCTAAGGAACAGTTCTACTCTGCCCAGTAGGGCAGCTAGGGGTCAGAAGGGACTCAATGGCAGTGAGTTTGGTTTGGCTTTACCTTCCAGGCTTCATCTGTGACAAATTAGGCAGAGAAAATAACCTTTCCTTACTTTTTCCTGCCTTGTTTATCATTTCTGCACCGCCAGACCGCCAGACTTCTCAGAGCCAGGGGCAGGACCTCTTGAAAAATATTTCAGTAACTGACCCAGGGAGTGGTCAGTGGTTTCTACCCTGTGCTGTCACCAGGTACCTTCATTTTTCAGGCAACCTGCGTTTATTTGAGCTCCTACGTGTATTTATCTATAAGAAACTTCCCTGAAGATGTTTCTGCCAGTTGGTAAGTTCCTTTGGGCTGGGTGGCTTACGACACATCCCCTCTGTAACTCTTCTAAGTATTCGTATGCCACTCAGCCTCTTCAGGCTCAAGAGCATCAGTCGGACACACAGCATTTGCCGGTACCCATTGGCTCTTCTTGTCTCTCTTAGGCTTTAAGGCACTATCCCAATCACTCTCACTGGTGCTTCACTGCCTATTACACGAATGTGGAAAATAAAGGCTGGGTGGGAATAGCTTGTGTCTGTTCCACTTGGCTTCAGTTGGAATGGCTGGAGTCTGGGAGCTTGACTTATGAAAGCTTACTTACTTATACTTGCATATTTGGAGTTAATGATGGCTGTCAGCTAAGACCTTATTTAATGCCTTTAACCAGAACAACTACGCATGATCTCTTCCTGTGGCCTGGGCTTCGTTTTGAGGTGGTAGCTGGTTATAAAGTTGATTATGGCAGATGTAGTTAAGTTGAACTGTAATACTTTCATCATTTGATCTCCTTTTTGATCTATTTTAAAGTAATTTCCGTTTTTAATATTCTCTTCTTTCTCTTTGATTGAGCCTTATCTAGGTTTTGTCTAGTAATGGTTTGGTTTCGTTTATTTGTTGGCTCGCTTGCTTCCTGTTTGTGTTTTGTGCAGTTTTCTGTATGTGAAATCCAGGGTGAGTAGGTCTATACAGACAGTAACTGAATAAGGGCGTGGCGGCGAGGATGTGGAGAAGATGGGGAGCTAACAGTGAGGAAGGGAAAAAATGTTCTGAAATGGATTGTGGGGATGACTGCACCAATCTCCTGAATATGATTGAAATATATGTGAAGCATATGCCAATAAATCTTTAAAAAATAATAATAAAGAAGAAAAAAAGATGGTGGCTGGGTTCTAAAGGGAAATGTCCTGAGAAAGCAAGTCAGACACTTTTCATGGCCTTGTTTAGAATTCACACCATGTCACTTACAGCACATTCTATTAATTGAGGCCGTCGCCAAGTCCCCCCCAAGTTCAAAGGGAGGGAACATAGAGCCATGTCTTGAGGAGGAATGGCAGGGTGCTGGCAGCACGTGTGGATGTCAAAACACAGCTGTGGTCATAGGGGGGTAACAGTCCCACAGTGACAGCGGTGTCACGGACTCTGCAGGCTGAGAGAGTTTATTTCGTTAGCTCTCTAATTATCGTAGAAGTACTTAGGGCTTTGCCAAATTGGACACAAATTGACAGTATGTCAAATTTCTTGCCAATTACCTAAACATTCAAAAAAATTCCAGGAGCTCTCCCGGGGATGCTGTATAGAGCACTCAAAATCGTTCAGTGTCTCACCTGACGGTGCAGGCAGTCCTATAATACGGCCACTAACAATCAAGGCTGTCCCGGACCCCTGGGGGTAGAATCGTTTAGCTTTGTGCGCAGAAGAAGGTTGGGAAACCACCAAACATCTGCACATGGCATGTGTCCAGGCCAACTTGGAGGGGCCCGTGCTCGGCGACCTAATGCTCTCATGAGGTTTTCCACAACACAAAAACATGTCAGCAGGGCCTGTGGGGGTTCCATGTATGCTAAATGTGTCCCAGACAGGATGAAATGCACTTTCCTTATTATTTTTGGGGGGTGGGGGGCAGAGAAATAACTTTATATCAAGAAGACATCCCAGCATAGTCCAACTCAAGCCCACGGGCCTGATGCTAGTCAGAACCCTCTTCAACTCAAGTTGCTGCAAGCCAATGACTCAGGTGAACCAGGAAGCAGGAGGGTCGCAGGCCTGGGGATGTAGGTTGTGTACATCCAAGGTGGAAGGAGACAAAGTAGGATGCTGACACCTCTCTGGATCTGTGGTCCCCATGTGGCCACAGTCACAGAGCCTGAGCCAGAAGGTGAAGGGTGAAAGAAAACTCAGCTGTGCTCAGGATCTCTCTCTTATAGAAAAATAATGGCCCTCCAGGAGATGTCATCAGGCTGTGACCCGATTCATAGGTTGGACCCCACCCCTACTATCACCCAGAAGTGTCTCATTGGCATAGTCTTCACTCATCACACAGCTTCATCCTAAATTTTAGACTTGATGTTCTTAAATGTTGGACGGTTTATGAAGACTTGTGGTATCATCAAATTTGGGAACGTGCATTGATGATTTGTTCTTCTTTTTCATATTATCAGAAACAGTGCATCAGAAACAGTGGTGAAGAAAGCTGATGCATCAGAAACAGTGGTGAAGAAACAGTGCATCAGAAACAGTGGTGCATCAGAAACAGTGGTGAAGAAAGCTGATGGTGCCCAGCTATCAAAAGATATAGCAGCTGGGGTCTTAAAGGCTTGAAGATCAACAAGTGGCCATCTTGTAGGGAAACAACAAAGTCCACATGGAAGAAGTACTCCATCCTGTGTGATCATAAGGTTTTGATGGGATCAGGTATCAGGCATCAAAGACCCAGAACAAAGAATCATATCAATGTGAATGAGGGGGAGCACAGAGTGGATACCCAAAGCCCATCTGTAGACAATTGGGTATCCCCTTACAGAAGGATCATAAGGAAGAGACAAGCCAGTTAGGGTGCAGTATAGCACCGATGAAGCATACAACTTTCCTCTAGTTCTTTAACGTTTCCTCCCCTCACTATCATGACCTCAATTCTACCTTACAAATCTGGCTATACCAGAGCACGTACACTGGTACAGATAAGAGCTGGAAACAGGGATTCCAGGACAGACAAACCCCTCAGGACCAATAATGAGAGTAGTGATACCAGGAGGGTAAGGGAAAGGTGGGGGGTAAGAGAGGGACCAATTACAATGATCTACATATAACCCATCCCAGGGGGATGGACAACAGAAAAATGGGTAAAGGGAGACATTGGTCAGTGTAAAACATGAAATAATAATAATAATTTATAAATTTTCAAGGATTCATGAGGGGGGAAGGTGGGGGAGCGAGGGAGAAAATGAGGTGCTGATACCAAGGGCTGAAGTAGAAAGAAAATATTTTGAAAATGATGATGGCAACATATGTACAAATGTGCTTGACACATTAGATGTATGTATGGATTGTGACAAGAGCTGCAAAAGCCCCCAATAAAATGATTTTTAAAAAGAAATGAATGTCAAAACTTAGAAAGGAGGGAAGGTAAGCAAGAATGAACTATGCTTTCCTTATTGAGAAACAGAAAATCGGTGTGAAAGTTTTGAAGACACAGCATAGTCAGAAAGTGAAAGCTAAATAAATATAAATGAAGCTTTTTTGAATAATAAATAGAGTGAAAAAAATCAAGCAGAAGTTCCTAAAAACTTCACAGAAAAAAAAAAACCACAACGGAACACACACAACTAGGCTTTCATAGAAAATATAATGTCTCTTTTTGACAGGAATAAAATAAGACTCTGATTGTTTATTCCGGCATAAAGCATGATCTTACATTGATACTTGTTCTGACGCTGGTGGAAGATATGGCTTTTCAAGAGCTTTCAAAATAAATCCTTCTCTCGCTGTCTGCACGCACATTTCCATCTGTTCATGGTTGGCATGGGCGGCAATCCAACTTCCTTCAAGGTCATTGGAAGCAAACTTTTGTTGCATCGCAGTGCATACTGGGACTTGATAAAATAACTCAATAGAATGATTGGGTGAATTCATTTTATTGCACTTCTTGAATCTTTGTCAAGCACCACATGGAAAAGAGGCAGCATTTCAACACAGGCTAAAGCCACGTTTGGAAGCCCTGAAGCTCTGGAAAGCAGCAGATCCTAAACTGATGGGCTTGTGGACCAAGTGCGAGGTTGGCCAGCCCCACTGCAGGTGCCTCAAAAGCGAAGTCACAACTTGCCTCTGTGGTTCAAAGGTATCATACCGCATTGGCAGCGGGCCCTTTACCTCTTGTGACTATCCTCTGACTCCATAACTCATCTTATTAAACATTCCTACTCATTAATCTTCCCAAAATAGAGTCTGTTCCCAATTTCTACTGTCTCCACCCTGATTGAAGCCCTCATTATCTCCTGCCTCATGCAATCACCTGACTGGGTTTTCTGTCTGCATCCTCCCCCGCACCAACCCAGCCTGCAACAGCGTTGGACCCCAGTTGAAAAGCCTTCATCGACTATGGGTGGAAATTTCCATTTCTTCATACAGTATGAATGGCCCTTCCTATCTGGCCCAGACTATATTCCAGTTGGATCTCCCTTTATTTCCTTTGTGCGTACTCACCTCTTCTCAGGATCAATCACTAGGCTCTCGCAACAGAGCCTGCCCTTTTCTATCATGTACCTGATGGATGCGAAGCCTTGACCGATCCAAGCCCTACTTATTTTTAAGTGCTACCTAGAAAGCTTCCATACACTGGTCTCTACTACTGGAAAGGATGTATCGCTCCCATCAATTCAGAGAGGACCTGGTTAGTTTGTTGCTATCAGTTCACAACTACTACATGACTACTGCCTCAGGCTGGGTTCCCAAGGGAAGCAAACCCAGTGGGGGGGGGGGGCGTTGAAAGAGAGAGCAGGAGGCAGGCTGGAGGTTTGCACTGACCCATAGGGCTGCAGGGCCTGACAAACCTGAAATCTGCAGCTCCAGAAGCAGCCTGCTGACTCCTAGGGTTGTGGGTACTGGAGAATCCAAAATCTACTGGTCAGGTGGTCAGACTGAAGACATCCCAAAGACTGGAGGAAGTTTGACAGCAAAGCGAAGAGCCCAGGACTGAGAGAGGGCTTTACCAGACCTTCCATTTATATCACAGATGCAGGCCATCGCCATAAGCAAACACCTCTTCCAACGCAGGTTGTTCACAGCAGATGAAAAAAAAAGTGTGAGGTGATTACATCACTCGGTGCCAGAGTCAATTCTGACTCATCGGAACTCTAGAGGGCAGAATAGAACTGCCCCTGTGAATTTCGGAACCTGTCACTTTTTTTTCTTTTTGGCTGGTACTTTATTGATGGCACATGATAAGGTCAGGCTCTCTAAGCCCCTCCCCTTCCTTCAGGGGGTCTGGATGTTATATTCTCAGTGTGTTGGGGGATTGAATTGGGGACGAAGACTCCCCAGCAGCTGAGAGTCTCTCTTCCTCTAGGGCTGTTGCTGGGACTGCTGATCCAGCGGGGCTCTTACTCCTTGGAGGCCATGTGGACCATGAGGTCCACCACCCTGTTGCTGTAGCCAAATTCATTGTCATACCAGGAAAAGAGCTTGACAGAGTGGTCGCTGAGGGCAATGCCAGGCCCAGCATCAAAGGTGAAAGAGTGGGGGTCACTATTGAAGTCACAGGAGACAACCTGGTCCTAGGTGTAGCCCAGGATGCCCTTTAAGGGACCACCAGCCGCCTGCTTCACCACATTCTTGCTGTCATCGTACTTGGAAGCTTTCTCTAGATGGCAGGTGAGATCCACAATGGACACATTTGGGGTGGGGACACAGAAGGCCATGCCAGTCAGTTTCCCATTCAGCTACGGGATAACCTTTCACACAGTCTTGGCAGCGTCAGTAGATGCGGGGATGATGTTCTGGGCAGCCCCACGGCCATCACGCCAGAGTTTCTCAGAGGGGCCGTCCACGGTCTTCTGGGTGGCAGTGATGGCGTGGA
Organism: Tenrec ecaudatus; assembly: GCF_050624435.1. Classification (NCBI taxonomy): domain Eukaryota; kingdom Metazoa; phylum Chordata; class Mammalia; order Afrosoricida; family Tenrecidae; genus Tenrec; species Tenrec ecaudatus. Next base: position 247,650,861 of record NC_134530.1, on the reverse strand, counting down.
CTGTGGTCCTGAGTCCTTCCACGATGCCAACATTGTCCTGGATGACCTTGGCCAGGGGGGCTAAGCAGTTGGTGGTGCAGGAGGCATTGCTGACAATCTTGAGGGAGTTGTCGTACTTCTCGTGGTTCACGCCCATCACACACATGGGGGCATCGGCAGAAGGGGCAGAGATGATCACCCTCTTGGCACCGCCCTTCAAGTGAGCCCCAGCCTCTCCGTGGTGGTGAAGACACCGGTGGACTCCACGACATACTCGGCACCGGCCTCGCTCCACTTGATGTTGGTGGGAGCTCACTCCTGGAAGATGGAGATGGCCTTCCCATTGACGACAAGCTTCCCATTCTCAGCCTTGACGGTGCCATTGAACTTGCCGTGGGTGGAATCATACTGGAACATGTAGACCATGTAGTTCAGATCAATGAAGGGGTCATCGATGGCAACAATATCCACTCTGCCAGAATTTAAAGAAGTCCTGGTGACCAGGCACCCAATGCGGCCGAATCCGTTCACTCCTTCACCATCGTGTCTCAGGGATGCGGCTGGGACTGCACAGGAATGGGAGAGGCAGCTGTCTGTCGCACGAGGAGGAGCAGAGAGCCACCAGTCACTTTGAAAAAGTAATCACTTTATTGGAGGCTCACACAGCGCTTATAACAATCTATACATCAATTGTATCAGGCACATTTGTACATATGATGTTGCCATCATCATTTTCTAAACATTTACTTTCTGTTTAAGCCCTTAGTCTTAGCTCTTCATTTTTCCCTCTTTTCACCACCCTCCTGCCCTCGTGAACCCTTGAAAAATTATAAATTATTATTGATTTTGTAAGATCTCTCTCCAGGCTAGAGTTACACCCCGGTCCTTGACTCCGCACGAGAAAGAATTCACACTGAAGCCTGACTCGTGATCCAAGTAAGTTTAATGAGAGTTAGAAGAAGTTTCAGGTTTTACACGGCACCCATAGGACTCCTCCCAACAATGCAGCCTGGCAGAGACTGCTTGGCATCACGCAAAGATCTCTCCCAAGTTCTCCTCCAAAAAAAAAAAAAAAAAAAGGACCTCTCAAGTTCTTTCTCAAGTTCTCTCCCCAGTTCCTCCTCCCTGACCCTCGCTCCTGCCTTTTCAAGGATTCCAGGGGGAGGCATGGTGGACGACCCCAGATCGACCTCATTGGCTGGATTGAATTCACCTGGCCCAGGTGGGCCGATCCAGGATTAGCACCCACCCATGCCCACCAGCAGGAAACCTGGGCCTTTGAGCATGTGCAGTGCGCCGTCCTTTGTTCTTGTGCTTGGCTCTCTTGGGCATGCGTCAATAGACATCCCATCCCTGCCAACCTGCCTAACATTTCCATATCTTACACCAACCGCTACGTCACTTCACCCACAATTCTGTTATTCTTCCCTTTGGGGGTTGTATACGTCGATCATTGCAATCAGTTCCCGTTTTTCTCCTCCTTCTCCCCTCATCCTCTTGGTATCCTCATTTCTGTTCCTGAGGGGTTTATCTGTCCTAGATTCCATGTTTTGAGAGCTCGATCTAGCCAGATTTGTAAGGTACAGCTGGGGTCATGATATTGGGGGTGAGGAAGCCACAAGGAGCCCGAGGAACATTGTGTGTTTCGTCAGTGCTCTACTGCACGCTGGCTGATTCGCCCCTCCCTTGTGACCCTTCTGTGAAAAGACGGCACAGAGGCTTACAGAAGACAAATCAATAGGAAAGGAGTTGGTTTTGTGGGAGTGGTGTAAGGGCAGCGCTGTGAGTGTAGAAAACGTAACAGCAGGAGGAAGTCAGGGAATATGAGTCTATCTACCAAATGCTCTGCTCAATGCCTTAGGGAGTACAAAGAGAATGAGACACATCCACCCATGTGTTAGGCCGAGTGGACTAGGGAAACAAATCCAGAGACACTCATATGTGTATAAGAAAGAGCTTTAGATCAAGAAGTAACCATGCATGCCAGCCAGTCCAACTCAAGTCCATAAGTCCGAAACTAGTCCATAAGTTCAATACTAGTTGGTAACTCCCTCTTCAGACTCACACAGCCCCGGGCAGTGATGCAGACTGCAGGAAGATCACAGGCCTGTGGGTGCGGGGTTGTATGACCCAATGGTGGTAGCTGCATCACTGGGCTTACCCAGCTCTCAAGAGGAAAGTGAAGGTGGGGTTGGGGGACAGCTTCTAGAGAGCTATTTATCTCAGTCGCACCTCCATAAGAAGTGATTGAAAGACTCAATTCCACCCATATCTTCTTAGAGGTGCCATATTGGCACCCCAAAACCTAACTATCACAACCCACAAAAACCTTCCAGTCTAATAAGAAAATTAAAACAGATTCTTAAATAACAATATTATCTTCTACCAAACTCACTGCTATCAAGTCAACCCCCTGTAGGTTTCCGGGGCTGTAACTGTTTACAGGAGTAGAAAGCCAAGTCTTTCTCCCATGGAGTTGCTGGTGGTTTTGAACTGTGGACCATGGGGATTGCAGCCCAAGGATAACCACTACATCCTGAAGATGACAAGAGAGATGGGAAGGTTTCTACATGTGTGAAAAGGATCCCTCCATGGTGCAATGAGGAATGCACTGAGCTGCTAACTGACAGGGCGGCATTAACTTCACCAGGCATTCCATGGGAGAAAGATGAAGCTCTCTGTTGCTGTAAAGATTTGCAATTCTGAAAACCTGAAAGGGCTGTTCTACTCTGTCCTGTAGGACTGCTGTGACCTCGATGTAATCTTTGGGGAGGGCCTCGATGGTATGGGTAGGTCTCCATGTGACTAGTCTCCTACTTCAAGATTATTGATCGCCCTTGATTGCTCTCTGCTCACGTCCAAATGGCTGAATCTGACATTTACGAATCCTGCTTAGTCTCACCCAGACTTTTCTCGCTAGCTTTACCTACAATGCACTGTTCCCTAACCAAACGAAGTCCTTTTGTCTGACCTCCTTCCCAAGAGCCGATTCCGTATTTATCTCTCAGAACCCTAAACACCTTTAATCCTCCATCAAATGACACAACTTGCACGAGGCTTTTGCAATCTGCCCAGCCAGATGGAGGTACTGTTCTGCCTCATTCTGGTGATTCGTACCACATTCTGCTGTTCAGGCCAGAGTATAGGAAACCCTGATGTGTATTTGGATGTGTTATCAGGAAAGACTAATCCCCGGAGAAGGGCATGATACTCGGTGGAAGAGCACCCTGAAAGATGAATTGACATAGTGGCTGCCGCACTGGGTTCAAACAGAAGAATGCTTGTAAGGGTGCGCAGGACTGGGCAGTGTTTCGGTCTGTTGGACTTTGGGTTGTTATGAGTTCGAATCAACCTGACGGCACCTAACAAGAACGGCACATCGAAAACCCCAGGGCCCACCTTCTCCTTTAAGAGCTTAAATGAAGGGGCTGCTAAAAGTTCAGTGGAAAAGTCAGTGATTGTTTAATTCCATTTCCCCATGAAATGTTTTGAAACCCCCCTTATTGATCATAGGAAGTTTTTGTAGGGAGGTGGTTAACACTCCCAAGCAGTTAGCACCTGACTGATAACCCAAAGCAGTCTAGTCAACTACAATCCAGTCAATTATGGTATGATTCACGGTGACCCCTAATATTTCAGAGTAGAACTGCTGCATAGGGCTTTCGATGCCTGTTATCTTACAGAAGTAGGTCAGCGGGACTTTCTTCTCTGGCACCGAAGAGTAGGGTGTCAAAGCACTGGCTTTTCAGTTAGTAGCTGAACACAATTCATTTGTACCAATGTAGTTCTCAAAAACTGATGAGTTGATATATAGGTACCCCAAGTCACACCCTTCCATTTTCCCTCTGAAGAGTGTATTCTACACTGTTATCCGGAATGTCCCCTAAGATTGTGCACCAGTCACAAACAGAGGTAGCCATCTTGACCACCCACTTTCTGTTGGCTGCTTCTCCACCTGTCTCATTACCTACCTTCCCTACTGGTGCGATTTGCCTTGGGGTCCTTGTCTCTGGGTCTACTTTTGAGAGAACACACATTAAATGCCATGTCACAAAGCTAACACGATCGCCACCAAGTTCCGGTGAGGGAGTCTTACTCAGAGTTCTCATTTAAAACAAGAATTACATCCTTCTCCCACCCTCTGCCCACAGACAACCTGGCAGCTCCTTTCACACTGAGTGCTTGCCATGCTCTGGCCTCCTCTGACACTGTGATCTATAACTCTCCTTTGAGCATGCAACCCAGGCAAACAGGACTCGTTGGTATTATCCCTCAGTCCATCTTCCACTCTGCTGACAGAGTGACCTTTATAAAACTCCCCTGTTTCAGATCTGTCACCTGTAGAGTACAGGCCATTCACATTCCATTTAAGACGCCTTCATGTCCATCCCTTATGCCTGCCTTTCCTCAGCTCTCAACGCTCCCACTGTGCTCCATTTGTGTCCAGCTTCATGGCGAGCTCTCTGTGACGCATCCCCTCCTTTGGCCCTTTTGTTCTGTGTGCTGAAAAGCCCTTCTCCCACTGCCAGCCCCCCACTGCCCTTGCTCCCTGGCCAACGTCATGCTTCAAGATGGCTCAGTTGCCATCTGCTGTGGGAAGCGTCTATCATTTTCTCTAGTGTGGAGATATGACGTCCTCTTCGGTGAATACAATTCTGTTATGGCACACAGTCACACTGCCATAGTGATTTATGCTTCGCATCTCATCCACACTGTTGATCTCGGGCGCTTGCAATCCAGGAATGGCCCTTTTCCACCAGAGGAAGGATAATGCTTCTTCTACGTGGCTTCTGGCATCAAAATGGTTCACTTTGAAGCCAAGCTCTACCACTTAGCGACCATGTAATCTTGGAGAAGCTCTCTGTGCCCAGTTCCTCTTTCTAAAAAGACGGGTACCAGAATCCAACTCAATGGGCTGTTGCGAGGAGTCAAGAAGCAGAAAATGTAGCATAATTGAACAACATACACACAGAAAGTGCTTAAAATGAACTATTATTGGAGATATTAGCAACAGTAGTACTCATAATTAAAAATAGTTGACATGGAGCCAATTATGATGCATGGTGAATTCCCTATCTTTATATGCACAGGGACTCTGGTGGCGCAGTGGGTTATGCATTGAGCTTGAGCTGCTAGCAGCAAGGTCAGCAGTTCAACCTACCAGACATTCATTCCATGGATGAAAGATGAGGTGTTCTGCTTAAGTTAAAATGTACAGCCTCACTAGACCAGAGCATGTACACAGGCACAGATAAGAGCTAGAAACACAGCGAATCCAGGACAGATAAACCCCTCAGGACCAATATTGAGAGTAGTTATACCAGGAGGGGAAGAGGAAGGTGGGGAGAGATAGGGGGAACCAATCACAATGATCCACTTTTAACACCCTCCCAGGGGGATGGACAACAAAAATGTGGATGAAGGGGGACATTGGTTAGTATAAGACATAAAAAATAATAATAATTTATAAATTATCAAGGGTCCCTGAGGGAGGGAGAAAGGTGGAGGGAGGGAGGGGGAAAAGAGAAATTGATACCAAGGGCTCAAGTAGAAAGAAAATGTTTTGAAAATGATTATGGCAACAAATGTACAAATGTGCTTGGCACAATGAATGGATGCATTGTGATAAGAATTGTAGGAGCCCCCAATAAAATTATTTAAAAAAAAAAGATTTACAGCCTCAGAAATCTACAAGGGCTAGTTCTACTCTGTCCTGTAGGGTCACTATGAGTTAGAATAGACTCGATTTTCTTTTCTTTTTCTTTTAAAGTGTGTAGGTCTGACTTTTATTGACTTTTAAAACCATTTAATTGGGAGCTAATACAGATATCATATTGTTCCATAGTTCAATCACATCAAGCACTGTTGTACAGTTGCTACCACAATCAGTTTTGAAACATTATTTTCCTTCTTGAACAACTTGACTCAGCTCCCTTTTACTCCCCGCCAGACACACTGTACCCCACCCCCGAAGCCTTACTCTACTTGCTGTCCCTATGCCAGAGAAATGGCTGCGGGGGGGGGGGGCAGTGTGAAAGGGGGCAAGGCAAACCCACTGGTTGCTCTGAGGGAGAAAGATGCGACTGTTGACTTCCCTAAAAGGTTACAGCCTAGGAAACCCTGTAGGGAACTGCTGACCACTCCGACAGGACCACTGTGAGTCAAAATTGGCTTGCTGGCAGTGGGTTTGATTTGGCTTGGTTGTCTATGACAGAATTCTTGACCAGAGCAAATTTTTCTGTGAAACCTTTGAAAAAGACACCTTCCTGGGACCCATTTTAAGCCTGATAAATAAGAACTCCTGGAAATGAACATTGTAGGAAATCAAAGAGATGAGACAACTCACTACAATGTAGCATTCTGAACGAGACAATGACATTAGTGGACCAATTGCTAAAATTTGAACCTCGTCTATAGATGAATTAAAGACCTTTGTCCATCCTAACTTCCTGATTTCATTAAGTGTACTATCTTTCTGTCAGAGGTTAGCACGGTGTTTACTTATTCCATAGGACGATGCGGGAGCCAGAGGTTCATGCTGATGCCACATAAGAATTGCATCGTAACTAAAGCTGTCAGGAAAGGGCTGGATACCTCGGGGAGACAAGGAGCTCCCAACGCTCAGGGTATTGAGACTGAGACTAAAACACAAAGAAATCCAAGCTTGTTGCTTTTGACTCCAACTCATAGCAACCCTGTAGGACAGGTTCCAACTTCCGGACTGGGTTTCCACGGAAACAGGCATCTTTCCCTTACAGAATGGCTGCTGGGTTTAAGCTTCAGGGGTGCTAAGCTGAGACTCCAAACTCAAAGCGCACTGCCATCCAGTCAGTTCTGACTCATACTGTTGTTAGGTGCCATCCGGTCCGTTCTGACCCATAGTGACCCTAGGCACAACAGAACAACACGCTGCCGGCCCTGTGCCCTCCTCACAATGGCTCCTCTGCCTGAGCCCGTTGATGCAGCCACTGTGTCCGTCCATGTCCTTGAGAGCCTTCCTCTCTTTCACTGTCCCTCCCCTTTCCCAAGTATAATGTCCTTTTCCAGGAACTGGTCTTTCCTGACAACATGTCTGAAGTTTGTGACATGGAGTCGCGCCACCCTTACCTCCAAGACTCACTCGGGCCATACTTCTCCCAAGACAGCTCGCTTTGTCCTCCTCACAGCTCAGGGTAGTTTTCATGCCAGCTGCCCCTGAGGGTCCTTATCAGGCCCTATGTAATCTGCCACAGCGGGAGGCGGGGAAGGTGTTCTAACCCATGTCTAGCAGTCCTTTGACTCTCCTTCCATCTAAAGGGGCGCTATGGCCCCCCCTTGAATGGGGACTGAACTCTGTCACTGTATGAGAAATACTGTGTGGCAGAGATAATGCTGTCCCTTCCGGAAAGGCCCTGCAGGTTGGGCCAGGTTTTCTTGAGAAAGCTCTCAGTGGGTTGGAGGCTTCCCTCTCATTGTCCCAGAAGGCTAAGACAGAGACCGCATGCAACAAATGGGAGCAGAAAGAGTCCCCAATGTAACGAGCACGTCGAAGCCCCAGTGTGTCCATTAGAGCTGCCCAGGAGAGTGTGAGATGTTCGGCGACTCTGAGGCTGCCACGTGGAGAGGCCACATGGGCAGAATAGACTGACGAGAGATGGAGGAGTTTCTGGAAGGGTCCCAGCGATTCAATCAGCCCGCTGCTGATTGAGATGTCCCGGCATATGCACCAGACTTGTGATTGAAGGCGCCTCCATCGACTGCTACCAAATCAGGGATTCCACCAGATTGTTCAAGCGACCAATGCCGAATGGGTGACTGTTGTCTGAGCTGCACTTTTCGCTGCAGTGAAATTTTAATAAAAAGAAACCTAGGGTAAGCACTGGATGCTGAGCCCAATCAAGTCTAGGACTCCTGGGAGAGAACTACACGAATAAATACAATTGGTACTAACATGGCAAATCTAATGCTGTGATAAGTTATAAAACATTTGTTTGCAAATAAGCAAGTAGCTTTGTTTTAAATTATTGACCAATCTGTTACCGTGGCAGTTTGTTCAGCAGCAACAGCTACTCAGCCCTCTCGGAAGGCATCAGGTTCATGAAGATACTGAAAGAGCTGTGTCACTCTGCTCCCTCAATCCCTATCCCACTGTGACCACTGCTAATAATGATAGTCCTAAGGAGTGCCATTTGTTGTGCTCTTCTTGACAGAGGCAATCCTCGTCTAAATGTTTTATGGCTTGGGCTACATAATGTACTTTAGGCTTCAACGGTACTCCTATGTGGTCCATGCTGTTAGTATGCCTATCTTTAAAAAAAATCATTTTATTAGGGGCTCATACAACTCTTTTTACAATCCGTACATACATCATTTGTGTCCAGCACATTCATACATATGTTGCCATCATCATTCCCAAATACACCTGCTTTCCACCTGAGCCCTTGGTATCAGCTCCTCATTTTTCCTCTCCCTCCCTGCTCCCCTCCCCCAAACCCTTGATAATTTATATATTTTTAAAGTAAAGTAGCTGAACATTTGAGACATGGAACAGTTTCCAATGCCGTTCATGTAACAATTATTTAGTTAGGACCTCTTTATGCTCTGTCATGAGTCAGCAACTGAGGAACCAAGGATGTGGCCAAGGAGACAAGGTGTTCAGACTCATAGACCTTGAAAATTGGGGGAGTGTGCAGGAGTTAAATTTTACACTAATTAATGCTGGGATATGAACCGTAGGAAGGGAGGTACTGGCACCGTATATAATAGGGAGATGTCTGGGCAATTAAAGTATATCCAGGAATTGGTGCCAACCTAAAGGCACATTCTTGTGGTAAGAAAAGATGGAGAGTACTTTCAGAGCTAAAGCAAGTTCAGTGAGGGCAAGCACTGAGGAGGAGAGCCACAAAGAGAAGACTGGGGGAGGAAGGCCAGACATGCAGGGACTGCCCTAATCCTTAGCAGGATAGTCTCTCCTCCTCATCCTCCTCGTCCTCATCCTCGTCCTCCTCCTCCTCCTCCTCCTCGTCCTCGTCCTCCTCCTCCTCCTCCTGCTCCTCCTCCTGCTCCTCCTCCTCCTGCTCCTTCTTCTTCTTCTACTTCTTCTTCTTCTCCTGCTCCTCCTCCTCCTCCTCCTCCTCCTCCTCTTTTTACCCAGAGCCTCATGAAGCTATTTACACAACCCATCTACAGTTTATCATATTGTGGTAACATGAAAGTTTCTATGGTGCCAGAAGCGATACCACCAGTATTTCCAACAGGTTTCAGTGGAGCTTCCAGACTAAGACAGGCTAGAAGAAGGGCTTTGCAATTTTTTCCCAAAGATTAACTGATGCACACCCAGGGATCAACACAGAATATTGTTCAAGACAGCACTGGCAGATGATCCCCTGGCGTGAAAGGTATTGAAAGTGCACCGTGACTGCAGCCATAGACATGTGTATACTAACAGTGGAGAAGATGACGCACGACAAGGCAAGCTTCGGTCTGTTGAACGTGGGTCATCAAAGTGGGTGATGACTCCATGATAACGAACAACAAGAACATTTTGAAAAAGCAGAAGAAAGGCACAAATCAGAAATGTACTTTGAAAAGATCCCTTTGGTATTAGTGGGAAGAGGATTGGAAAGAAGGCAAACAATTCATTCTGGGAGTGTGCTGAAAAATCTAAGATCTACCTTCCCTCCAACAAATGACCTGTGACCAACCATGTCTCTAACCAAACCTCCTTCTATCTGCGGTTTTCTCCCTTCTCACTATGCCCGACCCCTTCCATGAGGCACAATAAGCAAAAGCAGCAACAATCTGGTTTAGCATTTGGGTTTTTAGATGTTATGCTCCGTGTATTCATAAATGGACTCATTAAAATATTCAGATAGTGCTGCCTTTTGCTGCTCACTTCTCATGTTAATGGCTTCCATCTCTTGTAGTCGTAAATAGAGTTCCCAGTTCAAATCTGTTCCAGTTGGTTCAGCCCTGCCTGAGGAATTAAAATCAAAACAGACATGAATTTTTAAAATTTGGGTGAAATGGAACAATGGGTAGAATGGAAAAAAAATACAGGTCAAACCTGGGAATTGAAGATTTGGAAGAAGCATAGCGTACCCCTAGAGGAGCCGGGATAATGGATTATTGCTGGGACTCTGGAAAGGGATGGACATTCATCTTTGGGTTGGCTATCATCTTTGATTGGGGCACCATTGTCTCCGACTGTCAATTGAGGGAGTTGTTTGTTTTTCAACATGAACACTAGCTTTGTGTTTGAAGAGAACGTTTCTAGCAGGAATTTCCAGTTCTAGAACCTTCGGGTATCTTTCGGGTTTAACCACGTTTTACACATTTAAGTCCATTCTGGCTTTTGCTTTGTCTGAACCCGGAGAAAAAACAAACAACGGGTTTAAAGCCCTGCCACACTCTCAACAGCAAACTGCTGAGTGCCTGCTCTGTGCTTGGTACTTAGGAGCACTCAGGACCTTACCGGGATTGCACACCCGCAGATGGAAAACACTCACATATGTGAGGTACCCTAATGAATAAGGCTCCAACTTTGTCTGAGCTGTGTCTGACTGTATCTGGGATCCACACCCGAGTGGGTCTGAAGGGTCCACAGCATGAGGGATCTTTAGGCACCTATTTCGCTGGGTAAACTTGCCAGGGAAGAGGAAGCCTCTCAGGTGACAGACTGTGCAGAGGGCCTGGGGAAGAGGAAGGGGCATAGAGAGAGAGGGAAACCCATAGACTCGCCCAGACACGTCAGAGAGTTGCTGTGGCCCTACTGAGCAGAGCATAGGCTGGGCACTGCCCTCCCATCTGCTGGAGAATTGGAGGGACTGCATCTCGGGGAAGAATTCGGCCAGGGAGACACATTTCCTGGAGAGAGTAGACAGTTTGGTGAGTCTTGGGAGATAGGACCCTCTTTTGAACACCGGTGTTTGCCCTGTAAGTGACAGCTAGGGGATGCGAGCCCATGGGCTAATTCGAAGGAACAAGACAACCATTGTCAGTTCATATGAGAGACTCCAGAAACCTTCAGGGAGAACTTCCAGTGTTTTCAAGCAGAGCTGGGGCATCTTCCCTTGTGCTTCTGGGGACACAAGACTGAAATCTTGGTATCCTTCTTCCTCTGGCTCATGCAAAGACGAGGACAGGGGAATGCTGGGCCACACGGGAATGCACTTACCAGCTGGGTATTCATCGTACATACCAAAAAAAAAAAAAAAGGAAGATGCAAGAACTTTACAAATTCTTGTGATGTGGGAAGAGAAGACATTCCTACCTTCTGTGAAGGATCCTGAATCACCCAGCACCCCAGAATGTGCAGCTACAAAGACCAAGCTGACCACCTCTGAGAACAGTGTCTAACGCACCACGGGAGACGACCGGCAGACTAATGGATTCAAGGGCAAGCATTACTTGTAATGAACAGTTTTACTACACGGTTGGATGTTTAACCTCACACTGCCTATTCACACTGTTTCCAAGGGAGGGAATCGCATGTAACAAGTGCAAGAGAATCTGGTTTAAATTCCGGGATGAACCACCAGGACTCCGTGGGTCTCCTAGGGAGTTTGATCTAAATTAAAATTGGGGGTGTGACAATGAAAACGACCATCTCTCGAGTAAATTTCAAGGATTGAAGGAGAATGGATGTTTTCTTGTGGGTTTCACACACTTGATAATTTCCAGAAACTCAGAATGGCTGCTGTGGGGTCTCCAGGAAGAAGGTCATCCAAAAGGATCCTGGGAAAATGCCGAGCCCTTTCCGTGTGAGACAAGCAAGCCTGGACACAGAGAGAGCAGTGTGTGGCTGCTGGGAGTGGCGGGGAAGGAGATGCTCCTGGGGCAGGCTGCTCAGGAAGCCTGGCCTCATGTCCCTTGGTGCCAGTTCTCACAATGTCGTGCTTTAGTGTTATTGAGGATGCAGAGTAGAAGTTCTCAATAGATTTTATTTTTATAAAAACAGCAATACACGTTGTACGATGCATTGAGCATGGGGGTGAGTTTTCATTTCAGATCTGAAAAATGACCAAGGCTATAGTTCTGTGGGCTCCACCAGTCTCTAGCCAACCGGGAAGCTTGGTCTTTTGTCATGGCTTTGTGTTCTGCTTCATGTTTTCCTTGCAGTCTAACCAAGACCTTCTAATACGATCCTTTGAGAGGAGGTAGAATCAGGAGCTGGGCAGCACCTAGTTCTTCTGGTCTCAGGGTGGTAGAGACCAGTGTTCGTATGGTTCATGAGTCCGTTGGACTACTTGTTTCCTTGCATCTCTTGCTTTCCAACAGGTTTTCCCTTCTACATGCGAGAGACCAATAGTTGTACTTTTGATGGCCATTGAGAAGCTTTCAGAAATCCCCATTGCTACTCACCAAAGAAGAATGCAGAAAGAACATTGTCTTTATGAGCTAAGATATGTCGATTAATCTTGGTATCCCCTAAGACTATGATCCTGAGCCTCTAGCCCCAGCGACTGATTCCCTAAAGGAGAGGATTATATCTAAGAAGTTTTCATAATCCCCCCCCCCCCATATGCTCTATTGGGCATAGAACACAGTGGCCAGGATGCGGCACGGAGGGCCAGACTGTTGGGCTGAATACTCACCGTCTTTCACTTCCGGGCTTCGCAGCTCACATTCCACATTCTTGTGAATAAGTCAACTGTACATGCAAAGCACAGGAACTGCTCCTAAGACAGAGACCGCGGTTCTTTAAATGCCCAGTACATATACAGAACACTGAAGTGGGGGAAATGGTTGAAAGTACCCATTACCAGGTTTACTCACAAAGGACCCTAGTTGGCAAGCTCTGGAACCTGAATTTGAACTGTCCTGCTTCAGGGAAGTCAGATCAGCACGATCAAGACAACAGAATTTGAGAAGCAATGAAATGGAACTCATGGTTTCAAAACTTTGGGGGGAGGATTCTCTCAGTAAGAACCCAATTATACATCATGACTCAACATACAAGGGTATTCACATAGAATAGACACAATTCAAACAAAAGTTTCATAATACAATATAAGACTATTCTTCTAAGGTGCTCTGATGTAATTTGTTTTATTCCTTTATTCTTATTTTAAAGTGTTCTTTAAAAATGGTGTCCTTGGCCCACTAGTCGCTTTGGAAAGTACAAAATGAAAAGAAAAACATTGAACTAAATGGTTTCCAGGTTCCCTCCCTATCTTTTGTACTAAAACCAAGTAGCCATCCTGATGCAAGATGATTACAAATGCTCAGTATTTGGGTTTGAAAATATAAGGATTAACTCCCCATGTAGGCTTTGTTTCTACAGCAACAGTATGATAGTTACATAATTCGATTCGACTTGAAGATATATAAAAATGTAGGGGTAGTTTTCAGCTTGGCATAAGGAGGCTCTAGGACCGTCCCCACCTCTCTCTGCCTTCACCTTCCTGCTGGTGGCCTGTGGCCAGAGCCACAGCCATTGCATCCACAAGACTTTGCATCTGCCGGCCTGTGGTTTCCCTGCACTCTGCATCATTGCATGTGGCTGAGTGGGTCTGAAGAGGGACTTACGGAGTAGCATCGACCTTAGGGACTCAAGTTGGACTGGGATGGGATGTTTTCTTGGTGCATAATGACTTTTTCATATAAAGCTCCTTCCTTTTAAAAAATATTATTGTTATTTTTCGGTTGTTATTTTTTCTTGGTTTTAACTTCCTTTGTTGTTTTATTTGGCGTTTCCTGGCTTTTGCACGTATTAATGCATCTACATGGCTATCTAGATGAGACAGATGGGATACATAATTTGGAGATGGAAAGAACAGGACCAGTGGTTCTGGGGGCTACAGGGAAAGGGGAGGCGGGAGAAGAGAAAGTGGGGGACCAACCTAGGGACAGGGAATAACAAAAAGAAAACCACTGTCAAAAATGAAAAAACCTATAAATAGTTCAAAATAGTTTTGAAATAGTTCAAAAACTAGTGTTTTCCAGTTCAGTCTGATAGCATGCCACGCTGTGTATCCAAAGCCTATTTTTGATATTCCCCGGGAATTTCCTCACTTTGTTCCCCTTGCTGTTCTGTTGCATGTCCTTAGTGTTTCACCCTGCGTGATCAGATCAGATTGTGCACTATTTCCACACTATGTCTCCAGTGTTGTCCCCACAGTGCTATGGTTCAGTGAGGGATGTCATGTCTCATGGTGAGGCCGGCCCTATGGTCTTCTCTGTGCGTTCTCTGCTTTGAGTAGGAACATTGTCCTTGGGGCTTGGTGGGCCAGGATGTCCTTTCCTCCCTCTCCATCCATTTTCATTTCTCCCATGTGCTCTAATCTGACACACCCCTCTCCCCAAGCTGTAGCCCCAGTGCTGTCCTCTGAAGTGCATTCTTCTGAGGGGTGCAGGGGGTGCGTGTCCACATAGTTGGGATTGGGGCTGTCCCTGCACACAGACCTCTCTATTGGTTCCCTGGTACATGTCGGTGTGTTGTATTCATATCTTAGCGCATTGGGTTGAAGCCTGGTCTCTCTCCCCCTCTCCTGTGGAGATATAAACAATACTCTCCCCTTGGGTGGGTTGGTGCCCTGCTCCCCCACTACCCATGTGTTTTTCTTTTTCTCTTTCCCCCTCTTATTTAGTTGGCTGCTGTATGTATCCCTGGATTGGGTTTGGCCCCTGCCACAGTTGCTGCCCCTCACCTCAAGGGTGTATGCATATAGTAGCCTTCCCCCCTGTGTCCCATTTTTTTAAAGCTTACCTCAGTGGACTCATGTTGTACTTGGCCTTTTGTGCTTGGCTTAAATCACTTAGCATGAGTTCCTCGAGTTCCTCCCATGTGGCGATGTGTCAAAGCTCTTCCTTACACATACACGAGTGTCACTGGACCTGTTTCTCTAGTCAACCTGGCCTCACACAAATGGCATATGAATTTGAGTTCCTTTGCCTATGCTAGGAACCTGGTGGCAAAGCGATTATGTGTTGGGCTTCAGACTACAAAGTTATCAGTTTGAAACCACCAACCAACTCTGAGGGAGAAAGACAGGGCTTGCAACTCCTGTAAAGAGTTAGAGTCTTGGAAAGCCACAGGGGCCATTCTACCCTGTTCTATAGACTTGCTCTGAGTCAGAATTGACTCAATGACAGTGAGGTGAGTTTGCATATACTATAGGACCTTGCTGGCCAGAGTGGACAAAGCCAAAGGGAGGAGCTTGCATCAAGCTTAACACCACTACATGTGGGAGAAGAAAGAGCGCTCCTATACCAGAAGGGCAGCCTTGGCAAAAAGATGAAGAGAAGGGGCAGAGTCCCCTTGACATTGGAGTTATCTGAGGCCCAGATTCTTCCTGAAACAATGGAGAAACTACTTGGGTAGAATAAGGGAAATTTTCATCTCCACTGGAAGTTGGGAGAGGGAAGAGGCCCGGTCAAAGAGGGTTCTGGTCATCTCTTCTTGTCCCTTGGAGCTCCATGAAAAGTAATGTGTTTGCTGAGTGTTTGATATTGGTGCCATTTGTGGCCATCAGTGAAGGAAGCAGATTTGCGTCTGAGGTGGTTCATTTATTGTGTCAACCTGGCCGATAAACACATGTGGAGTTAATTGAAGGGCAGAGGGATAAATGGCTCAGTGAGCCTCGCCTTTCTAGGTCTCAGGTCTCTTGTTTTCTGATCGTCGGACCAGAGGCTGACTTCCTGCAAGACATCCCTGAGGAGAAGCCACATGGACCTGCCCCGATGCAGCCCTGGGTGCTGGAGCAGCCATGTAGAGACCGCTGACAGAGCTGAGAGGCTTATATGCTCACTGATTCAGCTTTCCCCCTGCAGTCGGCATCATTTCATGTGTTTTGTGAGATGGAGGAGGACTTTGTGGATTGGTGTCAGACAAATGGGCTAATGTTGGATTTCTGGGCTTGGGCAGCATTGGGTTGGGATGTTTTCTTGATGTGATTTACCCTTTATATAAAACTCTCTCTTATGCATATAATTTTCTGTGGGTTTGCTTCTCTACTGTACCCAGACTAACACACATCTGTTTTGCTGAGGAGCATAGCAGAGACAGCCAACAGAAAGCAGTTGGAGGTGGCCAAAGGCTGTCCCCAATTTGTGAGTTACTTTCTATTTCTCAGGTAACCTCAAAAAACCCTGATTTTATAGATGGAAAACTCCAGCAGGTCATCCTGTAATTTAAAAGCTAAATTTGGAATCAGAGAAAAGCAGTCCAGATCCTCTTGCAGTGCACTTATGGCTCCTTCTAGAACAAACCCCACCCCATCCATCACCACCAAGTCAAGGCTAAAACAACTCCCTGAACTTAGGAGGGCCAAGGACCCAGCTCAGGCTCTGGATCCCTGGCTGTACTTTGCTCCTCTCTTACCCAGGACTTGGTTTCTCCAGATGAGGAGAGCTGTCTGAGGCAGCAGGGGTCATTGGCTGGCCTCTTGCAAGGTCTGGGCTTTGTATCTCCTGACCAGCAAGACACTGCACTTCTTGGAATGAGCATTTGCAATGGGCACTCAGAAAGCTCTTCTCCCATCTCCTGAGTGTGTGCAGGCCCATCCAAGAGGAATGAGCATGGAATTGCCAATTCAGTGTCAGCTCAACTCAATGACCAATGACTATCTTCTCCTGCATCAGGGGCCAGTGAGGGGAGACAGCCCCCACCCCCACCCCTGCAAGAATAGCTCTCTTTTCAGGTTTGCTTTGTTATACAAACACCCAGATATCAAAAAGTCAATCCTCAGCAAAAGGACGCGGAAGGCAATGACATCAAGCCAAGTGAAGTCCCATTTATGATCACCATTCACTCTCCACAAGCCCAAGGGCTGATGAAAATTTGACAAAAGACTCTTAGTACTCACCTGATGAGGTTATTTTAGTTCTTTGCAGCAAATAATTGCTTATTCTTCAGGCTACATTTCCTATTGTCACATCTTATTGTGCTCAGGACTGCATGTTTCAGAAACAAACCACTGGGGTAAATACAAGTGACTTGACAAAGAAATTCAATAATTTTTCTATTTATAATCTAAAATGAATTCAGTGGGGGTGTTTTTCTCAAATTCCATGTGCTGAGGGTATAATAGAAACAATAAGAACTCCACGAGACAGGCAATTTCAGGCAGCCACACACACTCACACACAGACACACACCAGTCCCTTTGTGCAGGCCCCAGGCAGGCACACAGGAGGGGAACGCAGCCAACTGCTCATTTATTCTGAGAGCCAGATGTGTATCTGAAGAGTACTTAGGACTCAGACACTTCAGTTCCTCTAAATCTGTGCGGGGAATATTACCTCCATTTTACAGATTAAACTAACAGCAAGGTTGCATAGGCAGTAAGAGTGACTGGATATGGATTTAAACACAGAAGAGATCCACACTGCCTCGTAGGTAACATATCCTTCTGTGGTAGTTACATCATCTGTTGTCAATTTGAGACTAAAGAGTGAAGGGGTGAGTTTAGCCTGTTAGTCAGGTCACAGCTTGATGACCTCGTTTGGGGTCGTTAAGAAAATAAATAGCTTGTTGGAGGCAGGACACTCACTCACTCCCTGCAAGACATTCCTGTAGACAAGACACATGGAGCTACACTAGAGCCCTGGAGCTGGAGGAACCACGTGGAGAACCACAAAAGTGCTGAGATGCTTACACTGCCACTGAATCCATAAGACTTTCCACCCATTGATGTGTGATCTTCTTGCATTCGAAGTCATTGAATGTGTTTCGTGAGTCTAGAGATGACTTTACAGATTGGTATTGGGCTAATATCGGACATAAGCAGTTGATCTGAAATGGGCTGAAATATTTTCTCAATATTCAATTGCTCTTGTACATAAAGCTCTTTCATATATATATATATATATGAACTTGTTTCCCTAGTCAACCCAGACTAGCACACCTTCCCACACGCACTCCTGACCTTGATCCGTCAAAGTCCTGACAACACCATATGGGATGGGAATTTAGAGAGAGGCTAGGCCAAGAGAATTAAAATAAACTAGCTTTTCCAGTACAGTGGGTTATGCATTGAGCTATAACCAAAAGATCCACTGTTCAAATTCACCAGTAGCCCTAAGGAAGAAAGATGCAGTTGTCTCCTCCTTAGTCTCAGAAGTCCACAGGGGTCTTATAGGGTCACTAAGAGTCAAATTGACTCAATGGCAGTGACTTTGGTTTGGTTTTGGTTTGGGGCCAAGTCAGAAGTCCCTGGGTGGACGCCAACAATTAAGGCCCTAGTGGTAATTGAAGGGGTGGAGGTTCTCATCCACTCAGAACATTGTGAACTCGATGACGACAGATGTAGTTAGGTTCAAATGTAACACTTTATCAATTGATCTCCCGCTGGACCCATTTTAGAGTTGTTTCCGTTTTTAATATTGTCTGTATTTTTTTTATTTGATGTTTTTCTCTGTTTGGGGCTGGTCATAATTGCTGTGTGTTTGTTGGTTGCTTGCTTCCTGTTTGTGTTTGTTCTGATTTTCTGTATATGAGACCTAGGAGAGGGAAATCCATAGAGGTGGTAACCGGATTGATAATTACCTAGGGGCACGGAAAGGGAGGGTGGGGGCGATGGGGAGCTAACAACAATGAGCACCAGGAAGAAGAAAATGTTCCGGAATTAATTGCAGTGATGACTGCCCAATTTTTTTTGCTTTTGCTTCTTGAATCATTTTATTGGGGCCTCATGCAATTCTTATCACAATCCATACGTACATCCATTGTGTCAAGCACATTCATACATTTGTTGTCATCATCATTCTCAAAACATTTGCTTTCTACTTGAGCCCTTGGTATCGGCTCTTCATTTTCCCCCTCCCTCTCCCTCCCTCCTCCCTCATGGACCCTTGATAATTAATAAATTATTATTTTGTCATTATCTTACACTGTTCAATATCTCCCTTCACCCACTTTTCTGTTGTCCATCCCCCACGGAGGAGGTTATATGTAGATCCTTGTAATCGGTTCCCCCTTTCTACCCCACCTTCCCTCCACCCTCCCGGTATCACCACTCTCACCACTGGTCTTGAAGGGATCATATGTCCTGGATTCCCTGTGTTTCCAGTTCCAATCTGTACCAATGTACATCCTCTAGTCTAACCAGATTTGTAAGGTAGAATTTGGATCATGATGGTGGTAGGGGGGGGAAGCATTTAAGAACTAGAGGAAAGTTGTATGCTTCATCTTTGATACCCTGACTGGCTCGTTTCCTCCCCACGACCCTTCTGTAAAGGGGTGTCCAGTTGACTGTACAAATCTTAATAGAATTGAATGATTACATGGGATGATGCGTGAAGGATATGCCAATAAAACTATTACAAGGAAAAAGTGCTAGTTATCTATTTTTTTTTAAGGACAAACCAGCCATTAAAAACACTATGGAGCACACACGTGGGGTTACCATGAAGGAGAGTCAAATGGACAGCAAGTGGTTTGGTTAAGGCAGCGGGGTGGGGGGGGGTCTTCTTTTTCCAGTTAGCTCTCCTGGTCACCCTCAGGCCGGTTCATGTGTGAGCCCAATGCACATTGCCCACAGATTCCTGCTCTCAGGGGGTCAATGTAATGCTGGTCAACACTCCTTTGGTTAAGACCAAAGGAATACTACATATGAAATGGGAAATCTACTTCTACCTCTTTCACTTAGAAGAGCTCCTTTTGACTTTTGCAGGTGCTTGGCACTTTTGCCCACACGATGGAAGCTCACGATCCATCTACAGGGTCCCCACGGGAATTAGGCCTCAGCTCCTAGTGCAGAGATGTGAATTGCTTGCTGTCAGATAGACAGCATTGTGAAGTCGATTTGGGGTGGGGCAGTTAGGTTAAAACATAGCAACTTGTCATTTGATCTCCCTTTTCATCCCTTTTTCATTTCTTCCACTTTGTAATAGCTTATGCTTTCTTTTCAATCGAGGTTCTTCTCTGCTTTATTTTGTCATTGTTGTTGGGTTTGTGTGTGTGTGTGTGTCCTTGGTTTTGTTTTGTAGGGTTTTTTCCCTGTAATATGAAATCTAGGATCGATAAATCTATTGATTTAGTGACTGGATTAATAGCTACCCGGGGCCATGGCAGGGGAGGAGCTAACAGCAATGAATGAGTACAAGAAAGAAGAAAATATTCTAAATTCATTATGGTGATGATTGTGTAATTCTCAGTATGATTGAACTACGGTATTGCATAATATGGGAATTACATGCCAATAACTGTTTTTCAGGTACGAAATGCCCGTCTTTTACAAGTGCATGATGATAAAGATTAGGAGCAGTGAAACAGGATCCATTGCCAGCATGCCCTTTGCTCTTTCTGATTGCAAAATAAATCTGGAAGTACCATGGGTACCACAGCATTCCCAGGTGGTGCCTGGGTGAACGTGCTCAGGGAGGAGGCTCCAGGGCACCCAGAGGCACTTGAGCAGAAAGGCCTGGTGATCAGCCAGCGAGAACTACATGGAGCACAGCTCTGCTCTGACTCACCAGGGCCACTGTGAATCCAATCTACTCCATGGCAGCTGGTGCCTACTGGACCTCATGAAGGTGTCATCCATGAGCTCATGACTTTGAGCACGTGACCTGACCTGTAGGTGCTTCCATCTCCCTATCTATAAAGCTTCTCTGCCCGCTCCACAGGGATGAGGCACAGATCTCTGCTCATAAATATAGCATCTCAGAATCCAGTCAAGCTTGGCCTCTTACGTGTAGCCAATCTGGAAGACAGCAAGGACCTGGAATGTGGAACTAGGCCAGCTCAGCGGGATAGGACAGCAGCCAGAAGGGTATGTCTCACCCCCTGAGGAGGCTCAGGCAGGCCCAGCCGGTGTGCAGACACATAGCACAGTGTGTATTAGTCACAGGGAGCCTGCAGGCTTCGCTGTTCCCAAAGTTGCCCAGGGCCTCCGCCCTCTGCCCAGCAACTCTCGGCAAACTATGCAGAAGGAAGAAAGTCGTAATTCACAATCCAATTCCAGACTGAGTTCCAAAGGCCTCACTTCAAGGACTTCTTTCTTTCTCTGACTCCCAATCCTCTCTGCCCTTCCAGCTTGGCACCCACTTTTCAACCTCTCTCAACGCTTAATGTGTTTGATTCCAGGTGATGGAAAATTTGATTGTTTGATTAAGGTGGTCTCTGTCAATTTCTCATAGTAAAGCACATGTTTACCCCTTGCTAATTAATAGTTCTTTTCTGAGAAAGCAGACTGAAACTATGTAAGGTTGCTGTTGAATTGACACCATGTGTCTCCTGACATGTACTGAGAAGACCACACATCTCTTCTATGGGTTTGTCTTTTCATCAAAACCGCATGACCTATAGATGGTAATAAATGAATGACAGGCATACCCAAATTGAAGGACTTGCTTCAGGAAATAAGACACCTTGATGTATTTAGAGGTCAATACTCTGAAATATTTCAGAAAAGTGATTGTATGTGGGAAATATTGAGAAAAAAACAACTAAGCAAGTGTGGTAAGTGCCAACCTTTGAGGAGCATGCGTGCTTGAGTGAAAGGCACATGGGAATTTGGGGGTACTATTTTTTTACTAAGCCTGATCAAAATAAACACTTAAAAATATAAGATATAATTTCTTTACTCATATTAACACAAAAGGTCTCCCTTTTTTAAAAAGCATTACAATTAATTTTATTGGCATGTAACTTTTACATCGACAGCACAAAAGCATGGTTTTAAAACTGAAATGTAATGGACCTTTGCATGTTTGCATGGCTTTAAAATGGAAGTGAAATGACTACTCGTGATTTTGATATGATGTTGTTTAAAGCTTGCTGAAGGAGCCCCAGGGGAGTAGTGGTTATGAGTTGGGCAGTTTGAGACCACCAGCAGCTCTGCAGGAGAAACACCAGGATTTCCACTCCTGTCAACTTGTACAGTCTCAGAAACCTACAGGGGGGTGCTGTGAGTCAGCATCAACTCAATGACAGTGAATTTGGAGTTTGGATTATAAACCATAAATGTTCTTATCAATACCCAAGTATCCTAGACGTTCATAACTGAATGGACTCACTGGAAGAATTATTAGTTCAACCCCTTATTCTGCAGTAAGGAAACGCTGGCTCAGAGGTTCAGAGAAGTAACGTGCTTCTCCAAGGTGCTAGCAGAGCTGGAAGAAGATCATCTGTAGAGGGTCAAATAGTTGCCCCCTAAAAGATTTGTCCACATCTTAATTCCTAGAACCTGTAAGTGCTACCTTGTTTTGTACAAAGGAACCTTGAAATGGAGTTAAGGCTCTTGAGATGAGATCATCCTGAATCACCCAGGGGAACGGTGGAGGGGCCGCACTGCCAAGGGCAAGTATCCTTCTAAGAGATAAACAGAAGAATGACACAGAAAGAAGAGGAGAACTTCTTGTGACGATGGAGGCACAGACTGGCATGACACAGTCAAACCTATGAATCCCTAGAGTCACCAGAACCTGCAACCAGCCAGGAAGGCTTCTCCCCCAGAGCATCCTGAATGAGCGTGGCCCTGCACACACCTTGATTTGGGGCTCCAAATGTGAGAGAATGCCTTCCAGAACTGTGAGAGAATGCCTTCCAGAAGTGTAAGAGAATGCCTGGGACAGAAGCAGCCCCCAAGTGAGCAGTAATGTGTTTTGACGGCCCTAGGAAAACGATATGCCATCATGACCCTAATTTAACAAGGATGAGGACCTAAGTCCATGCAGAAGAAACACCTGGTGGAAGCTACGAGCAGAACCTCATTACAGCTGACGTCTCAAAGCCATCTTTGCTGCTAAAACCTTGGACTTGGACTTGTAGCATGACCTCGGCCTTATAACAGTGATGTCAAATAATGTTCCCAGAAAGTTCTACCTCAGGAGGCCCCAGTGACTACGGGGTGGAAGATCCCTGAGAAAGACACCGATGATTGGGAGGGCTGACACGCCCAGGGGAACCCAGCATCATTTCTGATCTAGAGAAGATCCTTCCCACCACCCTGTCTACGTGGGGCTTTAATATTCCCTAGATTCCCCGGACAAAACGTGCTTATTACAGTCCATTGACGGAGCTGTGGCTTTGAAGTCAGAAGACACAAGGTCTAGTTTAGGCCTCACCTTTTGCTGTCTTGCGACCCTGAGTGATCAAGTCTTTCCAAAGCCAAGCTTGCGCTACTCAAAGTAGAGGCCATACTTGCCCTGCTAGAGCTGACAATATCGATGCAATGATTCCTTCAGAATTCTTTCTACCCATGACTGTGTGCACCTCCCTGTTACGCACAAGGCACCACCACGGCTCAAGGACCCAGTCAGCGAGGAAGCAACAAGCCTTTGTTAGACTGAGACAATTTATTGCTCACTCACTTACTCTCAGAATGGGAGTAGCAAAGGGGCCAGCTCCCTACTGTCCTCTCACAGAGGGACACCAAAAGAAAGGGCCCAGATGACTGCAACAGGAGGTTGGGACGCTGTTGCTGAGGAGCTAGGGGTATGCTGTGCTGAGTCATGTTATAGCCTGCTGCTGCGTCCTGGGCGGGGCAAGGCAGAAAGCCTCACACCTGCTCTGTAGCCAGGCAGCAAAGTGCACCAGGCTCATGACAGCCTGCCAGGGAAGACAAGGAGCTAAGTGGGAAATGGCTTTGCAATAGCTCCTCAAAACCTCCTCTGACATCCTCCTGCTTGCGCTTTAGAAAAATCACAAGGTGTCCCAGGAAGACTCAAATTCCTCTGTGACCTAAGCCTTGCCCACACGGTTTATATAGAAGCAGGCCATTACCCAACACTCATGGTTTGGGTTTGCTTTTGCTCCAACAGGTGTACCTGCAAATATTTTTCAATGTGCTTCCCTCCACATTAAGGAAGAGATAGATAGATAGATAGATAGATAGATAGATAGATAGATAGATAGATAGATAGATAGATAGATATCCACCCAATTTCCCTCTAATCCCTTCCAGGAGTCCTGATGGCACAATGCTCAGTGGCCAGTTTGAGCCCACCCGGAGGCTGCACAGGAGAAGGACTTGGTTGTAAAGTTTATAACCCAACAACCCTGGGGACAGTCCTACTGTGCCCCTGAGTTCGCTGTAAATTGAAAATACCCTGGAGGGCACCTACTTCCAAGGACGCCCTGCACCCACTACTGGTGCAAAGGCATGCAAGTGAAAGAGCTCCCTGGGCCCAGAGCAGGAGGCTGTACACTCCAGGAGGGCTCGGCAAGGTTCGGGTGCAGCAACACCGGGGCACCCGCCTGACACCCCACACTCTTGTTTGACTTCCTCCTCTGTCCTGCGCTGCTTTGCCCACATTGTGTGCTTTCCCCTGGGAGCCATTTCTATAGGAATTCCCCAGAACCTGTCTTTTTTTTTTTCTTTTTTAAACTCTCTGTGTGTGTGTGTGTGTGTGTGTGTGTGTGAGAGAGAGAGAGAGAGAGAGAGAGAGAGAGAGAGAGAGAGAGAGAGAGAGAGAGAGAGAGAGAGAGAGAGAATTGGGCAAAGGTTTACAGGACAAATCCATTTTCTACTTCACAGTCCAAGCACATTTTGTTTCGTGTCATTGATAGTAATCCCCACCGTGCAGCCTCATTTCCTCCCTGTATGGCTAAGGAGGCACAGTCTCAAAGGTTCCATCTGTCTCTCTCCAACCAGCCATCCTGATCGTTTTATGATTTGGAGATTCATCCCACATTTTCCTCCCACTCTATCCAGGATCTTCTGTGCACGTGGTGGGGGTCACTGGGCACAAGCCAATTCTTTAGGTCTCTGGTCATGGAGGCTACAATGTGTGGGGTCCATTGACTGTCTCCATAGATGCTCACTTTCCTTCCCCCTTCTTTCTTTGGGCTGGGGAAGAACAATAGTTTCATCTTTAATTGCTGGTCTGGAGCAATTAAGACCTTCATTGCTAGTCATCAAAGTAATAAGTAAAGCAGTGTTTTCCAAAGTGGGTGATACTGCCCTGGGGGTGCTGGAATGATCGGGGGTGGGGGGCGGTGCTGAAAAACCAGAGACCTACTTTTTATCCAAGGTTAAGGCCTATAAATTCAAAAGAATTTGTTTTAAGGGACTGTTGGCCAACTAAGTTTGTGACCCTATGGTGTATAGAATTTTCATTATGGATTCTTTTATCCCAAATGACGTTGGTGTCTCCCAAGAATATTTTCCCCAAGCCCAGTGACTCACTGAAGTGAATTTATGTGATCGGCACTTCAAACCCGCCAGCCGCTCCGTGGAGAAAGATGAGGCAAGCTGCTTAAGGGAAGATGTACAGTTTCTGAAAGACTACGAAGTAATTCTACACTGGTATATTAGGGTCACTGGCAGTTGGTGTTAACTTGACTGCATTGGATTTTTGACACACCTCTTGGGTTAATGCTCAACTAAGCCCCAAACTCAATTGTTCCACAAAAATATAGATATGTCTGTATCAATTTTCTATTGATGTACTACAGACCAGCCTCAACTTTTGTGCCTTAAATGATGTATCATTTTTTAAAATTCTGCGAATTGTTGTTTTGCTAATCTTGCCCAGGCTCACTCATGCTGCTGCCACCAGCTAGTGGGATGGTTGGAGCTGGTCTTAACTGGGCAGCCGGGATGGTTGTCCCACATGAACTTTAATCTTGGCTCTCTTCACAGCTTGACCAGAGCAACCACATTCTAGGAAAGCAGGATGTGAAGTTTCATGAGGTCAAAGTTGGAAGTCATCCAATGTGATATTCAATACACTCCATGGAAGGTTAGCCTGATTCAAAGGGTGGAGAAATAGACTCTACCTTTACATGGAAGTGGTTTCAAAGAATTCATGGTCATATTCATTTATTAACGTTCT
Organism: Tenrec ecaudatus; assembly: GCF_050624435.1. NCBI lineage: Eukaryota > Metazoa > Chordata > Mammalia > Afrosoricida > Tenrecidae > Tenrec > Tenrec ecaudatus. The sequence goes on along the minus strand of NC_134530.1, from coordinate 247,625,178 downwards.
GTTGTGAATCAGGTGAAGATATTTACGAGCATGGAAATTCAGGGTTCCAAAGGGTTTTCTGATTTTTTTGGAAGTAGATCATGGAGGATTTCTTTCAAGGTTTCTCTTGGTGAGCTCAAAGTTTCAATTTTGCAAAAGCAGCCAAGCACATAATCAGCCAAGCAACTCCCAAAGACTCCATCAGAATACATAGCATGAAGTAAAAGTATTATTTGCTGAAACTTTTGTTTCATTTATACACATGTGAACACACACACACAGAGCTTCTTTGTATATTTCTTACTGCCAGTCATGTTTTTTTTAAAAAAAGTATGAAAGCCACTGCTTTATATCCTAAACATGTCCTCCTATTTTCTATACTACCTCTTCAAGGAAAGAAACAACTTTCATTTTTACAAGACCTTTTGAGTTGTACTTTCCTTGTACTTTTTACAGTATATGCTGCTTGGTGGTGTAGTGGTTACACATTGAGCTGCTAACCACAAGGTCAGTGGTTTGAAATCACCAGCCAGTTCATGGGAGAAAGATGAGGCTTTCTGGTCCCTTAAAGACTATGGTCTTGGAAAATGTTACAGATGAGGCTCTCCCCTCCTATAATGAGTTACAGTCTTGGATGCCCACAGGGGCAATTGTAACCTGTTCTATGGGGTCCCTATGAGTCAGAATCCACTCAAGAGTCGTACATGCGTGAGCCTGGAATATGCTGCCCGGCTCCCCAAACATGACTGGGCCACTTCCTCCCTCTTACTGCAAAGCACCACTTGCTGGGCTGCCAGAAGAGCTCTGTCCCACCTTGACAGCCTCCTGCATCTCCTCCTTGCTCCACCATCGTCTCCACTGGTTTCCCCAGCCTACGGAGATGCACAATGAAAATCATGGCAACTATCAAGATCGAATGAAGAGCATTAAATCTCTGATATCACTTAATAATAATGGGGATGACAAATGATACAAGAAGAAAGGATAATAGCCTGTAAAACTCTTGACTTCCAGAGCCAGAGTAACAGCATCACCGTGGAGGTCTCCATCTTTTTAGACGGTAGCACCATGACAGGAGAGAGATGCAGAATGATGTCTGACCTTCTGAGGGCATTCTGTAACCCTTATACCTAAATCGAGACTCCTCATTTTGCATTTCATTAGTTTCCCACATGGGAAAAGTGCGGGGTGTTTGGGTTCCTCCCACACCCATAGTGGAGGGCGGGTGAAGGAGGTGGCCGTGTGGAAGAGAGAAGACGGGAGGTAGTCCCAGCTCTGCTCCTCCTCTTGCTACACAAGGCCACTAGCAAGTCCTTTAGTCTTCATCAGTACCCATTTCTCCTTCTCTTGATAACATTGTAAATGCGTTCCTTTCTTATAGAACTATGAGGATTAGCTGAGATCATATAAGTGAAAACATTTTTTTAAATATAAGGAATGTCTCCGAATTTAATAGTAACAGTAGTAAAAATACTAGGAATAATATAGCAGTGTTGGGCTGCTAACTGCAAGGTTGGCAGTTTGAGACAACTAGCTGTTCAGTGGAAGAAAGATGAGGCTTTCTACTCCCATAAGGTTACAGTCTCAGCCCCTGGGGCAGTTCTGCCAGGCCCTATAGAGTCTCTGTGAGGGGGTCCGACTCAATGTCAGTGAACACACACAAGTAAGCCTACAGAGACAAGGTTTTATTGGCATAAGGAGTTGAGTAAACCATATGTGGTAGGCATCTAATCTGGTGTCAATTTAAGGATTAAGAGTGTAGGGGTGGGGTCTGGAGATAGCCAACGAGACTTCTGTGGGCATGGCCTTCTCCTGAGAATTCTGGGAAATCTGGTACTTCCTTCTCGGAGGCGGAAGACACCTCTCTCTGCTACTCCCTGGGAGACATTGCAGAAGACAAGCCACATGGATGTAACCAGACCTCTGAAGCCTGAGAAGTCACAGAGAAATGCTTACAACACCACTGGACCCAAAGACTTTCTACCCACTGGCTCATGATCGTCCTGCATTTGGCTTCATTTCATGTGTTTTGTGAGTCTGAAGAGGCTTTATAGATTGGTATCGGACATATGGGTTAATATCAGATTTATGGCCCTGGACTGGACTGGGTGGGGATGTTTTCTCAATGTTCAATTCCTCTTGTATATAAATCTCTTTCTTATACACATAAGTGTGTCCATGGATTTGTTTCTCTAGTCTACCCAGACTAACACACCATACATCATGTAGTCTGGTCTCCACTGTAAGAAACAGAATAAAATACACAACGCACTTGACTAGGCATAATGAAATATTTTAGAGAAATACATCGACGTATTAGCCAGGATTGACTTTGCTGGTGGGATAGTGAATTGTCTTCCTATTTTTACCTTCAAAGTTGACAATAATGAACATATCCCTTTAATAATAAAATATTTATTGAGTATTTATGAAAGATATTATATAAAAAATGCATCGACTAAAAACATAATAAGTATAGAGGATAAATGATTCCTGACTGAGACGTAAAACGTCCTCTGGAAGATCCAGGGCTCTCAAAGTGGAAGGAAGACGCGTGAGGAAGATTGGGCTCGTCAACGGGCGCACGTTCCCCCCGGGCATGCGTGCACCTTCCCTGGGCAACGTGGCTCTCCCAGGTACTCGCAAGTCAGCTTCACGGCAGGAAAAAAAATAGATAAAAGATCTTGCCGTCATCAAATTAGACCATAATGGAACGAAAAGCTTGTCTCTCTCAGCTTAGGTGACTTTGAGAAAGGTTTCTTTTTTTTTTTTTACTTTCAGAGACTCCCTTGCTTCGGCTGTAAAACGGTAGGTATTTGATGAGGATTAATCGGCAAAATGTATGTCTGTGAAAACCCCACTGCTCTTCTTTCTTTTCCAGCAAGAAGCATTTCCCATCTCTTCACTGTCACTCCCTGTCTAATTGAGATCTTGTGTTTGCCAATCATGGCGCCCAGCTAGAAGTAGCTTAACCAAACAATGACCTCAAAAGGGCAAGTCCTGGAGAGATACAGGGACAGCTCAGAGATGGTGAGGCAGGTGCAGAGCCGAACCTCCGGGCCTTGTGTGGCCGGGAAGCAAGACGCACAGCTGTTGTGAGACTCAGGAGGCATGCCCGACGGTCTTTCTCTGGGGCCACATGCCTGCCTTCTTCGTGACAGCTGTTCCACCCTTTGCTCTCACAGATGGGCAGTATCGCCTTCCCTCCTTATGGACCCACAGCTCCAAGTATTCCGAGTTTGCCCTCCTCTGTGGCAGCCTCTCAGAGACTGACAAGAAGTTACTTACCCTCAAATCATAATTAGCAGGGTGAAGCAGCTAAATAATTTATTTTAGAAAGAGCAGTACAGGGCTTGTCCCAAGGAGTTGGAGATTAAAGATGTTCTAAATGTTCAACTTTTCCAAAATGCTCTATCATTTCATTATCCTGCCACCACTCCTGCCCCCAGCACTCTCCCTCATGGTGCAGGGTTCTGAAACTCACTGCAATATGTCATATGAACCATCGAAGAAACTACTCAGGATCCCATAACAATGAAAAACTTTTGCATTATAGCCTATAATCCAGGATAAAATCAAGGTGTCTGCTTTTGCAACTCTCTTGGATAATTCTTGTGCCCTGACCTAGGGGTTAGTATCACCCAGTTTGGGAAACAATATGTCCAAAGTACATTCTAGAAGAGTATCCTCATTTATACCACATCTAGCTGTTGTCTCACACAGGTACCAAAGCCGGTGAGTCAGGCCAGGAGACTAGCCATTGGCTCAAGCCCCGAAACTTGATGTCAGACAGAAGCAAGCTAAATGCTAGATTCAGAGCAAGAAAGTGAACTTTCCCCAAAGTCCCACAGCCAAGTTACAGTGACAGAGAACGTCTGAAGTAAAAGAAGGTCTTGCTTGGCCAAGCAAAGAGGCATGCCAGGATCATACCAAGAAGTTGCATGTCCGGGTCGTGGAGCAGTGGTCCGGTAGGACAGTCACCGGCATCTGAATGGCATGTGTCACCAGGTTCTGTGCATGCTCAGTCGGGAAGCAGAGGCAGTGTCACAAAGAAGGTACCTTGTCCACATGTGGAACTTGGATAGAGATGGGGTTTTAGTCTTCTGACGTACAAAGGTTAGGCAGAGGGCATGGTGATCGCTTCTGTAATCTCAAGTAAGCAGGACGCTGGCTGTTGGGCTCTGAAGGGAATGGCTTAAAATGGGAAGTTTGCTCATGTTTCCCGAGATGAGGGCTCTTCTATTTTCAAGCTGGTCCAAGAGCAAACTGGTCCTTGGGTAAAGCTTTGAGAGTGTATTGAGGGCAGAGAATTATCCAGGATAGGACAGTGCTTTATAGGCTTCGCCAAAGGACTGCCATGAAAGGGAACTTTAAAAACAGGATCACCCCTCCCCCGAGAAGAACTTGTTTCAAAGAACGACATTGACTCTGCAGCTCCGGGAGATGGACATATCTGATCAGAGCACATGGGAGCAGATGAAGGGGGAGGAGAGAGTGGAACACAGCCTGGCCCACCAGGCCGTGAGGATGATGTTCCTGAGTAGAGCAGCCAGTCCACAGAGAGAACAACATGGCTGGCCCACTATGAGAAATAATGCCCCTCAGTGACTAAGGGCGATACAGGGGACAGCACCGGAGACACAGTGTGGGAATTGCACCTGACCTGATCCCACCACACCGAGGCAAATCACTGTGGGAGTGCAGCGGAACAGCAAGGGAATGGAGTGGCAAGGTCCCCAGGGAATGCTGAAAGTGGACTTTGGGGCCAGGGCGTGGTGCCCCAACAGACTGGACAGGAAAACACTCCTGAGGGCCAACAAACGATCCTTGAACTAACTACAAGCTTTTCTTTCGTTAAATGTTTTGTTTTGTTCTTTGTCAGTGGTTTGTTTTTGTTGTTTTGTTGTCTGGTTGTATACTGTTGCTTTGTTTTCCTCTGTCTTGTTTTCGTGCATGTTAGTGTCTCCACAGGTCTGTCTGAATAGGACAGGCTGGATGAACTATCTGGAGGAAAAACAATGGGACCGACAGTTCTGGGGGAACTTGGGGTGGGGGGAGGTAGGGGGGAAGGAAGTGGTGTTAACACAGGGACAAGGGAACAACATGGGACCCCAAATGGTAGAGAAGGGGGAGTGGAAGGCCTGGTGGGGAATGATCAAGGGTAAGGTTGCTTAGAGAAGAGGTATAGCTGTAGCCCAGGTGGCGACGAAGCATGGTAGTAGGGCAGGAGGAAAGTCAAGGGAGATCGAAGAAAGAGCTAGGAGTCAAGGGGCATTTATGGAGGTCTAGACAAAGACATATACATGCAAATATATATATGAGGATGGGGAAATAGATCTATGTGTCTATATCTATAGGTTTAGTATTAAGGTGGAGTAAGGACCTTGGGCCTCTACTCTAGCACTCCCTCAATGCATGAATACTTTCTTTTATTAAATTGGTACTCTACGATGCTCACTCTCCCGACACAACTGCTGAAGCCAAAGCGGGTGAACAAGTAAATGTGGTGAAGAAAGCTGATGGTGGTCGGCTATCAAAAGAGATAGTGTCTGGGGTCTTAAAGGCTTGAAGATAAATAAGCAGCCATCTAGCTCAGAAGCAACAAAGCCCACATGGAAGAACACACCAGCCTGTGTGATCAAGTGGTCCCGAAGGGATCAGTTATCAGGCATCAAAGAACAAGAAATCATATCATTGGCTGCACACCTCCATGATATGATCGCCGAAGACAAATGGGTACATAAGCAAATGTGGCGAAGAAAGCTGATGGTGCCTGGCTATCGAATGAGATAGTGCCTGGGGTCTTAAAGGCTTGAAGGTGAACAAGCGGCCATCTAGCTCAGAAGCAATGAAGCCCACATGTAAGAAGCACACCAGCCTGTGCGATCACAAGGTGCCAAAGGGATCAGGTATAAGGCATCATGCAAAAAAAAAAAAGAATATATATACCATAGTGAATGAAGGGGGAAGTGCAGAGTGAAAGAGTGGAAACCCAAGGCCCATTTGTCGGCCACTGGAGATCCCCTCATAGAGGGGTTTAGGAGAGGAGATGGGTCAGTCAGCGTGCGATGTAGTACCGATGAAGAACACAGCTTTCCCCCAGATCCTGGATGCTTACTTCCCCCAACTACCATGATCTGAATTCTACCTTGCAGGACTGGATAGGGCAGAGGTTGTACACTGGTGCATATTGGGGCTGGAGGCACAGGGAATCCAGGGTGGACGATACCTTCAGGACCAGAGGTGTGAGGGGCGATGCTGGGAGAGTGGGGTGAGTGGGTTGGAAAGAGGGAACTGATTACAAGGATCCACATGTGACCTCCTCCCTGGGAGATGGATGGTAGAGAAGGGGGTAAGGGAGACTCGGGATAGGGCAAGAAATGACAAAATAACAATTATAAATTATCAAGGGCTCATGAGGGAGGGGGGAGCGGGGAGGGAGGGGAAACAAAAGAGGACCTGATGCAAAGGGCTTAAGTGGAGAGCAAATGCTTTGAGAATGATTGGGGCGGCGAATGTATGGATATGCTTTATACAATTGATGTATGTATATGTATGTATGGATTGTGATAAGAGTTGTATGAGCCCCGAATAAAATGAAAAAAAACAAAACAACAGAGGATCTAGTGATTTTCCAGTAGAAAATGGATTGGTTGACATTTACAAATTCATGCTATAGCAGTTCAGGCACTGGAAAGACACCTAAAACATCATGCTGCTAATTGTAAAGTTTGAGTCATTTAACAGCTTAATGTATGGAAATTTCGAGAGCCAGCTTAACTCTTCTTAGGAGCAAGCTGTGAGCGTAAGAAGAAAGGAAGAGGTTGTTAGTTGCCATTGAGTTGGTTCGGACCCATAGTGACCCTCCACACAGGAGAACAAAATCCTCCGCAGCCCTGTCCCAGCCTCACATTCGCTCCTCTGCCTGAGTCTTTGTTGGAACCAGGGTCTCTCCCATTGAAGGCCTTCCTCTTTTCCAGTGCTGCGCCACTTAACCAAGCACGATGTCCTTCCCTAGGGACTGGGCTCTCCTGACAGCATGTCCAAAGTATGTAAGATGAAGCTCTGCCAATCTTACCTCAAAGGAGCACTCTGGCCGTACTTCTTCCAAGACAGATTTGTTTGTCCTCGGAGCAATTCCTGGAATTTCAGTGTTTTTCTTTGTTGTCTGTTCTCAGTCTGCAAGTTTCACTGAAACCTGTTCACTTTGGCTGCCCCTTCCGGCATTTGAACTGCCAGTGGCATTGCTGCCAGCACACAGACAAGCCACCCCAGCACCACAAGCTGGCAGACGAGTGATAGAGAAGGGAGGAAGATGTCCGCACATGTCCTGAAATACGCTAGCTGGTTGGAAGTCAGCTCAGAACAAGCAGTAAGAGGGGAAAAATCCAACAGGGAAGTCTGGCTTCCATCTTCAGCGGAAGCCTCTCCTTATATATAGCACCTACTTCTTTTGAGCTCCTTCGCAATCTACTTCTGACCAAGAATTTCTATAGAACTGCACTGATCACTATTTTAAGAGTATCTTCTGTATGAACTTATTAACTCGTTACCTTGTTATGTGTGGAGACTTATCTTCGGGGCGAGCAAGTCGCATGCTGTCCACAAAGGAGCAACTTCTGCCATGGGCTTTTTCATATCTATTAGATGGTACCTATTCCAAAGAGGCTTTGGAGACCCCAGACACTCCTCCCACCCCACCGCCCCCCATGAACTGAGGCTGGGCACTCATGGCTACTTAACCTGATAAGTCTTTAAGACCCTTGCAGTATCGTGTAAATAGCTGGGCACCACCACCAATGTCTTCACCTTGCTATAGGTGAACCTTGCTTCTGTGCAGCACGCGTGTGTGTGTGCATGTGTATGAGAGAGAGAGAGAGAGAGAGAGAGAGAGAGAGAGAAGGGGTATGTGAAAGTGTGGTTGAATTAGAAGGAATACTTGGCAGAGGGATATATCAGCCAAAATGAAGTGCTGAAGTATTTTTTAAAGAACTTCTATTTCTTCAAAATCCATGACCTTTTTACATAACAAACAGTGCTACATGATGAGTTCAAGATTTTAAATATTTTTATAAATCATCCAATTAGTATCTATAATAATTAGTATAGTGATTAAGAGAATTAATCCATGTATGTATGGATTGTGATAAGAGTTGTATGGACGCCCCAATAAAATGATTTTTTAAAGAAAATTAATCCAGTTTATAAAATTAAATGTAGTAATGAGTCAATTAACAATATCAAAATAAGGAGAATTAGTTATGGGAGTTAATGGTTGATTGTAAATCAGGTCAACTTCAGGTTAAGGTTCTTTCAAAAATAAAGTTCAAGAAGGAAGGACTGAGGGGAAGGAATGGACAGAGTCTAAGTAAGAGCTCCTCACTGGTTTAGTTCATTATTAACAGATTCTTCTTAACGACAAACTACCATGATTTTGTGTGAAGATCAAAACTGTCAAAATTCACTACCATCAAGTAAATTCCTATTGGTAGTAACCCCGGAGGCAGAGTGGAACTGCATCTTTGTGTTTCCAAGATGGTAAGTCTTTATAGAAGTAGACAGCCTTATCGTCCCCAGATCAGCTGATGGTTTTACCTCAAGGTTCATGTGCACAGTCCATTACACCACAAGGACTCCTTATGAAGAACCCAATGGTTCGGAAACATAGCATTGCACATACAAAATTCATTGAACTAAGGCATCGCACCATTTTTATTATAAAAAATATATAAAGATCCCAAAAGAGAGATGCAATATTTCCACTGTCTACCACAAGCATAAAACCAATTACTCATGATGTCATTTTAGGGAGGGAACGGAATAGTCCAGAAGATGCTGCATATTGCATAGATCTAACATAGAGTGCAACATTAACACTGCTGAGGCAATTTCTAATTGATTCTGCCCACCATGTGTCTTTACAACCATTTCCAAACATCTCCTGTAGCACAGAGTCCACCTACAACGCCAGCAAATAGCATTCGAATGTGACTATTTAGCTGATCATATCCTTAGTGTATCCTTCTTATTTGGCTGATCATATCCTTAGCGTATCCTTCTCCTGCCTCCATAAGTATACTCCCACACTGTCTTCGTAAGCTGTGTAAGAACTCCAGTCTCCTCCCTCTTTTATTTTCTTCCTGGATTCTGTGGTGCATGGAATCCATGTCATATGAAAGATTCTCAGCCAAGTTTTAGCAGTCCCCCAGACCCTCCCACAACACCACCTCCAGTTGCATGTTTTGACAGTGGTTCTGAGTTGTAAAAACAAATAAACAAAACCCCAGAAATATAACACCAATTGATTTATAAGCAAAAGTGAGTGTGCATATAATAGAGAGAATTAGTTTATAGACCTAAAATTTTCAAATGAAAAGTATTGACATTGATAGAACTGGACTCCGAAACGCAAAGTGAGAGCAAGCCAGAGTCTCTCTCCTCGTCCCTTACTTCTCCTTTCCTCTGTCCTCTTCACTCTCAGACTGAACATTTCCACAGCGACTCCTTGCTAGCTCTGACATTATGCTCTCCTTTAGCTAGCGTTTCCAGTAGACAGAGAGACTCTCCATTCAAATTGTCCTCACAAAAGCCTTCCATCGGATTTCTTTGTAGAAACTTGAACCACATGCACATCTCTGAGCCAATCACATGACGAGGGAGATGAAAGGCAATCACTGGCCAAGCTGAAGTCACCTGCTTGCCCCTGGAACGCTTTCACTTCAACTATGCATGGTGTATCTGAGTACAACTATATGTGTGGAGTGCAAAGGGATTCCTCAAGGGAAAATCAGAGTTACTTCTAGAAGAAAAAGATGAATAGTTGGTAGGAAAGATGCACAATGGGACATTACTTTATTCAGTTGGCATAATCATTTTTCCTTCAGCCTCGTGGGATCTCAGTTTTATACCTAATACCTCAGAACAAAGACAACCACATTAAAGTGAACTCTACCCTGCCCCCCCCCCCACGAAGTATCTCTCTATGTTGAAATCAGGCTCAGATGTCCAATGTGGCTCAAAGTGTTGAGGCTGCAATTCCTGAGTACCCAGGAGGATCAAAGACGGAATTAAAGTATAGCCTATTGCTCTCAGTAAGTCATACCTCGGACAAAAACATAAACTGGTTTTTCTCATCTGGGGTCATTATTACTTGTTTTTATAACCTCAAGAATCAATTATGTGTGATTAGGTGTTCCATAAGAACACAGCATCAGGATTAGAGGAAGATTCATTAACAACATGCAGATGGCACATTCTTGCTTGCTATGAAGACAAAAAGGACTTTATAATGACCAAAGAATACTGCTTTCAGAATAAATTAGACAAGAAACCAAACTCACTTCCCTTGAGTGGATTTCCATTCACAGCCACCTACAGCACAGAGCAGAATTGTCCCTGTGAGTTTCCAATACTGTAACTTACCAGAGTAGAAAAACCTCATCTTTCTTCCTCAGAGTAGCTAGTGGATGTGAACTGCTGAGCTTTCGCCCAACTCACAATCCACTATGCCACCTGGACTCCTTCAGTATAGCTTACAGTTAAATATAAAGAAGACATAAACCTTTACAACTGGACCAACAAATCATATCATGATAAACAAAGGACAGACTAAAGTTAGTTGTCAGAGATTTCATTTTACTGGGATCCACAATCAATACTCATGGAAGCAGTTGTCAAGAAACCAGACAACATATTGAACAAATCTGGTGCAAAATAACTCTTTAAAGTGTTAAAGAGCAAAAACATCACTGTGAGGATGTGCCTGATCTGAGCCATGGTATTTTCAGGTGCTTCATATAAATATGGAAACTTGGCAATGAATAAGGAAGACTGAAGTAGAATGGATGCATGTCAATTATGGTATTGTCCAAGATTGTTGAAAGTACCATGGAATGCCAGAAGAGCCAACAAATCTGTCTTGAAATAAGTACAGCAAGAATGGTCTTTAGAAGTGAGGATGGCAAGATTTATCTCACATACTTTGGACTTGCTATCAGGAGGGATCAATCAGTCCTGGAAAAGGACATCAGACTTCTCAGAGCATCAGAAAAAAAAAAAAAGAGGAAGACTCCCAGTGACATGCACTAACAGAGTGATCACAACATTGGCTCAATTATAATATTTGTAAGAACAAAGCAGTCTCTTGTTCTGTCGTATGAGTCCAAAGAGACTCCAGGACACCAAACAACAACAGCTTTCCAAACCATGACTCAGTACAAAAGGCCATCTGCTCATAAATAAAGATGCCTGTACCCATGGCTGTCCAATCGATTCAAATTCATAGTGACCCTACACAACAGAGTAGAACTGCCCAGATGGTTACTGAGGAGGTAAAACTTTATGGAAGCAGACAGCTACACCTTTCTCCTCCTTAGCAGCTGGTGGATTCAAACATCTGACCTTTAAGCTAGCAGTCAAGCACTGTACTCACTGTGCCACCAGGGCCCCTTAACTGAAGATAAACATAAAGAATATAGAAGCAATGTAGATTTCTTGTGGACCAGGGGAATGAGGGGTGATACTGGGAGAGTAGAGGGTGAGTAGGTTGGAAAGGGGGAACTGATTACAAGGATCCACATGTGACCTCCTCCCTGGGAGAGGGACAGCAGAGAAGTGGGGGAAGGGAGACTCTGGATAGGGCAAGATATGACAAAATAACGATGTATAAATTACCAAGGGCACATGAAGGAGGGGGGAGCGGGGAGGGAGGGGGAAAAAAGAGGACCTGATGCGGAGGGCTTATGTGGAGAGCAAATGCTTTGAGATTGATTAGGGCAAAGAATGTGCGGATGTGCTTTATACAATTGATGCATGTATATGTGTGGATTGTGATAAGAGTTGTATGAGCCCCTAATAGAATGTTTAAAAAACTTAAACATAAAAAAAAAGAATCCCACTAAAGGAATGCTGCTGTTTCCCTCCATGTTTTTCTCATTGTGCAGCATCCAGTGCAGCAATGGCCACCTATGTCTCTGAAGCCTAAGAGGAAGTGAATGGATTGGCACTCAAAGTGCTATTCACGTGTGTGTGGGTGTGTGTGTGTGTGTGTGTGTGTGTGTGTGTGTGTGTGTGTGTGTGAGAATCAGGTGGATGTTCACAGAGCAGACCATTGGATTTACATTCAACAATTGATACACATTTTGTTCCAACTCATCCATCACAATCCCCTCAATGCACCATCACATATTCCAGGGGCTCCCTGTGTTTCCTGTTCCTATCCGTCCTTCTTTCCTCGCCCTCGGAACTGCATCTTTGGTTAAAGACTACTCTTTTATTTAAATGGTTGATTATTCTAACACAGGGTCAAGTTCAGTTCCAGATCTGAAGGATGACACAGGGTTATAGTCTTAGAGTTTTTCCTACATCTCTATCAGACCATTAACTTTGTCTTATGATTTTGAGTTATATTCAACATTTTTCTTCCACACCATCCAGTACCTGCCAATGAGATCCTTTTCAGAGCAGTTGGTAAACGTAGCCAGGCACCATCCAGGACTTCTGATCTCAGAGTTGTGGAGACTGATGTTTTCATGGTCCACTAGTCCAGCAGGCTAATTGCTTCCATATATCTTTCAAGTTCCATCACTCTTCTTTCCTCTGGATGGAGAAACCAATAATTGGATGAGTTTTTAAGACCCTGGTCACTATTCATCCAAGTAGTATTTAGAGCATGGTTTTTGTGAACTATGTTATACCAATTGACACCTGATCACCCACGTCCAAAGACTCGTTCCATCAAGGTATTTGGTTGTGTATAAGAAATTTTCATAATTGTTTCCTCTGTATGCTGGCCATACTCATGGATATATTTGCAGCAAATGTAAGTGCACATATATAAATATTCTCTCTCTATATATATATATATGTATGTATGTATGTATATATAGATAGATAGATAGATCTCCATCCATCCATGGGTATATATACTTTCCCTCCCACAGTAGTTCAGCATCCCTGTCTAGCCAAACATCTACTAATAGATCATCAATCTTGCAGAATGGTGTATATTACAGCATTTTTAACCCTTGCCAACCTGCTTTTAACCCTTCTGCTTTTAGCCCTTGCCAACCTCCAGTGTCTTCCCCTGCCTCCATCATTTTTGCCAACCTCCAGGTCTTCCCCTGCCTCCATCATTTTTGCCAACCTCCCAGTGTCTTCCCCTGCCTCCATCATTTTTGCCAACCTCCCAGTGTCTTCCCCTGCCTCCATCATTTTTGCCAACCTCCCAGTGTCTTCCCCTGCCTCCATCATTTTTGCCAACCTCCCAGTGTCTTCCCCTGCCTCCATCATTTTTGCCAACCTCCCAGTGTCTTCCCCTGCCTCCATCATTTTTGCCAACCTCCCAGTGTCTTCCCCTGCCTCCATCATTTTTGCCAACCTCCAGTGTCTTCCCCTGCCTCCATCATTTTTGCCAACCTCCCAGTGTCTTCCCCTGCCTCCATCATTTTTGCCAACCTCCAGTGTCTTCCCCTGCCTCCATCATTTTTGCCAACCTCCCAGTGTCTTCCCCTGCCTCCATCATTTTTGCCAACCTCCCTCCTATGGTATAGTACTTTCTTCTTCAGTCAGTTTAACTCTTGCCTACCCTCTCACAAGTGACTTTTCCTCCTTCCCCTGGTAATCATGAAAGAATATTTCTTCTAGTGGTTAGACCTTCTCTTTGCTTTTCTAACAGTGGTCCCATATAATGTTTGTCCTTTTGTGAATGACTAATTTCACTCAATATGTTCTCACGGTTCACCCATGTTATGAGGTGTTTATCAGCATCATCATTATCCTTGAACATTCAGCAATATTCATTGAGTGTATATGGACCAAAATAATCTAACCATTATTTCACTGCATTTAAGCTGTCTCCGCCTTTTTCTGCTATTGTAAACAGTGCTGCAATTTACCTAGGTGTGCATATATCGATTTATGTCATGGTTCTTATTTCTCATTATATACCAAATAGTATTGCTGCTGGTCATATGGCATTTCTATTCTTAACTTTTGGGGAAGGCATCATATTGCTTTCCACTGTGGTTGCACCATTTTACAGTACCACCAGCAGTGTAGGAAGGTTTCGGTCTTGAGATAGTTCAGGTTTGTTGTGCCAACCTGGCTGATCAACACATGTGGGGTTAATTGAAGGGCAGAGAGATAAATGGCTCCGTGAGCCTCACCTTTTTGGTTCTCAGGTCTCTTGTTCTCTGGTGGTTCAACCAGGGTGCAGATGCCTTAACCAGTTTCCTGCTTCAGCTGGCAAGGCTCACTTCCTGTGAGACATCCCTGAGGAGAAGCCACATAGATCTACCCTGATGCAGCCCGGGTGCTGGAGCAGCCATGTGGAGACCCCTGCCAGAGCTGAGATGCTTACATGCTCACTGATTTGCTTTCCATTTGGCATCATTGCATGTGGTTTTGGAGATTGAGGAGGACTTCATAGTTAAGGGTCGGACCTATGGGCTAATGTTGAACTTATGGGATTGGACTAGACGGGGTTAGGATGCTTTCTTAATGTATACTTACCCTTTATATAAAACTCTTTCTTACATACATATGAGTTTCTATGGATTTGCTCCTCTAGTCTACCTAACCTAATACAAGTCTCTCCACATGTTCATCAGCATTTGTTGTTTTGTTTCTTGAACATTGCTATTAACACTGGAGTGATTTTGCTTTGATTTATGTCTTTCAACCAGCTAATGATCAAGACCATTTCTCCATATGAATGTCTTTTTGGAGAAATGTCTGTTCATACCTTCTGCCCATTTTTTAATTGGAATATTTGTCATTTTCTTGTTTAGGTGTTGAAAAATTCTAGGGATTAGTGTCTTATCTGACGTGTCATTGAAAACAATTTTTCCTAGTCTGAGGGTTCTACTTTTATCCTTTTTGAGAGTTCTTTTTTCTTTTTTAAAAATCATTTTATTGGGGCTCATACAACTCTTATCATAATCCATACATACATCCATTGTGTCAAGCACATTTGTATATTTGTTGCCATCATCATTCTCAAAACATTTGCTTTCTACTTGAGTCCTTGGTATCTGCCCCTCATTTATTTCCCCCCCCTCCCCCTCGCTTTTAAATCTTGATAATTTATAAATTATTATTATTTTGTCGTGTCTTACATTGCCTGACCTCTCCCTTCACCCACTTTTCTGTTGTCTGTCCCCCAGGGAGGAGGTTATATGTAGATCCTTGTAATTGATTCCTCCTTTCTATCCCCACCTTCCCTCAACCCTCCTCGTATCGCCACTCTGACCACTGGTCCTGAGGAGTTCATCTGTCCTGAATTCCCTGTGTTTCTAGTTCCTATCTGTCCCAGTGTCCATCCTCTTGTCTCCCAATTTTCTGGTCTGGCAGCAGGAGCTCCAGGTGGGTGAACCTAACTAGACACCATCTTATTCAGTGTCTCTCCTTGAGAGATCTTTTGATACATATAGGTTTCTGATTGTTAGGACATTCCAATAATCTATTTGGTGTTTTCACCCCATTGGGTTTAATAGTGGATTTATACCATGTATTAGAGACCCTAAGTTCATCTCTATTTCTAATTTAATCATCTTTATAATTCTAGATTTTACATTTAGGTCTTTGATAGATTTGAAGTTCAATTTTGTATATGGTGTGGGTTATGAGTCCTTTTACATTCTTATACAGATGGACACATAGTTTTGCCAGAATCATGTTGGTGTGCTGCTTCCATGTGGGCTTTGTTGCTTCTGGGCTAGATGGTCGCTTGTTTATTTTCAAGCCTTTAATTCCCCGGATGCTATATTTCTCAATAGCCGGGCACCATCAGCCTTCTTCACCACACTTACTTATGCACACACTCATCTTCAGCGTTTATGTGAGGAAGGTAATCACACAATGATGGTTTTTGTTCCTTGGTGTCTGCTACCATTCAACACCTTGTATTCGCTTAGGCTGTGTGCTTCTTTCTATGGGCTTTGTTGCTTCCAAGCTAGATGGTCGCTTGTTTGCCTTCAAGCCTTTAAGACCCCAGATGCTATATCTTTTTGATAGCCGGGCACCATCAGCTTTCTTCACCATGTTTGCTTATACACACGTCTGTCTTCAGTGATCATGTCGGGAAGGTGGGTATCATGGAATGACCGTTTAGCTGGGCAAGGTGCTATTGTATTGAGGAAGTGTGCATGAGGAGGTCCAATGTCCACCTGCTACCCTACTACTGAACCTATAAATACATGCACATAGGTCTATTTCCCCAATAATCATAAATATATTTACATATGTACATGTCTGTATTTAGGCTTCTCTGTATGCCGGTAAAGGGCATTTGTAGAGGTCTAATAAATGCATGGACATATGTAAATATATTTATATATGAGGATATGGAAATAGATCTTTGTGCATATATGTATAAATTTAGTATTAAGGTACCATATGGATATTGGGCCTCCACTCAAGTATTCCCTCAATGCAGAATAGTTTGTTCTATTAAACTGGCATTCCATGATGCTCACCTTCCCTACATAATCACTGGACAAAGTGGGTACATGAGGAAATGTGGTGAAGAAAGCTGATGGTGCCTGGTTATCAAAAGATATAACATCTGGGGTCTTAAAGGCTTGAAAGTAAACAAGTGGCCATCTAGCTCAGAAGCAACAAAACCCACATGGAAAAAGAACACCAGCCTGTATGATCATGAGGTGTCAAATGGATCAGGTTTCAGGCATGATCAGAGCAAAAACTCATATAATTGTGAATGAGGGATAGTGCGGAGTGGAGACCCAAAACCCATCTGTATGCAATTGGACATCCCCTTATGGAAGAGTCTCAGGGAGGAAATGAGTCAGTCTGGGTGCAGTGTAGCAACGATGAACATACAACTTTCCTCTAGTTTCTAAATGCTTCCTCCCCGCCGATTATCATGACCCTAATTCTACCTTACAAATCTGGCTGGACCAGAGGATGTACACTGGTACAGATAGAAACTGGAAAAAGGGAATCCAGGACAAATGAACTCTTCAGGACCAGTGGTGAGAGTGGCAATACCAGAAGGCTGGAGGGAAGGTAGGGTAAAAAGGAGGAATCAATTACAAGGATCTACATAACCTCCTCCCTGGGGGTTGGACAACAGAAAAGTGGGTGAAGGGAGACGTCCGACAGTGCAAGATATAACAAAATAATCATTTGTAAATATCAAGGGCTCATGAGGGAATGGGGAGCGGGGAGTGAGGGGGAAAATGAAGAGTTGATGCCAGGGGGTAGGGTGTAGAGCAAATGTTTTGCAAATGATGAGGCAATGAATGTACAAATGTGCTTTTCACAATTGATGCATGTATGGATTGTGATAAGAGTTGTATGAGCCCCTAATAAAACGATTTAAAATAAAAAGAATCCAACTTAGTATTGGTATGTTATTTTTTAAATATATTTTGGGTTTATTGACTAGGATTTTGTTGGGAATTGTTGTATCAATGTTTATAAGGGATATTAGTGTGTAATTTTCTTTCTTCACGGTGTTTCCCTGGTTTGGGTATCAGTGTTATGCTCACTGCATAAAGTGAACTCAAAAGTTTCCCATCGTGTCCTATACTCTGTAAAAGTTTGAATAGAATTAGTGTCATCTCTTCTGAATGTTTAGTACAGTTCACCATTGACTGCTGGGACTGGAGGGTTTTTGTTGTTGTTGGCAGTATTTTACTTTATTTTGTTATGGGTCTGTATTCTAATTCACTCCATATGCATTGAAGAAGGTAGTCTGTTCCTAAAACTTTGCCCATTCCTGCTAAGTTTTCAGATTTGTTGGGGTACAATTCTTAGTAGTGTTCCATTATCCTTTTTATTTATGTTGGTTCTGTTGTGATGTTGCCTGCTTCATTTCTTATTCATATTACTTGCATCCTCTTTTCTCTTGTTAGATTTGTCACTGATTTGCCATTAAAAATTCTTTTCAAAGAAATAAGTTATTGCACTATTGAAGCTTTCTATTGTTTTTCTGTTTATATTTTCTGCCCAATTTTAATTATCTATTTCTTTATTTATGCTGGTTACAGGGTTCTTTTACTGCACTTTTTCTAGTTGTTGATGATGTTGACTTAAGGTGTTGATTTTGGTTCCTACTTTTATTTGATGCATGTGTTTATTGTTATAGATTTCCCTCTGAGCACTGCTTTTGCTGAGTCCCTACATTTTAGTGTGTCATGTTGTCATTCTTGTTTGTTTCAAGGAAAGTTTTTATATTGCTCAGTACATTTTAAGCAGGTTGTTATTCAATTTCTCTGTGTTTGCAGGTATTTCCATGCTCCTCCTATTATTGATTTCTAATATTATAGTGCTGTGATCTGAAAAGTTGCTTTGTAAGGTCTCAATGTTTTAAATGTACTGAGGTTTGCTTTGTGGCTTAACATATGCTATATTGTAGAGCATGTCCTATGCATGGCCAAAGAATCTACACTGTGCTGTTGCTTGAGGTACATTCTGCATATGTCTGTGAACTTATCTGGTTAATGATCTTCTTTAGTTCTTCTGTGTCTGATGAGTTTCGTTCAATTTTTCATTGAAAGTGTTGTAGTCAATTCTACTATTATTGTAAAGTTGTTATGTCTCTCTTCAATTTGGTGCATAGATATTTATTATGGTTGTGACCGCTTGCTCACTTGGTCCTTTAAGCATTATATCTAATATGTTGGATTTTGCCTTAAATCTACCTTGTCAGAAATAAACGTTATCACTAGAGATTTATTTTATTTCCATTAACTTGATATGTTTTTCCATCATTTGATTTGGAATCTATGTTTGGGATTCTATGTAAAGTGTATCTCTTGCAGATAGCATATTAATGGATCCTGGTTTCTTCTCCATGCCATAACTCTCTGTCTCTTGACTGTTACATTTCACTCATTTACATCCTGTGTAATCTTTAACAAAACAAAACCAAATTCACTGCAATTAAGTCAATTCTGACTCATAGTGACCCTATAGGACAGGGTAGAACTGCCCTTCTGGTTTACAAGACTTTAAATCTTTAAGGAGCAAGTAAACTCCCCTTCCTCCTGTGAAGTAGCTGATGGGCTCAAATCACTGATTGTGATTAGCGGCTCAATGCATAACCTACTACACCATCAAGCGTACTTGTAGTTACTGATTGGTATGAATTTATTGCCAGTCATTTTGGTGTGTGTGTGTGTGTGTGTGGTTTTGTGTTTGTATTTGTGTGGTGCTGCTGTGTTCTTTATTCCACATAATTTTCTGTGCTGAATTTATTTTTTCAATCATTTTCTCGGGGGCTCATACAACTCTAATCACAACCCATACATGCTGAATTCATTTTCATTGTGGGTTTCTTGTCATTTTCTTCATTGCAGTCATTTCAGTTTTTCCTAAATCTTTATTATTTTCATTTTTAAGAAATTTTGATGAGGTTTATTAATTTTCTTTGTGGTTGCACTCTAATTGACTAATTTCTTCCCAAGTTTAAAACAGTGTCTTCTATCTGGGGATCTACTTTTCTCTCTCTGCATTTGAAAGGTAATTGCACAGTTTCTGCCATTCACCTTGCAGTTGTCTTCATTACAAATTTATTTCTCTGGTTATTTATTTTCACCCTTGAAAGTTTGGTTTATTTTGGAGACGTCAATACCTGTGTTAACATCTAGTGTGTACGTCAAACTTGGTTTGCTGCGTACTGTTGTTGTTTCTCTATCCTAAGCCACCCATCCCCCTTGGTATTTCTAGTAAGTTTTATCTGGAAATGTCCTAATTTCACTGTCATATTTGAGGAACAATTTTCCTGGGTATAGGATTCTTGATTGGCAATGTCTTTCATTTAACATTGTGTATTAGTCACCTCATTTCCTTCTTGTGCACGTGATTTCTGTTGAGGAATCAGAGCTTAGTATTATTGGGTCCCTTTTATTGGAAACTTTTCATTTTTCCAGACCTGCTCTCATGATTCTTTCCTTGTGGTCAGCATTGGGAAGTTGTATTATGATGTCTTAGAGATTTTTTTGGGGGGAGGGGTGTCCCTGGAATGCATATCTTCTCATCTTTCATGATGTTAGGGAAGCTTTTCCATGAATGTTTCAACAATTTTATATGTACTTCTTGTTATTTCTTCCTGTTTTGTAATTCCTATCATACGCTAGTTATTCCTGTTAATGGTGTCCCACATCATTCTTAGTATTTCTTTGGATACTTATGTGCTTTTTCTGATTATTTGTATAGCAGATCAGTAATAAGAGGTTTGCCGTCAATGTCATAAATTTGGTCTTGCATTGATTCAGTTTTACTTCTTTGCTCTTTCAATGCATTATCTATTTTTGCAATATTAGTATTGATCTTTAGGATTTCTATTTATTGTTTTGGTATGATTTCTAGTTTTTACATGTGTTTTGTCAGTTTATTCTTATAGTGCTTTCCTGAATTCTTCGTGTGTGTGTGTGTGTGTTTACCTTGATTTCATCTGCAACTTTCTCAAACTTGCTTTCAATCAATTGAAGAAACCTAAACACCATTCTTTTTAATGACATCAGGTAGTTCCTATGCCATTTCTTCCTAAGAAGAATCTGACTCTGTCTTTCAAGCATTAGTTTGAACCACCCCATCTTGTTTTATTCATGTGAAACTAAACTTGTCTGTTGTCTCTGTGATGTTGTGTTTATAGTTATGTTTTTATGTTGATGAAGCCTTAGCCACCGTGATGGCTATGTTTTATGTCAACTTAATATACCTTTGAAAGTAGGGATAGATTCACCCTATCAATCAGGTCATAGCCTGGTGGCCTCTCCTTGGAGAGGTGTCCCTTTTTATGAGATGCTGTGGAGAATTTCTCTTTCTCTTGCCCCACTCTTTCCTGCTTGACTGGTCCTCTGCCTCATGTCTGATCCATGTGGCCTGCTGTCCGTAGGAGCTGATGGTGCCATGCCATGTTCCTGGGGCACTTGGATTCATACAACTCTGCACCCACCAACTGGTGATCTCACAGATTCCCGCTTCACCTTGCTGCTTCACCTGCTAGGAGCTGAAGTAGTCTGGAGGGCCTACAGGTAGCAGTTGAACTAGAGTAGGTCACTTTCTTCATATAAACTTTTTCATACATATATGAGTGTCACTGGTTTTGTTTCTATAGAAAACCCAACCTAATGCAGCCACTCACCACCTATGTCCCAGCGGGTATGACAAAGCATGTCAATATTTTAGCAGTTCATATTTGCTGTTCATATAGCATAATTGAGGGCAAGTTTGGATGATATTTTATGTTATATATTTTTAAAATTATTATTATTGCCATATCTTACACCATCCAGTGTGTCCACTCACCTCCTATTCTGTCATTTGTTCCCCTCGGGTGGAGTTATGCCGTCATTGCTACCGGTTCCCTCTCCCCGCTTTCCTCTCCATCTCTTCCCACACCCACGGGAATCATTACTCCCATTACTACTTCTGAGGTGTTATCTGTCTTGCATTTCATGCATCAAGCTATCTTAATTATTCAAATAAACATACACAGGTCGAACAAGATTAATGAGGCTAAAAATTAAGACACTAAGAGTAAGAGGAGGAAATATTAAAGAACTGGAGGATAGTTATTTGTCCCACCAGTGCTATACTGTGCCCTGGATATATCATCCCTTCCATATGGCCCTCTGTGAGGGACTGGCCAATTATCTTACAGAAATATTTGTTAAAAAGGTAAAATACAGAAAGAAAGGATAAAAATGAGGGATAGGAAAAAAAAAGAAAGGAGAAAACTGTCCTGCAGCAGCAGGACCCAACAAGAGAAAACTGTGGAGGGCTCAGTGCCCGGTTTAGACCAGCACCCTCTGCCAGCCCAGGAGTTCACAGAGCAGCAGGGGAGGGAGAAGGGGTGGGAAGCCCAGTCTTAGAGTTCTTACCAACCTAGCTGTTACCTGGGTCAGAGACCTGATCTACAAGTAGTTAATACAGGCTCAGATGGTATTTGAGATTAAGGTGCTTACTCCGGAAAGGGACTCTTTAAGGCTCATATGACAACTAGGGGTACAGTGGGTTAACACCCACTTTATGGAAGGAGTTCTTGTCCACGCAGAGTGACTAGCAACAGATCATTTGTCTGGCACTGAGTTCCATAGTTCTGATGAGGTGGAGCTCATACACCTCCAGACATGCGGTTGTGCATTAGGAGCCTCCTTCACCAGGACAACGCTCTGTCAGAGCTCTCGCAGAGCAGGAGCTGGGCAGGGTTTCTGTAACAAGTTGCTGAGTGGACGAGAGTCTGGTTGGCCACTCCTCTGGCCACCAGAAGGGTGTGGGGAACAAGAGAAGATCCCACCTTTCCTGTTGTCAACCACCAGTGCAGGTGCTTGTCCTGGTCATGAGCTAGTGGAACTGATTATGGCCAATCCATGTCAGTCCAGTAGGTATTTTATCCATCTGTCTTCTCTCTGCCCACTTTGATCAGTTACTTTTTCCTAATTAGTTTTAATCTACTCCTCTCATCTTTACTCTAAAGGTCAGCGTTACCAGGATTTTCATCCATATATGTTCCGTACAGACTTTCTTGTCTTTGTTGCCCAGTCCGCCATCTTGCTGGAATTCCCGCAGTCCTAATTCTTGACCTTTCCACTTCAAGTAGGCTCCAAAAAGCAAATGAAATAATGTGTGAAGGTTCTTCAAAACTTATTAAAGGCTTGTCGTGTTTAGTATATGAAAACCTGAACCTTATAAAAATGTAATGGTGAAGTCTGATCTATCCATCAGGTCAATGCCTAATGATGCACCCTTGGGCATCCTATTTTTCATAAGACAGTCAATGAGAACTTATCTCTCTTCTGGCCCTTCACCCTCTCTGCTTGCTAGGATTCTGAGTCTGCCTCCAGAGCTTGACCCAACTCAGGAAGGTGCTGGCACCCTGTCATGTTCCACCAACTTTATATCTACTCAACTCTGCACCCACTGGCCTGTGATCTCCTTACTTCCCAATTCACCTTTCCATAGTATTGGCCTGTAGCTAGGTGAGTCTGAAGAGGGGGCTGGCGAGCATCGGACTTTGAATTGGACAATGGACTTGAGCTGAACTTGGATAGGATGTCTTCTTGAGAGAATAATATTTCTTGGTATAAAGTTCTTCCTTATACATATATGAGCGCACTAGTTTTGTTTCTCTACACAACTCAGCCTAACAGTGCTATTCAAAAATAAACTATTATTTAAAACAATGGCATAGTCACTCAATCATCAGTCAAGAATTCTTTAGTAAATCTTTGCTGGTTTCAGGAACCATGGTGTATGCCATGGCTGTAAAAATGCATATGTTGATCTCAGAGAGAGCACACATTCTACTAGGGAGAAGACATGTGAACAAATAATTACAGTACAGTAGAGTCTGTGGTGGGTACAGATGCTTCTAGGAGCAAAGGGATAGAAGAATTTGGTTACTTTGAGAGGATTCCTCAGAAGAGTGGGCACTCAAGATACGCATCCAGGAATGCCTATTATTTATTAGTTGGTTGTTTACTTGACCAAAAACACAGCCAGAGCAAAAACTGCTGCTGCTGTTGGTGTTAATTACCAGCAAGCCATCACCAATTCATAGCAAGCCTATGTACAACACAATGAAACACTGTCTGATCCTGGGCTACCTCCATGTTTGTTGGCATGTTCCATTTCCTTATGGCGGACATTGTGTTGTGCCTTCTGATTTAAGGGGCACTTGGTGCTACCAGCACTATGTTGTTAGATGTATTCTGGTTGTTTCTGACTCAGCAATCCCATGTACAACAGAATAAAACACCACCCAGTCTTGTACCATCCTCACAATCCTTCCAATATTTGAGTTCATTATTGCAACCATTGTCAGTTCATTTCATTCTGAGACTCCCTTTTTTCTCTGACCTCCACTTGACTAAGCATGATGTCCTTCTCCAGCGACTGGTTGCTCCTGAAGACAACGGCAAATCATTTGAGATGAATATGCCCATCCTTGCTTCTAAGGAGCATCCTGGCTACATTTCCAACACAGATTTGCTCGTTCTCCTGGCAGCCCCTGATGTATTCTACGCCAGCACCATAAAGGCATCAATTCTTTTCTGTTTACTTTGTTGATGTCTAGTTTTCACATGAATTTGAGGCCGTTGAAAATACCATGGTTTTGAGTCATGTACCCCTGAATCCTGAAAAGGGACAAATTTGCTCTTTGTAACTTTAAAGAGCTCTGTTGCAGCAGATTTACCCAACACAACACATAATTTGATTTCTTGACTATTGCTTCCATGGGCTTTGAGTATGGATTTAAGTAAAATGAAATCCTTGACAATTTCAATTTTGTCTTCGTTTATGGCGATGTTGCTTATTGGTCCAATTGTGCGGAGTTTTGGTTCCCTTATGCTGATGTATAATCCAAGTTGAAGGTTTGTGTACGTCCAGGTTGACTAGAGAAACAAATTCATAGATATTCACGTGTATAAGAAAGAGCTTTATATAAAGATTAACTGTATATGAAGAAAACAGCCCAGCCCAGTCCAGATCAAGTCAATAAGTCCAATATTAGCCCTCATGTCTGATACTAGTATCAGGATTCTTCTTTAGTCTCATGCAATACATGCAATAATGCTGAATGCAGGAAGATCACAGGCCCATGGGTGGAAAGCATCTCAGTGATGGTGGAAACATCTCAGTGCTGGCGTGGGTCTTCATATGGCTTGTACAGCTCCAGATCTCTGGTTCCATTAGCATGGTAACATGTGTCTTGCCAACAGGAATGTCTCGCCAAGAGAGAGTTCCCAGAATCCTTAGGAGAAGGTGGTGCCCGCAGAGAGGCGCTATTGGCTATGACCTGATTGACAGGCTGGACCCCACCCCTTTGCAAGTTGACAGATTATGTAACTGCCACATGGCTATATTCTCTGCTTGTCATCAGGATGGGCTCCAAGTTCTCCTTGCCTTCAGCAAGCAAGGCTGTGCCATAATCATATCACAAATTGTTGATGAGTCTTCCCACAACCCTATATGTCCTTCCTCAGAGAGCCAGCTTCGTGGACTGTGTGCTCAGCATGCAGAGTGAATACGAATGGTGAAATGAGAAAAGCCGGACACACATCTTTACTGATTCTAAGCCAGGCAGCGCTCCCCTATGTAAAGCAAACAATATTCTGTGTGATCTGTGCGATTTTCACTGGACACTTTTTAGAAATAAATCTAATATAGCTTAGTCCGCACGATCTATTGAACCTTGTCCACCATAAGCACCCTGCTAGCATTTGAAATGTCAATGTCATCGCTTCCCGTATCTTAACAATACCCAAGGCAAACTGACAAAGGGGCGATGGGACTAAAGCAGGCTGATAAAGCATATTCCAGTTGGGTATTTATCCAAGACTTCATCAGAGTTTGCCAATTTATCTATATCTATATATCCAGATAGAGTCATCGATCTCAATTTCCTGTTCTTTATTGGATTGGCTGCCATTTTAAATACAGGCTGTCCCCAAATTCCCATTTGCCTTTTAAGGCACGGCTTTGAACCAATTCTGTTATGGCTGAAACGTGAAATAGGAACAGGATTTTTACAATTTGAATGATTAAGTTCCAGTATGCAAAATAGGAAGAATTATGGGTTGAAGCTTAGAAGAGAGAATTAGAAGAGACGTAATGAATCCTTTCAGAAGCATAATGCATGAGACTGGATTACTGGCGGAACTGTAGAGATCCGCACATATTCAAAATATCTCTGAGTGGGTACCACCATCCACGGGTGGGGTGCCACTCTATCTCTGAGTGAGGCACTGCCACCTTTGAAACCCCACTTCAATGTTATATCAATTTTCCTATATTTTGAAATGATTGAACGAATCCCTACTTGTGACAAATTGTTCATCACAATCACCTGTACTGACTGCACACACAGCTTTTAAAACACTGAAAAGGCTTTAAGCCTTTTTTCCCCGTTTTTGCACTAAAGTGAGACTAAATAAAAATGGTATGCACCTGCTTTGATTTACCTTAAAAATCTTAAAGGCACAGTTGGATCTTGCTCATAACTGGAGACTGCCTATAACCCCTAGGAGGTGTATTCTTTGCCATCTAACCTTTGCCACCATTACTATTAATCCTTCCTTCTTTTGCTCTTAAGTTTTTCCTCTTTCTTTTCTCAGAAAATACCTATGACTGTTTTTTTCTAATCCGCTTTTAGTTTTCAAGAAATGTTTCGTGGTGAATTGGGGGAAGTTCACAGAGCAGACAATCCGTTTTCCCTCCAACGATTCAGACACATTTTGTTTCATCTCATTCATTGCAGTTTCCTCAGTGACCACTTCCTCCCTGTGCTTCCTCTTTCCATTCTTCCTTCTTTTCTGATCCTTGGACTTTTGCCCTTGGGTAAATGCTGCCATTTTTATCTCAACTGTTGACTGTTCTGAGGAGTGTGTCTGTACCTTACTAGTGTTGGTCCTCCCCTTACAGCTAAAACAGCGTGGCTGAAAATGGATCCCTGAGATGAGACCAGTTCAAAAGAACATTGACAGCCATCATCTCAGGGGGTGTTGCCAATCTCTGTCCAACCAGTATGTCTGCTCTCTTTTCTGATTTTGAATTTTGTGGCATACTTTTCTTCCATTCTAACTGAGACCTTCCAATGTGATCCCTTCCAGAGCAGTGGGTAGTGGTAGCCAGACACCACTTCTGGGCTCAGAGTGGTGGAGACTGACATTCATATGGTTGGCTTTACGAGAAAGACCCAGCTTTTCAAATGGGCTATATAATGAATAAGTACTTCCCCCAGCAACAAGTGCCTTTAAGTTTAGAACTTTATTAATAATAGTAATGACAGCTAAGGCCTTGCTAATTGTGTTTTTGTAATAAAAGTAGTTAATTTCATGCTGATATTTGCCTACAAGTAGGACAGAAGAATGTTCCACAGCAGCAGGTATATTTTAATATGTTCTCCTTTTCTGCAAATAGGTGAAAATGTAACGCCATTCATCATAACTGTTCATCCTAAATTCATTAAACCTGCTTTCTAAGAAGCAGAGTTTCAGTTATGAGCACAGCTCCATTTTCATCCCAGTGGAAATTCTCTATTTCTTCCTAGCATGGATGTTAAACCTCTGCCTGTTCTTCCTTCCCACAAAATTGGCATTGACTCGCCAGCTTGCTTGGAGGATCGTGGTCTTGTGTGACCCACATGCCACCTCTAAGTAGGGAAGTCCTTTTTGCTCTTAGAGAAAAGATAAACTTTTAATACATGTTGAAAGGCTAAACTGTAAACAATTCTCATTGCAATCAGGAAGCCAAACCATGTTATTTTTATTAGCCAGGCAAGTGCAAGCAACACTTGCAGTCAGCCTGGGAATGCCAAGATTCTCTCAGCTCGGCTGAGGTGAGCACTCAAGGGCTCAGTCTGCACCTTGTCTACCGTACCGCAGGAGGAAAGGTGAATGAAAGAGAAAAATGAGAGTGTGACTCAGTAAACAGAGACATTCTCTGCCAAGCTATAGTTTGGATTTTTTAAAATAGATCTCTCCCCTTCACAACATTGCACACCCAATTAGGAGATAGACAAACCATTCAATTGCTAGGCATTAAAAAAACCATTAGTGAAGGAGAAAAAAAAGCAACAAATAAAAAAGCAAGTGTCCTTTTACCTCCATGACTCACCACTCTAAGTGCAGTTTCATAAATTTCAGCGCTGAGTTCCTGCTGCTTCTAATGACATTTTAATGGCTTTTCACTCCGACAGTTTTGTTTGGCACAGTAGGAGCGAGTCAAGATTTGGACTTGTTGATGGGGTAATGAGGGGACATTTCACCCAGGCCCAAGGGGAAGTAAGGACTGGGTGCTCCTCAGCTGTGCCCAGCCCAGCAGGAGAGTCAGCCTCCATCCTGGTAACACAGGGCTCTCTCATCAATTACCTCATTAGTGAAGTTTGTCCTGACATTTCATCTGGAAAAGGAAGACCTCGGGGACTTGACTCTTGCTTCTGTGGAACCAAGGAGATGGATGGAGGATCACCAAATCTAGGGTCTGGCCTGGGCCCGAGGGACGACTCAGTCAAATGACCGGTGGAAAGAAAGGGGGAGGTGCCTAACATCTCCCTCAAGGGGCTCCCAACCTTCCCTTCTTCTCCTAACCTGTAGTTATTGAGGACTTAGTAGAAGATGTACTATATAACAGTGAAGGAGTTATCCAAGAATTAGGAGACATAGAAGCCAGAAAACAGTTGAACCAATGCAAGAGATAAAGGGACTTTCCTAAAGGGTGATGAAGGAAGATCTCCCACGGAAAGCTGTGCCACTGGCCTAGAGGTCAGCCAATCCACCCGAGAAGAGGGGTCGGGACTCCTTCAAGGAAAAGAAGTTGACAGAATATCAGCTGTGTTTGAGTATTTGAGAGATTCACTAGGCTCGGGTGAGCTCCCCTGGTTGCTAATACTGCATGCTCATTGCCACATACCGTTGCTCCTAGAGATAGGCACGGTCGCCATCATGCCAAACCCATTGCTATTGAGTCCATTGTACCCACAGTGACCGGATCAGACATAAAGGAAGTGAGCTTACAGGACGGAAGAAGATTCCAAGAACTGAAATCGTTATGAAAGCAAACCGCCACTTCTCTCCCCTTTGAATTGTTCGACCTCCTGGAGAGCGTCCAAGTGCTGAACCACTGCCACGCCAAGGCTCCTCCTCATTCCACCCAAAGATCCGTGGAAGTTTTGTACCTGGAGACGCCGCACCCCTGCTCTAAGCGATTCTTCCCTTGACTGACTGATCGTAATTTGTATTCTGTAGCTGTGGTGAAGTATAATTAAGAGCATAACATGAGCCCTGGTGACAGAGTACGTTCCGCATCAGGCTGCTAACTGGGAAGTCGGCGGTTTGGAACCACCGGTGGCCTGCAGGAGAAAGCTAAGGCTGTCTACTCAGGGCCACAGTCACAGTTTTGCAAACTCACAGGGGGGCAGTTCTTTCCTGTCCTTTAGCGTGGCTGTGAGTCACAATCAACTCGATACCAGTGAATGAGTGATAAATATAACAAATTGTCTCAGTTCTATGTAACCTTTTCGCAAATTATTGAACCAGCAGGTAGTTTGGGGGACCCCTGAATTTACAGTTCAATTCTTAATCACTATACTAAAGAAGCCACTCTATACAAATATATCAAGTAAATATCTTTAAAGTCTCAGTTGTATAAACAGTAAAGCTATCTCTTTCTTGACCAACAAATTCCTTCCCCTCCCCACTTGTGAACACTAGAAGCCACGTACAATAATTTATGTGAACTGGAACTGTATATTCACAAAGATGCCATTCTGATAAAGTCTCTAACTCGTACTCTAAATCTAATAAGAGCACCACCCCCTGCCTTTTTAGTGGTATTCATCCTGGACACTGGCTCAAAAGCAGCAGAGCAAGAGGAGTGAGAACACAAAAGGGGAGGGGGCTTGCTACTTTAATCTTGCATTGAGTAGATAATTATTGGGAGCTATTAGCCTAATAGCAAGCATCAGTTGTGCTAAAAAATTCTCTTAGACCACTGCCGCCATCTCCCTGTATTCCTATATAGCAATACAAAATTAATCAGACCATTACTAATGCAGTAAAAAGGAGCAGAATTTAATTCTGCTCATGCTGCATCTAGTTGTGAACAAAATTATTAAGTTTGCTGTTGGCCTGGTGAGTGAGTATTGCTGTGAAGTTCCTTAAAAGTCAAAATGGCACCTCATGATCACACAGGCTGGTGTGCTTCTTCCATGTGAGCTTTGTTGCTTATCAGCTAGATGGCTGCTTGTTTCCCTTCAAGCCTTTAAGACCCCAGATGCTTTATCTTTTGATAGCCAGGCACCATCAGCTTTCTTCACCACATTTGCTTGTGCATCTGCGTTGTCTTCAGTGACTGTATCGGGAAGGTGAGTATCATGGAATTCCAGGTTAATGAAGCAAAGTGTTCTTGCATTGAGGGAGTACTTGAGTAGAGTCCCAATGTCTAAAGGGGGAACAAATTACAAGGATCCACATGTGACCTCCTCCCTGGGTGGTGGGCAACAGAAAAGTGGGTGAAGGAAGACGCCGGACAGGGCAAGATATGACAAAATCATTATTTATAAATTATCAAGGTCTCATGAGGGAGGGGGGAGTGGGAAGGGAGGGGGATCAGGGAGGGAAGGGAAAAAATGAGGAGCTGATGCCAGGGGCTTAAGTGGAGAGCAAATGTTTTGAGAATAATGAGGGCAATGATGTACAGATGTGCTTTACACAAGTGATGTACGTATGGATTATGGTAAGAGTTGTATGAGCCCCTAATAAAATGATTTAAAAAAACGAAACCTATAAATATATATATATATATATATATATATACATAGATCTATTTCCCCTTCATCATGTATAAATATATATACATATGTATGTGCCTGTATTTAGACCTCCATAAATGCCCTTTACCTCCTAGCTCTTTCCTCTATTTCCTTTTACTTTCCTCTTGTCATGCTCAGCCTTCATTTGGGTTTCACTAATTCTTTTAGGTTACATTGCTCTTGATCAATCCCTACCAGGCCTCCTACACCTCCTTGCCATCGATTTTAGATCACTTGTGTTCCTTTGTCCCTGGGTTTGTTAACACCCACTTCCTTTCCCCCGCCTCCCTCTTTCCTGTGTGGCCCCAGAACCATTGGTTCTGTTGTTTTCCCTTCCAAATTGTTTATCCTGCCTATTTTATAAAGATAGATATGCATAGATAATAATATGCACAAAAACAAGACAGAGCAAAATAAAGCAACAAAAGATAGCAAAACAACAACAGAACGACATTAAATGAAAAGCCTGTAAATAGTTCAAAGTCTGTTTGTTGACCTTCAGGAGTGTTTTCCAGTCCAGTCTGATGGGGTGCCACACCCTGGCCCCAAAGTCTATTTTTGGTATTCCCTTGGGAATTTGTTGCTCTGCTCCCCTTGCTCTTCTGTTGCACGCCCTTAGTGTTTCACCTTGGTATGGTGGGGTCAGATCGGGTGCAACTCCGCACTGTGTCTCCAATGCTGTCCCCCGTAGGGCTATGGGTCTGTGAGGGATGTCATGTCTCCTAGTGGGGCCAGCCCTATGGTCCTCTCTGTGCATTGGCTACTCTGGGCAGGAATATCATCCTCAGTGCTTGGTGGGCCAGGATGGGCTCCAATCTCTTCCTCCCCATTCATTTGCTCCTGTGTTCTCTGACCAGACACGTCCCTCTCCCTGAGCTGTACTGTCAGTGCTGTCCGCTGAAGTGAATTCTTCTGAGGGGAGGGGCAGCCGTCCACGTAGTTGGGATTGGGGCTGGCCCCTCAGACCTCTCTATTGGTTCCCTGCTTTATGCTGGTATGTTGCATTCACGTCTTGGAGCACCAGGTTGAAGTCTGGTCTCTCTTTCCCTGTGGAGGTATAAACAATCCCCTGCCCTTGTGTGGATTAGGGCCATGTTCCCCCACTACCCATGTCTTTTTTCCTCCTTCCTTTTTAGTTGGCTACCATATGTATCCCTGGATTTGGTCTGGCCCCTGCCATACTACCTGGACCTCACCCTATGAATGTACAGTAGCTTTTTCCCTGTGTGCCTTTTGTATTTTTAACCTTACCTCAGTGGACTCATGTTATATTTGTCCTTTTATGCTTGGAATACTTCGGTTAGCCTAATTTCCTCCAGTTCTTCCCATGTGGCGATGTGGTTCATGCGTCCATCACTGCTTTTTAGGGATGTATAGTACTCCATTGTATGCGTGTACCACAGTTTTTGATCCATTCATCTGTTAATGGAAATTTGATTTGTTTCCAAATCCTTGCAATAGCTAACTGTGCCACAATGCACATTGGAGCACAGATGTCTGGCCATGGTTTGTTTCTTGCCTTTTCTGGTATATGCCCAGTAGGGGGATTGCTGGGTTGTACAGTAGCTCAATTTCCATGATCATGAAGTGTCAATAGGATCAGATATAAGGAATCAAAGACACAAAATCATATCATTGTGAATGAGGGGGAGTGCGGAGTGAAGACCTAAAGCCCATCTGTAGGCAACTGGACATCCCCTTACAGAAGGGTCTCGGAGAAGAGACAAGCCAGTCAGGGTGCAGTGTAGCACCAATGAAACATACAATTTTCTTCTTATTCTTTAATGCTTCCCCCACCCACCCCCACTATCGTGACCTCAATTCTACCTTACAAATCAGACTAGACCAGAACATGCACACTGCTACAGATAAAAGCCCGCAACACAGGGAATCCAGGATAGATAAACCCCTCAGGGCCAACAAGGACAGTAGAGATAACAGGAGGATTAGGGGGAAAAAAGGGGGAATCTATCACAAGGATCAACTTATAACCCCCTCCCAGGGGGATGAAAAACAGAAATGTGGGTAAGGGGGATGGAGGACGATGTCAAATATGAAAATAATAATCTATAACTTATCAAGGATTTGTGAGGGAGGATGGGGGAGGAACAAATGGGGACCTGATATCAGGGGCTCAAGTGGGAAGATAATTCTTTGAAAATGCTGATGGTGGCATATGTGCAAATGTGCTTGACACACTGGGTGAATGTGTGGATTATGATTAGAGCTGTAAGAGACCCAATAAAAGTACAGAAAAATGTAAAATAATTCATTATTGCTCATCATGACACTATCCAGATAAAATTATTATTAACTTTCTAGGCTATTAATGCCTGCAGGTTTGTTTATTATATAGATAAACCATAATTCCTTTAACCTGTTCCCCACTATTGAACCTTATCTTGAATTTCATTTTTCACTTTGATAAATTGTTTGCTGATCAATAATTGCTTATGAACCTTCCCTTGCATTTCTGATTATTTCCTTGAGATTGATTGCCAATGGTGACATTATTAGATTAATGGGCATAAACACATATTTTTAAGTAGTCTCTAAAAACACTGACCTCTAGAAACAACAAACCACCCTAAGCTGTTGTGAAGAGAAGATCTAGAAAGAGGGGTAGGGAGGGAGGAGAAAAGAGAGAGTTCATGGGAACACAGAGGATTCTGTTGCAGACAGAGCTGAGTTTCTGTCCACGAACCTTGGAAGCGTGTTCATCCCAAAGCATATCTCAAGAAAGGAGAACGATTTTCCCAAATTTGTTGCTGAACGATTTTCCCAAATTCGGTTAACCATTGTTTCTAGATTCTTCCTCCTTGAGTCCTACCTGGATTCTCAAGGACTCCTGTGGGAAATGAAGTTACTTGTAGCCAAGACTTCTGTTTTAAAATGTTAGAGGCTTTTTCTCTCATTTCACAACTTTTCAGACCGTGAGGGTTACCACAGCCTCAGTGATATTGCCCAACACTGACTTAAATGATCTCCAGATTACAAAGGTAAATTTTCACAGTGTCCTTTTTCTTCCATCCATAAATTTATGAATTTTTATTTTTAAAATATTACATGTTTATTAAATATACTGGACATTTCCAGAAATTAATCAAAGAAAATAAGCTATCCATACTTTCATAAGCACGATCATTGTTAACCTTTTAGTATTTTTACGTCCAAGCTTTTTTCTATACATATTTTTTCTTACATAAAATTGTAAACATATTATAAATGTAGTCTCATACTCAATGTTTTTTTCAGCTAACATTGCAATGCGTGTTCTTCTATATTACATAACCTTCATAAATATTTATCTTAATTGCCGCCTGACATTCCAGTGAGAGAAAGAACCTCAATGTTTTGTGACTGTTCCCTTAGGATGACAGTTAGGATATTTCTGCCCATAAATAATCCATGAGCATCTTCGCACATAAAGCCAATTTCCTAATTAAGATTATTTTAAGATGGATTTTTGTATATGGGGTAATAACAATAATTACCAAAGATAATAATAACCATTGGGGGGGGCACTTACTATTCTCCAGCGTTCTTACTGATATGACTTCTATTTACAACAACATTTCAAGGTAAGTATTATCCCCGAGTTTTGTAAGAAGAAAATGAGGCTCACACAGTTTAATTAACTTGCCTCAAGGTGAAAAGCAAAGCCAATAATTAAATGTCGGTCCCTGTTGTTCCACCACTGTGACTCTTTCAACCAAACAATACTGATGCTTTATTAGATCCAAAGCAAAACCAAACTCATTTCGACCCTAGGGAGAATTTGTGAGCCCGTGAAAAATTTTAAGAGCAGACAACCTCATCTTTCTCTCAGGGAGCAACTGGTAGACTTGAACCATGACCATTGAGCAGACCAACAAGCTTAGAGGGTTGGTAAGTACCCACTATATTTCTGTTAGAATCTTCTCTGTGGCTTGAATTGTTTTTAATCTAAGTCTTTGCTCTATCAAAAATTTACTTCCCTCAAATACCTAACCAATTCCATGTATTGTAGACATTCTCATTCCCACTGAATTATATTACTGCTGTCATTTTTAGGCTCACATCTAATAGGCATGGCTTATCTAGTGCTGTTATAACAGAAATACCACAAATGAATGACCTCAAAAAACACATTATTCTCGTACAGTTTAGCTGGCTAAAAGTTCAAGTTCTGAGAGCAGGCTTTCTGTGTGTGACAGCTGTGGAGAAAGGTCTTTGCTTTCTTTCAGCACCTGTAGGGTTGACATTCCTTTGAGATCTCCATGTGTCTTGGATTAATTTTGCCCTGGGTCTAGCACCTTCATAGTGCAAGACCCAAGTCCAAGGGACACACTTCTTTCTGGTGGTGGCAGATTCCTAACATCTGAACGCTCATCTCTCTCTCTTTATCTCTTGTAAGATAAAAAGTCTGCAGTTAACATCCTCGGATCACCCCCTTGACGTTGGACCTATGCTGTGACGGGGGTAAGGGTGTTTCGTCCTCACCACTCGTTCCTTTATTGGCGTATCACATCAGATCATATCCGGGGAGATCATTACGTAAGCACCACATTGCATCATCATGTAATGGCCAATCCCCTGAGAAACTTGGCCCAGCCCAGTTGACACATATTCTGGGTAGACAAAATTCCATCTATGCCAAGGTATAATCCATACTGAAGGCCAATTGAGGGTCTTTGCCCTTCATCAGGAAGCTCTTCATGTTATTTCCATTTCAGCAAGCAGGATTGTGTGGGTGTGTAAGGGAAACCGTCAATAAAATGCGCTGACACAAACACCACAGCAGCAGACTCACACACACCAAAGATGATGAAGCTGTCAGTGACCCAGCCAACCCTTTTGCTCTGTTCTACACAGAGTTAACAGGAGTCAATGTTCCACCACCAATACAGGAGAGGATGTGTTTTCTGCAGTCTCATTTGCACACTTATCCATTTGGCAAATATTTAGTCAGTGTCTGCTAGGTGTCAGACACAGGGCTAGGAATTGGGGACTCACTTGTAGAAGATACCAGATTTCTGAAATAAATGCTTCAACAACTACTTAATTATACTATTTCTAACAGCTATGACAAAGAAAGGGAGGCCATGATGGCTGGTAGCAAGAGTACTCAATTTATTCTTGCACATATCTCACATTTTTAATGACTAAAGTTTCCTGAATTTTAATATCTGTTATGATATGTACTCCCTAACACATTGCTATTTTCACCTGCTTATTTTGTCAGGTGGAATCAAGTATGATTTTTCAACTTATGAAAAGACTACATTGTACTGTTGGATTAAATGACATTAAATGAATAATTAAATGATAAAGAATTGACATTTTCTGTATTTCTAGCCATGGTTTCCTTCATAATTCTTAGTAACTTCTTATAGTTTTCTTCAAGTAAATAATTTAATTTGGTTCAGATGGTCTATAAGAATTTTCCATTTTTTAGAAAATTGGAATCAGGACTCCAATTTTTATTATATTTTATAACTTTCCTTATGTCAAACAGCTATTGATGTGTGTGTGTGTGTGTGTGTGTGCGTTATTCAACTGAGCTCATTAATTCTCATATTTTACTCCAATTTATTTTCTCCATACTATTCTCTAATCTTACTCCTTTGGGTTTTCTACAGATAAATTCCTATCTGCAAATCATAATCTTCAGAGCCTTGGTGGCATAATGCGTTATCTTCTTCAGCTGATC
The DNA here is from genome assembly GCF_050624435.1 of Tenrec ecaudatus. NCBI lineage: Eukaryota > Metazoa > Chordata > Mammalia > Afrosoricida > Tenrecidae > Tenrec > Tenrec ecaudatus. The sequence continues at coordinate 247,589,224 of NC_134530.1, read as the reverse complement.
TAAAAAGTGTTATATTCAGCCATCAGCCAGAATCACATAAGACAGTGAAATAGTGGATCAAGCTAGGAAACCATGGCTAGAATTACTAAATTATAGTAAAGCTGTCAATTATTTGCAAGTTAATTATTTTGTTTAACATCATGTAATTCAATAGTACAATGTGACATTTTCATAACTTTAAACTTCATTCTGGATTCCACCTAGCAAAATAAAATTAGCAGTTCAAAACCACCAGTGATTCCTCTAGAGAAAGGTAGACTCCCATAAGGGCTTCCAGCCTCTGACACCCATACAGGTGGTTCTATTTCATTCTTTAGGGTGGCTGGGTCAGACTGACTTGATGACAGTGAGTTTATTTGAAACCAATTACTTACACCTTTTAAAAATGTAATGTCTATTAAGTTGGTCAGAACATTCAGACTAAACATCTGATAATGATGAGTAGGGACAGCCTGGTATTATACCCGATTTGATTCATCATTTCATTGTCTCACATGATGTGGCTGATGCTTTAGTATACTATTTTTTTTAATAAGAGAAGAAAATATTCACTTAGATGTAAGCACTTGTGAAGTTTTTTGGTTTTGTTTTTTGTCAGAAAGGCTCCAAAACACTTCACAAGTGCTTACATCTTTCAGAAAACAGATATGGAATAGATATTCTTCCATTACCAGGACAACGAATTACTCAGTAGGATAGCCATGAAAAAAAATCACAAGATTTGAGGTTAAATGTTACTTCTATGACACCACTGAGAGCGATAATTGCTGATAACTTACACGGTTTCTTACGATATTTTTGTTCCGACGTTTCATTTACAGGGTATTTTTATGACGCCGGATTATACCAAAGAGATGAAGAGCTTTTATCTTGCCAAGTCTGTTTCATGAGCAGGCGGGAAGTACAGTTTCAAGGCTAAGCAACAGAACTCTACAGCGCTACATTTTAGCGCTTAGAAAATAGGAGTGGACGACGAATCCAAGACCTTACAGCATGGAAGAGAGAAAGGTAGCACACAATTAGTAACACATGAATTACAGGAAGTGAGGGGTTTCTCTTAATCTGTGTGTTTAAGAACAGGAGTCCTGGTGGCAGGGGTGTTAGGCACTGGGCTGCTGATGACAAACTCCATGCTTTCAAGCCCACCAGCACCTCCCAGGAGAAAGGTGAGAGGCTAAGATTTATATCTCTGAAAACCTCCAACCATGTTTCCCAAAGTGGGCGATACTGCCCCCTGGGGGCGCTGGGACATCCAAAGAGCTGCAAACGCAAATGCATATTCGTCATCCTGGACTGAGGCTCTAGAACAAAAGTTGAAATTGCCAGGGGGCGCTAGGTAATTGTTCTTCTGAAAAGGGTGGTAGGCCAAATAAGTTTGAGACCCTATAATCGGAAGGGTTGCTCTGAGTTGGAATCAACTCAATGGCAGTGGGTTTGGGTTTTAGTCTATACTTAAAATCAATTACAATTTTTACTGATGCTCTTAAAGATTATGAAAGGACATTGATCCTTAAAATCCTCTTTTCCTTCCCGCCCTTCTCAACCTTGATCATATCGCTGCTGTTAAACCTCTCCTCCAACTAGCTCACCACTGACCCCCCCCACACCCTGACTCGCAACTCCTTTTTTGACTCTCAACTCCTTTGCTATTGCTCCACCCCCATTCTTCAAGCAATTGCTTTCTTCTCTCATTAGCTATTCATTTCCTCTATGATGGAAATTAGCATGGGTAGGGGTTTTTTTGTTTTGTTTTGTTTTGTTTAATCATTTTATTGGGGGCTCTTACAATTCTTATCACAATCCATACATCCATCCATTGTGTCAAGAACATATGTACATTTATTGCCATCATCGTTCTTAAAATATTTGCCTTCTACTTCAGCCCTTAAAATCTGCTGCTCATTTCCCCCCTCCCTCCTTAATCACCCCACCCCATGAACCCTTCATCATTCATATATTATTATTATTTTGTCATATATTACACTGTCTAACGTCTCCCCCTGCCTTCTTCTTTTTCCCTTTAACTTTCTATTGTGGACTAGGTGAAAGTTTACTGAGTAGACCATCAGTCTGACATTCAAGGCAAACACAGTTTGTTTCAACTCATCCACTGCAATTCCCTCAATGCCTCATCACTTACACTGCTTCCTCCCTGTTTCCTGTTTCCATCCCTCCTTCTTTCCTAACCCTATGCACTGTTTTCTTTGGGTAAATACTCCCGCCCTCTCCACCTTAGATGGCAAATTATTCTGAGTGTGAGACAAGGTGGGGACCATTGTCAGGACTGCCCCCATTCTCGATCAGACTACGAAGCCTGGTCTCTCTTAGGTTCGGTTCCACCTTCTCCTGTGGCTACTTGCAGAGCAGTTGGTTGTGGCAATCAGACACCATCTCATTCCTGTCTCCTGGTTGCAGAGTCTGATGCTTGTGTGGTTGGTCCACTGGTCCACACACATACTGTTTGTATGCCTTTAGATTTTCATGACTCTACTTTCCTCCCAATGGGGATAAACCAATAGGTGCATCTTAGCTGGCGGATCACAAACTTTTAAAATCCATGTTACTATTTACCAAATTGGAGTGTAAAACTTTGTCTTTGAGAGCTATGTATGCCAATTGACCCCGCTGTCCCCCAAAACTACAGTCCTGATCTCCCAGGCCCAGAAACCCATTCCCTCAAATTGTTGGGTTAGGTCTAAGAAGTTTCCATAACTCTATATGCTCTACCACATTTATGGATATATTTGCAACAAAGTAATTACTAATATACAACTATCCTCTGCCAAATCTCTCTCTCTCTCTCTCTCTCTCTCTCTCTCTCTCTCTCTCTCTCTCTCTCTCTCTCTATCATCTATCTATCTCTCTACCTATCTCTGGCAGAGGATATTTGTATATAAGTAATTACCTTTGTGGCAAATATCTCTATCTATATCCCAGGTTTACTCCTAATCTTCCTCCCACACTTGTTCAATCTTCTTTTCTGTGCAATCTTCTTTTCACCTGTCTGTCACACATGCCCACTCTTGCAGGATTATGTACGTGGCAGTATTTTCCTCTGTTGCACTTAACTCTTGCAAACCTGCCAATGTCTTACCCTAGATCCAACCATGTTTTTTACCAACTCCCTCTAACAGTGTACTGCCATCCCCTTCACTCAAGTTGACTTGAACACCCTCTAGCCAGGAACTCTCCCTGCTCCCCTCCTACCCCCTGGTCATCTTTAAAGACATGTTCCTCTAATGTGAAAACCTTTTCATGACTTTTTAAGTTAGTGGTTTCCTATAATATTTGGCCTTTTGTAAATGACTCATTTCACTCGATGTGATGTCCTCGAGGTTCATTCATGTTATCAGTTATTTCACAGATCATCATTGTTCTTTAATATTTTAACAGTTTTTTAATTATATATGAGTATCAACATTGTTTCCCCTTCTTTGGTCAATGGGCATTTAGATTGGTTCCATCTTTTTGCTAGTGTGACTGGTGTGGTGGTGGATGGGATGTACACATATCTGTTTCTGTCACGATTCTTATTTCTTGAGGATTTATACCAAATAGTGGGAAAGTGTAGCTGCTGGTAGGTACCATCCAGTCGGTTCTGACCCATAGAAACACTACCCGCTACTGGGCCAGCCTTACAAGGTTCTTATGTTTGAGCTCATTGACGCAGCCACTGAGATGAAGCCTCCCCATCCATGCCTCCAAGGAGCATTTTGGCTGAACTTCTAAGACATTGCTGTTTGTTCTTTTGGTAGTCTGTGGTCCTTTCAATAATCTTCTCCAGTGTAATTCATATGACAAAATAATAATTTGCATAATTATGCAAAATGCATAATTCATATGCATCAGTGCTTCATAGGTCTTCCTTGTGCCATTGCACCTCACTACTGCCTAGAATCTCATGGGGGAGGGGTTACATGCTCCATTTCATTTTTGATAACTTCCAACTTTCCGCATTTCATATTTCATACAGTCCAGGTTACAATTATTAATTGCTGTTGGCAGCTGTTTCTTCTTGGTTTCTACCCTGTTCCATTGGCAAATGGAGGTCCCAAAGGCTTTACTCCCACGGGTTTTCCTCCATTGACGTCATATGGTCAACTTGACTTTGAGTTGACAGCTTGCTCGGTCATACTTTGAGGGACTTCTGACCTGAGGGGCTCATCTTCTGGCATGGTCTCTGACAGTGTTCTACTTCTGTTCATGAGGTTGTTGTTTTCTGGCAATCTTTCCATTCTGTCCATGAGGTCTTCAGTGGCTAATTCCTTCAGTGGCTAATTCGGGGAGCTGTGCTCACACCCGTTTGCTTTGGGTGCTTCTGTTGGTATTTGAAATAGCAGTGACATATCTTCCAGCATCACAGCCACACACAAGCCACCACAGCACAACCCACTGGCTGCCGGACAGAGAGGGATTAGTGAGTCACATGGCATTTATATTCCCCACTTGCTGAGGAGGTACCACATCACTTTTCCAAATGGTCACATCTTTTTACAGTCTGATCACCTGTCTGTCAGAGTGTCATAGTGCGGTGACTTGTGTGTTGCTGTGATGCTGACGGCTATGTCACTGGTGTTTCAGGATCACCCAAAGTGAACAGGTTTCAATTGAGCTTCCTGACTCAGAACAGACTGAAGAAAGAATAAAAGAGTCTATTTCAGGTAAATCAGCCACTAAAAACCCTATGAGCAGCATCATCAGTATCTCAATCAGCCACCAAAAACCCTATGGGTAGCATCATCAGTATTTCAAGAGGTAACGGGAACAAGAACCAACGGTACTGAAGGAAGACATTCAAGCTGCACTGAAAGCATTAGCCAAAAACAAGGATCCAGGAAACGATGGACTACCAATTCAAATGTTTTAAGAAGGTGGTGCATTGTTGGAAGCACTTGCTGGTCTGTGCCAGGAAATTTGGAAGGCAGCTACTTGGCCACCAACTGATTGGAAGAGATCCATGTTTGTACCCATTCTAACTAAAAAGGACCCATCAGAATGATTCAACTATAAAGCACTATCACTGATATCACATGCAAGTAGGATTTTGCTGAAAATCACCCAACAATGGTTGCAGCAGTATATTGACAGGGAGCTTACCAGAGGTTCAGGCCAGATTCAGAAGACATGAAACAAGGAACATCACTGCTGATGTCAGATGGATCTTGGCTGAAAGCAGAGAATACCAGAAAGATGCTTACTTCTATTTTATTGACGATGCCAAAGCATTTGACTGTGTGGATTATAAATATCTTAATTAGTCGTGGTAATTACATCATCTCCTGTCAACTTGCAAAGAGGTGGAGTCTAGCCTGTCAATGAGGTCACAGCTTGATCATCTCATTTGGAGGTTCAAAGGAGATAAATCACTTACTGGAGGGCAGACATGCTCTCTGCTTCATCTCTCTGCTTGGTCTTCCTGCTCACAAGACACATGGAGCTAAACTAATGGCAGCCAGAGCCTTGGAGCTGGAGGAGCCACATGGAGACTCACGCCAATGCTAAGATCCATGACTGCCCGTGGATCCATAACACTTTCCACCACTAGTCTGTGATTTTCCTGCACTCAGCATCATTGCATGTGTTACCTGAGTCTGAAGAAAAATTTACAGACTGGTATCAGACATATGACATAATATCAGACTTATGGATTTCATCTGGAATGGGCTAGTATTTTTTTAAATATTTTATTAGGGACTCATACAACTCTTATCACAACCCATACATATACATACATCAATTGTATAAAGCACATCTGTACATTCTTTGCCCTAATCATTTTCAAAGCATTTGCTCTCCACTTAAGCCCTTTGCATAAAGTCCTCTTCTTTCCCCTCCCTCCCCACTCCCCCTCCTTCATGAGCCCTTGATAATTTATAAATTATTATTTTGTCATATCTTCCCTATCCAGCATCTCCCTTCACCCCTCCTCTGCTGTCTGTCACCCAGGGAGGAGGTCACATGTAGATCCTTATAATCGGTTCCCTCTTTCCAACTCACTCACCCTCTACCCTCCCAGTATCGCCCCTCAAACCCCCGGTCCTGAAGGTATCATCCACCCTGGATTCCCTGTGCCTCCAGCTCCTATCTGTACCAGTGTACAACCTCTGCTCTATCCAGACTTGCAAGATAGAATTCAGATCATGGGGGGTGGGGGGAGGTGGGAAGCATTTAGAAACTGGAGGAAAGCTGTATTCTTCACTGGTGGTACGTCACACCCTGACTGACTCATCTCCTTCTCTAGGCCCCTCTGTGAGGGGATCTCCAGTGGCCGACAAATGGGCTTTGGGTCTCCACTCTGCACTTCCCCTTTCATTCACTATGGTAAGATATTTTTTTATGATGATGATGACTTATACCTGATCCCTTTGAGACCTCGTGATCGCACAGGCTGGTGTGCTTCTTCCATGTGGGCTTTGTTACTTCTGAGCTAGATGGCCACTTGTTCACCTTCAAGCCTTTAAGACCCCAGACACTATCTCTTTTGATAGCCGGGTACCATCAGCTTTCTTTGCCACACTTGCTTATGCACCCGTTTGTCCTCGGCGATCGTATCATGGATGTGTGCACCCAATGATAAGATTTTTTGTTCTTTGATGCCTGATAACTGATCCCTTCGGGACCACGTGATCACACAGGCTGGTGTGTTCTTCCATGTGGGTTTTGTTGCTTCTGAGCTAGATGGTTGCTTGTTTATCTTTAAGCCTTTAAGACCCCAGACACTATCTCTTTTGATAGCCGAGCACCATCAGCTTTCTTTACCACATTTGCTTGTTCACCTGCTTTGGCTTCAGCGGTTGTGTCAGGAGGGTGAGCATCATAAAATGCCAATTTAATAGAAGAAAGTATTCGTGCATTGAGGGAGTGCTTGAGTAGAGGCCCAAATACTAAACCTATAAATACAGACACATAAATCTATTTCCCCATCCTCATATATATATTTGCATGTACATGTCTTTGTCTAGAACTCTATAAATGCCGTTTGCCTCCTAGCTCTTTCCTCTATTTCCCTTCACTTTTCTCCTGCCCCACTATCATGCTCCATCCCCACCTGGGTTACAGCTATATCTCTTCGTTATGTTTCCTTACCCTTGATCATTTCCTACCAGGCCTACCACTCCCACCTCACCACCAATTTGGATCCCATGTTGTTCCCTTGTGCCTGGGTTTGTTAACACCACTTCCTTACCCACCACCTCCCCCTATCCCAAGTATGTTTTCTTAATATTCAATTACTCTTCATACATAGCTCTTTATTATACACATATGAGTATCTATGAATTTGTTTCTCTAGTCAATTCTGACTAACATCTTAGTGTTCTCTATTTTACCTCGCTGAGCTCTAATATCCATTTCAATGGCTACATAGAACTCACAGACAAAATTTGCAATTAAAGGGTTTATTAAGGAAGTGAACAAGTTGCAATGCCAATGAGAAATGTTCAGGGTTGACCTATTCATCAGGATTTGTTAACAAGTTCTGTCATGTCTGCTAACAGATGCCCATGGGGCACATCTCTCTGCTATAAACCTCAATCTGAAGGCATTCAACCGAAGCTTAGTGGGTCAGCAAACCCAGATCCCTGAGTGAAGTGCCCAGTGGCACCCCACTCCAGTAAACGTCAGTCCAAAGGCACTCAGCTTCACTTCCATGAGTCATCAAGTCCAACTCCCCCAATTAAATACCCTGAGGTAGTTCATTCCACAAACCAGCTTCCTGCACAAAACCACTCACCTTCACTTGCTCTGTGAGTTGGGGAGTCCATTCCTGTGCCCCATGCTCTGGCTCCTTGTTCCGTTGCTGCTCCCCTAATTCACAGGGCTGTCTTCTGAATCCAGGAGGTTCTCTGCCCACAGGGGTCCAAAGGATGCGCTCCTCTCTTGGATCTTGCTGGTAATGAGATCATTCTTCCTGTTTCTCAGAGGGCTCATTTTACACACAGCAGGGTGGCATTCCAGGGATTCCTCTACCACAATTGCTCTCAGGAGAATCCTATCAGTATCTTCCCCCAGATTCATGCAGGGAAAGGTCCTTTGGTGGAGGTTGGAGACTTTGGCTAGAAAAGCCACATTAAATAACTCACTGATGCTGTGTGCATCTGATTCCAGGCACTTCATTGTGCTCATCCAGGCATCAAGAGGTAGTTGCGCAGACTGAACAAGGGAATACTGTATGGTTTAAAATCAGTAACGCTATGGGTCAGGATTGTTTCCTCTCAGTGTACGTATTCAATCTGTATGCTGATCAAATGATCAGAGGAGCTTGACTATAGGAAGAAAAATGTGGCATCAGGATTGGAGGAGGGCTTATTAACACACTGTGATCTGCAGGTGGCACAACCTTGCTTGCTGAGAGTGAGGAGGACTTGAAGCACTTGCTGACGAAGATCAAGGATTTCAGCCTAAAGAAAACCAAATCCGCACAATTGGATCAGAAGTAACATCATGGTAAATGGAGAGAAAGGGAAGTTGTCAAGGATTTTGTCTCGCTTGGATCCACAATCAATGCTTGTGGAAGCAGTAGTCAAAAAATCAAGGGACCCATTGCACCGGGTATGCATAAGGCCTCTTTAAAGTGTTGAAAAGCAACGATGTTGCCTTAAGAACTAAAGTGCACCTGCCCCTATCCCTGGTATTTTCAATCGCCTCATATGCATATAAAAGGTGGAAGACTAAAAGAAGAGATGCATTTGAATCATGGTGCTGACAAAGACTCTCGAAAGTACCACACACTGCTAGAAAAGCAAACAAATAAGCCTTAGAATAAGTATAGCCAGAATGGTCCTCAGAGGCAAGAATGGCAAAACTTCATCTCATGTATTTTGGACATGCCATTGGAGAGACCAGTCCCTGGGGAAGGACATCGTGCTTGGTCACCTGGAAGGGCAGTAAAAAGAGAAAGGTCCTGGGCAAGATGGGTGGGCGCCAAGGCTGTCACAAGGAGCTGGAGCGCAGGAACAATTGTGAGGATGGGGCAGGACTGGGTAGTGTTTCATTGTCGTGCGCAGGCTCACTCTGTGTCAGAACCTACTCAATGCCACCGAACAAGACCAACAAACTTGAGGGACAAGGACCAGAAGATGACACCCTGGAAAGCAAGACACAGGCGGACACTCTGAAGTTATAAACTATGTATAATTTCAAGACCTGAAAAGTCCATGTGTTTCCTTTAGGAAATTGGAAAAGAGTATCTAGACAGAAGCAATCCAACATCCTGATCTTCACTGAAGACCCAGCAGCATCTGAGAAGGTTGGCCGAATGCTGTCCTTACAGCTCTCCGCACCAATAAGGTTCTTAGTAGGTCTTTTAATATACTTGCTAATATTGAATTATCCTGTTATTCCTGGAATTGATCCTACTGCGTGATGGAAAACAGGCATGTCTACTATTTGCTGATATTCTATTTAGAATTTTCTCATCTGTATGCATAAATGAGTTTGGTCATTTGCTTTTTCAATTATCTTTGTTTGAATTTTCTTTATAGAATAGATTGGGAGCTTTGCATCTTTTATAGTTCTGAGAGATTTAAATAGTATGACATCATTTGTTCTTTGAAAACTTGAACAAATTATATGCCTTAAAAACAAATTAAAAATTTATTTTAATTAAAAAATTTAACTTAGCCTTAAATTCTGTAAGCTTAACAAACATTGAGTTGTTCTCTTTGGGTGCAATCCATTTGGCTCCAACTCATAGTAACCTTATGTACAATGGAATAAAACACTGCCAAGTCCTGTGCCACCCTCACAAGGGTTAAGTTTGAGCTGATTGATGCAACCACTGAGTCAATCCATCTCATTAAGAATCTCTTTCTTACAAAATGGGTGCATAAGCAAATGTGGTGAAGACAGCTCATGGTGTCTGGCTATCAAAAGATATAGTGTCTGGGGTCTTAAAGGCTTGAAGATAAACAAGCGGCCATCTAGCTCAGAAGCAACAAGGCCCACATGGACGAAGCACACCAGCCTATGTGATCATGAGGTGTTGATGGGATCATGAGGTATCAGACATCTAAGACTCAGAATAAAATCATGCTCAATGTGAATGGGGGAAGGGGGCATGGAGTAGAGACCCCAAACCCATCTGTAGACAACTGGACATCCCCTCACAGAAGGGTCACAAGGAAGAGACAAGCCAGTCAGGGTGCACCGTAGCATCGATGAAACACACAACTTTCCTCTAGTTCCTTAATGCTTCCTTCCCACCACTATCATGACCTCACTTCTACCTTACAAATCAGAACATACACACTGCTACAGATAAGAGCCCGCAACACAGGGAATCCAGGATAGGTAAACCTCCCAGAGCCAACAATAAGAATAGCGATACCAGGAGGATTAGGGGAAGGTGGGGGGAGAAAGGGAAAATCTATCACAAGGATCAACACATAACCCCCTCCCAGGGGGATGAACAACAGAAAAATGAATGAAGGGTGACAGAGGATGATTTAAGATATGAAAATAACAATCTATAACTTATCAAGGGTTCATGAGGGAGGGCAGGTGGGGAAGGGAGAGGTAATATGAGGAGCTGATATCAAGAGCTCAAGTAGAAATAAAATGCTTTGAAAATGATGATGGCAGCATATGTACAAATATGCTTGAGACACTGGATGATTGTATGGATTGTGATAAGAGATGTAAGAGCCCCCAATAAAAGGATTTAATTAAAAAAAAAAAAAAGAATGTGTCCTTTCCCAGGGACTGGTCTTTCTGGTTACCATGTGCAAAGTACAGGAGACAAAGTCTCATCCTCACTTCTCAGGTGCACTCTGACTGTACAATTTCTGAGACCCCTCTTTGTTTTCTGGCAGCCCATAGTACTTCCAGCATCTGTCAGCCCCATGATTCAAATGCTCTTATGCTTCTTTGGGCATCCTTTTCCATTGTCCAGCTCAGACATGCAAATGAGGAGTTGAACATACCATGGCTTGAGTCAGGCTACTTTAATCCTCAAAGTGATTTCTTTGCTTTTATTTCCCAATATGTCTTTCAACTTCTGGACTGTTGCTTCCATGAGCACTGATTGTAAATCCACGCAAGATGAAGTGCTTGACAACTTCGATCTTTTCTCTTCACCATGAGGTTTTCTGTTGGTCCAGTTTTGAAGATGTTTGTTTACTCTGAGTTGTCAACCAACAGAAGGTTGCAGCCTTTGATTTTCAGCAGCAAATACTTCCAGTGCTCCTCACTTCCAGCAAGCAAGCATGACTCATCTGCAAATTGCAGGGTCTTAATAAGCCTTCCTCTAATCTTAATGCTTTGTTCTCTTTCATATAGTTCAGCTTCTTGGATTATTTTCTCAGAATTCAGATTGAATGAGCATGCTGAAGGATAAGGATCCAACCCTGAAACATCTTTCCTGATTTAAATGACTCAGTCTGACCTCATTCTGGTTGAAAGGTAACCTGCTGGTTCATGTACAGGTTCCACATGAGCACCATGCAGTGCCCTAGAATTCCCATTCCTCTCGGTGTCATCCAGAGCTCAGTATGAGCTACCCGATTGCATATCTTTGCATAGTCAATATGACAGAAGCAAACATCTCTATGACACCCTCTGCCTTCATCAAGTAGTTAGGTTAAAAGGTGTCATAGAGCAAGCTTTAAAAAGCACAAAAACAACACCAAAACACATGTAATTCTTTGAATGTTTCCAGAATCCTTTATGTTTTGTTCTAGCTAGTTATTTTATCCAAACTGCATACAAAAACTATGACTAAGGTGCTCCTGTCCAACCAGTCTTATTTTAGAATCTACCTCCTGAAGTGCTCACACTACTAGAAGTTCAGGCTAGCTTGGTGTCTAAGTGCCCCCACATTAACCAGCTGGCTGATCCAGGACACGGGCCACCTGTTCATTCTGGTTAGACAGAGGGAGCAAACTGAAGAGAAGGGCTGCGATCTCTTTCTAGACTCCTGATTCACTAGGAGACTGTCTGGGAACTCCTTCAATCCCAGAATTCCCCCCAAAGCATCCTCTGACAAGCAAAAATGAATGTCAGAATAGACTTAGCCACCCCCCTTCTGCTAAGACTCGCATGGCATACTCAGAAGGAAGTTATTTTTCATTTTAATCTAACAGAAGAACCCATGGTTCCCCTCAAACGCACACATACTTTTTATCAAAATAAAAGCTGCTGTGAACTTGAAATTCTCGCAGTTATTCTTCTTAAAACAATTTTTATAAGCTATCTCTTCAGAAAAAAATCCTTCAGACACTGCTCCTAGAAAGAACTTGGATCCATTACAAGAGGGGGGAGTTTAAGTTAAAGATGTAAGCATGGAGACGGAAAGTTCACCCTGAACAAGCCTTTACTGCCCGATAACCCGAGGGTCCTTTCTGATCCACGAAACGACACAAGCGCTATTAGTACGGGGATTTCTGCATGCAGCAGCTGTCCCGAGGTGAAGAAAGAGTTACAGATTTGCTTCCACACTATCCTTCCCGGAGGTAGCTGCAGTGGGCAGGTCATTCCTACCACAGTGCAAAGGGAATCACAGCTGTCATTGAACCTGCACTCAGGCCAATGGCCACAGCCATACAGCAATCGTACAGCGAGCTAGAAGGTTGATCAGTCTCTCCGAGCTGGTCAATGCTGCAAAAACATTCATAGCAATGCTGTTATGTAGCTCAATATTTTTCCTCCCTCTCTTAACTGTTTAAGTCAATCTTAGAAGTTCCACACGTGATTATAAAATGATGTGGCTAACTGAAGCGCATATTAGTTCCCTTAGATTGCAGGAGCCATCAATGTGAGAGCTGAGTGGCTTGCAGAACAGAGGAAGCAAGAAAAACATTACAGGAGTTTATCCATTTAAATCATGTATTAGATCATATGCTAATTGTGTATGAGACCTAAGAGTGTTCACCATTAGTATTAGCAGGGCTGTTACCATTAGAAGCACGAGAACGATGTTGGGAAACAACCCATCTCCTCACTGCTTTATTTGGTCACTCTTCCATCTTCCTATACGACTAGGAGGGGTGACAGAGAGCCTAACAAAGGATCTCTTGGCACAAGCCTGGGATGAGTAGCCACCCTGAACTGTTCCGGAGCATAATGAAACAAAAGGAGGCGATCAAGCCAACACCTGAAGAAGCACCAAGAGTCAGAGCCAGGGAAGCCTGGGTCAAAAGCCAAATCTAACTGCTGCTGGGGAAGGGGGGGTGAAGGCATTGGGCAGGAGCCAGATAGAATTCAGCATAGTAAAGAAGCCAATTTGGAGCAAATCAAAGAGGATCTTGGGAGGTTGCCCAAACCTGCGCTACAATAGACACAGTTCACCTTTATGGGATAACTTTATGGGTGTACCTGTGTTAAACCATCTGAAAACTGTCAGCCGAGAGCCCGTAAATAAGCCAGTAACACAGTGGTCCTCAAAGTGGGTCCTTAGGTCCAGCAACATCAGCATCATCCAGGGACCTGTTGGAAATGCAGATGCTCAGACTGACCTCAGACCTACTGAATAGGAAATCCTAAGGGTGTTTCAATAAGCCTCCCAGTTGATGATGATGAGCACTCAAATTGTACAAATCCTTGCCTTAAAGCAAACTCTGAAAAGCCACTTTTTTCCATGCCAGCCACACATGAAAGTTATCTGGCAATGAACTTAATACCATCTGCACCTAAAACCCAACCTACATCGATGACATTGAAAAATACGAGAGAGGAACACATAGGGCATTTGACATGCCTTAAAACTCCTTGCATGGTTCCAGTGGTGGAGGAGGTGTCATGGGGAGACTCAAACTCACTGCCATCGAGTCAATTCCTACTCCCAGCAACTCTTTGCAACAGGGCAGAACTTCCCTTGGGGCTTCCAAGACTGTTACTCTTTATAGGAGTAGAAGGTCTCATCTTTCTCCCAAAGAATGGCTGTAGTTTTGAACTAGGAACCTTGTGTTTAGTAGCCCAATGTGAGGGGATTACCCAATCACCCACCCACCCCAAAAAAGTGGGGAAAGCTCTGCTGGGCGGAGCTTTCATAGTGTGCATACCCCCCCACCCCCTGTTAGGCGAGCATCAAGCATCTCGCTCTGAGTTGATGCACCCAGTGGCTTCACCTGGGAAAGTTCTCTCTGGTCACAGAGGATTTTTTTTTATATAAGAGCAGTTTCGCTCCTACCTCGTTTCTTATGCTGACTGCTTTAACAGTCTGCAGCTGTGAAATGTTGTTTCCTGCTCAGGAAAATGCCACAGAAACTGTTGTGATGTTGAACACAGCTTAAAAGGACAGGGCTATGGGAAAACCTCAAGTATACGAGTGATTTTCTCATTTCAAAAATGGTGAAATGTTGGTTGACGATAAACATTGTTCTGGACGTCCGTCAATCTCCCAAATGGACAAAAACGTCGACTTGTAATGCATGTGGAGTTCATTCCACCAGATCAGACTGTTAATCAAAATTTCTATTTAGTGATTCTGAAAGATTGTGTAATAGTGTGCAGCAAAAAATAAAGGCCTGATCTGTGGCCGACGGGACTGGTTTTGCCACCACGACAATGCACCTGCTCACACAGCCATCTCAGTGCGCCGGTTCTTAGCCAAAAACAGCATGCCTCTCTTGCCTCAGGCACCTTCCTCAACTGGCCTCACTCCACGCAACTTCTTTTTGCTTCTGAGACTGCAGAGGGACGTGAAAGGACAGTGATTTGAGGACATAGAAGTGGTGAAGGGAAAAAATGAGGGAGGTGCTATCAGCCATCCAAACAGATGAGTCTGAAAAAGGTTTTCCAGAATGGAATCCCAGATTTGACTAATGTAATCAGTGTAATGGAAAGTACTTTGAAGGTGATAAGGCTTCTTCTTGTTGTTGTTTAATTTAAATATGTTGTTTTTTTTTCATTTAAAGACATAGCTATGAAAAATATTCCGGTTTTTATTGGAATATTAACCCACTGCAGTACCGATAGCACTAAAAACCTTCCTAAGGAGAAATGTCTTTCCGAATTAAGGGTATTCATGCTATCGGTTACTCAGGCTGGCAACAGTGGAGAGACCTTTGTGCCAGTTTCGTCAGCCCTTTCTTCTAGGGACCCGGGTAGCTTTCAGTGAGGCGGCTTACTGGGAGCATCTTTAACAACATGAGCTGAGTACAGTCAGCAAGGCTTCTCTCTGGATTACTCCTCAAATGTCCAAGTAAAAACCATAATCCTTTGAGGATATTCGGGGCAAGCTTCCCAGAATCCTGGGATCAGCCCAATGCAGGGAAAGCATCTGTGTGCCCCATCATCGGTGACCTGTTACAGAGCAGGCGCTTCTTCACCGGAAAGGAACATGAATTCTCTAGTCAAGGCAGGTACATTTGTGATCATGGTAATGAAAGATCTGCTGCCTAATTTCATCTGGGGATTAAAGCTGTATCGTCTGCTCAGCATTTCAATCTGTGTTTGGATTTCCAAGCTTCTCTTCTGAATTTCAATCAGTAGAAGAAAAGAAACGGTTCGGTCCTCTCTGATTACTCCGCTTTCCTCTCATAACCTTACTGGGCTCCTGCTTTTCTTCCATTCCTCCACCTCTCAAACGTTCCAAGAAGGGCCAGGTTCGTTTCGTGTGGATTTCACATCACGGAGAACTTGTGGCCCTTGTGTGGAAACCCCTTGCCACGACCTCTACGCAAGGATAGCCATTAAAATTAGATGCGAGCATTTGCTAAATATGCTTTTGCTTTAACTACAGGGGCTAGATGAATTGGTGTTCGTGATATTTTAAAGCTTCTCATCATGCCACGGGGACACTTAGTTTCTTCCTTCTTCTGAACTCATTAATCCACCAGCAATGTGTGTGTTATAGTCTCTTAATGGTGACTCCCAAGACGGTCCAGCCTTGGCTAACCTCAGTCCAGCTCTGGCAGTGATTCAGGGGTCCCTCGGGCAGCAGCACCCTGCAGATCCATCTATGTGGAACTTTCCACACCGCCGGCACCAACACGTCTTTCTCCCTGTTCCTCAACAGCTGCTGAACCAAGCCACTCTCCTCACACAACAAACCTGCTCTCTTCTGCATGAGGAAAAACCAGCCGCCATGAAGTCAGCCCCAACTCACGGCGTCCTGAGTCACACCTGTCCGAGTAGCTCCGTGTTTTATCGGGTTTCAGAAGGACACTGCAATTGAGAGAGAAAGGGGCTAGAGGACTGTCGGGGGCTGCACAGAATCCATGCTCTATGCATCGGGCACGTGCTGTGAGGATTTCTGGGAAGGCCTCCTGCCCCTTCATTCTACCTGCCAGCTTTATCTCTGCAGATTCATCTGCCCACGTTGTGGCTCTCTTCCCACCTCCCTCTGCTCCTTTCTTCTCCCCTCGCTCACACCGGCCTCTTCCAGCCACCATTGGAAGAAAAGGATGTGCCTTGGTTCACAAAGCACCTTCACGTCTCATTTTGGTGAACTTGACTTCTGAGACAACCTCTCCATCCTGCACACCCCTGCAGTGAGGCCCTGGGGGTGGGAGGGTCGTGACTTGCCCCAGGTAAGCATAGACTTCCAGGCTGCCTGGTGCACACGGCAGCTCTAGGGTCCTCTGAAGGACTCTGGTGGAAAGGGCTTCTCCCAGACCTGGTGCACATGCGCATATACTCACCAGCCCAAGTACTGAAAATGGCAAATGCAGAGGCACTACACTTGGTTGCCTCATCAGGTCTGAGGTTTTCCCGGGGGAGCGAACCAAGCACCTGTGAACCAGTCAGACCTTGATGGGACTTCGTAAGAATGTTCCCAACAGAGGGAACTGAGGTCAGTTTTTCAGGAGCAAGAAAGGAAAGGTGGGATGAAGCAATCCTGGGGTACTGGGTATTGGGAATGCCCGAGGAACCAGAGTGGGGCGAGAGAATGGACAGAGAGCATAGAAAGGCAGGTGGGTGACATCACCTCCCTACCTCACCACTTAGCTTTTAGGGCAGCTATGGTCCCCTAAAACCAATAAGTGCCACCTTATTTGAAAGTTACTGTCTGCTCGAATTTAAAAGGCGAGGGGAACAGCTCCCCTCCAAGGATGGGCAGGTATGACAGTCAACCCACTCCCCCGCCTCCCCTCCCAAATCCAAACTCACTGCCATCGAGTTGATTCTGACTCATCGTGACTCTATAGGGCAGGGGAAAACTGCCACGTGGCTTTCGGAGATTACTTTTGAGACTGTAACTCTATGGGAGTAGAAAGCCTCGTCTTTCCCCACCAAGTTTTGAGCTGCTGATGTTGCAGTTAGTAGCCCAAAGGTAGCTTACTAAATGAAGTGCCCAGAAACTTAGCACTCCAGTAAGCCTCAGCCCAAAGGCACTCGGCTCCGCTTCCATGGAGCATCCCCAATGAAGTGCCCAGAGACACTCTACTCTGCAAGCCAGAAGCACTCAGCCTTACTTGCTCTGTGGATTTTGAAGTCCATCACTCTGTCCCATGCTCTAGCTCCAGTTCTGCTGCTGCTCCTCTGATAGCATAGCTGTCATTTGGACCCAGGAGGTTCACTACATAGGTATCTCCAGTCCAGGGCAGGTGCTGCCCCTCCACTTTACCAAGCATGTTATCCCTTTTCTCTCCTGACAACACATCTAAAGGACATGAGACACAGTCTTGCCATCCTTGCCTCTAATGAGCATTCTGGCCATTCTTCTTCCAATAAAGATTTTATTTTTTTAGCAGCTCACGACACTTTTAATATTCTTCTCCAGCACCACAGTTCAAATGTATCAGTTCCCTTGTGAGATTCCTCGAAAAAAAATTGCTATAACCTTCTGATTTAATCTGCTTTACCTCGGATTTAATCTCTCTGCCTTGCATTTAACTGGTCTGGCAGATCCTTTCAGAAGCCACTGTTGTGATTGGATCTTTTCTGAAAGGACTCTAGGGGATTCAGACAATTGTATTACGGAGAGAACTTGTCTGAAACATCCACTGATCACAGAGACATGATTAGACAAGTTTTGTTTGGAATAAACCCATGGATATCTGAATTAGAATCCTACCAGCAGTACTTTTTTTGACTTACCCTTGGATAACTTCCTGTGATATTTCTCAAACCTTCCAAACCACAACCTAACCTCCGAGGATGAGAAGGAAGACTTGTTAAAGCTCAGCTTCCTGAGCTTTGCCTCAAACCTGCGTCACCAGTATCTTTGAGGGTGGAGGGAATGTGAGTTTAAACAAACACCAGGTGATTCTTAGGAGCCCTGGTGGGTGGTGTAGTGGTTCCATGTTGGGCTGCTAATAACAAGGTCAGCAGTTCAAAACCACCAGCTGCTCCTTGGGAGAAAGATGGGCTTTCTATTCCCATTAGCAGTTACAGACTCAGGAACTCCCAGGTGCAGTTCTGCATTGTCCGACAGGGTTGCTATGAGTTGGTATCAACTCGATGTCAGTGAACTTGTGAGAGGTGAGTCTTATGTGGACCCTCCTGGAGATGGGAGCCTACCTAAGAGTAGGTAGAAGCCTGACCCTTGGGGCCACCTGGATTTTACCCTTGGTTTTATTTCTTTACTTCCCAGTATTTCATTTCACCATCAATAAATTGAAGATTAATAGTCCCAACCCCCAAAGATGATTGTGAGCATTAAAAGAAGAAAAACAGGGCCATTTACTGTTGATAATGGTGGTCCCTTTCTCCAGTCCTGAGGTTTGTAGGTTTAAAGGTCCAGGTTTCCAAAAGAGCAGTTCCCACCAGGAGATACAGCCTTCTGGTTCATTCGGAACCTTGACAGGGGCTGGGGGTTATTTATTGGGCTTCTTCAAAGTCCCACCAGACGCTGCTGTTAGGAAATCCAAGAACAGCCAGCTCACGGTGCAGGCAGAACACAAAACGTGCCCCGGCCATGTGGAGCATCAGTTACATCAGGTCCAGAGGCCCTGCCAAGAGCCCAGGGTCCAGGGAAACCAGGGAACTCAGCTGCCGTGAGAGGGATTTAATCTCGGGCTTCCTCCTTCAGCAGCAGCTCTACTGCAGAGCATCCCTCAGCTGAGGATGAGGCCGAGAATCACTCTCCAGGAATGAAAGACAAGATCTTGATTTGGACCTAAGAACCTCATGGTGCTGGCTAATCCTTAGCAGTGGGGTCTAGTAAAAAGAATTTGGGCACGGGAAAAGAGTGGGCGGTGTTTGGTCCCCAGGTTCCCTGTCACAGTCTGCAGGAGCCCGAGCAAGCTGCTTCACTTAGCTGAGCCTTCCTTTCCTCATCTGTAAAATAGAATTGGAAGAGCTTTGCAGAGTTGGTGAGAGGATTAAATAAGATAATGTATGTAAAGCCCCGAGCACAGAGCCTGGCTTTCAACAACAGATAGGCATCATATTTGTCACATAAAGGGTTTTTCAGCATCTGAGTGTGATGTTATGCCTGGTCTCTCCTAGCGGATTCATCTACTTCCCACTCTGCCATTTCTAAATAGGGAGGTTATTTACACTTGGACAGAAGTCAGCGTCGGCTTCTGGGCAGCTATATAGGACAAGGAGCCATTTAATGAGCATGGCTTATTTTTATCCACCATTTCTGCCTTATAGACATCACTATTTTGATACAGGTCAGCCCTTCCGTGGAAAGTGACATTCCTGCTCACCTGAAAAACGTTAGTTACATAACTCCTCTTGACCTCAAAAGACAGAAAACAATCAGCCCCAACTGGAGAGCGGTGTTAAAGCACAATTGAAGACCACGTGAGAGGACAGAAGGCCAGGACTGGGATACAGCCAACATCAAGATCTTGACAGGGACCATCCTACCCTAGAAATGAGTTCTCCTTGGTTCAGCTGCAAATCTTGAGTCATCAGCCATTTCCCCAGAGCCCATTGCAGGAGATGCCAATCATTTCTGAAAACGCTTCACCCCAAGAGAAGGAGCTATTAGAAGAAAATTTCAAAGTGATTAGGTAGGTGGTGTTCAAGACTACCACCTTTGCCCTGCTCTTTGGTGTCACCTCCTTTGGTCCTCTGATGACAACAGAATCTTGGTTGGATATTTACTATCTGACCCAGGGTACCACATCCATAGGCCCTAGCTTTGGGAAAACTAGGAAATGAGCTTAGTTGAAGAATGTAACAAGTCTAGCAAAGGGGCATCTTAAAGAGTGCATAACATCAGCCTCACTTGAGTTGGCTGCATGGTGAGGCTACCAGATCTTAGAAGGAGACTTGTCTGCTACTTTGGAGGGGAAGCTCACCCAGGCTCCCTAGTAATGGCCCTGCCAGCTGCTCTGGTCTGTACTCCTCTCAAGCCTTGCAAATCAAACTTCTCAAAAATTCACTGCCATTAAGATGATGCCTAGTCACTGTGACACCAAGCACAGACATGAACAAATGCAAGAAGCAAGGGAACGTTCATTCTGTGTCAACATTTTTCCTTCTCTCCACATCACCAGGCCAGAGAAACCGCTCTGATTGAAAGTTACATGACTGCTAAAAGAACAAACAAATCTTTCTTGGAAGAAGAATGGCCAGAGTGCTCATTTGAGACAAGTATGGCAAGTCTTTGTCTCATATATGAGGGGTACCCTCCCCCCAAAAATAAACTGAATTGCACTGGGCAGAACGGAACTTTCATCGTACGCATTTTTCCCTGCTAAGAGGAGCATTGAGCAACTCACTCTGAGTTGGCGCACACAGTGGCATCGCTTAGGAAGGTTCTCTGTTCACAGCGAATTTTTTCATAAAAGCAGTTTCCCTAAACCTTGTTTTTGGTGATGGTCGTCTTAAGAGAACAGCGTGCAGCTGTGAAATTTTGTTTCCTGCTCAGGGAAAAATGCCACAGAAATTATTGTGATGTTGAATACAGCTTAGAAGGACAGCACTATGGGGAAAATTCAAATGTACAACTGTTTTTCTCATTTCAAGAAAGGTGAACTGTCGATTGATGACAAATCTTGTTCTGGACGTCCATCAACTTCCTGAGCAGATGAAAATGTCGACTCGTCATGCATTTTGAGTTCGATCCGCTAGGTTAATCAAGCGTCCTATTGAGAGGTTCTGAAAAGATAGCATAGAACCTTGACCAAAAAGGCCTGATTTGTGGAAGATGACTGGTTTTGCCACCATGACAATGCACCTGCTCATACAGCCATCTCAGTGTGCCAGTTTTTGGCAAAAAAAAAAACAAAAACAACCAGCATACCTGACTCACCTGACCTCACTCCCTGCGACTTCTTTATCTTTCCATGAATGAAAAGGGATGTGCAGAGAGTGATTTGACAATATACAGGAGGTGAAGAAAAAAATAGGGAGGTGCTGTCAGCCATCCAAACAGATGAGTTTGAAAAATGTTTCTGAGAAGGGAATCGCAGATTTGACAAATGTATTAAGTGTAATGGAGAGTACTTTGAAGTTGATAAAATTGTTTCATAAAAAAATTAAAATACATAGCTTGGGGGAAAATCTGTTTTTATTTAAAATCATTTAATTGAGGGATCATACAACTCTTATCACAATCCATACATACATCAATTGTGTAAAGCACATTTGTACATTCATTGCCCTCATCATTCTCAAAATATTTGCTCTCCACTTAAGCCCTGGCATCAGCTCCTCATTTCCCCCCTTCCTTCCCCCTCCCTTATGAACCCTTGATAATTTCTAAAATTACCATTTTGTCATATCTTGTACTGTCTGACATCTCCCTTCACCCACTTTTCTGTTGTCTGTCCCCCAGGGAGGAGGTTATATGGAGATTCCTGTAATCGGTTCCCCCTTTCCACCCCATCCTCCCTCCACCTTCCCAGTGTCACCACTCACACCACTGGTCCTGAAGGGATCATCGCCCTGGATTTCCTGTGTTTCCAGTTCCTATCTGTACCAGTGTACATCCTCTGGTCTAACCAGATTTGTAAGGTAGAATTGGGATCATGATAATGGGGTTGGGGGGGGCGGAGGAGGAAGCATTTAGGAACTAGAGGAAAGTTGTATGTTTCATCGGTGCTACACTGCACCCTAACTAGCTCGTCTCCTCCCCGTGATCCTTCTGTAAGGGGATGTCCAATTATCTACAGATGGGCTTTGTCTACAGATGTCAAATTAACTACATTCTCCACCCCGCACTCCGCCCCCATTCACAATGATATGATTTTTTGTTCTTTGATGGCTGATACCTCATCCATTTGACACTTCGTGATCACACGGGCTGGTGTGCTTCCTCTGTGTGGGCTTTGTTGCTTCTGAGCTAGATGGCCACTTGTTTACCTTCAAGCCTTTAAGACCCCAGATGCTGTATCTTTTGATAGCCGGGCACCATCAGCTTTCTTCACCACATTTGCTTATGCACCCATTTGTCTTAAGTGATCATATCGGGGAGGTGAGCACGCAGTGATATGAAAAAACCATTTTTATGGGGTACCCCCACGAATGTCGGCCACATTGTCAGGAGAGACCAGTTTCTGGAAAATGGTAAAATGCTTGGAAAAGTGGCAGGGCAGCTAAAGAGAGGAGGACTCTCCGAGGATTGTCCTGATACAGCAACTACAAGAATGGGCTCAAGCATAGGAACAATTGTGGGGATGATGCAGGCACAGGTAGGGGTTCGTTCTGTTGTGCATAAGGTCTCTATGGGTCAGAACTGATTCAGTGGCACCCACCAACAACAAGAAGCATCACATGACACCCTTGAGCAAATGATCTTTGCAAGAGTGAAAGCAATATCATACATTGAGTTGTGAGGAGACCCTGGGTTGTGCTGACCGAACGCTTGGAGGTTAGAGTCCAGTGAGAGGTGCCTCCAGAGGTACCTGGTGATCTGCTTCTGAAGACTCGACCACTGAAGACCCTGCAGAGCATAACTCTGCTCAGATACACATGGAATTATTATTTTACTTAATCCTTACTACACCCCTATGGAAGTAGACATTAGTGTCTTCTCATGGGACAGATAAGGCAACCAAGGCTTGCTGAAGGGTGCCATAGAAACTAAATCTCAAAGTGTGTAGGAGGCAGAGCTGGGATTCAATCTCCTCTCCCAGCTGTTCCAGCAGACTCCAGAGCCCAAGCTCCTGCTAGTATAAATAGTTGCCTTTTCCTGGTAGGGCTTGATCAAGGGCAGTGTAGCTGAGAGGAATTGCTGAGACCCAAATGAAGGCTGAACATGATAGTGGGACCAGAGAAAAGTCAAAGTAAACAGAGGAAAGAACGAGGAGGCAAAGGGCATTTGTCGAAGTCTAAATACAGGCATGTACATATGTAAATATATTTATAAATAATGATGAGTAAATAGATCTATGTACATGTATTTATAGGTTTAGTATTAAGGTAGCAGGTGGACATTGGGCCTCTACACAAGTACTCCCTCAATGCAAGAGCATTTTGTTCTATTAACCTGGAATTCCATGATGCCCACCTTCCCCACAGGATTGCTGCAGACAAAATGGGTGCATAAGCAAATATGGTGAAGAAAGCTGATGGTGCCTGGCTATTAAAAGATATAACATCTGGGGTCTTAAAGTCTTGAAGATAAACAAGCAACAATCTAGCTGAGAAGCAACAAAGCCCACATGGAAAAAGCACACCAGCCTGTGTGATCATGGGGTGTTGATGGGATTAGGTATCAGACATCAAAGATGCAGAACAAAAAATTATATCAATGTGAATGAGGAGGTATGCAGAGTCGAGACCCAAAGCCCATCTGTAGACAGTTGGATATCCTCTTACAGAAGAGTCAAAAGGAAGAGATGAGCCAGTCAGTGTGCAGTATACTACCGATGAAACATACAACTTTCCTCTAGTTCTTTAATGCTTCCTCCCCACCCACTATCATGACCCCAATTCTACCTTACAGACCTGGCTATACCAGAGCATGTGCACTGGTACAGATAAGAGCTGGAAACACAGGGAACCCAGGACAGATAATCCCCTCAGGACCCATATTGAGAGTAGCAACACCAGGAGGGGAAGGGGAAGGTCAGGCGGAGAAAGGAGGAACTGGTCACAACATTCTACATATAACCCCCTCCCAGGGGGATGGACAACAGAAAATGGGTGAAGGGAGACATCAGTCAGTGTAAGACATGAAATCATAATAATAATTTATAAATTATCAAGGGTTCATGAGGGAGGGAAGGTGGGAGAGGGAGGGAAAAAATAAGAAGCTTATACTAACGGTTCAAGTAGAAAGAAAATGTTTTGAAATGATGATGGCAACAAATGTACAAATGAGCTTGACACAATGGATGGATATATGGACTGTGATGAGTTGTACGAGCCCCAAATAAAATGATTTGAAAAATTAAAAAGGTGAAAGTTAAAATAAATAGTTGCCTTTGAGTTGACTTTGACTCGTGAGACTTCTCCGGGCATCATAGCAGAACTGTGTCCCAGTGAGCTTCTCGTGGCCCTGTACCAAAGTTGAACCCCAACTTGCTTCCAACTTCCCAAGTGCACTTGAACCTCCGACCTTTGTGTTAGCAGTGGAATGTGTTGATTATGTTCACTGTGGGACTCACATCTCTTCCCACTCTGTGATAGCTGGTGATGAGCCATAATAAGGGGAGCCAAGGGTAGAGCTCAGTTCTCAGATCCCTTCCTCTAGAAAATTCTCCTTAATGTCCCCCACAGACAGATCCCAACTGGTTCAGGAAGCCTTCTTCTGCTCCACTATTCCCAGGCCGCCACTCATTCCCCGCTGCACTGTTCCTTTGTGGATGCATGGACTGCCCTCCCCACTGCACTGTTCCTTTGTGGATGCATGGACTGCCCGCAGCCTAGTGAGGAAAGCATTGGGTGGTCCTTGAGAGCAGAGATGAGTTCCTATTCATGTTATATTCTTACCATTTCGTATAGGACCTGGCACATAGTGGTGCTGGACCTAAAGCTTCTTAGGCTTGCATGGAAACTGAGACCACTCTGTTTGCTCTGAAGCGTGGCACTTGAAGAGGGGACTCTGTCCTCTTATGCTCCGCAGGACTAGAACCTGGACTCACTCAGCTGGGCTGACTTGGAAATGCAGGTTCAAAGGTAGACCTGACGGCTGCAATCCACATGTCACAGCTCAGGTGCTTTCTCTCTGTTGGCTTGTGCCTCAGAAGGAGGCTGTGATACTGTACCTCGGAAACCCAGCCTCTGGAAACCCGATCGACTCACAGCGACCCCATGTGGGTCCGCTGCGAGTCGGTGCTGTTTTAGGCAATTCTCTTGCTGAGTGCTATCAAATGGGATGGAACCTGCAGTGGCTGTTTGACTGACCACTTACAGCCTCCAAGACAAGCCGCATGCATGCACTCCCCCATCCTGTCCGGGAACTGCAGTCTCAGTTGGAAGGACTTGGCTTCAAGTCCCCCAAAGCGAGCAACTCCAGCCCCGAACCACTTCCTCATCTCTTCTGACAGCCTGAGCCTGGCTCCTTTCAATTATAGGCATGAAAAATAGCGTTTAAACTAGTAAACCCTCATCCCCAGGATAGTCTTGCATTATTCACAAGCAGAGTAATGATCCCTTAAATAGAATCAGAGGTTCACCCCTCTTTGTCATCATGTCCTTACTTTAAAAATGAGAATCAATAAACCACCGTCATAATATTTTGAGATGTTTCATTCCTTCTGATGAAGTGGCATTAGTGTTCTTGATGATTCATTCTATGGCCTGACACAGCTCGGAATGGTCAGACACCTCTTGGGCAACTTGAGCCTCTAAAACTCGTGTTAGCCAACAGTTAACAAGCTCAGAGCATGGGCAGTGGTGTCAGACTCACCAACCCTGCACCCTCAATTCCCTGATTATCACTTGACTCACCTGAAAACACAGGATGGGACTGGCACCTCATCCATGGAATTAGTGTAAGGATGTCATTAAAATAACCCAAATAAAGCACGAGGCATGCTGCCAAGCATGTAGAAATGCTTAAGAATGGTTAAAACCACTCCATCTCTAAAATAGCACTCTTATTTTTGAGATCAACTTAAAACTATGCCAGCGAGATTTGGCCCCTTAGAGAGCCAGCTCTCTCAGCAGAGAGCCAGTCTTTTGAGCTGTCAGAAATTGTGTCTGACATCTCTGGCAGAAGCCAAGAGATTTGTAAATAGGTTCAACTATGAGAAGAGTACCAGAGGCTGACATAGGTGGGTGCATGCATATTGCCAGGGGCTGTTTTCCCTAGCTGGGACAACTGGGCATAAGAACACATCCGTCTTTCTGTGCCCGGTACTTCCAGAATCACGCTCCCAACTTTTGCCCCCATGCTGCCCTTTAGACGTGCTATACAGTCCCAGCCATACAAGACGGTTCAAATCTTGGGTGGCGCAAATGAGTCAGTGTCAGCAATTAGCTGCAAGGTTGACAATTCAAACCCACTCAGAGGCACCTCAAAAGCCTAGTGACAGGCTTTGTTTTGCAAGGTCACTGATATGCAAACTATGAAGTGATGTGTCATCATCAGGAGCTGGACTGAATTGACGAGAACTGGTGGGTGGGGATAGGTGGGGATGAGGAGGGAGAACAAGTTGTCTGGAATAAACCCCTTTCTCAACTCAAATTCATCCCTGGAACCAGCCCCATCTTAGCGCTGGTCCTTCTATCTGGGTTGCAGTGGGGTTTGCCCAAGCCTCCACCACACCAAGTAGCAGAACTAAAATTGCAAGCACCAAGAGTAGCTACTGGATGGGGTTTGCCCAGGGCCCTCCAGACTTAGCACTGCGAGTGTAAACTGTGATGGTTGACCATCCGAGGACAATCCTGGAGGTCCCCTGATAGGTGGTGCCTGGGTG
The DNA here is from genome assembly GCF_050624435.1 of Tenrec ecaudatus. Classification (NCBI taxonomy): domain Eukaryota; kingdom Metazoa; phylum Chordata; class Mammalia; order Afrosoricida; family Tenrecidae; genus Tenrec; species Tenrec ecaudatus. Next base: position 247,562,573 of record NC_134530.1, on the reverse strand, counting down.
GGGCCATTGGGTCTTGGCTAAGGTAGGCAGCACCTCAACAACAACAAGCCATCAATCAACTCTCCTTGTAATGATTGGATGCCAAGTCCATTTCAACTCACGATGGCTCTGTAACCTTGATGGGAAAAGATTGCTGGGTCTTTTCTGCCCTGGAGCAGCTGGAGGGTTTGAACGTCCACCTTTTTAGTCGCACTTGAGTGTGTTGTCCGTTGTACCACCAGCGAGGCCCGTTTTTGTTTCCTGAATGCTGTCTGAGTCTGTCACAGAAGTCTCTCACTGTATAAGAGCTTTGATGTTCTTCAGGATCATGGTTATTTCATCCTCCCACTTTCTCCACTTTGAAAGCATTCAGTCCCTTCAGCCTGGGCGTTCACTGCACACCCCCCTCTCACTCTCTCCTGAGCACTCTCCACCAAGGACCAATCCTGCAGTTTGGACCCAGAGGAGGACTGGGGGGTCTAGGCGAGGATTCGTACCTTTAGGCTTTAGAGGACAGTGAGAACTGCAGGGTCAAAGCCCAAGCGGAAGGTATGTGAGGTGCTAACATGGCCTAGTCCAAAACCAAGTGCCCTCCACAGCATCCAGTTTAGTTTTGGGGGGAATGGGAAGGTGAGACTTGGGCAGAAAAATGTCAGACTTGGTAAAACCAAGGCAGAATGATGGGCCTTTCTCCAGAGCCAGCCTTCTCCTCACCATCACCGAGCCCTCTCGCTAGGACTCTTTCCGCCCTGTGGCAGCACCACAAGCCCCCCTTGTGGTTGTTAGGTTGGCACGGAGTCAAAAGGGATCCTTTGCACAATAGAAAGAAATGACCTAGTCCTACTCCAACCTCTCAAGTATCTCTATGCTTGAGCCCGTTGTTGCAGCCACTGTGTCAATCCATCTCCTTGAGGACTTTTCTCATTATTGTTGCTCCTCTACTTTACCAAGCATGATGTCCTGCTCCAGACACTAGTCTTTCCTGACAACATGTCCAAAGGACGTGAGCCGAAGTCTCGACATCCATGCCTCTAACGAGCACTCTGCCCTTTGGGTAATCCATGTTGGCACAAATGGTTCCGTGCACGACAATTAGCTGAGAGGTTGGCAGTTCAAATCCACTCAGAGTGGCTTTGGAAGGAATGCCTGGCCATCTACTTCCAAACAGTCGCCGTCAGTGCAGAGTTCTGCTCTGACGCACACAGGATCTCCACGAGCCAGGTGTCGTGTCACAGCCACTTCTTCTATGGTGTGACAACAGCACCAACCTGCTCTGAGTGCAATTCAAGCACATTCAGTGACCCTGCCCTGAGCAGGCTCCCCACCGTCACCGTCCAGCCCATCTGCATGCTCCCCCAGTTCCCAGAGAGCAGACCACCCTGCTTGGCACTTGATCACTGTCTTGGTGTGTTCCTTAATTGACTCAGGTTCATTTTCATTTCCCAGTGATAAAATAACCCAGGAATTTTTCAGACCAAGAAGCTTGCCCGCCTTCCCTCGCTCTCCCTTCTGAAAACCTTCACAGCACTTCTCGGTGATTGCCGAACATCAAACCCCAATCACTGCCATAGAGTCGATGCCGGCTCATAGCAAACCCTGATGGGTTTCTGAGACTGTGGCTCCTTCCAGGAGTAGAAAGCCCAGCCGTTCTCCGGCAGAGCTGCGGATAGTTTCAAACCGCCTACCATGCGGATGGCAGCCCGGCAAGTAACCACCACACCAAGGAAAACAAAACAAAAGCAAACTAGACTAAGCCCATGGCCATTGAGTCCATTCTGAGACTGTAATTGTTTACAGCAAGAGACTGCTTCGCCTTTCTCAAACCACCCACCTTTCCGTTCACCACCACCGGGCCTCCCTAGGGAAGGTCAACGCTCTCTAACTACCATCAGGAAGGAGTCCTGGTGGTGCACTGGGTTGAGTGCTGGGACGCTAGCTGAAAGGTTGTAGGTTGCGCCCATTAGCTGCTCCCCAGGAAGACGATGAGGCAGTCGACTTCCATAAAGATTACAGTTTCAGAAACCCCCGGAGGCAGGTCGACTTTTGCCCCCTAGGGTCCCTCTGAGTCAAGAGATGAATGAGTGAATTCTGAGCACCTCACCCCCCAGTGTGGCACCCCACACGCCACAGCCCAAACCATGTGCATTCCATGAATGAATGCACACTCCTCGGTGCCTGACATGGATCCCCCTTATTCACAGTCCTCTTGTTTACCAGCCTGGCCTTCTAGAGACAGAATAGGAATATGAAAAGATGGAATGAGACAAAAACAAAGTCGAGTGGGATGAAGTGCTTGGTATTTAAATGCTTCTCTACTCCTTGTGAGGGGATCCTGGTTCCTTGTCCTCTCCCTCATTGGCAGGGGAGCGGGGCGACTTCCTTCCACAGAGGAATGTGTATTTGAAATAGTGAGGATGGAACACAGGTAGAGCCACAGGGACATTGACAGGAATGGACTCATTCCAACTCCCTTGTGGAAATGTAGGTCCTGACAACACACACACCCAAGATGTTGGTGCAGCTGATGCCTCTGTGTCGGCATGTAGGCTTCTTACTGGGCACTAAGATGATGGAAAGGTGGGTTACCTCCCTTTCATTGGCTTTATTCGTATCACTATCGGATTTCTTTAAAGGTAAAACTTTAAAATCATACTATGGATGAGCACAATATTCTACTCTTACGAGACCACACCCCTCAGTAAGTAATCTTGGCATTTCTAGGGAAATGGGGTAGCGATACACAATTCACATCACGAGAGGTCCCCTGACCACCTAGATGGACATCCCAGCTCACAAACCTAAGGTCTTGCCGCACCACCTACAAACTTCCACCCCTTTGCAGCTTTGCTGGCTAAGGGATGCCCAAGCCTGCAGTGGGATCAGCCCTTAGGAAGGGGCACAGAGGGAGGTCTACGTAGGCCCTCCAAGCAAGGCCAAAGGGCCATTCCTAAATCTTGGAAGTGTGGTCTTGATTGTGGAGCTGGTGTGGGAGGGGGCCTAGACTCCCCAATACGGCAGGAGCCCCAATGCCACGAGGCCGCAATGACCAAAATAATTTATGAAGATACTCATTTTTATTCTGTTCTTTTTTCTACAAATCATTTTCCTCTCCCATCCCAGACAGACACACCTCTTCAAATGTAATTAACACGTGTCTGGTTTTTTTAAAACATTTTATTAGGGGCTCATACAACTCATACATATACATACATCAATTGTATAAAGCACATCTGTACATTCTTTGCCCTAATCATTTTTTCCTCTTTTTTTTAAACATTTTATTAGGGACTCATACAACTCTTATCACAATCCACACATATACATACATCAATTGTATAAAACACATATCTGTTTTTTTTCTTGTTTTTTTTTTTCACGTATCTGTTATATAAAAAAACAACTCACTGCCACCGAGTCCATTCTGTTCGTGCTAACCCTGCAGCACAGGGTAGAAATGCCCCTGTGGGTTTCGGACACTGTCACTCTCTATAGGAGTAGGTCTCATCTTTCCCCCACAGAAGGAGGTATTCAGTTGGCTTCTAAACTGGCTGGAGATGGAAGTCAGCAACCTAGACAGTCGATCAAGTCTATGTGATGAAATCCCATAAGACGCTGCACATCAGGTTTAATGATACCCCTGGCTGGTAAGACGAGAAAGAGTTCACGCCCTTTGTGACCCCATGGGAAGGACAATGGGAAATGTCATGCTTGGGGCTCTCCTAGGCTCTTCCCAGGCATTTCTTCCCTGTGCTGATTTTAATCTGTGTCCTTTCCCTAGAAGGCATCTTAACTGTGACTAGAGAAGCTTCCCGTGGGTTCTGTGAGAGCTTCTAGCAGATTACCACTTCTGAGGGTGGTTTTGGGAGTCCCCAAACTTTCAACTGGTGTCAGGAGTAAGAATGGTCCTGTGGACTGTTCCCTAACGATGCACGTCGCAGTCCAGAAAACCTAAAACTAAAGTGAGAAGTGGTCATTAAGAACTAGAGGTAAGAAGAAGAAATTCACTGCAAAGTTACATGAGGAAACGGTCGGTATGATGTAACCGTTCGATATCATGGATGTAGAGGGAGTAGCGAGATTAAGTATATTTTTGAATACTCAGAGAAGCGTACATCTAAATCAGGTGAAATTTAGTCTATGTAAATTATATCTCAATAAATCTTGCTTTAAACAAAGACAATGGAATATCAGGAGATTGAATATCAAAACCACATGGAATGATAGCCTTCTTACCAACCCAACCCACTGCCATCAAACTGACACTAACTCACAGCAACACTGTCACACTGCTCATGAGGATGCTCAAGACGACATCGTCACCAGAGCAGACATTCTCTCTTTACTCTGTGGAATGGCTGGTGGGCTTGAACTGCCGACTTTGACATTTGTGGCCCAATGCCTAACACACTACTCCACCAGAGCTCCTCCTTAGAATGGCCAAAATGAGACTGAAGTGGGTGAACAAGTCTGTGGGAAGACTGGAAAGCTCAGATACTGCTGGCGAGAAAGGAAAATAATGCAACAACTCTGGAGCACCTGGTGGTTTGTTTCAAAGGCACACCCTTTGATCTTGCTCCCAAATAACTCACTCAGGATACAGTTTTAAAACAAAAGGCCAACACAGATCCATAAAAAGTCTTGTGCAAGAATATCGATGGCCACTTTATTCATAATAACCCTCAGCTGAAAATTCCCATTTTCCATAAATAAGCAAAATGCAATAGGAGGGAGCTTCAAAAGTTTGTGCAAATACCAGTCTGTGTGATCATGAGGTGTCAAAGGGATCAGGGATCAGGCATCAAAGAACAAAAAATAATATCACTGTGAATGAGGGGGAGTAGAGACCCAAAGCCCATCTGTAGGCAATTGGACATCCCCTTACAGAAGGGTCATGGAGAGGAGACGAGCCAGTCAGGGTGCAGTGTAGGAACGATGAAACATACAACTTCCTTCTAGTTCTTTAATGCTTCCTTTGCCCTGCCACTATCATGATCCCAATTCTACCTTACAAATCCGGCTAGACCAGAGGATGTGCACTGAAACAGATAAGAGATGGAAACACAGGGTATCTAAGACAGATAAACCCCTCAGGACCAATAGAAAGAGTACAGATACCAGGAGCGTAAGGGGAAGGTGGGGTAGAAAGAGGGGACAGATCACAAGGATCTACATATAACCCCCTCCCTGGGGGATGGAAAACAGGAAAGTGGGTAAAGGGAAACATTGGACAGTGTAAAACATGTCAAAATGACGATAATAAATTATCAAAGGTTTGTGAAAGAGTGGGGGCGAGGAGGAAGGGGAAAAATAAGAAGCTGATACCGAGGGCTCAAGTAGAAAGCAAATGTTTTGAGAATGATGATGGCAACAAATGTACAAATATGCTGGACACAATGGATGTATGTATGGATTGTAATAAGAGTTGTATGAGCAATAAAATGATTTTTAAAAGGGAAAAAAAGTTTGTGCAAAAATGGCATCATCTCCCAATTCCACACTGCCACAAACTTTTTGAAGCTCCCTAGGAACAAGATGGCATACACTATGGATGCGCTGATCAAGGTGGATGACTCAGAAGTGTTATGTTGAGTGGAAAAGCCGGACACAAAAGCATATGATTTTGTCTTGACAGGCAAAGTTAACCTAAGGTTTTAAACATCATATCACTATTTTCCTGTGGTGCAGATCATAGATTGATTGTAAAGAGGCATGAGCAATCTTTTCAGATGATGTAAATCTTCTACACCTTGGTTAGAGAGTATACACTTATTAAAAAGGCTGTGGAGAGGAGAGATGGCAATAAATCTAGATGGACCACAATAGAGAAGAGGCTCTGGCTTCTTTCCCTGAGTGGCAGAGGCACATGTCCTGCTCCCACTAGTGTCTTCCAAGAGAGATAAGTCTCTAATTTGTGTCATGAAAACATGACTGTTCACAAGCCCTAGGAGCCATAGCCTTTGGCACTGAAATAAGAGAACCCCAGGCTCAGGCTTGGCATATGAGTAGTACCTCTATCCTCCAATGGGTCACACCAGCTTGGAGCGTGAGCAGTAGTTACCTGGACACCTATAGAAAGTCCTGGAACAGTTGAATGATGTTGGGATGCTTTCCCAAAATAATGGAGATCAAATTTTCTACCAAAGAAGTAGGTGGGGACGTAGAGGCAATTCATAGAAATGTAGACCAATCTAGGTAAAGGGGTCGTAAGGACTTCTCAAAGTCCTTTGATGGAATGAGGGATCAGAATGAGAATCCAGTTCAACCCATTGCCCTTGAGTAGATTCTGACTTAATACAACCCTACAGGACAAAGTAGACACGTACACAGGGGGCCTCGTGGGCGGTCCTCTTTACAAAAGCAGACTGTGTTGTCTTTCTGCCGTGAAGTGGAGGGTGGATCAGACCACCAACTTCCCAATTAACAGTCAGACATTTTACCACTGCACCACCAACACTCCAAGGTGCTTATCTGAAGTCAGTGAGAAATACCGCTTTGATTGGATCCCCACACCTATGTGTCCAGTGTCAGGCTGACATGGGGGGATTTCTACAGAACAACACCATCTGGAAGTGGAGGAAACATGATGGAATCTCCGCAGACAAAAGTCACCTCCTACCCTATCGGATCCCATGGAGATCAACCAGGGAATCTCAACTGGAAATGACATGACCCAGGACAGATTTCCTTTTTTTTTTTTTTTTTAATCAATGTCAAGGAGTAAAGTTGAAATCCACTGTACATTTATACACTTAGTCAGTCTGCTGCTGAGGGGTAAAAACATCCCTGAAAATTCAGGAACGTTAAAACCGTTTTTTATGAGGCCATTCTCTGCATGGAAAGCCCTGCAGGTAGCTATCCTGCTTCCCATTGTTCCTGCTGTCTCGCACTTCTTGCACACTCTTCTCCCTTCCCCACAGCCTCTTGACCCTCTCGGCCCTCGAATCCCTCCTCACCCTGACCGGCCCAGCACTGCAATCAGTGGCCTCTCGGTTCCTCTTTCTGGCCCAATAGAAAGTTTATTGATCATGTCCCTGTGTCTCAGAGTAAAGAAGGGCTTAGGGGTAAGATGCTGTTGGACAGCTTGTCCCCAGAGTCACCAAAGGATTTTGACTTGTGTCACGCTTCTTCCGCAGCTGCAAGGGCAACATTTGCATGAAAAAGTGGCAGCGTGTATTGTAACTGCTCGTCCTCAGAAGGGAAATCACTCATCATACTTTCAGTATGCTAGGTTGCTATCTGACCACTGCAAAAATAGAGTTCAATTTACTGACAGCGCCAATTAGGTAAAGTTGTAGGTTTAACAAAGTGATTGCTTACTCTAGAAGGTACGCTAATAGCATTCATGTCGTGCTTCATTTTCCCATTTAGCTCAATATATTGTGCCCACAGCTTCAGAAAGGGTAATCTCCTGTCCAATACCATCTGTGGTGATTACATCATCTGTTGGCAATTTGAGACTGAAGAGTGAAGGGGTGGAGTGTAGCCTGTCAATCAGGTTGTAGCTTGCTGACCTCATTTGGAGGCGCAAAGGAGATAAATAGCTCACTGGAGGTGGGACACAGATACACTCCCTGTGAGACATTCCTGTTGAGAAGACGCATGTTGCTACTCTAGAGCCCGGGAGCTGAAGGGGCCAAGTGGAGACCCACACCAGCACTTAGATCCTTCCACTGACACTGGATCCACAAGACTTCCCACCCACTGGCCTGTGATCTTCCTGCATTTGGCATTATTGCATGGCTGCGTGAGTCTAAAGAGGAATTTATGGACTAGTATTGAACATATGGGCTAATATTGGACTTATGGACTTGATCTGGACTGGGCTGGGATGTTTTCTCAATATACAATTGCTCTTTTATATAAAGATCTTTCTTATACACATGAGTATCTATGATTTTGTTTCTCTAGTCAACGCAGACTAACGCACCATCCATGTTAGAGTCCATGATCTCAAATAGAAACATACTTTTAAAAAAAATAGAAATATCAACAGAATTATGAAGTATCTCGAAAGAAGCAGGCTTCGGTTTCAGGTATACTATCTATCTATCTACCTATCTAGCTCATCTGTCATCTATCTCCCACCACGCGCATTCATCTATCTACACCAAACCCGAAGACTAGAATTTTATGATGGATGATTACATTACACATAGTAGAGTTGCTCCCCACCCCCATTCTAGACCCCTGTGTGGGAAGATTTGATCAGAAGTTTGTTTTTAATCAACTGGGTTGGGGTAAGATTGAGTTTTCAGGACCTGGCTTCTCTCTTCAGTATCAGACTAGATAGTGCCACTGTCCTGGGAGATGGGAGACAGGGCAGGTGTTACAGTCATGTTTGCTGCTAAACCTGAAGAAGAATCAGAAGAAAAGAAGAAAGGAGTGGGGAACAAACGCTCCATGATGTGACTCACCCCACTTCCCAGCTCACCTTAAATAAAGGTTCAAAACTCACAAAAGAATCGAAGCACAGGAGCTGGAGAGGGAGAAATCAGTGAAGCGCAAGCCTTTGTGCCCATCTGATGTGTGGAAACAAAGGCTGTCCAGGCAGCCCTGAGAACAGAGGCAGTGAGGAGGAGGGGCGCTTTGGAGGTTCCAAAGTCACAGAGCCGTGATATTGGATGATAGACAATCATCTTGCCCTTGGGTCACAAAGGTTCCACTGGGCATCTTGGCGGTGGATAGACAGATGGACAGACAGATGATGAAATGGCTGCATAACTAGAGACAGATTCAGAGAAAGAGACAGGTGTGAGTTCCTTAAAGGCTAAGAGTAGCTGCCTCATCCATTCCGTCTTCGTCCACTTGGTAATGTTGCTGGAAGAGATTTTATAAACATTTATTGAATGAGTGAATGAATGAAAGATATATGAGTGAATAAGTAGATTAATGAATGTGCAAATATCAATCCTCTAATATATGTACTCTATCTATTCAGTATTATGATCATTGTGAAGCTCATGAACTTAATAAACTTACATATATTTCAGAATTGCAGAAAACACTCTATCAGCTTAAGTAAATACCATAAAGCAATATTTTACTGAGCGTCAATGACATGATCTCTTTTTCTGGTCTGCCAGACAATCATTTACGTTTTGTTTAACATTCTGGCATCTGCCTAGGGATGATGAAGGGGAGAGGCGCTTACAGAATGGATGTAACCAACTAATGCATCGCAGTATCTCCCGGCTGTGCAAAGCAGGAGCTACTACAAATGAGCTTGCTTATCCTGATAAATGCATTCCGATTCACTTTCAGGGGTTGCTCCTGGATTCCAGAACTGGGCATGTACTTCTTCTCTGTGCATATGAACAGCTCTGGTCATTGACAAGATGTGAGCGATCACCACCTGCGATATCTTTACATCCATCAGTAAGATTCCACCGTCTCCACACACATCAACTCTATTGGGCTACACTGGAGGAATGTGATTTTTCTGGGTGCTAGAGATTAATTCAATTTAGCTGTATTTTTCCCTAATCAGACGGAGAATTTCAATAAAAAGGAGATTCTTTCAGCACCAGCTGTCAGCTCCAGTTCAGCCCTGGTAATTATTACTTTGTCAGGCCTAGAAATCCTACAAGCTATATCATAGTTCTGAGTTCATCTGAATTTATGAATTATTTGCAGAGATAATGAAACCTATCATATTGCATTTCAACTTCATTTGAAATGAAATTAACTGGCAAGGAGACCATAATCACTTATGAAAAGACTTTTATACCCTTAATGTAATAGGGTGGTTTCTTCTCCACTCTACCCATTCAGCTATTCCTTCATCTCTCTCTCCAATTAACCTATGACGACTGCTTCCTTCTCACTTTTATTTGGAGATACAGAGGGACAAGAGACAGGAAGGGCCATATTTGTGTGTGTCTGTGTGTGTGTGTGTGCGTGTGCACGCGTGCACATGCGCATGCTATCTTAGGCTCTAACCATCTCTCTGCAAGGTCATTCAAATGTGACTTCAAACACAATGCATCCATGCTGGAGGCTGATATGTGTTTATCAAACATTTTGTTTGCTTCCTGGGGCCACAGTTAAGCTATATGTTCCAATCTTTCTTGCATGCGGACAAAGCCCTAACCCGAGTTCGGAGCTAAAGAAAGTGAGCAGAAGAAGTGTGCAGTAAATTACTTACTATGACCCTGTTAGCTACATATGATGCTGTAACTCCTGCACAGTGATTGGGTGGGACTATGAAAAAAGATGTATGTGCCCACCAGTGGGATCGGACACCTTGCCAACCATGCACATATGGGGCATAGGATCTATGAGGCTTAAAAAGAAAGTCAATTTCAGAACAAAGGTGGGGAACTCACTACCACCAAGAGCTGGAAGGGGAGCACATTCTTTAGATCTGGGTTTCCTGTACTGAGAACCTTCTAGACCCAGAAGACAGAGAGATGATACAAGATGGTGAGAAGCAGTGCACAGAAGTAGCAGCAGCTGACAACGTGACCAGTCAGAAAAGGGGACTTCCCAGCCCACGGAACAAGGCAGCTGAAGTGGGACTGCCAACACACAGGGAGAGCGCTGGGGGCCTTCAGGCCCCACTTTTACTGCAGTGCCTCTGAGCATTTATTGGGAGAGTGAAAGAGCTTTATTTACTTTTGCTTTTGTTTATTTTGTTTTTTGCTTTTAATCATTTTATTGGGGGCTCGTACAACTCTTATCACAATCCATACATACATCCATTGTGTCAAGAACATTTGTACATTTGTTGCCATCATCGTTCTCAAAACATTTGCTTTCTACTGGGCCCTTGGTATCAGCTCCTCATTTTCCCCTCCCTCCCTGCTCCTCCCTCCCTAATGAACCCTTGATAATTTATATATTAATATCATTTTTTCATGTCTTACACTGTCCGCTGTCTCCCTTCACCCACTTTTCTGTTGTCTGCCCCCCAAGAGAGAGGGCTATATATAGATCCTTGTGATCAGTCCCCTCTTTCTACCCCACCTTCCCCTTCCCCTCCTGGTATCTATACTCTTATTATTGATCCTGAAGGATTTGTCTGTACTGGATTCCCAGTGTTTTCAGCTCTTATATGTATCAGTGTACATCCTCTGGTCTAGCTGAATTTGTTAGGTAGAATTTGGAGCATGATACTGGGGGGAGGAAACACTAAATAACTAGAGGAAAGATGTATGTTTTTTCAGTGCTATACTGCACCCTGACTGGCTCGTCTCCTCCCCGCAACCCTTCTGTAAGGGGATGTCCAATTATGTACAGATGGGCTTTGGGTCTCCACTCCACACTCACACTCCCTCACATTCACAATGATATGATTTTTTGTTCTGGATCTTTGATGCCTGATATCTGGTCCTATCGACACCTCATGATTTTACAGCCTGGTGTGCTTCTTCCATGTGGGCTTTGTTGCTTCTGAGCTAGGTGGTCGTTTGTTTACCTTCAAGTCTTTAAGACCCCAGACACTGTATCTCTTGATAGCTGGGCACCATCAGCTTTCTTCACATTTGCTTATTCACCCACATCATGGAATGCCAGTTTAATAGAACAAAGTGATCTTGCATTGAGTAACTACTTGACCCATAAATATATGCACATACATATATTTCCCAATCATCATATATAAATATATTTACATGTGTACAAGCCTGGATTTACACCTCTATAAATTCCCTTTGCCTCCTAGTTCTTTCCTCTATTTCCTTTTACTTTCCTCTTGTCCCACTATCATGTTCAGCCTTCATTTGGGTTTCAATAATTCATCTCGGTTACATTGACCTTGATCGAGTCCTACCAGGCCTCCTATATCCGCCCTCGCCATCAATTTTGGATCACTTGTTGTTCCCTTGTCCCTGGGTTTGTTAACACCCACTTCCTTTCCTCTGCTTTCCCTTCTCCCATGTCTCCTGGAACCATCCGCCCCCATTGTTTTCTCCTCCAGATTGTTCATCCAGCCTATCTTATCTAGATAGACCTGCGGAGATAATAATATGCACAAAAACAAGACAGAGCAAAACAAAGCAGCAGCAACAAAAACAAAAACAAAACAACAACAACCCAACCAGGGGAAAGCTAAGATGTTAAGGAGCCAAAGGGCTAAGTGGCCGAGAGGTTCTGCTGACCCAAGAGCTGTTCCTGACTCACTCCTGACCATGAATTATACCTGTTATTTCCCTGATAAACTCCGTCATGGTGAGCACGGTCTGTGAGTTCTGTGGCCATGGCAGCAAATGATCAAATCCAGCAGAGACGTCGAGAGTGTTCTGAGATGGACAGATGGTGTCAAAACTGTTTTGAAACAAACGTAGCAAGGAGGTATGTCTGGCCACTGCCTCTTACATAATGCTGATGAGGGTGCTTCTCCCCTGCCCTCCCTGAAGGTCGAAACCAGCGATGCCACCGCACATCTTCCCAAACCTGCCCTTTCATGCAATCTTCCTCGCTCCTTCCACCACTTATTGTCTGAGTGTGGGGACTCTGGTGTGTACTCCAGATGCCGGGGCAGTAGGTGGAGGGAACCTGGGTTTGGGAGTGAGCTCCTGAGACATCCGGGCTAGGACGCCTTCCGTTGAGTGATGACATGAACCATAAGTATACTCCTATTGTGATCAGTGTTTAGATGTTACTATATGTTCTAAGCTCCCAATAGGGAGCGAGGATCCAGACCGTCCCCACCCCACCCCCACTCAATTTGCTTTAGATGTCAAACTAATGACGTGACACATACACTAAGAGGGTGAGATTTATTATTCACTGAGTGAGGCTTTCCAGAGACAGCAGGGCAGGCTCACAGGCAAATGTAAACATGGCTTAGAAGAGGGGGCTGGCCTTGCCTTTTGTTGTGGCTCTAGGTGATGCTGAGATGCAGACTGCTGCATGTGGACGTGGTTTTCCTTCCCCCAGTGTGCGTCGGCTTTGTATTGGTCTGCCTGGCTCTGGGCCAAAAGGAGGGAAGGGAATGATGGAACCTGAAAGTTGTCAACCGTCAAACATCAAAAATGGAAGCAGACTCCTTATCGTCCCAGAGCTAGAATAACCGTTCACTAACACATTAAAAGTGAAAGCATTATCTGCCCCCACACAACTGCTCCTATAATCCTTTTCTCAATGGAATAACCACACCATTCGTGCAGGCAAAACAAACAAACAAACAAAACCAGAAACCTAAACTCCATGCTTGCATTTCTTACCCTTGCCATCAACCCCCATCATTTTAATAGAATTTCCCCAAATCTCTCCACTTCTAGTGCTCTTACCTTTCATCAAAAAGCCTTCAAAGGAGGAGGACATGCAGCTCCTGGGGTGCTGGAGCAACAGCAGTCTAGCTGAGAGGAATTACTAAGAGGCAGAAGAAGGGTAAGCATGATGGTAGGGCAGGAGGAAGGTCAGAGGAAAGATCTAGGAAGCAAATCTAGGGATAGAGGTATAACCATAGGCGTGCACTTATTCAAATGTATTAATTCATAAAAGTAGAGGTATTGGCCTATGTACACATATTTATATGGCAATGCATTGATGTAGAGGACCAACTTTGGGCCTCTGCTCACTCCCCCCCTCAACACAAGAAAACTTTGTTTTAATAACGTGGCATTCTGCGATGCTCACCCTTCCGGCACAATCGCTGAAGACAAAATGGGTACACAAGCAAATGTGAAGAAAGCTGATGGTGCCCGGCTATCAAAAGATATAGTATCTGGGGTCTTAAAGGCTTAAAGTTAAACAAGCAGCTGTCTAGCAGAGAAACAACAAGCCCACATGGAGAAAGCACACCACCTGTGCAATTATGAGCCTGTGTAGACAGGATCAGGTAACAGGCCTCAGAAGACCCCCAAACAAACAAACAAAAAATCATAATCCTTAGAATGAGGGGGATCAGAGCAGAGACCTAAAACCCATCTGTAGACAATTGGACATCCCTCTCAGAAGGGTCAGAATGAAGGGACGAGTCCAGCAGGGCGCAGTACAGCACCAATGAAACACACACTATTCCTCTGGTTCCTTGAGGCTCCCTCGCCCCCACCATCAGGACCCCAATCTTGCCTTTCAGTCTGGCTAGACCAGAGCATGTTTACTGCTACAGATAAGAGCTCGTGACACATGGAAGCCAGGTCAGATAAACCCCTCAGGAACAGAAATGGAAGTAGCCATACCAGGAGGGTAGGGGCAAAGTGGGGGGAGGAGGGGAGGAAGTGGAAACCAATCACAATGATCAATGAATAGCCCCCTGCCCCACCGCCCCAGGCAGACTAACAGCAGAAACCATGGGGGAAGGGAGACAGTAGTCGGTGTAAGATATGAAAAAAATTTATAATTTATCAAGGGGTCACGAGGGTGGGCAGTGAGTGGAGAGGAGCTGAAACCAAGGGCTCAAATAGAAAGCAAATGTTTATAAAATAACGATGGCAACATAGGTACAAATATGCTTGATACAATTAATGTATGGATTGTTTGAAGAGCTGTAAGAGGCCCCCAATAAAATAATCTTTAAAAACAAACCAAGGATGGTTTTGCCAGGGGTGTCTGTCTTTGAGAAGTGATTCCACTCTGTTGGTGGCTAAACCAGATGACGCAAGGTTTCCCTTAGCAAAACTCATATTTATGTAGACCCCACCCACCCCAGGGAAGAATATACCCTGTATTATGTTCTTAATTGGCCACTTTTTTCTTTTACTTTTTTTTTTCAAACCCATTTTAGTGGGAGCTAATACAGATATCGTATCATTCCATAGTTCAATCATATCAATCAGTATTGCACAATTTCAAAACATTCTCTTCCTTCTTGAATTCCTTGATTTTCAGCTCCCTTTTGCCCACCCCCGCCCCCTGTACCACCCCCACCTCACCCCCAGTAATCCTTATTTCCCTTGTGCTCTCTATGGGTTCATCAATTGGGCACTTTTGACCTAGTTATATCCAGCCCTTGGAGACCCAGGCCACATACTACAGCTAACCAGGACTTCAGTCTCTGTTTCTTCAAGGTGCGCAGCATCCTTCATAGGACACACTAGAAGGCTCCGATTTGGAAATCCCACTAGGCAAAGTGGACTTTACCTTAAACTCACCCGTTCCAGATTTAAGGAACTAAAATACTCCTTTGGACGTAAGGCCGGACTTCCCTGGAGTGAGAAGGAGCCGAGGACTGCTATCCCAGGCAGCGCAGTTGGAGGTAAGCCACTGCATTTTGGTTCACATTTCTTACTGTCAGAGTGCCCAGTGGCGGGCAGCACTAGCCTCACATATGTGTGCCATTTTCATGCTCTCTTTGCTGTTTTATGACATGCCTCAGTCTAGCAGGCATTGTTCTGCCTTGGTGAATGAGTGTTATTGAAAGTTTTTCCCTATCTGATCCTCCTTGTTGTATGAGTATTGTCTAATCACTTGAGTGTTTGATATATACAGGTCAATGATCCATTTGTTTTGGTCTAAAACATCTGCCCCATACATGCACACTTTTCTTTTCTAAAGAGCATTTGAAATTTCTAAACAATACTTGAAATTCTAAGTGAATGCTATTATCAATAAAATTAGCATATGCTCCATGGGGCTGATTTATATTGTTGTCCAATAAAAGGATGCCTTTAAAGTAGACCAGGCACAAATATAAATCATAGATATATGGATGGATTTTGAGATGGCACTTAATGATAACCCTAATCTAAGAGCAATTCGTTCTTATGACATGGCTTCACTCAAATAGTTGGCCTCATGAAGAGATCACTGACAATATGGGTACAATAGCAAAGTGAAGTGAAGAAATCAGATGGTGCTTGGCTATCAGGGGGGGAAAATAGCATCTGGGACTTCAAAGGCTTGTCTTAACCCAAGTAGCAGTCTAAGTGGGTGACAACCAAGTCCAGGTGGGAGCAGCATGACAGCCTGTGCTATCCAAGGATTGTAAATTATAAAATCCAAGACTGGAGGAGGGAATGGTAGTGAAGCTTGGTTTACAGAAGTGCTCAGGATGACAGTGGCTGGCATCCACTATGAACAATGGATGACTGTGAAAACCTAAAATTCATTTGCAGGTTCGTATGTGGATTTTCAGGGCAGTAAATAGCCTGGCTATCTAACAGAGTTTGTTGGAAAATGGAATAATGCAGATGTGTTGTTGTTGTTGTTGGATGCCATGGAGTCCGTTCTGTTCCAGGGTGACCTTATGCACAACAGAACAATACGCTGCCTGATCCTGCTTCATCCTCACAATTGCGCCCACAATTGAAGCCACTTTTCACACCCCTCTCACTGAAGGCCTTCTTTGTCGCTGACCTGCTGCTTTACCAGAGACGGCTTGCAGTTAGGTTAAAATTTTACACCTGATCATTTGTTCTCCCTTCTGACCCATTTTAACTTTGTTCTAGTTTACGTTCCTTTCTTTATTCGTCTCAATTGAGGTTTTTTCCCCTGTTTTATCTTGTAATTGTTGGCTTGGTCTTTTGGTTTCTTGGTGGGGGGTATTTTTCTTTATATGAAATCCAGGAGGGGTAAATCTATAGAGACAGTAACTGGATTAATAGTTTCTTAGGGTTATGGCAGGGGAGATTGGGGGGGAAAGGGGGAGCTAATAATAATAAGTACAATAAAGGAAAATGTCCTAATATTGATTGTGGTTATGACTGCACAATTCTTTTTAATATGCTTAAACCATTGAATTGTATGATATGTGAATTATATGTCAATTAAACTGTTGATTTTTTGTTAAGAAAGTCTAAGTTTAAAGAAAAGGCATCAAACGTGTCCAGGGCTCAGTCCATGAGGCCTCTCTACCCATGAATCCTCCATCAATCCCTTTCTACTTTATGACCTGGGGCAACTGTAGCTTTGGGATAGACATTATACCATAAAATTATTGCAAGGAAAAATGAATGGCTATAAACTCATATAAATCCTTAAAACAATGCTTAGGGTGCCCGCCAACCATATGTATATATTTGCGATTTGTCTCTCGGCCGTCTCTGCAAGCGTTGCAACTGCCTCCTAGCCGTTTTTGTTTTCTCCAGTCCAGTGTCTACTCTAAAGTCAGAGTGGGCTTTCTAATGCCTAAATCTGATCATGTTTCTCATCTGCTTCCAATCCTTTATCAAATTAGGACAATCTGGCCCTGCTTCACCTTGATCCTGCCCTCTATCTCTGTGCTTTACCAAAAAGCGCCTGGTAAAACTAGATTTGACAAAAGCCCAGCCGACTCTGGCCAAGGGAGCAAACCAGGAATATCCAGACAGAACTTCTGAGAAACGTCCTACACATTAGCTATCAGGAAAAAAAGACACTAGCATTCCTGAAGTTTCTGATGAAATAATCAAAATAAATATTTTTGAGAATGTCTAAAGCAGCCCATGATAAAATGTGTGACAGATAAGGTTACTAAAATACCAATTTTGACTGGTAACAATGGAAACTGCAGGGTTTGAAATGGAGATAAAATGCATTGAGGAACATGTACAGGCCCAAGTAAAAGCTCCATTGGTGAAAGCCGTCCATGATGAAGTTTGTGTATGACTAAACATCAACAGAAATACTCGGTATTATAAAATTTTACTTGGGAAGTTTAGAATTGGTAAAATTAGTGGTTTCGTAGAAAATTCACAATTGTCGAAATTTTAACAATAATAATAGCAATAAAATCTGACCATTAAATTTAATTGTGGTCATAAATATTGCACAGAATACAAATTATTTCAATGAGAATAATTTTAGGAAAATAAAAAAATCAATGTTATTTGGAAATAGTTTGATACGGGTCTGTTAAAATTGACTTAAAAATTAAATTGACAATAGAATTCACTCCGGAAGTTGTTTTCTCAGGGAAATGTTGTCAAGATTGATATAACCCTGATGTAATATTTGTAATTTTAGACATAGATTGAAAAATGATGTGGGGGTGGGGGTGTCCAAATCACAATATCAAAAACACCCTTCCCTCCCCTGTCCCTCCAAGAGCTTCCACGGAGGCCTGGGGCACTCCACCAACCCAAGGAAATGACAGCTTCAGAAGAAGAAAAGCAGAGCTGGGTTAGCAGCTGATTTCCCTTTTGTCCCGAAGGCTAATTCTTTTAGTTCCTTCATTCAGTAAATTCAGATCCAGCTGTGTCTTCAGCTACTCTTGAAGGAGAAGAAAAATCATCCCCTTCTGTGATGATAAAAGGAACAATCCCTCCTAGCCGTATGACATGTTTCTGTACGCAATTGATTTCAAAGAGCCCTGTTGGTGCAATAGCTAAGCACGTGGCTGCTGGCTGAAAATTGACAGTTCAAAGCCACCCAGCAGTTTCACGGGAGAAAGCCCTGGAAGTCTGCCTTCATAAAGCTTAGAGCACAGAAAGCCTTACGGGGCAGTTCTCTTCTGTTGAACTGAAAATTGGTCCATCACACCCAACAACATCATCAACAATAACAATAGCCTAATTTAATATTTCACATTATGCTTGCGAGATTATGCATGTGTGCCCCATCTCACCATTGAGAAAACTGAGGCAATAAGAGGTAGAATCAGACTTCCGAACTAGGCCCCTTGCCCGTTAAGACCAGCGTTCCCTCAATGGTGTGAGCCCATTGACCCCTGCTCAGCAGCACAGCCCCCGCAGGAAAGCAATCCAGGAAGGCATCAGACCATGAAACCCATGGCTCCTCGTGGCTCATGAACAGACACGGACTCTTGTGATCAACTCTAAACCTCCCAGATCACCACCACCGCCTTTCAATTACGTGGATTAGCTATCATCAGTTTGGGGGTACACCTTGCTTTTGAAAAGCAATGACTTTTGACATTGGGTTTCATATGTCAAACACTTTCCAGCCCATGATAGGTACCTATTCCTTATCTATCATCACCTAGAAACCTCTGTTCTACTCTGCCCTACGTCCCATCTCTACTCACAGAAAAGAGCCTGCAAACCCTCATTGTGTACCAGGTTGCATACTGATATATATTTGGAAAAGCCTGATGACTTGTTTAACCCAACCATCCACACAGTCATCGGACCACAGAGCACTCCTGGCTCTAAACACCTCTCTGGATCCTAACTGGGAAGGCTGCGCCAACCCTACATGAAAAGCATGGCTGTTTCACCTACTTCCTGCCCTCTGGCCTATTTTCTCTCTTGCCCTTTCTCTTCTTTCTTGGTCTCTCTGCTCGGTTCATATCTCTCCTCTCCTCCCCTCACTCTGCCTCTCTCCTCTCCTTTCCTCCTCTGCTTCTCTCTCCTGCCACCTGTCCTCCTCCCTCCTCCCCCCCTCTCTCATTTTCTCCCTCCTCTCTCTCTCTCTCTCTACCATTAAATTGATTCTGACTCACAGGAACCCTACAGAACAAAGTAGAGCTGACCCTGTGGGTTTCGAAGGCTGTCGTTACAGGAGTAGAAAGCCTCATCTTTCTCCCTCGGAGGAGCTGGTGAGTGGAAACTGCTAACACAGGCCCAGTATATAACCCACTAAGCCTCAAGGGCCCGACTACAGTGTTCACTTCTTTGCAGAGGGACTTCATGAAGCTTCCTTGTACAGACATGGGTGCTAGGTGCCCTGGCCTGCGCACACTTCAGTCTCTCTTTGAAGCACATGACTGCAAACTACACCGTGCTCCAAGCGGTGGGCTGATGAGGGACAAGGATAGGAAGGCCATCTTTACTCACATCATTCTAGGTCTATGCTAACGAAGAACACTACTGCAGCCTCTGGCAACCGGATCACACTGTTGTCTCGAGATCCGTGTAGAGTCCGCTAAGACCCATTGCTTACACTAGCCCCACCACCTCACCCTTTCCACCCTTAGCTCTTCTGTCTTTGGCTGCTGACTTTTCTTGGACTTCAAGACCTTCAATGTATGCTTATTATAATTTCCTCTAGTGTGTCTGGGCTTATGTTATCTATATCTTCCAATTGCCTTTCTGTCCTTATTGATTCCTTTTAAGCTCCGTGCCAACCCAGAGCTGACTGGTTGCTTTCATATGAAAGTCCGTGATAAGAAAGATTGGCTACAACACGGCTCAGAGCAAAGCCCACGGGCACTCCATTCGAACCACTTACCTCCCACCTCCCAGGTTGAGCTGAAGGTCTGAGTCTAGCATGGGTCAGACTTCCCCACACTGAGGCTCAGACCCTGCTATTGGGTTCTCCCAGTCACCCAGATGTAGGCAGGTGTCTCAAATGACAAATGTGGTGAGGCCTCATTTTCTTCTTTTTTTTATTAATCCAGAAGTAGTTATGGTTAAAGCTGCTTGCTCCTACCACTTCCTCCCTACAAATTAATGTCCCCCCTGCCACCAGAAATGCCATCAGGTCAGTGCTAGATCCAGGGCAAACAAACAAAGATGAACCGTGTTTTCATCCAATCATGAAATGTTACTTAAGAACAGAGAACTGTGGATCTTAAATGTCAGTCTCCTGGGGCTCAGGCTTCTGTGCACACCTTGAAGATTTAGTTGATCATCTCTCCACTGGGATTGTCTCGTCCATGGGGAGATCTCATTGGAGGGGCTCCCTGTACCTAGTAGAGTCTGGAAAGCTACCTCCATAGCAAACTTCTCAACTCAGCAAGGGGAAAGTAAGGCAGTGTCTCAAGACGCTGTCCAGTCATGACGCCGTCTTGTCATGATGCCACCAACAGGCAACCTTTCCCCCAAAGCCACTCTCATGCCACCCTGCTGTCGTCATTGCTACAATCAAAGCAGACTGTCCTCAACACAGATGTCTGACGGACATGGGTCCTTATAATTTACTGTGGGAACTGGTATTTAACAGGGCTCTCGTTTTCCCGGTGTACCCTACTCTAAAAGATCAGAAATCTGTCGCTGCCACGACAGTTGTGTTGTGTACCAGAGGTGCCAAGCATTTCTGCAAAAGACAGGGTTGATTGCTCAGAGCTTTGTATGCTGTTTCAACAGACGCACAGTCGTGGCATTTAAGCCTCGCTCAGCTGGCTGTCAAGTAGTCAAACTCTAAGCCAAATGGCATCTGTCCTGGTGGTAGCTGGCGGTCCGGCAGGGAGATTGTAGGGAGAGAAATTCCATCAATGCTGCTGCCCAGGGAGAGGAACACCCGCCCATACTTTAAACAGCCTGGAAAGTAGAGCAGCGAAAGAGAAAGGATAAAGCTATTAAATTTATTTTACAGGCCAACACAGGACGAGGCGCTTTACAAACATTACCTCCCTTATCATTGAGACCACTTTGGTATATGCAAGAAATGAGGTCTGGGTTCACCCCAAAAGGTGTGAATCCAACTGTCCAAGGACCTTCTGGGGAGGGGCTCACCCTAGATGGGAAATGAAGGTTGCCAATGAGGGTTGACAGGATGGGGGGCCGGGAGTGGGGAGTGTAATGGGGTCATGGAACTAAGGTCAAACTACAAAGTCATTTTCATGCCTCATAGAGTATATGTCATTTATGAGTGTATTCGCTCCCCGCCCCAATCCGGTCCTACCGTGCATAAAAGGTCAGTTTAGAGGTCAGTAGCATATATGTTATTGGTGTTATTGCTGTGGATCAGTGGCTGGTCTGACCACAAAGGGGCTCGGGGTGGGTGGCCACCCCAGCGGCTGCAATGCACTTATGGTTACTGCAGTAGCGGCCACCCCACTGCACTCTGGTCACTGGCTCAAACAGGGGACCCGAGCTGGGACCAGTGTGTACTAGCAACGCCTAGCCCTCTGGGGATGGAAGGGCGAAGGGGCCTGATTTGTACTGGTTTCTAGCACTTTCCAGTCTCTGTTGTAAACTACTTCCACCATGGCTGGTGACAGGCTATGAAACCGGGCATCGCTGAACCCAAAGAGAAGCAATGTGCAGTTGTTTTAGGTTCTGTCGAATTGTCCCAACTCATGGCAATCCCTTGTACGGCAGCATAAAACATGGTGTCATCCTCACAATTGTTGTGCTGCCGCCACTGTGTTGGGGGGTTTCTCTTTGACATCGCAGTTATGAATTAGACTGCTAGCCTCGAGGTCAGCAGTTTGAAACCAACAGCCTCAGGAGAAACACAGGGGTTTTTCTTCTCCAGCGAAAAGTTACCATCTCGGGAACTCACAGGGGCAGTTCTACCCTGTCCTATAGGGTCCCTATGAATCCGCATCGACTTCAGGCAGTGAGGGTTTTTTATGTAGTGTTTTTACCACAGATATAGTAGACATAACTTGAAGATCAGAGGAAATAGTAAAATGTAGCAAAAGAATTAGGATGTGAGGAGTCTGGATTCTAAAATACTTTTGTTTTAATCTGGTTTATTTAATTGTTTATATAACTTAGTTTTTAATAATTGCTGTGTTTAACAACTATTTAGCAAAATGCTTAAAAAATAAGAAAGAAAGAAAAAAGTTAGCGATTGGCTCTCACAAGCCTGTGGGAGCAGGCTCCAGTACAGACCAGCAGAGAAGGAAGAAAACGTGGGTATCATGAGATGGCCAAGAGGTCAAGTTCAGAGAGCACACAGGAAGACCCCCCTGGAGCTGGCTGGGCAGAGGGGCTCAGGGCGGCAATGACTGCAGAGTGGGGAGGGCAAAGGCTGCTTGCCCATCTCCTTCTGATCGCAGGCAGCAGGGGAGCACCGGTTCCATGCTAGTTCTTCTTTGACTCCAGGGCCTTAACCAATTCTGTATTCCTGAGAGAGTGACACAGGATTGAGGGAGCAGTGGGAGGTGAGAAAGGTGGAGGAAGGGGTTGACGAGGAGCAGCGGGAGTGTGACCTTGCTGACCTCATGCCCTGTCTGAAGTGGCCAGCACCACGGTCTTCCTGCTCTGCCAACAGGCCAGTCTGACTCTGGACGCTCTCATGTGCGTCAGATTAGAACTGCCCTCTGTGGGGTCCTCACTTGTAGGCCTTCCAGAAGTAGACTGATCCCCGGACCTCTCTGCTCCAAAGTGCCTCTTGGTGGGCTCCAACCTCTAGCCTTTCCATGAGCAGGTGAGCATGTTAACCACTTGCACTACTCTCTGCAAGTAACCAAACAACCGCAAACTCACTACTAGTGAGTCTATTCCGACTCACAGGGACCCCGTAGGACATGGCAGAACTGCTCCTGTGGAATTCTAAGGCAGTAACTCTTCCGGAGTTGAAAGTCACATTTTTTCTTGCATGGAGCTGCTGGTGATTTTGAACTGCTGACTTTGCTGTTAGCAGCCCAAGGCATCTGTGCAAAAGGCAGAGCTCCCAGCAACAAGAGGCACCGTTCCCCATACTGAAACCAGAAAGGGGAAATGCCTGGTCATACCTGGCGTGCCACTCCTCTGCTCATCCCCTGCCTGGGATGCAGTTAAGGGCTGGTGGGGGGGGGGAGGAGTTTCCTCATGCCTCCACAAACACCCAACCACCCAGGGACCCCAGTCTTCCGCCCCAGGCTTAGGGAGCCGAGGCACCCCAGCCCACCCCCGAGGTGGCCGCCTTCTCTGCTTGGCTCGGTGTGGAGAAGGCTCTGCCAAAGCGTCATTTCAGAGAGCCCAGCGGGCAGCCCCAGCCCGCGAGAAGAAAGGCGTCTGAAATGGATCTGCATGATGACACAGCATGCGTGCGATTAATTGTCAAAACATCCTGCGGGCTGCATGCGTCTCTATGTAGGAGCACAAGCCTGTCATAACGGTGACAACTTTATTCAACGTTGCTGCCATTACCAAGCCTAAAAATAGGCGTCAGAGGGGAGAGTTTGCTTAAGAGGACTGAGTCCTGTTAGTCCTGTCACCCTTCTGGGACGCGCCTCCCTCGGGTCCTAGGGAGGAGAGGAGGTCGCGAAGCTTCCTTGACTGTAGCCACGTGCTACCTGCTTGATGTGATCGCCATCAGCCGCGCTCGAATTCCTTCTGGGGATGGAGGGACCTAGATATTGCTGAGCGCCCATGACAAGCCAGCGTCTAGTCCACAAGCTCCGCATACATATTTAAATCGATTATCATCATACTCGAAAGGAGGTTTTATTAGCCCCATTTTACAGATGCGTCTCGGAAACACACACCAGATTCGGCAGCTCGCATCCTTCTGACTGCAAAGCCGCGTCCTTCAGTTGCTCGCTGGGAAACGGGAGTCAGCAGGGCCCCACTCCTGGAATAGCCCCCTCTTCTGTTGCTTCTTCAACCTCCTCCATCCTTTTCTTCTTTCTCACCCCCTACTACTCTCTAAGTACTGGGTCACCCTCTCAACATTAAGGCCTTGGCGTCAGTACAACCTGGGTTTGACGGATCCTCCACGCTTGCCATTTGTGGTAGTTACACAACTTCCTGCCGACTTGATATGTAAAAGCGTAGGGGTGGAATATCGTATGTCAGTGCAGGTTATGGTGACTCCTTGTGGGTGTGGCCTCATAAGGAGGAGCCTGGGAACCTCCCCCCACACTATTTTAATAAATTATTTTATTGGGGGCTCTTACAGCTCTTATAACAATCCACCCATCAATGTATGGAGCACATTAGTACCTATGTTGCCATCATCATTTCCAAAACATTTTCTTTCTACTTGAGCCCTAGGTATCAGCTCTCTGCCTTCCCCTCCATGCCAGCCAGCCATGCGGAGACCTGCACCAGCCCTGAGATGCTTCCACTGCCACTGGAGCCACAAGACTTCTCACCCACTGGCCTAGTATCTTCCTGCATTTTACATCATTGCTTGTGGCTGGATGAGTCTGAAGAGGGATTTATGGACTAGTATCGGACTTATGGACTAGTATTGGACTTATGGACTTGCTCTGTACTGGGATGGGATGTTTTCCTGATCTATAACTACTTGTTGAGATAAATCCCCCTTACATATATATAAGTGTCACTGGATTGGTTTCTCCAGTCAACCTAATGTTGTGATGTGTGCCACAGAGTTGATTCCAGATGAGTGATTCAGTGTGACTGAGTGCAACTCCCCGAAAGGCTATCTAAAGTGGACCACCAGGTCCTTCTCCTTTAGAGACGAGGAGTGGGTTTGAACCTTCTGCTCTTCCGTTAGCAATTGAGCGTTTCACTGCTGTGCCACCAGGGTTCCTTCTATGCCCCACTCCTACTTAGTAGCGACTGTGATGGACAAGCATTTGCTTGCCCTACGTCAGCTTTAGCATTTTCAAGTACAACATGGAGGTGGCGAGAGTTCTGCCTCATGAGGTGGCTGGAGGATGAAATGAGACAGTACCCAACAGAGGCAAGCATCTCATGGCAGATAGTACCATGATTAGCTAGAAAACATGGCATTCGTTTTCAAAAGTTCCACTAAAAGTTGCATACCCAGGTCCTCTGCTCAGGATATTACAGAACAGACCAAGGCAGCAGGGGGTTGGCTGAACTTGGGGGTCTTCACTTCCTTCCCAGGTGGGCCAGTTGACTTCCTTCCTGTAGGGGCTCCTGCCAGGAAGTGGAGTGAGCACAGAACAGGGAGTGGATGACACTGGGAGACTCGCTCCATGACAAACATGCTCAAGAACAAGCTGATCGGTCTCAGAAGAGGTACAGCCAGAATGCTCCTTAGAGGCCAGGATAGAGAGCTTTCATCTCATGTACTTTGGGCATGTCAGGAGAGACCAGTCCCTTGAGAAGAACTTCATGCATGGCAAAGTGCAGGGGCAGGGAAAAAGAGGAAGCCCCTTGACCAGATGGATTGACACAGGGGCCATCACAATGGGCTCAAACCTAAGAACATTGTGAGATGGCCCTGAACCAGGTGTGTGTCCTTCCATTGTACCTAGCGTCACTATGCGTTGGAGCCAGTTCAACGGTACCTAACAGCAACAACAAGATGGACGGTGGAGTCCCTGGGTATTGTGAACAATTGAGTGGGATACAAATTTGAACCCACGTAGGCATGTCTTGGAAGAAAGGCCTGGTGATCTACTTCAGAATGGTCCCAGCCTTGAAATCCTATGCTCTAAGACAATGGGGCTTATCAGACGTGAATACCAATCAACTGGATAGCAACTTGTTTGTTTTCCTGTTGTTTCACTCTGGTTTTTTAAAGCAGGACTAAAAACACCTAAGCAGCTTCATAGGCTCACTGTGAGGGCTGGAGGGGCTCTGGCTAGAAAGGGCTTACCACAGTGCCGGCACACAGCATGCATTCCACATGCTTTGGCCCTCCCTCGGATTTTATCATCATGATTATCTTCCCCCAGGAACGGAAAACTGGCTGAAACCCTCAGCAGACCACTGGGATGATTTATAACTTGTGGGAGGAAAATATCTGGATCGTTTTTCTTTCCATACCATTAAGAGCTCCCCACGAGGCACCGGCAGTTTTTAAGCTTTTAAAGAACCACCTTAGAGAAGAACCTCCCACAATAAAGCAAACCAGAAGCTCAAACCCCGAGGGAACAAAAAGGAGATCAAGCCTCCCAAGCATTTCCTCTACAGTTTCCTTCTTAGAGCCTTCTCTTTTTCTCAACATGTTACCACGGTTGCTTATCGAACCGGGACAGGACCAGAGCTATTTGCCCAGCTTCCAGGTATGAAAAGAAAGAAGTGGGGTTTGTTTCCGTTTCACAGTGCCGCGATCACAGAAATACCACAAGGGGATGGCTCCAGGGAACAGAATTTTATTTCTCGAAGTTCAGGAGGCTAGAAGTTGGAATTCAGGGCACCAGCGACAGGGAAAGGTTTTCTCTCGGCTGGCTCAGAAGGATCTGTCTCAGAGGCTCCACTTGGCCCCGGTGAAGCCCCGGGGATTGGAGACTGATCTGCCACCTTACTCTTCCGAAGTGCTGGTCTTCTGCCTGTGTCTGCTTTCTTCTGTGCCTGACCCGCACCTAGTACATCTCCAGAGCGACTGGTCTGATGGCTAGGAGGGCCTTCCAGACACATAAACAAAATCCAGTTTCTCGGCATGTCAATCGTTACTTCTCCTTTGTACATTTGGATTTCCTAGTTTCATTTCACGACCTTTGTATCACTTGCGCCTGCTCTGATGAACCATTCCATCTTTTTGGGAGGAGCCCCCAATAAAATGATTTTTTTAAATTCAGTAACAGTCCTATAGTGTGAAGCAACAGGGACCACCAACCGCCTCCACTCCGCTGCATCTGCAAGATGGCCAAGGGGTTGGATGTGCTGTCAGTGGTCAGGACTGAGGACATTCCTCTGGATGGAAAAACTGTCTCCAGCAGGGGCAGGGCCAGAGACCAGCCAGGCCACTCTGAGGCTAACTTTCCACCTCGACTAACAGGGCCCAACCAGGGGGACTGGTATTGGCCAGAGGGGAACTCTTCCCCCTAAAACACTGCTTCTAGTTCTCGGGTTTCATACCTTGCGCCTCAGAATAGCATGCATATTTGTGTTCTGTCCAATTTTTAGAAGCAAAATGCTTTTTTGAAAAGAAATCTGCTTTTTCTACCTACCAGTTTACCCAACCATCTGGAGACAAATCCAGCCTGGAGACGGGGCTTAAAGGAGACAGCAGTTAGGTGTGACACTCACGTTGTCGCTGCATTTTAAACATAGCACATGACGTGTTACACAAACACCATTCATAAACCTGACTCACAGGTTTCCGACGGGAGCCTGGGACAAGTATAAATAGCCTGCGTGTGTCAAGCCATAGCAGAGAAGGGAAGTTTGGAGAATGAGGTCAAAATCACTGCACCCAATTTAAGCATACTAAAAATCTCAGCCTCGTCATTATTTACAACCCCCTAGCAGAACTCCCACCCCAAAACAACATCAAATGGAAAAATCAGAACTAAGTGAAGGAACTTCTGCTGATGCAAACTGTGTGGCTGAGGCAGCGTCAGTGAGTGCAGGCCTCGCCGTAGTCTCCCCTCACTGCCTGGCTCTCAGATGCCCACAGCTCAGGGCGGCCCCACTACAGGGACTTCTGACCTGGGAACTGCTTGGGGGTCTCAACATGAAGGTAGTTCAGACGGGTGCTGCCCTCTTGAGCTGCATAAAGTGACTCAGTGACAGCTCGGGGTGGCAACAGAAAACATGCAGGCTTGTGCTGATGAATAAGACCGTGAGCACATGGCTGACACTGGAAAGAACACCACGTTCCCTCTGCCTCCAACCTCCAGCCCCCACCACGTCTCACCTCTGTGACTACAGACATACAGTTTATTACCCATCTAGGACCCCCAACCTAGTTCATGATGTCACTAAGCCTGGCTCTCACAACGCCGAGCATGATCAGAAACAGCCCTGCAGACTCGAGACTGGGGGCAGCTGAAATCACTTTCTGCCGGCCCCCTCTTCCACTCGGAGTGATGGACTTGACCTTGGCTGGAAAATCTTGAGTAGCCTGCATCATCGCTGAGGTGTTGGTTGGAAGCCCAAAGACTCGGCCCCTGACGCTGAGTCATTCCAATCTTGAAAAGCATCTTCCAGCCCTTGAGCCTCCATCTCACAGCGCGGGAAGTCAGGGTGAACTTGCAGGGAGCTGTGCCAGGCCATGGGCTCAGTAAGCAGGCAGTGCCACTCAGGAGAGTTTCAGTGTTTCGTCACCACTCCCCCATCCTCGTGCTCAGGAGGGATAGACAACCCAAGTGCAGGCTTAGGAACACAGAGCAACACAGATGCACAGGTCACTCTGCCCACTGGCCGCAAGCCATCTCCTCCATGATTCAGTCCAACTGCCTGCTGGGTCTCCTTCTGCCTCATCCCCACTCTCAGGGCCGCTCCTCCACCACCAGTAGAAGTGCTTGTCTCAGCCGCGGCTTCTCCCATCCCAGTCTCTGGTGACACTTGTGGCCTTTGAGTTAGGAGCTCACTAAGGTGTAGATCATGCTAGAAGTAACAAGAAGAGAACAAGGCAGCATTAGTGAGCACCCTCTGAGCATTCCCACTGACCCTCAAAGAAGGAACAATCCAGAAACCTGACACCTAGGCTTCTTTTTCATTTCCCTTCCTTGAGTCTATCACCCACCCCACCCCCCTTCCTGCTGCCCCAACGACTTCGCACAGCATTTGACTGGTCATCTGTGTCCCTTGGATAGAAGCATGATTGCCTTAAGTGCCCACTGTTCTCATCTGCGTGGAATTGTGTCGTTATTCCTCTTGCCTGCAATCCCTGGACGGCCCTCTGGGATGTCGGGGTGTGGCAGAACGGGCATCAGAATCTCCATTCCGCCAGCTGCCTCTTGCTTGGGCACTATGGTGAGTGTCGTGTGGGCACATGAATTCCTAATTGGGTAGCTCCCTGGCCCTCCTGCTTTTAATGGGCTCCAGGATCTGAACACAAATTCAGAGCATGTGTTCTGAGGCTGGGACATGCCACTACCAAGGAGGGGGCAGTGCGGGCCAGGGCTCGCAGAGGGGGCGCAGGGTGGTTTGCGACTGAGCATCGCTGTGTCTATTTGGCAGAAAGAGCAACAGCCACCTGTTGACACAATGGAGGGGAGCGATGACCATCTGCAAATAAAAACCCAACAGAAAGACTCCAAAGGGAGAAGCCCTGGGACACGTTTCCAAGTACCAGGGGCTCCATCGTCAAGCCCCTGATCTTACAGCGCCCCTACCTGGCACTTACATCCCCTCCCTGGAACTGAGGGGCTGCCTCTATGTGCCAGACAACCAGGGGGGCTCATGGTCACACACTAATGAGGTCAAGACAGGGAGCCGGGTCCTAACTCCCCAACAGTACTCTTTCCATTGGAATACTGAGCCTCCTTGCCGATGCTTGTATTCTCCCTTTCATTGGCTCCTTCCTTCCAGTATTTATTGAGCCCCTACTGTATGCCAGGGGCCCTTCTAGGTGCTGAGGAAGTGTAGTGAGTGTGCAGCCGCACACCCCACCTCAAGGGAGAGGACAGTTGAGCTGTCCCAACAAAAGCAAAGGGCTACATAGACACGATCTGAATTAGTTTGGGGTCCAAGTATCTATTAGTTGTTCCCTGACAGTAATCTCTTCCCTGGCTTTCTGAATGTGGATGAGGCCAT
Source organism: Tenrec ecaudatus (assembly GCF_050624435.1). Taxonomy (NCBI): domain Eukaryota; kingdom Metazoa; phylum Chordata; class Mammalia; order Afrosoricida; family Tenrecidae; genus Tenrec; species Tenrec ecaudatus. The sequence continues at coordinate 247,532,805 of NC_134530.1, read as the reverse complement.
ATCCCTCAAGCATTATTTCTATTTTTGTCTTTACAGTAATATGATCTTTTAGCACCTGCATGCGATGATTTGTTTTTCGTTGTTTTCTGTTGGGTTTCCCAGCGTGAAGCCTGGGAGGAGTGGCACGGTAGGGAATGCAGGGGTGGAAGTGGATTGGGAAAGAGGAAAGGTGATTTGGGGAGAAAACAATGAAGGCGCGAAGAGGGAGGGAACACTAGAATTAATCATGGTGGCACAACTCAGCTTACAGGCGACTTAACCATGGCGGGTGGAAGGCTCTACGATCGAGGTGGTGGTCATTGTACAACTCCCCTTGATATGATTGAACAACTGAACGATTCAATTGTGTGATGTGGAAATTATGTGCCAATAAGACTGTTGAAAACAAAAAAGGGCGAGCGAGCACCCAGTGCACTGCCAGGCAGACAGGCCGTGAAAACAATGAATGAGCGAGGTCTTTGTCGCCCGGGACACGCACACACATAAATAAAGTAAGTATGTAGCTGTCAGCCGCAGCCATCCAGCTGGCTCTGACCCGTGCTGACCCTGCCTGTGGCCGTGCCATTCGCACGCCTGGGTGGGACCTTCTGTGATCAGTAGTGGTTTTGCTAGCTGTGTTTCAGAAGTAGGCTGTAGATTTCTCCAGAGTATATTTTTCTCCTAGTCTGTCTTAATCCAGAAGCTCAGATGAAACCTGTTTCTGCATCACAGCCACATGCAAGCCTCCGCTGACAGACTAAAAGCGCATTGCCAGGAATCAAACATGGGTGGGGAGTGGAGGGGGCAGGACGGAAAGACTGGGGACAAGGGGGTTGTTCTCCAGCATGGAAGCCAACTTTTCTATCACCAAAGCACCACTGACCTCTGGCTGTACAGACAGAGGGTGCTAAGGCCTATGACAGAAACGCCCATGAGCAGGGGGCACGGGTGGCCCAGCAGCTGGACAGGAGGCTGGGCCTCCTTGGGGTAGCTGATAGGAACCCACTTTATACTCTATGTTTGAAAGGAGCTCTGTGATGAGCAGGCAGCCAGAATGCACATGGACTAATGCTCAGGTCTCTATATCCTGCTTGGCCCATAATAAACATCTCCTGGGCCACAGGGCAAACTGAGGAGGTGGGATTCCTCCACACCAGGGATGATTAGTACAGTATTATAGGATAGAGACAGGTAAACTGCCAAGGAAGAGCTAGGACCTTAAACCCTCCCAGACTCTTAAGAATCTGCCTGTGGCCTCAAGTTGTGAAGCACCACTTCCCCTACCCCTGATTCTCAGCTGCTCGATGCGTGCCCCTCCACCACAGTGCTCAGCTCAGCTGCACCCCCAGTGCATGCCCATCCCCTTCTCTCCAGACCAGCATGGCCTGGGCTGACGGTTGGTTGGTCATGTGCTTTGAAGGCAGGGAGATCCCAAGGTGGAAAAATGGCATCTGCGAGGAGCCCTAAAGAGGCAAATGGTCAGGTGCAACAAATAATGCTGACGTCCCCCTCCAGGTGTCACCTGTGGCCTCGGTGAGGCTGGGAAGCCATTGTTTTCTGCTTTGTTTTGGCAGCAAAATAATGAATGAATTTCACAGACTGGCAGTGCCACATGGAACTGTTGGAGAGGACAGTCAGCAGAATCGCTGGCAAATAATCCGTCACAGATTGATCACACCCCTCCACCAGCTGCCACCAGCACAACACAACACCCGCACCGCCCTCTTCCACCCCCACAGCCAAGCAAGGGGCCATGTTGCTTTCTGCCTGTGAATTTCTTTGTCTTCTTCCCCAAAATGCCTTGGGCTCCAGCAGTGGCCTTTATCAAAAGTGAAATGGGGAAGCAGGTCCCTAGGAAGCCCCCCTCCAGACTAAGGTGGCTAGAAGCCCCCTAGGCAACTAGGGTAGGGGCCAGGGTAAGCTCTGCCTAGCTCAGCTGGCTCTGGGGATAGGGCCCTCAACCTGTAACCCTGCAGCCAGGGCAGTCTGCCGCCCCACACGCCAGTGAAGGAACCTACTCTCCACATTCACCCAAGGTGGCAGTTCCCGACACCCACAAGAGCTTTTTGTAGCTCTATGGATTTCTCGAGGGAGAAAGAGGAAGCTTATTACTCCCATAAAGAGTTAGCACCTCAGAAACCCACAGTGGCAGTTCTACCCTGTCCTACAGGGTCACTATGAGTCACAACTCGAGGGCAGTGAGTTTGGCTCTTGTTGGATAGGTTTTTCAGTAGTCCCTGGGTGGTGCTCAACCACTAACCTAGCGTCAGGAGGCTCCAGCCACCTAGAGAGGTACTTCGCAAGAAAAGACTGGCAACCCACTTCCCAAAAAATCAGCCGCTGCAAACCCTATGAAACATATTTCTACCCTGACCCACAGGGGACCACCACGTGTCAGCATGGACGTGATGGTGGATGATAGGTTTCCAAAGACAGGAGCAGCCTGCGAAAGCTCTCAGGAGTTGGATTCAGACTTGGAGTCGGAGGGACGTGGATGAAACCTTCAGGCACCTTGGAGGAAATGGCTCAGCTCACCCTCTGAGGAAGAGGGAAGGGGTTCCCAGGGGCCTGGATGGGCCAACCCTTGACTCCAGAAAGCATGTGGTAGAATGACACTGAACCCCTCAGAGGCCCTCACTTACTCTAGGGGCAGTTATACCCGCAGATCTCAGAGTGTGTGGACACTGGGGGTAGAAGGGGAGGGGAAGCAGACAGAAACAGACACCAGACAGCAGGTCTACATTTAGGTGTTCATCAGAATCGATTGAGCACCTCACTTTAAACACAGGCTCCCAGTCAGGGTGCAGTGTAGCACCAATGAAACATACAACTTTCCTCTGGTTTTTTAATGCTTCCTCCCCCACTCCCCACTATCATGACCCCAGTTCTACCTTACAAATCCAGATAGACCGGAGCATGTACAAGGGTACAGATATTAACTGGAAACAGGGAATCCAGGACAGATAAGCCCCTCAGGACCAATAATGGGAGTAGTGATACCAGGAGGGGAAGGGGAAGGTGTGAGGAGAAAGGGGGAACTGATCACAATGATCTACATATAACCTCCTCCCAGAGGGATGGACAACAGAAAAGTGGGTGAAGGGAGACATCGGTCAGTGTAAGACATGAAAAAATAAAAATAATTTATAAATTATCAAGGGTTTATGAGGGAGGGAAGGTGAGGGAGAGAGGGGGCGGGAAATGAGGAGCTGATACCAAGGGTTCAAATAGAAAGAACATGTTCTGAGAAAGATGAAGGCAACAAATGTACAAATATGCTTGACACAATTGATGTATGGATTGTGATGAGTTGTATGAGCCTCTAATAAAATGGTTTTAAAAACCAACATGTGGGTAATGGAACCCTAACTTCGTAAAAGGAGCGATACAAAGCTCTTCTTAGTTCTCAGTCCGACTCTGCTTTCTTTTGTTTGTTTTGTTCTTAAATAGTTACTGGCATATAATTCAGTATCTAACAAGTCAATAACAGGCCAATCATGTTAGGAAGAGTTGTGCAGACGTCACCACGATCAATCTTAGAGCATTTCCTCCTCGTAGTCATTGGTGTTAGCTGCCCATGACCCTGCAAACCTCCCTGCCCCGCCCCTAAGAAAGTATTAATCCAATTACGGTCTCTATCGATTCCCCTATCCTGGATTTTATATACGGAAAATCATACAAAACAAAAACAGGGAAGAAACAATAGCAGCAGAACCCTACCACAATGACAAGGTAAAACAGAGAAAAACCTCTGTCCAAAAAATGCAGAAAAATTGAAACAATTTTAAAACAAGGTCAAAAGGGAGATGGAATGGAAAGATGCTACATTTTTACCTAACAAACTCCGCCATAATTGACCTTACAGTGCTCTCGGTCTGATAGCAAGGTGAATCGTAGCTTAATCCATGAGGAGATGCTGCAAATGGATCGGGGACTTCCTCGGTCATCCATTGCCCTCTGCAAACCATGTGCTCAGAATTTAAGCTCTGGTCCCATCCTCCAGGCTCATTTTTAAATGTTAGCAAATGTAGCCACTTCCCAACCAGCTACAGCCCAATCCAAAGGGTGGAGTGGTCCTGTAATCTCACAGCCCCACCCTCCCTACCCCACCTGGCTACTGTCCACCCTGCATGCCACTTTGGAGCCAGCCCTGGGCTATCCAGACCTTGCCACAGGTAGCAGTGAAAGAAAAAGTGGCAGGTGAAAGGGCCCAGCCATGAGCCCAAAGAAGATTAGGAAGGAGGCCGAGACACGGAGGACAAGGCCCTCCCTGGGGTGTCAGTCTGTTTATAGCAGTGTGCTTAGCTAGGCTGTTCTGAGTGAAGAGGTGAAAAGCGGGGAGTTTCCTAAAATGGAATTGCCACATCAGCATGTTTTACCTAATTAGAAGGCTGGTCTGTAATATTGGAAGAACTGTTAGAGTAAGCACTTAATGACCCAACACAAGCGCCACTTTGTGATGTGTGACTGCTACTGGGGAGGGGGCATTCCTTGTGGTACCCAAGGATGCTTACAAACAGGCTAGTGGGACAAGGGTGCCCAGCCATAGGTACTCTGATGGCAGAGCAGTAGCATTGAGGGGCAGCGTCCTGGTGGGAAGAAGGAGTACCCACCAGCACTTTACCAATGATGCTCAAGGAGACCTTGGTGGAATGTACTTTCACTGGCCTTAGAAGACGCTTGTCAGCAGGCAGGATGTCCCATGGGGCCTTCTACGCCTCTTACTTCTTCATAAGAGGCCCTGGTCTGAAGTAGGGTCAGATGGTGTGGATTACACCCAGCAGGCCATGATTCCCATCTTCAAAGGTCACCTCCCAAAGGCCACCAGGCCGACCTGAAGCCCCCTTCCATTCGCTGCAGCCCCCAAACTGGCCAGGGAGGGCAGAAACTCACCAGTAAAGGTAGTAGAAGAAGGAGAGGAGATAGAAGGCCAGCTTGCACCAGGCCTCCTTCTGACAGTAACTCAAGGTGTCTGCATTCATGACCACCGGCGGATCGTAGGCTAGCTCTGAACTATCTGCCGGACAGTGGAAATACCTGCAGGGAAAGAGAACATGCACCATTGGCAATGAAGCTAGATGGGGCTTCTCAAGTAGTTGGGCCCAAGTCTTCCCCACACAGGCGTTTTCCCAAGGGACCTCTGATAAGCAGTTCCTCCCACCTGCCGCCTCACAGTCCAGGTGCCCCCAAAGAAGAGCTCAGCTGCTATTGCTGTTGAAACAGGTAGTAACTCACCAAATATTCACACCCACTGCTTCCTGGTGACTTAGCCCACATACAAAGCTACTCTGTGGAAGGGAAAGCAAGCCAGTTGGGTAGTAGTGGGTCTGCACATGGGTTTAAGTATAGACAGAGGTGTAACGCTATAACTTTGCCACATGGATGCCACGGTACCAACGATTCTACCTTAAAAGTTAAATTATTTTGGATTATGTGTTATCTTCTATCTAAGCCCTCTGTTAAAATTCTGAATACTCAGGAATGAATATCATATTCCCCCTCGAATATCAGGTAGTTACTCAACACTTTTTTTCCCTCCTTAAGAGAAAGACCTATAAAAAAGAACATTGTCCTTCCGGAGGGAGAGAGTGGCCCCAGAGGGAAACTGGGCAGTGACAAGAACAGTGGGTGGAAGAGAACGGGGAGGGAGGCAGGAGGCCAAAGCTTTACCTATCTCAGGAGATTGTATTGGCTCAGCACTCAGACCGTAACCCCACCTGGGATGGGATACAAGTGCGGAGGGACCCGGGGACCGAGTCTAATCTTGAGAAACCAGGCAGGTGTCGAGGTCCTGTGTAGGTGACTGGGCAGGGGGTGCACAGGGTGCAGTCCTCAGGACTGCTCCTCCTGCTGTGGGTCCCACCTGCCCCAGACCTCTGCCATACTTTCCCCTGGAGCCAAAAATCACTGTCACCCCAGGAAAGGGCACAGGATGCCTGCCACGAGTGGGCATAAATGGTCCCACCCAAGCTGGGTGGCAGACCAGCTCACAGTGGTGGGCAAAGAGCAGGGGAGCCACCTGTAATCAGGAGGTTCATCACACTGGCTTTCAAGAGCATCCCTGTCACATAGCAACTGACTCGAAGAAATGATACCTCCTCCCTGCTCTCTCCTCTTTCAGAGGATTGTGCCGACATTACCTGTCACCGACATTCTGCTGAGAGGCCCTCACAAGCCAGATTCAATGACCTCCAGGCCACTCACCTCTTTTCTTGCTGGGGGCAGATATCAAAAGTGATTTGCTTTCACGGTGGCCTTGTTCCCAGGTGGCCTCATTATGTGGAAGCAGGGTGGCAGGGTGGCCGAACAGCTCAGAAGAGAGCCAGGGCTCTGCCACTAACCACGGCACCCCGTGGGGCCAGGCAGGAGCCACTTCTAGCCTGGGCTTTCCCCTCTGTGAAGCGAGCATGAAGACTGCCTGGCTCCAAAGCTTCCAAAGCCCACTGTGAGGACTCAGTCAGTCACTGTGTGTGCACGGGCTGGCGCAGACCCGGCGCTGAATCCAGCGCAGGGAACCAGAGCTGGCGCCACAGGCCATTTCTCCATGAGAACTATCTTTGAGCTCGGCCTGCTGGCGGGCAAAGGGAGGGGAGATGGTATTGGGGAACTCTGACTTTTTAAAGGACTCCTTTTCTCCTTTCCCCCCAACCCCCTTTCTAATTTTCTGATTTCTTATCATTGTGATGACCTAGGTGAAAGTCGGCCAGGGATTCAGGAAAAAGTAAGACCTGGTTCCTACCAGCCCCTTTATATACAGGCTTGCACCTCCCAAGAGTAAGGGACCTGGCTGGCTGGTCTCGACTCTCCTTTAGACACATGATCACCCAAGAAGCAGAGCTTTGTATATCAACACACTTCTGATAACCCTCTCCTTCAAGAACTTAAAGATACATTCACAGTCCACACGTAAATCAATTGTGTAAAGCACATTTGTACATTCATTGCCCTCATCATTCTCAAACATTTGCTCTCCACTTAAGCCCCTAGCATCAGCTCCTCATTTTTCCCCCTCCCTCTCTGCTCCCCCCTCATGAACCCTTGATAATTTATAAATTATTATTTTGTCATTTCTTACACTGTCTGACATCTCCCTTCACCCACTTTTCTGTTGTCCATCCCCCAGGGAGGAGGCTACATGTAGATCCTTGTAATCAGTTCCCCCTTTCCACTCCATCCTCCCTCTACCCTCCCAGTATGGCCACTCTCACCACTGGTCCTAAAGGGATCATCCGTCCTGGATTCCCTATGTTTCCAGTTCCTATCTGTATCAGTGGACATGCTCTGGTCTAGACAGATTTGTAAGGTAGAATTGGGATCATGATTGTGGTTGGGTGCGGGGGGAAGCATTTAGGAAGTAGAGGAAAGTTGGATGTTTCATCATTGCTACACTGCACCCTGACTGGCTTGTCTCCTCCCCATGACCCTTCTGTAAGGGGATGTCCCGTTGTCTACAGATGAACTTTGGGTTCCCACTCTGCACTCCCCCTCATTCACAATGATATGTTTATTTTTGTTCTTTGATGCCTGATACCTCATTCCTTTGACACCTCATGATCACACAGGCTGGTGTGCTTCTTTCATGTGGGCTTTGTTGCTTCTGAGTTTGATGGCTATTTGTTTACCTTCAAGCCTTTAAGACCCCAGATGCTATATCTTTTGATAGCCAGGCACCATCATCTTTCTTCACCACATTTGCTTATGTACCCACTTGTCTTCAGTGATCGTATCAGGAATGTGAGCACACAATGATATGATTTTTTTTTTGTTCTTTGATGCCTGATAACTGATCCCTTCAGCATCTCGTGATCACACAGGCTGGTGTGCTTCTTCCATGTGGGCTTTGTTGCTTCTGAGCTAGATGGTCTCTGTTTACCTTCAAGTCTTTAACACCCTACACACTATATCTTTTCACAGTTGGGCTCCATCAACTTTCTTCACCACATTTTCTTATGTACCTACTTTGCCTTCAGCAATCATTTTGGGAAGGTGAGCATCATGGAATGTCAGCTTAATTGAACAAAGTATTCTTGCATTGAGGGAGTACTTGAGTGGAGGCCCAATGTCCATCTGCTACCTTAATACTAAACCTATAAATAGCTGCACATAAATCTATTTCCCCATCTTCATATATAAATATATTTACATATATATACATGTATATATTTACATATATACATGGACCTCTATAAATGCCCTTTGCCTCCTAGCTCTTTCCTCTATTATATTCCTTTCATGGGGGAAGAACCAGCTCTCTGCACAGTGTACACAGGGCAACAGCATTGGGTTTGGATAGATGTGTGTGTTAAACCCACCCTGTTCCTCTTAGTAGCTGAGTGGCTTGGCAACCAACTTCCCTTTTGTAAATCTCTTTGTTCCCTTGTGTGAAACAGATGGAAAGAAATCTATCTCAACCTATCTGGGTGAAGTAAACATAGAAAGTCCCAGCGTGGGACTTCAATGCATTCAACACCCAAAGTCTTCTTTTAACTTCCCTCTAAATTCAGGACTTAGCAGATTGCATTCACTTAAAGTGGGACTTGGCTAGGCAACCGAATCATTTTCCCGCCTTCTCCAATCTGTGACTTCCCTTAGCCGTCTGCTCGTGGTCAACGGCACATCATCCTACCAGGCGTCCCTCTCCTTCCCCTCCTCCACCCATTACTGACCAGGACCTACCCAGTTTGCCTCAGAAGACTCCCTCATTCTCTCCACTGCCCCGTCCATGACCCCAGTTTAAGTCTTCATCATCTCTCATCTGGATCATCCTCACTGGACTTGGCCCTGTGTCGCCCCTCCATCCTGTCCTTCATTCACACTGCTGCCAGGGCCGTCACTACCCTAAACATCTGGTGAGGAAAAGGCCTTTTCCTCCTCAAAAGCTTCGGGTAGCTAGCCATTACTTCAACTTCCTCTCATGGTGGTTCCCAGCTCTCTTATCAACTCCATCTCTTCGAGCTTATATCTAACCCCACCCCACCCCAACCAACCCCGCTTCCAAATACCAAAATTAGACTTTGGGATCAGGGCATGGCACCCCATCATGCTTGACCAGAAAACACTCCTATAAGTCAACAAGCAGACCTGGATCTATTTATAGGCTTTTCTTTTTTGTCACATTTTTTTGTTGTTGTTTTGTTTTTGTTTGTTTTCTTTTGTTGTTTTGCTCTGTCTTGTTTTTGTGCTTATTATTGTCTCTGCAGGTCTATCTAGATAAGATAAGATAGGTGGGACAAACAATCTGGAGAAGAAAACAATGGAACCGATGGTTCTGGGGGGACACAGGAGAGGGGGAAGCAGGGCAAAGGAATTGGGGTTGTCAACCAACCCAGGGACAAGGGAACAATAAGTAACCTAAAATTGATGAGAAGGAGGGTATAGGAGGCCTGGTAGGGCAATGCAACCTAGAGGAATTACTGAAACCCAAATGAAGGCTTAACATGATAGTGGGACAGGAGGAAAGTAAAAGGAAATAGAGGAAAGAACTACGAGGCAAAGGTGTTTATAGAGGTCTAAATACAGGCATGTATACCTGTAAAAATATCTATGTATAATTATAGGGAAATAGATCTATGTACATATATTTCTATGTTAAGTATTAAGGTAGTAGGCAGACATTGGGCCTCCACTCAGCCCTCCCTCAATGCAGGAATATTTTGTTCTAATAACTCGGCATTCTGTGATGCTCACCTTCCCTGATTCGATCACTGAAGACAAAATGGGTACATAAGCAAATGTGGTGAAGAAAGCTCATGATGCCCGGCTATCAAAAGATATAGTGTCTGGGGTCTTAAAGGCTTGAAGATAAACAAGCAGCCATCTAACTGAGAAGCAACAAAGCCCACATGGAAGAAGCACACCAGCTTGTGTGATCATGAGGTGTTGATGGGATTAGGTATCAGGCATTAAAGACCCACAACAAAAAAATCATATCAATGTGAATGAGGGGGTGTACAGAGTGGAGAACTAAAGCCCATCTGTAGACAATTGGACATCCCTTTACAGAAGAGTCACAAAGTAGAGATAAGGTAGTCATGACGCAGTATAGCACAGATGAAACATACAACTTTCCTCTAGTTCTTTAATGCTTCCCTCCCCCTCCACTATCATGACCCCAATTCTACTTTACAAATCTGGCTAGACCAGAGCATGTACACTGGTACAGATAAGAGCTGGAAGTACAGGGAATCCAGGACAGATAAACCCCTCAGGACCAATAATGAGAGTAGCTATACCAAGGGGGGAAGGGGAAGGTGGGGAAACTGATCACAATAATTAACATATAGACCTCTCCCAGGTGGAGAGAAAACACAAAAGTGGGTGAAGGCAGACATTGGTCAGTGTGAGACATGGAAAAAAAAAAGTATCCAAGTTTCGTGAGGGAGAGGGGAAGAGGGGAAATGAGCTGATACCAAGGGCTCAAATAGAAAGAAAAGGTTTTGAAAATGAAGGCAACTTATGTACAAATGTGCTTGACACATATATGTATGTATGGGTTGTGATAAGAGCTGTATGAGCCCCCAATAAAATTATTTTTTTTAAAGACACCCCACTGCCCCCCCCCATCCAACTACTCTCAACAACGGCTGATCCATAGAGGTATCATGTAATTCGCACCTATGGGAATTTGCATGTGCTTGTCCTTCCAACTGGAATGCACTCTCCTGCATCTTCCAGTGCTTTCCTTTCCAATCTAATTCCTACCCTCATTCCTTTTATATCTGCTATGAGCACACCATACACTGCCATTAGGCTGTTACATCCCTTGAAGATAATACCTTTATCAGCTGGATTTGCAGTGTCTGGCATGTAGTATGTATCCTATATGTTTGCCAAATAAAAGAAAGAATGTTCCACCATGACTGAGTACAGGCAATGTTTTGTGGTACAATGACGAAACCAAAATTCTGGGAGCAAGGGGGGAAATGTGGGTGATTGATCTGTGCACTTGCATTTTTCACTGCTCGGGAGTCTCCCCCTGCCTCCTTGATCCATATGGTGACTGTACTTTGCCAAGTTCAACTCACACGATCGGACACATCGTCTCAGCAAGGAACAGAACATTTGAAATCCAAATGGTTCCAGAAAACGCAGCACATCTGACAGCTACTTTTAATGTAGACTTCCAAGGTGGGGACCCGAGTTTAGGGGCAAATGCAAGAGAGAACCCTGATGGACTTCTGGCTGCCTGAGAACAGCTCAAGAAGGGAATTTTTGAGAAAGGGTCCCCCCAAAGGGCAGGGAGACCATGCAGGCATCAGGTGACCACTCTATTTAGGGGCCAGTGTCTCTGGAGGGCAGGTTTCCCAGGCATAGAAGGGCAGGGCCGAGCAGTGTCTAACAGACTTACCTCCAGAAGTGATAGAACAGCAGGGGAACATTGAGCCCCAGGGTGAGCCACTCCTGTGCACATAGGAACATGATGCAGAAAAGACTGTGGATGGAGTATTCAGGCAGCACCAGCTGAAGGAGCAAAGACACAGGCTTGTGTGAGACAAAAGAAGAGCCACTCCTGCTTCTATGGCACCTGACATCTGCCAATACACTGTGCCCCGTGTATTGGTGGCAGGAAGCCCTTCCGGCAACAGCACAGAGTAACTGCCCCAGGATTCTGATCCATTTAGGTAAGCTTTCTTCTTTTTTTAAAAAATTAAGTTTTATTGACATATAATTCACATATCATATGATTCAATAGTTAAATGTATATTTTAAGTTAGGAAATCATCACTATAATCAATTTTAGAACATTTTCTTCTTTCTTGTGCTCATTATTAATTGCACCCCATCCCCCCCCACCTCACCCCCAACTTACCCAGCTATAACCCCAAGAACCTAATAATCCAGCTGCTATCTCTATAAATTTACCTAGCCTAGGTGACCGATAGTAGAACCCTTGTGGGGTACTGGTTACATGTTAGGCTGCTAACCGCAAAATCAGCTATTTGAAACCACCAGGCAGGAAAAAGATGAGGCTTTCAATTCCTGTCCAGAATTACAGTCTCAGAAGCCCACAGGAGCAGTTCCGCCCTGTCCTGTGGAGTCACTGGGAGTCGGATCGACCCAATGGCAGTGAGTAAGATCACATATAACAAAGAACATACAAAAACAAAAATTTTAAAATATCACCACAAATATCAAACTAAAGCACAGAAAAACCTCAGTTGAAAAGGTAACAGAAAACAAGAAAAACTCGAACAAATTTAAGGTGGATCAAAAGGGAAAACAAAGGATATGGTGTTATTCTTGTTTTTTCCTTTCCCACCTCCTTTTTAGTTGTCTACCATGTGTATCCCTGTATGTGGTCTGGCCCCCGCCATACTACCTGGTCCTCACCCCAGGAATGTTTGTCTCCAGTAGCTTTTTCCCTATGCCCCTTTTGCATTTTTTTTAAGCTTACCTAAGCGGACTCATGTTGTACTTGTCCTTTTGTGCTTGGTTTACTTCTCTTAGCATGATTTCCTCCAGTTCTTCCATGCTGCGATGTGATTCATACATTCATAACTGGGTAGCTGGGGCACAGGGCACTAACCCACCCAAGGGGAGGGTATTGCTTATATCTCCACAGGGAAAGAGGGACCAAACTTCAACCCAGTGCTCCAAGATGTGAATGTGACATGCCGGCGTGTAGTAGGGAAGCAGTGGAGAGGTCTGAACGGCTAACCCCAACTACTATGTGGACACCAGCCCCTCCCCCCAGAAGAATTTGTTTCAAAGGACGGCAATGATTCTGCAGCTCCGGGAGAGGGACATATCTGATCAGAGCACACGGGAGCAGATGAAGGGGGAGGAGGAGACAGTGGAGCACATCCTGGCCCACCAGGACTTATGGATGATGTTCCCAATTAGAGCAGCCAGTCCACAGAGAGGACCCCATGGCCGGCCCCACTATGAGACATGACATCCCTCATTGACCCATAGCCCTATAGGGGACAACACTGGAGACACAGTGTGGGAATTGCGTCCAATCTGATCCCGCCACACCGAGGCAAAACATTAAGGGGGTGCAACAGAACAGCAAGAGAACGAAGCAGCAAGGCCCCCAGGGAATGCAGAAGGTGGATTTAGGGCCAGGGTTTGATGCCCCAACAGACTGGACTGGAAAGCACTCCTAAAGGCCAGCAAATAGTCCTTGAACTAACTACAAGCTTCTTTTTTTGGTTTTGCACTGTCTTGTCTTTGTGCATGTTATTATCTCCACAGGTCTGTCTAAATAAGATAGGCTGGATGAACAATCTGGAAGAAAAAACAATGGGACTGACAGTTCTGGGGGGACATGGGAGAGGGGGAGGTGGGGGGAAAAGTAGTGGTGTTAGCAAACCCAGGGACAAGGGAACAACAAGTGATCCAAATCAGTAGTGAGGAGGGTGTAGGAGGCCTGGTAGGGCGTGATCAAGGGTAATGTAACCAAGAGGAATTACTGAAACCCAAATGAAGATAGTGGGACAAGATAGTGGGACAAGAGGAAAGGTAAAGGAAATAGAAGAAAGAGCTGGGAGGCAAAGGGTATTTGTAGAGGTCTAGAAAAAGGCATGTACATATGCAAATATATTTATATATGAGGATGGGGAAATAGATTTGTGTGCATATATTTACAGGTTTAGTATTAAGGTAGCAGAAGGACATCGGGCCTCCACTCAAGTACTCCCTCATTGCAAGAATATTTTCTTCTATTAAACTGGCATTCTATGATGCTCACCTTCCCAACACAACTGCTGAAGATAAAGCGGGTGAATAAGCAAATGTGGTGAAGAAAGCTGATGGTACTCAGGTATCAAAAGATATAGCATCTGGGGTCTTAAAGGCTTGAAGGTAAGCAAGCGGCCATCTAGTTCAGAACAACAAAGCCCACATAGAAGAAGCACACCAGCCTGTGCGATCACGAAGTGCTGAAGGGGTCAGTTATCAGGCATCAAAGAACAAAAAAATCTTGTAATTGTGAATGAGGGGGGCAGAGAGGAGTGGAGACCCAAAGCCCATTTGTAGGCCACTGGACATCCCCTTACAGAAGGCTCTCAGGGAGGAGACGAGACAGTCAGGGTGCGATATAACAATGATGAAACATACAACTTTCCTCTAGTTCCTAAATGCTTCCTCCCCCCACTATCATGATCCCAATTCTACCTTAAAAATCTGGCTAGACCCGAACATGTACACTGGTACAAATAGGAACTGGAAACACAGGGAATCCAGGGCGGATGATCCCTTCAGGACCAGTGGTGAGAGTGGCGATACTGGGAGGGTAGAGGGAGGATGGGTTGGAAAGGGGGAACTGATTACAAGGATCTACATGTGACCTCCTCCCTGGGGGACAGACAAGAGAAAAGTGGGTGAAGGGAGACATCGGACAGGGCAAGATATGATCAAATAATAATTTATAAATTATCAAGGGTTCATGAGGGAGAAGGGAGCAGGGAGGGTGGGGAAAAAATGAGGACCTGCTACCAGGGGCTTAAGTGGAGAGAAAATGTTTTGAGAATGATGAAGGCAATGAATGTACAAATGTGCTTTACACAATTGATGTATGTACGGATTGTGATAAGAGTTGAATGATCCCCTAATAAAATGATTTAAAAAATGATAAGGTGTTAAAAGTTTAACCTAACTAAATTGGTATTAGTCCACCTTCCGATACACTCTGACTGACAACAAAAGTATTCACACCCATGGTCAGTGGTCAGAGGAGGTTGACCAGAAGCTTAATCTAAGTGGGGACCCTGCACACGGATTTGGGGCTTCCACTGTCATCCTGGCCTTCTGCTCAGAATTTATATACACATGCTTCTTCACGGTACCAGCCAATCAGTTGCTGTCAAGTCAATTCCAATTCACAGGAACCCCAAGGCAGAGCAGAGCTGTGTTTCATTATAGTTAGTGATGACTGGAATCCAAAGGTTGGGGGAGGGGAAGGATTGTAGTTGAAAAAGCTAACCTTAGGGGAAAAATACTAGAAACCACATTACAGAATTTTGCAAGAATGACTTATTCATGGCAAATACCTTTTTCCACAACATAAATTGGAACTATATGCGTGGGTCTTGCCAGATAGAATACAAAGCAATCAAATTAAGTACATCTATAGAAAGAGACCCCAGAGCAACTCTGTATGTTAACCACTGGTGGCGTGCCATGCTTGCTGAAAACCAAGAAGATTTGAAGCATTTACTAATGCAGACTAAAGTCCTTCACTATAAATTACATCCCAATATAAAGAAAATAAAAACGCATCTGACAACATCACAATTGATGGAGAAAATACGAAAATCCATCACGGACCTCAGTTTGATTGGGATGCCCACAGGAGCAGCACCCAGGAAATCAAATGGGGAATTGCAAGGGGGAAATATACTGCCAAAGATCAGTGTAAAGATGTCCTTTTGAAGACTAGGCACACCTGACCCAAGCCAGGTGTTTCAATCATCTCATATGCATGAAAATCTGGACAATGAATAAGGAAGCTGGAAGAAGAATTAATACATTTGGATTATGGTGTTGGTAAAAACTACTTAGTATATCATAGGCTACCAGAAGAACAAACAAATCTGGCATGGAGGAAGTACAGACAAATTATATAATGCTCCTTAGAATTGAAAATGACAAGACACTTTAAGCGTGGTCTCCTTGAGGGGGACATCACGTGTGATAGAGTCAGGACAGAAAGAATGTTCTTCAAGAAAATGGACTGACATCGTGGGTGTAGCAATGGGCTCAAACGCAGTGACTTTCAGGGTGGCATGACACACGGCCGTGTTTCGTTCTGTTGTCTCTGGAGTATCT
This sequence comes from Tenrec ecaudatus, assembly GCF_050624435.1. Classification (NCBI taxonomy): domain Eukaryota; kingdom Metazoa; phylum Chordata; class Mammalia; order Afrosoricida; family Tenrecidae; genus Tenrec; species Tenrec ecaudatus. Next base: position 247,517,055 of record NC_134530.1, on the reverse strand, counting down.
GTGAGTCACCTAACAGCAATAACAACCTAACAGAAATAATAACAATCGATCCATAAGAATACGCCTACACACAAGGTATGGTGCATTGAGTGTATCAACAGGACTTGCAAAAGTTCTTCAAAATTTTCCATGATCTTTCCACTGCATTTTCCACATATCTTTGAAGTTCTCTTACGTTTGTTCTTGTTGTTGCTTGTTGCAATCGAGTTGACCTTGCCTCCTAGTCGCTCCATGAACAATGGAACTAATTGCTCCTGTTGCTATGTCACTCTATGACTGGTTACTGATTGGTGTCAGGGGAAACCAGCCCCTAACACATCATTACGGGTCTAGTAGGCGCAATTATATAGCGATAATAAGTAAAGATCATAGTAAAGTTATAGAGAGCATGAGAGATAGAAGTGAAGTATTGAAATAAATGGAGTCAGACACAATTCATGGTAGCATGCTCCCCTCAGCCCCACTTGATGGTTCACATGGAGGGAGGGAGAGATCTTTAATGCTAGCCCAGGCTTTTATCTTCTCTGGAAACATGCAAGCCCTCTCATTACAGGTGAGGACATACGTCACAGGAAGGCGTTGTGCTATAGGTAATACAGTAATGAGAGGGGGGGTCTAGGGAAATACATGCAATAGGAAGAGGAGGGATTGGGGGTATACAAGTGACAAGATGGGCAGACCCTAGATTCATGATGGCAGCCTAACCTGGGCCACCCTTGAGTGGGCTTGACCTCTCTGGGGTCTCCAAGGAAACAGACAACTACTATCCTTATCAGAAGGGAGTGAACTCTACTTGTGGGATCAACAGTGGTGACGGCTTGCTCTAGATGGCTGATAGCCCTTAGGGAGAATGGCCCCTGATCTACTCCTAATGACCTCCAAGTGTACAGTCATTCGCAAGCAGCTAAATTTGGCATACATTTGGGAGACAACTTGGGAGAAATCCTTCTGTTTCCCACAGATTGGACCATTGTAATCCACTCTGTGGTGGGTTTTCATTTGTTGACTTTTGTAAGTAGATGACTAGGCCTTTCTTCCAACACATCTTAGTCTCAAAGCTCGACAGAAATTTGTTCAGCATCACAGCAAAACACCGCCTCCAAATGGCACATGAGTGGTACACTGACTGGTCTCCGCCATCTGGTAGGTACCATCAAGTTGGCCCCAACTCTTAGTGAGCCTACGTATGTGCAACAGAGTGAAACTGCCCAGTCCTGGGTCATCCTTACCATGCTTGTTATATTTGAGCCCATTATGATCCACACTGTTGCATGTCTTTGCACAGTCAAGAAAATACAAGTCACCATTTTCCTGGTATTCTCTGCTTTCAATCAAGGTCCATCTAACATAAACAATGCTATCCTTCATCCTACCTCCACTTCTAAATCCAGTTGGAATTTCTGGTAGCTCCTGGTCAATGTATTGCTGCAACCATTGTTGGATGAGATCAGCCAAATGTACTTGCATGTGGTGTTGATGACATTGTTCAACACTTTTGACATTCTGTTGAGTCACCTTTCTTTGGAATGAGTACAAATATGCATCTCTTCCAGTCAGCTGACTAAGTAACTGTCTTCCAGGTTTATTTGGGTTTGTTGTTTTGTTTTTTTCATGGACAAATAAGTGCTTCCAATGCTTCATCATCTTATCGAAACACTTCAATGGATATTCCATCAGTTCCTAAAGCCTTATACTTGGCTAATGGCTTCAGTGCAACTTAGACTGCTTCCTTCAGCACCATTGGTCCTTGCCCATATGCTAGCTCTTGAAGTGGTGGAATGTCGACGAGTTCTTTTAGGCAGCGTGACTCTGTATTCTTTCCTTCCTATTTGGATGCTTCCCGTGTTGTTCAATATTTTGCCCATAGAATTTTTCAATAATATGACTCGAGACGTGAATTTTTTCTTCTGTTCTTTCAGTTTAAGATATGCCAGCCATATTTGTACTCTTTTGGGTTTTCTACCTCTAGATCTTTGTGTGTTTAATTGTAATGCTTTCCCTTTTCAAGCTGCTCTTTGAAGATTTCTGTTCAGCTCTTTTACCTCATTTCTTCTGTTTGCTTCAGCTGCTCTGTGACCAGAGCAAATTTCAGCGTCTCCTCTAACATTCACTTGTGTCTTTTTGGGTATGCGGTCTGGAATGTGAGAAGTCAACCACTGAACTACCAATGCCTATGTATCCATTCATCTGTCCACTCATCATCCATCCCTCTATCTATCCTCTACGCCTTGCTTAGACACGCACGGGTGTGTGTTTGTCCTCCCCAGCAGAATCTTTCTAACAGTCTCCAAAGCTCACTTTGAATGCCATTCAAGTGAGAATTTTGCATCCGTTCACACCTGCTCCGGTCATAAGCGGAACCAGAGCTCCGCGGCTTTCTGGCTCTCTCGTGTGGCCTTCTTATCCCCTGTCCATCCGAGGAGGATCACTGCCTTCTTCCTCCTCCCAGCCCACTGATACCCTCCATTGTTCTGTAAGCCATCTCAGATAAGATGTATTGTTTTCCTACTGCCATTGACAAAGTGCTTTGCAGGGTGCTTGGTAATTAGGTGAAACTCAACAAATATTTGGTCAAATGAATTGAACTGACCAGTCCATATGTTTGCGACATGATTGGCTGGCGCTAGGACTGCAACCCAGCTGGGGTCAGCTCTTTCTCTGGAGTGAAGGAACGTGCTTCCAACTCCCCGTTTGGGTTAAAAGCACATCTTTAGTGTCACTCCTCTCTCATCTTAGAGCGACTGACCGCCCCAGATGGTAGGTGTAGGGGGAGACACATGTGCACCCACATTACAAATAAACACACAGAGGCATACATGTCAGAAATACATTTTGTAACTAAAATCTGGTGAAAATTGAATTAAGTTAACCCACACGTTAAACTCCTCAGATATATCCACTGGAATCAAAGTTAAAGAGCCTTCATTTCCAAAAGAGTTGACACTCCTTGGGTGAACCAGGAGCCACATTGGGGGAGGATATGTTTTCCTCAGAGACCTGAGCGCCAACTTACCAACCCCATTTGCACTAACCAAGCTACAACCTCACGTCCCCCTAGGGTTCAAGGAGAAAGCCCATGTTTTCAGAGCTGGACACGCCAGCCACAGGAAGCTCTGCTGTGCACATCATGCATTCTTGAATCATCAGGTTCAGCCACTTACGTTGAGGTAATTAACATGTTTAGAGACAGCTACTCCAGGCTTGAATCACCCATTATGGCACCATCCCCTTATCCAGTGCCAGGGACAAGCCTCTGACTGATTACAGCTTGGATTTCAGGTCCCACCATTAATCACCACGCCTCTTCCCTCTTCTGGGCATGATTTATCGTGGAAGCTGCAGCCTTCTGAGCAAGGAGGATTCGTCACTGTCACCCCGTGGAGGAAAACCACTTAATGGAGGCCAGCTGGTCCCAGAGATCCCCAGCCTTTGGGGGAGTGAGGCAAAAGCCAAGGAATTCATGCCGCTCTTCTAGGTGGCTTCTCTTAGTATCTGGAGCGCCGAGCAGAATCCTGAAGAGCACTTGAGATTCCTCACGTTAATCCAGGGGCTCCTTGAGAGTGGCAGTGCACTTGATAGACACAAATTGACTCTCACCTTCTTCCCCAGGTTTTCCCAGTCACAATACTATGGAAGATGCTAAGACTAATCCTCCTGAACCAAATGACAACCACTAACACCATTTTCACGGGAGAGACTTTTCCCACCACCTCTACACTGCCCTGTGCATACTTTGGGCAAATTGCTCTTCGGGACATGGTGAGGAAACACTTCCTCCCTCCATCTTGGGCTATGAGCAGAACTGATGGGAAAGAAGGCTGTTTGTTTCCTACAGAACAGAATGCCCTTGCCATTGGCTGCCTCTGAAACGGCTCCTAAGGTGATGCCGCTTGGCCTGCACCCTCTTCACAACTGTGGGTCTCTTGGAGTCCACTGCTGAGTCACCGTGTGTTCAGAACATCTGCCAGCACTGTACCGGTCAGTATTCTGTGAAGCTCCACAAGTTGTCATTAGCAGATTTTCAGAAGAAGATCATTGAACCTTTATTCCTAGTCTGTCTTCATCTGGGGATCCCTGGTAATGTAGTGGGTATGCATTGGGCCATCCACATGGTCCATAGTTCAAAACCACCAGCAGCTCCGCAGGAGAAAGATGGGGCTTTCTACTCCTGTCAACAGTCACACTCTCAGAAACCCACAGCAGGCCGCTATGAGTCAGCATGGGCTCTGTCTATGGCAGTGAGTTTGGTTTGGGATTTGATCTTTGAGCTCTCTTACTGAAACTTGCCCACCATGGGTGATCCTCCTGGCATTCGAAATACTGGTGGCACAGCTTCCAGCACCACAGCAACATGCATGCCACCACAGTGTGACAAACTGACAACAGCCCGCCCCAAACTCTTCCGAGCCTCTTTCTTTTCCTTCTGACATAGTGGGACGCAATCAGGATGCTGGTGCTCCAGTGGCTGGAAGCTATCAGAGGAGAGAGGCTATGGGGCAGCCCAGAATGGGCACAAAGCACAAAGAGGAAACCTGTTTTCTTCTATCTTCTGGGGTTTGGGAGTTGTTTCTTACTACACTTGAATTTAGCCTATCTAATTTGATACCAAACCTGTGGGAAGTCACACATTTGTGCTCAAGTTCTAACCTAAAGGTTGGAGGTGGGAAGCCTTCCCGGGGGGGGGGGGGGGGCTACAAAAGACAGGCCTGGTGATCCGCTTCCGACAAGGTGACAGCCAAGAAAACCCTCTGGAGCGGTTCTACTCTGTAACACATGCGGGTCCATGAGACGGAATCAGCCAATGACATCAGGTTTTGACTTGGTGTCTGTCAATACAGTCAGCAAGCTCCAGAATGAGCAGTGCAAAGTGGTGTTGAACCCTTTTCCTGACCATCAGTCTGATCACCTCTCTTTCACAAGCCATTGAGGACTGACAGGCCATGGGCCCCTGTTACTGGGCATGCGCAGGCAGGAGCTGAGCGGGGGATCCCTCCCTCCCATCGCCATTGACTTAATTCTGACTCATAGCGACCATATAAGACAGGGTAGAACTGCCTCTTGGGATTCTGAGACTGGAGCTGTTCACAGGAGTAGAAAGCCTCATCTTTCTCCGTAGAGGGGCTGGTGATTTCAATCTGTTGACCTTGTGGTAACAACCTAACATAACCACTGATCCACTAGGCAGGCCTGATACCAAAGGTCAACCAGATGTTCCTTCCCATTGGAGGCTGTCTATCTACTGTAGAAAGACAGCCTCTGAATTTACCAGGCAAAATGTGGGAATATTGATTAAACCACTGACCATATCCCTACGACCTGAGCCATTCCTGCAGCTTTGGGAAAGCCTGTGCTGTTTTCACAAGAGAAGGAGTTGAAGCATGTCAATCTTATTCCTCCATTCCATAAATGGAAAACCCTTCCATTCAAGCCACAGTCCACTGAGTGCCCATGTCTTACAATGCCTTGCTTTATGTAAGGTCATCCCTGGAGGGCCCAGTTTGCACTTGATTACTAACCTAAAGGTCAGAGATTGGAATACACCCAATGGTGCTGTGCAAGAAAGGCCTGGTGATCTGCTTCGGTAGAGATGATAGCCAAGAAATCCCTATGGAGCCAGTTCTACTCGAGAGCACAAGGGGCCAACACGAGTCAGCCTCGCTCCAGGTCAGTGGGTTCATTTAGTCTTTAAATGGCCATGCACAAATAAATAAGTTGCCACTCTTACCCTGAAAGTCAGTTACACAGTCCATACCAACTGCTGTGCCTTGCTTCTCAATCTGGTCTCCTCTGATTCATAGAGCTACAACCTTTCCCAGGTAAGAAGGGAAGGGAAGGGAAACCAAGGACTCTTTAGTAATCCATCTCTCACAACCAGGGGCAGATTTCCCAATAAGGAAGGTGAGCACGGGTTTCCTGGGGCTTACTAATATGCAGTGATCAATTCCAGATGGATTTAACATGTGAAACTATTCACTACAGAATAGCAAGTAAGCACAAATAAGCCTGTGCTAATCTTCCTTACTGGGTACTGTATACCTGTCAGGAATTACAAATTCGAGAAGCTTAAGATCCTACAGGAAGGTGCTGTGGGTTTGAGACAAACATATGCCAGTCATTTCTAGAAGCAAAATCGTAGATGTGGTGAAAAAATATATATGAAAATGTCCATGCTAGACTAGAGTGGGATTGGGGACTTAATTCCACACTGCCCAAGGCCCCCAGACTTCCCTTCTGCTTTCAACAAAAATAGTCTGCATCCCCAAGCTTTCTCTGACTCAGGTGCCAGTGAGTGTGAAGGAAAGGAGTAATAGCTCCAATTTGATTCCTCAGCCATTCTAGCCTGGCCTAAAATAGAGATTCCTTCTGCTAGTGGCAGGGTGGTGGCAATGTCCCCATGAATGTGGGGCATGCAGATGAGATGGTTCTCTGTTTGCTCCCTGATGCATAATCATGCACAGGAGAAGCTCCTGGTCAAGTCACATCAAGACAAGGGGACAGCTGCCAGGAAAGGGACGGGATGGCAGGCTTGGGGAGCGAGGTATGTGTCAGGCAGTGAGTCTATGAGAAAAGCCCTCCCAGTGCTGTCTAGAGAGCTCCTCCTGAGTGTCCCTCTGCTCTCTGCAGGCCATTTTCTCTCTCATTACTCTGGGCAGAGCTCTCCTTGGGAATGGTACCTGAAGCACTCAGGCAAGAGCTGGCACTGTCCCCGCCAGTCTGCATCCCCAAGGGTGTGGTTCCCCTGCAGACGCTAGTGCCCTCATGTTGGAGACTGGCACCCCCAGTCTAAGATGAACAATACAGCAGGACACTGCCACAGCTAAGACCTGGGACTGAGTGGCCTTGAACCGTGCCTTCAAGGCATGCCCCATGACTTGTGTGCGTCGGGGTACAAGTGTTCTCCATGTTTTCATTTTTCTCTAAATTGTACTGTTCTCGAGAAACTACAGGGCAAGATGTCTACCAGTTCAGCAGTCACCAGTTGTGTAATTTGTTGATGGTGGTGCTAGGTGCGATAGAGTTCGTTTTAAGTTAGCCTGGCCCCATGTGCAACAGAAGGACACGCTGCCAGCTCCCGTGCCGTCCTCACGATTGTTCTTATGCTTGGGCTCATTGTGGCAGCTGCTGTGCCAGTCCATCTCCTTGAGAGACTTCCTCTTTTTCACTGCCCCCCCACTTTACCAAGCATGACTTACTTCTCCATACATGTCCAAGGTATATGAGATGAAGTCTTGCCATCCTTGCCCCAGCAGCATTCTGCATTTCTTCTGAGACAATGTGCATGTTCAGTTGACAGACCATGCTACGTTCAATATTCTTCACCAGCGCCACATTCAAATGCATTTTGAATGTCTGGTCTTCCTTGGCCAATGTCCAACTTGCTCATGCAGATGAGGTGACTGAGAATACCACGGCTCGGGCCAGGTGCACCTTAGTGCTCAAAATAGCATCCTTGCTCTTCAACACTTTAAAGAGATCTTGCGCAGCAGATATGCCCAGTGCAATGCTTTGGTTGATCTCCTGACTGCTGCTTCCATGCGAATTGGTTGCGAATCCAAGCGGGACAAAAATCCTTGTACAATTTAGTGACGTTTATTACGTTCTTTCAGTTGTACAACCATTCTCACCCTCGTTTTCGGAGTTGTTCTTCTCCCAAAGGTGGTCATGGCCCCCTTAGTTTCCTAGCTAATCTCTGAGTTGTTTTTTCAAATTTGTTCCCATGTTGATAGTTCTTAAAAGAGTATGATGCTCAGGACAAACCTTCTTAACTAGCTAAGGTAAACTATTTTTCAGTTTGTAGAAGGCTGCAGATGGTATTTTTCATGTAGGGTTGAAAGATTATATCACAGCCATCTTTTCAGGGGATTTATCCATCCAGCACGGCTCCAGAAAGCTTCAAATACTCACTACTATCGAGGCAATTTCAACTCACAGAGGTCTGAAAAGCCACAGTGGAATTGCTTCTCTGGGTTTCTGAGACTGGACAACATCTTTATGGGAGGAGACAGCCTCTTTCCCCTGTAAAACCTCCAGGGGTTCAAACTGCTCGACCAAGAAGGAGGTTGGCAGCCCGACCTGTACAATCAATGAGTCCTTTGGTTCTAGGCTTCTCCAACAACTAAAGCCAGTGATGGAGAAATTGAAAAATTCTATCAAATTCTTCAGTCTGAAATTGATCAAGCATGCAATCAAAAAGCATTGATAATTACTAGTGATTAGTACTGGAACATTAAAAACAACACAAAAAGCAAGTGTCAATAGTTGGAAACTTGGGTCTTGGTGATAGAAATGAAGCACAGTAGACTTTGGAAAGACCAATTATTTCTTCAGTGCAAATACCCTTTTCAGCAACATAAGCAGCCACTGTGCCACGCCAGATGAAAGTCACAGGAATCAAATCAACTACCTCCGTGGGGAGAAACCATGGAGACACTCAATGTCATCGCCAAGACAAGGCCAAGGACCACCTGTGGAACAAGCACCAGTTGCTCATGAAAGCTCAGGCTGAGGCTATAGAATTAAAACAAGTCCACCGTCAATACTCATGAAATCAGCAACGAAGAAATCAAACAAGCTACTGTGTTGGGCAGATCTGCTGCAAAAGACCTCTGTAAGGTGTTAATGAGTAAAGACGTCACTTTGAGGACCAAGCTGCACCTGGCTCAACCTTTGGAATTTTCACTCTCCACAAATGCGTGCAAAAACGGGACAACCCTTTGGAACCCACTGATGTGACTGGACTTTGCTCTCTGGATCGGGGTTAACCCAAGACTTGTCCGGGCTCTGATTCATTCCATGAAATCATCTTTATTCATTTTAATTTAACAGTCTAATGGAAAGGCCAGCTCATTGAGTTGGCAGGTTGACACAATAAACTACGTCACATGTTATTAGCCCTGATTTCCAAATCATTTTTCCCACAACACACATACACATATACAACCCCATCCCTTTCTCTAGTACCCTAATGAGACTAACATATCACTGAGAAAATTGGCCCACTTATTACAGAGACATGTTTGACCATGTCCTGACCCTGCCTTCCTGGACTGCCCTGGAGTTTCCCTGTCCCCTGCCTAGCACCCCAGAGGCGGCCTGACCCTTCCTATCCCCACTGCTCACTGGGGACCAGCTTCCAGTAAGAGTTATTGCTGATTGGCTTATCCTACTCTAGTCCCCACGGAAGGGTCCCTTGGGGCTCTGACCACTAGCTTTGCCAATTGCTGAGGACATCTGCCCACCAGTCTGCATAAACTACAGCCTTCCCAGGCTGCCCACTAAGGAACATACCACCTTGGATCCAAGAGGAAAAATGTGCCTGCACAACCCCACAAGGAAGATGCCCCCTGTCATGTGAATTCCCAGGGGACCAGCCTTGTTTCTGCATGAGATGGAAACCAGGAAAAGAGGTGACAGAATGAGCTTAGCTCCTTTCTACGGTCTTTCTCAAGTCCAGCTCTCTAAGTGGTTCCAACAGTCTAGCAATGGTTCTCAGATTTTACGGTGCAAGTGTACCTTGGAAATACAGCAGGTTCCATAGAAAGCTACTGCAATAAAGCAAGTCACAGGAACCTTGTAGTTTACCGGCACATATAAAATGTATGTGCCCATTATACTGTAGTCTATTGCATGTGCAGCGGCATTATGACAAGGTTTGAAGTATTGTGAGGATTACCAAAATGGAACACAAGAGACACGAAGCAAGCACACACCGATAGACTGACTCAATGCAGCAATATCACAAACCTTAAGCCTGCAAAAAGCACAATATCTGTACTGTAAAATGAGGTACTCCTATACTACCTGAAGGTATTGCTAAAATGTAAACTGGAGGCCCGTCCCCAGAGCTTTTGATTCAGTGGTGTATGCATCGGCAGATTGGCAGATACAGCTTCTGTGGTGCTTCCGAGTGAACTCGACCCTCCAACTTTTCAGTCAGCGGTCAAGGGCACTGCCATTCCCAGCCCTGGCCTCCAAGGCTCCCCACCCAAAAGGAGAACTCACTCACTGCCATTGAGTCGATTCTGATGCATGGTGATATTATAGAACAGAACAGAATTGCCCCTGTGGGATTCCAAGAGTGTAACTCTTTATGAAAGTAGAAAACCTCGTCTTTTTCCTTTGGAGGAGCTGGTGACTTTGAACTGCTGACCTTGGGGTTAGCAGCCCAATGTATAAACACGAAGCCATCAGTGCATGCAGACGCCAACCATGGGCATAGTCGATTAGCATCTACACTTTAACAAGGTCCCCGGGTGATTTAATGCATGGAAACGTTTGAGAGGTTCCCAGCACTGGTTCCCAGAATAGGATCCACCAGCCACTGGGTCAGTACCACCACAGACACCTGTTAAAATACAGATTTCTGGGTTCCAGCCAGGACTATTGAGCTAGCCTCGCTGGACAAGGAATCTACATTTTTTCCAGAAGCATCCCAAGTGATTTGAATAAATATCTAAACTTCAGATACACAATCCAAAGGTTTGGAAAGAACAAGAAGGAGCACTTTCCTTGCTGAAGGCCCTGGTCCTGGTCCCCATCTCTAATCTGTGAGCAAGTTGTGGGTCTTCTCTGGAATATAGGATAGCGACAGTCCTGCGCAAACAAAGACTTGCATCGTCACAATGGTTTAAGGACGTAGCATCTGGACCAGACAGTATAGGCAGCGAAGAGCAGTTTTATCTCCTCGCCACTACCTCTGCCACATGGGGGAACATCCACAAGGCATCTGCCTGGACTGGAGGTCAGCCCTGCACCTGCCATCTCCAGACTCGCCACACAGCCTCTGGGCAGCCCTAACCAGCCTCTCAGCCCTCAAAGGCCACTTCCCCACTCCACTCCTAGCCTTTTCCACTGGTCGCTAGCCTTCCTTTCCAGATCCACTGTCCAGACCTCAGAGGTTCTTTTTGGACCAACATTTCTGGTTTCAGGCCCTGGCCTGCCCACGTCTTCCAGGCCACTTTTTTGTCATTGTTTACATGCAGCGTCAAGATACACTTGACTTTCTAAAGTCTCCCTGCCGGTTTCCACACATTTGTTAAATTACTGAACTACTGAAGAGCCCACTCAGGAGAGGGAGTGAGACTAAAAGCACTCTCTCAAAGAATTCCATCGTTTGTAAGGGACGCAAATTCTCCTACAACTTGCTGGCAATTCAGAGACATCACACGTTAACACTTGGAGCTGCCCACTCCTCGGCTTCTTTTCCCCGAGCCATGGGAATAGGGATCGTGCTCAGCATATAAGGAGCGATTAGGCAGAAGTTTCAGAGCTCTTCGAAGTGAGAGGCACTAAGGGGAGGGAACGTTCCGGAAGGAGGAGAGCAGAAATGTTGCGTTTCACAAGCCTTGTTCCAGTGCTGAAGAGACCCACCTACCCGCCCATTGAATAAATGTGTTTCCTAAGCCGTTGTCGGGTAGTGACTGCAAGACCATCAAAGTAGGGACAGTTGCACTGTTAGTAATTGCAGATACCAGAGGTCCTGCAGCATGGTAAAAACGGGCCCCGTGTGCTGGCCCGACGCACCACAGAAGGAAGGTGAAGCCACTAATTCCGAGGGAGGACACGGGGGTGGCCTTTTGATGGACTCTCTCTTCCACTAGAAACCTAAAGGATGGCTTATAGTCACTCACTGCCATCAAGCCCATTTGTACTCACAGCGATCCTCTTGGGCAGAGTAGAATTGCCCCTGTAGGTTTCCGACTAGCAATCTTTACCAGAGTAGAAAGTCTCGTCTTCCACCTGCCATAACGCTGGTGGATTAGAACCGCTGGCTTTGTGATTCAGCTGTCTAACTCATAACCACTACACCAACAGGGCTCCTTGCGTTGTGTTATCACACAAAATAGTGAGGGCAGTCCCAAGGGATCCTCCGATGCATCTTCTGCTCGGGTGTTTGAGATCATCCCCCATTGCAGCAGGCACGTTCCTGAGCAGAGAAGACACCCCACCCCACCCTGCCCTGCCCTCCCCATAAAGAATTACAGTCTCGGAACCCCCAGGGGCCAGTTCTACTCAGCCCTGTCCATCATCGTTATCACTAAGAGCCTGAACCAACAGACTGATGTCACGGAGTTGAGCTGGAGCCTCAGCCTGGGTCCCCGCACCATTCACTAGCTTCCAAAGCAGAGCCTTTTCCAGGACAGTAACAGCTGGTTATCTAACTCAACAGTCAGGTGACATTAATTACCTCTTACGTTCAATAGATGGGAGAAAAACTGCTCCAAAGAAGCAAAACAAGGGGTGGGCTTGCAAAGGGGGTCTGAATGAGGCAGTGCTTGTGGACACTTGGGGAAGGAGAGCGAGTGGCCTTCAGTGAATGTGCCTGAGCGCCTCCTGGTGCAGGAGGAGGCGGTTCTGTTCGCTGGGGGCAAAGGCGACCCACAGGGGCAAAGGAGGCCTCACAGATCCACGGGTGGAGGCGGTTGTCTGAATATCAACATAGGAATACGGACGTGTTTGTCCAAAGTTTGGCAGGCACTGCTATTGGCTGGATGGTGCCCAGCTATGCCAGGAGTTTGATGTAACGAATGAATATGTTGAGGAAACGTCTAAATGATTTTGTAACTCTAGTTGCTAGCAAAGACCTGAGGCGTGGTGTCTTTGTCAAGAGATTAAGGATCAAGAGAATTTTAAAGAAATTACTGAGTGTTGGGCAAGGTACTTTTTCTCAGTGGGCTCCGTTTCTTCATCCATAAAATGGGAATGACAATAACAGTACCTACTTTGTAGGATTATTAGTATTAAATGTGTTAATACATTGCATATCTTGAAATAGTACCTGGCAAAGAGTAACACTCTGGAAATAATGCCAAGCAGAAAACAAACTCACTGCCATTCAGTCAATGCTGACTCGTATCGACCCTATTGGACAAAATAGAACTGCCCCTTGTGGATTTCCAAGATTCTAACTCTTTGGGGGAGCTGCAAGTCTCATCTTTCTCACGCAGAGTGGCTGGTGGTTTCAAACTGCTGACCTTACGGTTAGCAGCCCAACATGAAATCGCTATACCATCGGGGGCTCCTGCAGCTCAAATAGTCAATATCTTTTAAAAGACAGCAATAAAACCCCCGTGAAAATTAAAGCAGTCTATCTTGTTTCCCCTTTCAAGTCTACTTGCAGTGCTTGCAAAATGTTAAACTCTTAAAAAAATGTTAAACTCTTCTCCCTCCACTAATTAATATCCCCATAAATGCCATGTCTGGGGCTCTTACTGTTCCATGCAGCCACAGAAACGACTCCTAAGGAATAAAGCCATCCATGCTCTGGTAGCATGATTCTCCGGCCTCTCGAGTCACTATGGTAGACGCGTGGGTGTGGGTGTGCCATTGCTGTCTGTGCATGTCATTGTATGCCTCCCTTCGTGCTTTTGTTCTATCAGCCCAGTGCCTGGTACTTTGGAAATGCACAGAAAATTCACCATTGATCCAGTCAACAAAAAACTGCTGCGAGTCTCGTTGATTCCGACTCACAGTGACCCATGTGCGCAGAGCAGAACTGCAGTCCCTAGGGGTCCCAATGACTGGTTTTAGGAAAGCATATTACCAGTCCTGTCTTCTAATGTGCCTCAGAGCAGATTCCAAGGGACAACCTTCAAGCTAGTAGGGGCATGTCTACCCATGTACCCCACCCAGAAACTCAGTAGAGCTTGCGACAGGGTGGGAAGGACACCAGCGGGTGCACAGCAGGAAGAGTGGGGTCCAGAATGAACTCCGTGAGCATGATGCCTGTACTCCAGGTACCCCGAGGCTAGTGAAGAGACAGGGAGAGGTTGGTGGCTGCACCTACACTGTGACAAGCAAAAGAGTCCAAAAAGACAGCCTGATGTACAAACCAAAGCCCAAACTCACTGCCAATGATTCAATGCCAAATCACAGTGACACTATAGGACATGATGGGACTGGCCCTTATCAATTTCTGAGATGGTAACTGTTTAGAGGAGTGGAAGGCCCTGTCCTTCTCCCGTGGAGCAGCTGGTGGTTTCAAACTGTGCCCTTTGGGATCACAGCGCAGAGCATAACCACTATGCTACCGGGCTCCTCTGCCTGAACTAACGGCAACAGGAAAACCAGCAGCCGCCACCGGGAAAGGGCTGGTACTCAGGGAAAACCTTTAGGCATCTCCTAATCACAAAGACAAAACCACCAAATGTTCAACAAACTATGGCCCACCCCCAAAATTAAAGACTTGGGTAGTGCTGCCTTGTCCTTCTCAACCCTCCCCAGGCCAACCCCTTCTCTGATCACCAGCGCCCCTGAAGTTGCTTCCTACCTGGTCTCCACTCTGCCCCGATCTATTTTTCACCCAGCAGCCAGAGTCAGGAGGTGCCTCTGAGTGAGTCTGAATCTCCAGGGAATTGAGTAGTCGTCGAACACTTAGCCATCTGCACCACCCAGAGACCCTTGAGTGAGCTTTTAGAAACAAGTGAGATCACGTCACATCTCTGCTAAACCTTCCAAAGTCTTGCTGTTATGCCCAGAAAAAACAACCCCCTAAAGTTCTCCCAGGGGGCATGGAGGCCAATTGGCAGAACACAGTGCATAGAGATCATGCTCGCCATGCTGTGTTGGTGAGTAGTTTCTGCGGTCTTCGAAGCTCGCAAGTGGCCATCTAAGTCAGCTATTGCTCTCCTCCCATCTGAAGCAAACGAGAGTGAAGGAAATTGCCAAAGAGACAATGGGTCAACAGGACCCATGGTCCACAGGCACCAGAGCCTCCTCTAGCCTCGACCAGCAGAATGAGATGGTGCCCAGTTGTCAATATTGACTCTTCTCACCAGCGAAGATCCCACTGGGATGGGAGAAAAAGTAAAACTAAATTCGAACTCATAAAAAAGGAGCAGGCTTACTGAGTCGACAGGGACAGGAGGAAACCCTAAGATGACTGCCTTTCAACCTGGGACTGCAGCCACTCCTGGAGGTCATTTTCAGCCAAACGAGAGACTGTCCTATAAAATAAAACACCCACGAGGAATGTGCTCCTTGGAGCAGTTCTCTATTCGAAGCCAAGTGGGCAACATTTGCCTAAAAGCCAAGCTGAGAAGACCATGGGGTGACGGCGGGGCAAGCAAAATGGGCTGGGGACAGAAATGAAGAGAGTGTGGACGTTATGGGATGCACAACCAATGTCGCAGAACAATTTGAATTCTTGTACGGGGAACTATGGAATGGAAAACTAATATGCGGGTAAACTTTCATTCAACACACAACAAAATATTCACACACACACACACACACAATCCTGTAAGTCTCTATGAGCTCGAGATCTGGGCCCCACCACCCTTCTGACCCTATGCCCCACTTGCTCCCGTGCGCTTTCCACTCCAGACATACCGGTCACTTTTGTGCATCCTCAACCTCAGCAAGCTGGCTCCCCCTCAGGACTCTACCATGACCACTGCCTCTGACTAAAGAGGCCCTCTCTAGAGACTTGGATAGTTGGCCCCTCCTCATTATTCCAGACTCTGCTCCGAATTTCAGGCCCATCTGCTAATCCCAAGAAGCCTACTCTCAATGCGGATCTCCCACCGCCCCACACTCCAAACCCTTGGGGCTAGCAATACATTCTTTCCCCTGGAGAATCCAAGGTGGGGGGGGGGTTGCCTGGTTTCTGTGATTCCCGTGCACAGCAGAAGCACGTATGCACTCGCACACTCATTCTACAAACATTTCCTACAGAACAGGTCCCTGTGCCACACGCAGGGCATACAAAGGAGAATAATACATCATCTCTGCCTGCGTGAAGCTTATATCCTAGTGGGAAACAGACACCGGAAGGTAGGGTGGGTGGTCGGAAGGAGAAGCATGTAGTACTGTGGGCAAGAAAACCAGCACTCGGAGCTCTGGGATGGGACTTGGGAAAGGCTGCTGTGGAGAACACTCGAAGCTGAAGGAGAAGAGTCATCCTCTAGGCTGCCCTTGTCAGGGCGGCACGGCAAGAAGTGGCAGTGGTTTGAGCAGGAAGGAAACAGAAGGAATGAATGACCTGAACGGGCGGGAGCAAGAGGGGCTTTCTACTCCCATCAACAGTGACAGACTGGGTGACCCACAAGGTCAGTTTGACCCGTCCTCTAGGCTCATTGAGTCAGCATTGGCCCGATGGCAGCAAGACTGAGCTACATTAATGGGTTTGACAGATCTTTAGGAGGACGAATCTATAGTTGGAGGAGAGATGAGTGCAAGGAAGATGGCAGAGTCAAGGATTTCTTTTAGAACTCAACAGCTGGTTGATGAATTTGTTGACTGGAGTAAGTGTCAAAGAGGAAGGGGGGTAGGGGAGACCCCATGGTGGCCAGTGCGTGAGGTGCCCGTAGGCATCCAATGGAGGTGGACACAGAGGAATGCTCCTCCAAGGAGGGATTTGGAAGTTATCAGTGTGTGCTGCTGAAGACAATCCTGGGCCCGATCAGTATAGACTGAGATAAGATTAAGAACAAAGTCCAGCGTTAGATCCTTGGATGCACCAACGTGTAGGACGGAATACAGACCAGTGGTGGTTCCATGGCAGAATTCTCACCCTTCACTCAGGAGACCTGGGTTCAATGCCAACCCAAGGAAGCTTGTGTGCAGCCACCAACCTTCTAGCAGCCCGGACTTGTTTCTTGCTATGAGGTAGAGCAGGTGTCAGTGGAGCTTCCACACTAAGAGAGACTAGGAAGAAAGGCCTGGTAATCTACTTCTGAAAACCAACCAGTGAGGATTCTGTGGGTCCAATGGACTCATTTTAATTGGCATTGGGTTGCAATGAGTTCGGCGCCAACCCAATAGCTACTAACAATGGCAATAGAAGAGAGGAAAGAAATGACTAATAACTGCTCAAGAAAGCAGTGAAATGGCAACCAAAGGAGGGAGGGGGATGAGAAGGCATGGCATCAGGAGAGCCAAGGGAGAAGCAAATATACAGCTGCTATGGACATTGGGCCTCCATTCAAGTACTCCTCAATGCAAGAACACTTTGTTCTATTAAACTGGCATTCCAGGATGCTCACCTTCCCAACACAATCATTGAAGACAAAGTAGGTGCATAAGCAAATGTGGTGAAGAAAGCTGATGGTACCCAGCTATCAAAAGATATAGCATCTGGGATCTTAAAGGTTTGAAGATAAACAAGTGACCATCTAGCTGAGAAGCAACAAAGCCCACATGGAAGAAGCACACAGACTGTGTGATCACAAGGTGTCAATGGGATCAAGTAGCTGCATCAAAGAATGAACAATCATATCATTGTGAATGAGGAGTGTGGAGTGGAGACCCAAAACCTATCGGTAGGCAACTGGACATCCCCTTACAGAAGAGTTGTGGGGAGGAGACGAGCCAGTCAGGGTGCAGTATAGCAATGCTCACAACACGCCTTGTTTTATTGACAGGGATGTGGAATTAACGATGTGAGGACAGTAGGGACTGGAGGTTGAGGAGAGTGCCCTCCCTCCCCCACACGCCCACTGTCCGAAATAGAAAATAACCAACTATGGAGAGCAGCCGAGTGAGCCTGTGATGGAGGGGTGGGTGGGGCCCGGGCCAGAGGGCAGCAGGGGAGAGACCATGCGTGAGTGGGTCTGAGTCTCTCATCTTCCAGGTAGGTAGGTATAAATACAGGGCAGCGGGTCTGCCCTTCGCTCCCTTCTTCTTGATGCTGCCCAAAATATATAACTTTTCTCTAGTTCTTTAATGCTTCCCCCCCCCCCACTATCATGATCCCAATTCTACCTTACAAATCTGGCTAGACCAGAGGGTGTACACTGGTACAAATAGGAACTGGAAACACAGGGAATCCAGGACAGATGGTCCCTTCAAGACCAGTGGTTAGAGCGGCGATACCAGGATGGTGGAGGGAAGGTTGGGTAGAAAAGGGGAATCGATTACAAGGATCTACATATAACACCCTCCTTGGACAACAGAAAATTGGGTGAAGGGAGACATTGAAGAGTGTAAGACATGACAAAATAATAATAATTTATAAATTATCAAGGATTCGTGAGGGAGTTGGGGCAGGGAGGGAGAGGAAAAACTGAGGAGCTGACATCAAGGGCTCAAATAGAAAGCAAATATTTGGAGAATGATGATGGCAACAGATGTACAAATGTGCTTGACACAATGGGTGTATATATGGATTGTGATAAGAGTTGTACGAGCCCCCAATAAAATGATTTTTTTTTAAGTACCCAGCTGCTGCTGAGGAAGTGAGCCTCACGCAGGATGAAACATGCCCGCTGGATGCTATGGTGCTTCACCCACCATTTAGAGAAGCATGGCTGTGGAGTGAGGCTGGCCAAGCGCAGGGGCCAGAAGACGTGAACTAAGGGACTGTTGGGCGGTGCTGTCAGTTTGCAAGCACGCACATGACAGAATACCACTTTCTGTGCGGGTAGGGCAGGTGCTCCAGTAAGCCTGATCCCACGTGTCACCACCGAAGGTGACATGAATCTCTCGATCAGCCTGGAGACCAACCACCCATTGGAAACGGGGTTTTATTTCAAACGCTCCGTCTCCAGGTGAACTGGGGGAACCCACACAGTCCATTTACAAGGTGGAGTCAACCTGTGCTTCTCCTATCGCCTCCGCAGCTCTTGGGGATGGTGCTGTCACATGCCCTCGAGTAGGTGTGCAAAACAAACTGAATCAATGAGTGAATGAGTGAGACACCCCCAAAGTCCACTTAATCACCCTTTCGTGGAATTTAAATGAGCACCACCTCATGCATTCGATTCACTCATGCCATGGGTATTATTCAAGGCCTATCATGTTCCGTAAGCCCAGGCCAGCCAGAATGTATGCCACCGCAAATTACCTGCAGTGGGTGTGTGGGAGGCACAAGCAAGTACTCCAGGACGGGCCCTCCGCACCCTTGGGAAAGGGCACCGCAAGCAGCGTCACAGATGCTTTGCAAAGCGGGAGTCCTGCCTGGCTCACATTTCATCCCTGCTCTCGCTGGCTGCACCTCATGGCTGTTCACAGCTTTCCTGGTGCCAGGGGAGAGGCTTGGCTAGCAAGCGGATTCTCAGGGAACTCGGGAGCAGGAAGTGCCTCTGTGGGGCAGCCCTGGGATGCTAATGGAACACCCCTCATGCCACCCTGCCTGGGGTCCCAAGCTGGAAGCTGCAGGGCTCCCAGAGGAAAGAAGCTTAGAAGGAACCTAACAGGAGTGCTACATCTCGCAGCCAGATTAAAAATTACACTGACACAGGAGGGGCGTGGCTCAGTCACGCCAGATAACCCTTTTCTTTGAAGGCAAAGTACTCAACTAGACCGAATTTATGCTTTTCTTTGTTCTTCCAATAAATCTTGGCAGGGTGTCCATTGTCACACTGTAGTGGCTTGTGTGTTTTTGTGATGCTGGAAGCAACCACACTGAAATTTCAAATACCATCAGGGTCAGGTTTCAGCAGAAAAACCCCCAGACTAAGATAGACTAGGAAGAAAGGCCTGGTTATCTACTTTTGAAGTCTAGCCAATGGAAATTTTACGGATCGCAGAAGAACACTATTGAATATAGGGCTGGAAGATGGGCCTCGTGGGATGGAAAGTACTCTGAACGCACAGCCACTAAAACAATAAACTGAATCATAAAGTGATTGTGAAGAGAGGGCAGACCCGGACAACACCACATTGTGTTGTAAGTGGAGCTGCCATGAGTCAGAGCCAAACGGTCAACAACTAATAACAACGATGATATAAGCCTCTGGTGGGGGTGGGGTTAGGCATTGGGCTGCAAGGTCAGGTTCAAAACCCACCAGCCACTCCAAGGGAGAAAGAAGAGGCTGTCTGCTCCCATAAAGATTTACACTCTGGGGATGCCCTAGACAGCAGAGGTAGAGAATCTTGCTCCTGCCAGGCGCCATTGGTATTTGGGTGTCATTTGGGTATCATCTGTGGGCCAGACACAATTATCGACTTTAAAATTAGCCTGCTACATTTAGTCAAACATTTAATGAACTCAGTTGGCTGGAACTGCTTCTCTTTGGTGTGGTGTGTGATATGAGCTGCAATGACGTGAGGTCAAACGTGCCTCACCTCTGCTGTGTAGGGTCCCGATGAGTTAGAATTGACTCCATGTCAGTGGGTTTGGTTGGGCTATCTACTGGCTCCTGATGATAATAATAAATAATAACAACAACCAGTGTTACTCATCTCCAATCACTGTGTTAGGTGTTTCTTTCTTATCACAGTCTATCCAGTAAGTGCTTTGATAGACCTTACTTCATACCGTAAGAAACCAAAGAATTTGCCTAAGGTCACAGACCCATTGCTGGCTTAGCCAGGACTGCAACCTTGACCTCTGATTCCAAAGCCATGTGTGGACTTGGGGCCCTGACCGCTGACTCCAATAACATAGGTAGACACACAGAAAGAACCTATCCACAACATGACATCGTGGGTGGCACCACCGAGAAAGCCAACCCAGGAAGAACTGTGGGGTTAACAACACCACTTCCAACTGCGCAGAGACTTGGCCATGACCTCCCAAACCACACCCACTTCCCAGCATTTAGAAACATTTTGGGGGATGGATTTCCTACAAAGCCAGAGACACTTTCTGGAAGCCACAGGTGCAGTAATGATGGTTTGAGTCAGCCCTCAGGCTGCAGTGTAAGGCCTCCTGGAAAGTTTGTGTTTGCTGCCCGGTTAACACACTGCCGGGAATCCTATCTTCCGGCAGATCCAGGAACTGCTTACCAGTTCCATTTTTAAAAAAAGAGATCTGATAGCTTTGGTCAATACATAGCAGGTGGTGTTTTTAAGAGCATTTAGATGATTTAGTTAATTAATTAAGATTAGTTACTGTGAAGCCTCCCAGTGAGGGCACTGAAGAAAAGCCCTGTGGCAGCCAGAGCAGCTGAGAAGTCTGGAAACTTGGAACAAACCCTCTGGAGTTTTCAAGGTGGTTGCCAGAGCAACCTCGGGGCCCGATCATGGAAGAGCTGAAGTGTTCTATTTTAAAAACATACAGTTGCTCATCAGAAAGGCAGAAATGAAACAAATAATAAGGGACACGTTAGAGATGCTTATAAAGATGAGCACTTTTATCAAAACTGAGAACAATTCTGTGAAAAGTATTTTGACCCTGGAAACCAAATGGTTTCAAAGTGACTCCCAAAGGTCTGATTAACACCTGCAATTTGCACAAGAACTCAAAATTCAGAGTGCCCCTTTTTCCTCTTTAGTCCTCTCTCTTCCTGGTCACCTTCAACTCTGCAAGTGTCTCATTCACTCATTCACTCATCCAATCAACACTTACTGAGTAACTGAGCATATTACTGTGAGCCAGCAGTCTGCCTGCTGAGCCAACAGGGAGATGACTTCATGGCACAGTCCTGCCCTTTGGAGTTGCTGGGCATTGACATGTTTGGCTGCTAACTGAAAGGCAGAAAGATTTGGAAGAAAGACCTGGCAATCTACTTCTGAAAAATTGGCCAGAAAAGAAAGCCTATGGAGCACACGTCTCTGACCCATCGGTTTCCGTGAGGTGGAGTAGAATCAATGGCAGCTAGTGGTGGTAGTGTTCCCAGAAGGAAACAATAGACACCTACATACCCACATGCTTCTGACATAAGAAGAGGTGATAGAGCACGTGATTATAGGCTCCCAAGAGTCTCAGGTTACCCAAATTATGCACATCCCAATCCTTCAGCAGACCTGTGAGAAAAGGCAGATTGTCAAGTTCCACTTCAGAAAGTGGGGCCCACAGATTAGCATTTTAAGACCTGCCCATGTGACATTTTCAGACATGCTGAGTGTGTCCTTCTTTTTCGGTTTTCTAAGTCTAGGTTTTTTTCCCATTTCATTATATATATGCAAATTTGAAAGATTTGGTGGGAAAAGTATTGAACCATGCAGGAAACATCAAAGAAGTTGAAAAGAAAACACAGACCCAATATGCCCTAAAGAACTAATGAGTTTAGGAGGTCACATCTGAGTAAGAGCCATGGCCCTGAAGGAAGAAGTCCAACCTGCACTGAAAGCCTTCCCCAAAACAAGGCTCCAGGAATGGGTGAAATGCCCATTGAAATGTTTCAACAAGCTGAGAAAGCACTAGAACCACTCACCCATCTACGCCAGGAAATTTGGAAACAGCTACTTGACCAACTGACTGGAAGAGATCCATATATGTCCCCATTCCAAAGAAAGGACCCAACAAAATATTCCAATTATAGAACAACATCATTGATGTCCTATGCTAGTAAAATTTTGCTGAAGATCATCCAACAAGGTTGGCAGCAATACATTCACAGGGAGTTGTCATAGGTTCAGGCTAGATTCAGAAGAGAAGGAGCAATGGATATAATTGTTGATGTCAGAGGCAATTTCACTCAAAGCAGAGAATACCAGAAAGAGGCTTACTTGTGTTTCATTGTCTATGCTAAGGCATTCAACTGTGTGTATTATAGAAAACTCTGGATAGCCTTGAGAAGAATGGGAATTCCAGAACACTTCACTGTGCTCCTGCGGAGTTTCTATGTGGATCAAGAAGAGGCAGTTGTGCAACCAGAACAAGGGAATACTACATGATTTCAAATAAGGAAACATGAGATCAGGGCTATATCCTCTCACCATACTTATTCAATCAGTATGCTGGGGAAATAATCCGAGATGCTGGATTTGATGAAGAAGAACATGGCGTGAGGATTGGAGGAAGGCTTATTAACAAGGTGAGGTCTGCAGATGACCCAACCTTGACTGATGAAAGTAAAGAGGACTGGAAGCACTTGCTGATGAAGATCAAGGAGTGCTGTCTTCAGTGAGGATGACAACTCAATGTACAGACAACCAAAGTCCTCACAACTGGGCCAGCAGGTAACATCATGGGAAACAGAAAAACTGAAACTGTCGAGGATTTAGTCTTGCTTGGATCCACAATCGATCCTCATGGAAGCGACAATCAAGATACCTGCTACACAAGGGCTCTTTAAGGAGTTGTTGTTTTTACTTTGAGGACTAAGGCGCGCCTGACTGAAGCCATGGTATTTTCAAATGCATATGAAAGTTGGACATTGGATCAGGAAGACAAACGAAGAATCGGTGCATTTGAATCATTGCACTGCCAAGAAATATTGACAGTACCATGGACTGCCAAAAGAACACACAGATCTGTCTCGGAATTAATACAGCCAGAATGCTCCTTAGATGTAAGGCAAAATTTGATCTCGTGTACTTTGGACATGTTATCAGGAGAGACCAGTCCCTGGAAGAAGCACCATACCTGGTAAAGTGATAGGGCGTGAAAAAAGAGGAAGACTCTCCCACCACTCTGGCAAAACGCTGAGGGCATGGAACGGAACAGCAAGGGGAGTAAAGCAATGAAGTGCCCGGGGAATACCAAAAATAGACTTGGGGGGCAGGATATGGCACCCCATCAGACTAGACCAGAAAAATACTCCTCAAGGTCAACAAACAGACCTGGAACTATTTTTTGGCTTTCTTTTGTGTGTGTGTGTGTGTGTGTGTGTGTCGTAGGGTTTTTATGTTGTTGTTTTTTCTTTTGCTGTTTTGTTTCACTCTGTCTTTTGGGGGGTGCAAATTATTGTCTCCGCGTGTCTACTAGATAAGATAGGTGGGATAAACAATCCAGAGGAGAAAACAATGGGATGCATAGTTCCAGGGGACATGGGAGAGGAAGAAGTGGTTGTTAACAAACCCAGGGACAAGGGAACAAGTGATTTAAAATCCATGGTAAGGAGGGCATAAAGTGCCTACTGGGCTTGATCAAAGGCAATTTAACTAAGAGGAATTACTGAAACCTGAATGAAGACCGAACATAATAGTGGGACAAGAGGAAAGTAAAGGGAAATAGAGGAAAGAACTATGAGGCAAAGGACATTTATAGAGGTCTAAATACAGGCATGTACATATGTAAATATATTTTTATATGATCATAGGGAAATAGATCTATGTGCATACCTATATATAACTTTAGTATTAAGGTCACAGATGGACATTGGGCCTCCACTCAAGTACTCCCTCAACACAAGAACGCTTTGTTCTAATTACCTGGAATTCCACGATGCTCACCTTCCTGATAAGATCACTGAAGACAAAATGGGTGCATAAACAAATGTGGTGAAGAAAACTGTTGGTGCCTGGCTATCAAAAGAGATAGCGTCTTGAAGATAAACAAGCAGCCATCTAGCTCAGAAGCAACGAAGTCCACATGGAAGAAGCACACCAGCTTGTGTGATCATGAAGTGTTGATGGGATCAGGTATCAGACATCAAAGATCCAGAACAGAAAATCATATCAATGTGAATGAGGGGGGCATTGAACTGGAGACCCAAAGCCCATCTGTAGCCAATTGGACATCCCCTTACAGAAAGGTCACTAGGAAGAGACAAGCCAGTCAGGATACAATATAGCACCATTGAAACATACAACATTCCTCTGGTTCCTTAATGCTTCCTCCCCCTGCCCTCCACTATCATGACCCCAATTCTACCTTACAAATCTGGCTAGGCCAGAGCATGCACATGGGTACAGATAAGAACTGGAAACACAGGGAATCAGGACAGATAAACTGCTCAGGACCTATATTGAGAGTAGCCATACCAGGAGGGGGGAGGGGGAAAGGTTGGCGGGAGAAAGAAAGGGGAAACTGATCACAATGATCTACATATACCCCCCTCCCATAGGATGGACAACAGAAAAATGGGTGAAGGGAGACATCGGTCAGTGTAAGACATGAAATAATAATAATTTATAAATTATCAAGAGTTCATGAGGGAGGGCTCATGTAGAAAGAAAATGTTTTGAGAATGAGGATGGCAACAAATGTACAAATGTGCTTGACACAATGGATGGATGGATGGATGGATGGATGGATGGATGGATGGATGGATGGATGGATGGATTATGATAAGAGTTGTATGAGCCCCCAATAAGATGATGAAAAATAAATAATAAAGAAAAAGCGGAAGACTTTCAGCACTGTGAAGAGAGCACAAGACGGCAGTGTATCAGTCTGTCCCGCGTAGGGCTGCTATGAGCTGGAAGCTCTCTGACAGCACCTAACAGCAACAACACGGGGCACTGGGGAGCAGCCGGTGTGGGAGCTGCTGCAGGAAAGAGGATGGACAACCCTATGGCTGCAACAGTAGGCTCCAACATGATGACGGCTCTGTGAATGGTGCTGTAGTGGACATTGCTTCATCAGTCGCCCACAGGGCCACTATGAGGCACAGACTTCACAGCCGCTAACACGAACAAAGGAAAGAGGAGGGGGACTTATTCTCGCTTGAAATTGTCACTGAAGGTGTCATGGGGGAGGATGGGTTTCAGGTGACCATTTAAGAACTCCAAATTCACTGCCATCAAGTTGGTGCCAACTCGTAGCAACCTTACAGGGCTGCCCTGTGGGTTTCAGAGACTGTATCTCTTTATGGAAGTACAGCCTGCTCTTTCTCCCATTGGAGCTCCTGAGAGTTTTGAACTGCTGACCTGTGCTCAGAAGCCAATGCCCAACCCACTGCTCCACCAGGGCTCCTTTAGACCCTTGGAAAGATGTATCAAGTCAGAATTCACCTTGATGACAACTGGTTTAATTTGGTTTTTACAGGAAATAGAAACATGTGTATATTATTACGCAGGAAAATGGTAAAAATTGCCAGTATAAGCCAGAGTAGTGGATTAGAGAAGGATGCATGGGGGAATGTAAGATTTTAGTTGAAATTCACAGGTAACATTTTACTTTAGAGCAGTGGTTCTCAAACTATGGGTTGCAACCCCTTTGGGGGTCGACCGACCCTTTCACAGGGGTCACCCAATTCATAATGGTAGCAAAATTACAGTTATAAAGTAGCAACAGAAATAATTTTGTGGTTGGGGGATCACCACAACATGAGGAACTGTATTAAAGGGTCACGGCATTAGGAAGGTTGAGAACCACTGGTTTAGAGAGAGGAACATTTGAGGTGTATGGGCTTGGAGCTCCCCAATGGGTCCCAGCAGATTTCCACTCAGAGACATGGGCGGCCTGGTGACACGGTGACATGGCTAGATCCAACTCCCAGTCTGGGTCTGCTCTTTGGACTAGAAGGGTAGGGGGCGATAAAGGTGAGGTACCTACCAAGGAAACAGAAGGATCAAGCTTCCCAAGAGGTGGAGATAGCCATCCTGATCTTTGATGGGGATGCTTGGTCAGTGGCCACCTGGTGACACAATCGTGTTTCCAGGGATTCCAAGGGCTTTAACCCAGAGAAAAGCTGCATCCATTGGGCCCTCAACAGGGATGTGAGGACAGGCCTTCCCTGAACCAAGGTAGCTGTCTCAGGGTTTGGAGCAAGAAGATCCAGTATAATTCAAAGGAAGGACTGCTTCTACCTCCTATGCCCTTCGGATGGGCACTGACTCTCAGCTGAATGCCCTTGAGCTCTCACCCTCTGGGTGAGGGAGAGAGCTCAGCTGGTGGAACACATATCCAGGCTGACTAGGCCAGTTTCCACAGCCAGGACCCTGCCCAGGGGTCACTGAGTGCCCTCATCCTTGCGGGCACTGGCCTAGCCTCTCTGTGATTCTCCTTCCTGCTGCCAATTTCACTCACTCACCACTATGCTCAGAACAACTCTTTCTTCTCTATGGCAAGGAGGTGGTTCCCCAGAAGTCTCAAGGGAGGCCTCTGGTGTCTCCTTGGCCAGAACTGGCCAGAGTCCTCCTTCCAACCAATCCCTGACCAAGATCATTGGGTCACCTGACCGTGTTACTCCGGACCCTGGTAGGGGACAAACCTCTTCTCAGCACCGGCTGTCTACCTAGGACTGCTTTGGAACTGGGACTGTCCTTATACTGAAGGAGAGGGCCACAATTGACGTGCTAGCTGGCAACCAGAAGAGACTGCCACACACAGTCCGCTTGATTCCAGCTCAGGGACCCTGCACAACAGAGTAGAACTGCCCATGACAGTGTCCAAAGCTGCAGTCTTTATGGAAAGGACTGTCACCTCTTTCTCCCTCTAGAGTGGCTGATGGAGTCAAGCCACTGACCTTTTGGTTATCAGCTAGTTCAGGGCTCCTTAAAAGCTTCCACACCAGTGGCTAACTGTGCCGGTGTTTTTGAGCACAGGCGGCTACTCCTGTGTATGTACAAGGGGTCACCTTCAAGTCCCTGTGGCTAACCATTGGCAAGAGCATTCCAGACACATGAGTCACCCAGCTCATGCCCAGAGTCTTAGGGATTAGCCCTGCCCATCTCAGAATGGAAACCTGCCCATTCTTCTTACTAGATCAGGCCTGTATCTACCCGTACCGAGCTGTCCAGCTTATGTTTCCCCGGGGACCCCCACGAGAGTTCTGTACCTAGCTCTACTGGCCAGAGCAAGCACTAAAGCTCTGCCTTGACCTGGGAGCCCCAGGTAGGATGCCAGCTAAGGGTAGGCGCTGCTCCCCCTTCCCACCAGCCACACGGAGACTGCAGTACTCCTGTGCTCTGGGCTAATCCAAGAAAGTTTTCTAATTGACACGTCATACTTCCCACTACCTGTCTGTCAGTTTGTCGTACTGTGGTGGCTTGGGTGTCGCTATGCTGATGGAGCCTGTGCCGCCTGTGTTTTAGACACCAGCAGGGTGCCCATGGTAGACAGGTTTCAGCAGAGCTTCCAAGCTAAGACAGACTACGAAGAAGAACCTGGAGATCTAAATCACAAGAAGTCCCCAATGAAAACCTTGCAGATCACAGCAGGACATGGTGTGGGAAGATGAGAGCCTCGTAGGTGAAAGCACTCTAGAGCCAGTAACCAGCAGAACAGTTGCATAGAGTTATGGCAGGAGAAACTGGAGGAAATGGGGAGCTAATAATAATGACAAGATAATACTAGCATGGCACTTTTGAAACATATATGAGCCACTGAATTGTATGATGTAAGAATTATATGTCAATAAAACATAAGATTAAAGAAAAAAATCATGAAGACAGGAAGTCACCAAGCAGAGACTGTGTCGTATGTGTCTCTGTCCACAGTACTGGGTACAACCCCTGGCCCAGGGCAGGTCTTCAATAAATGGTGCATGAGCAAAGTCATGTTAGAAATACTGTAAAACCCAATCATATAAGAAGGCAGCATTGCCAAGGCACTGGTTTTGTTTTATTCTCCAAAATTGGAGATATTTGGGGATCAGAATATTATGTATGGCAATGATTTACTTCTTTCCTCATATACCCAGAGTTCACTAATTACGTATAGGTGAGTCCAGAATGAGAAGAGGTCAATGACCAAAGGCCAAGGAAACCACATGTGGAAAGCTACTGCCATGGTTCAGGCAACAAGGTGAGTCTGAGCTATTGGGGAAATGGCTTTAGGGAGGTGGGTTGCAATTCATAAAGCACATGGGAAGAAGAGTCCACAGAAAGAGCATGAATGTGGTTGAAGCAGCTGGAGCACAGGGAAGACAGTGTCTCAATGGCCCAAGGCAGGTGAAAGCGGATGGGGGTAAAGCAGTGATGTGTTCGTGGCCGGTTGAATGACGAGCGGACTCTCTTGCTCCTCTCTCTGCGTTCCTGCTTCTACAATAAAACACAGGAGTTGCACTGATATTTCTAGAAGACATATGTGTGTCAGGGAGCTGTCTTGAGGCCTGACTTGTCTTGTTCCGGGGTCTGACTGACATAAACTTCTGTTGGCTGGTTCCTGCCAGTGTGTAGTCAGGGTCCCTCCTTCTTGGTAACACAAGACTTCAGCCCACCCTCTTTGGTGCCTTCACGTTCTTTTATGTACTTGAAGGAGCAAGTGTCCTGCCTTGCCCTTCCAGTACAGCTGGCTGGGTATGTTTCTAATTCGACTCTATCTGCCGTAAAGGAGGAGTTACAGTTCAATCCTCATCTAGGTCATTTTGCCTATTCTCAATTGGTACAAAACCCAATTCAATTGAAGTACAATTCATAAGTACTCCTATCTGAAAAACTGAGTATAAGGGATGTGCAGAACATGGTAAACAGGACCATTAGATGGTTTAAAGTGCTTCCCTAGAATTCAAATGAGAGCACGACAGAGAGTATAGATTTAGGTCCTCTTAGATGGTGGTGTAATGGTTACCTACCCGTTGGGCTGTGATCTGTATGGTTGGCAGATCAAAACCATCAGCAGCCCTGTGGGCTTTCTACTCCATAAACAGTTCCAGACTTGGAAACTCACAGGGAGTCATTATGAGTCAGCACTGACTTGATGGCAGTGGGCTTGGTTTGGTTTGGATGGAAAATAGTATTGGAATGACATAAGCGAGAGAGAGAGAGAGAGAGAGAGAGAGAGAGAGAGAGAGAGAGAGAGACTGACAAAGCAGTCTTTCGTGTAAATGCATTCAGTGCTAGACAGATAGTCGGGGATAGTGGAAGTGGAGGTGATCTGCAGAGCATATGTCCACTACCCAATTCCAGTTGATTGTTGCCACTGAGGAAAATGGACCCAATGCTGCCAGATTATGTGTATTTCCCAAAAAGGCTGGAAATTCAGGTTCACGAGTAAAAATTTCAGATGCCTGAAATACTAATAATAATCATCACAAAAGAAATCTGCAGGCTATCTTTGTCCAATAATCTGCCAGATTGAAATTCTTCATCTACAGCAAGAAAAAATAAAGCCAAAGGCAGAACAGATGTGCAGATTGGCCTTTGGGGTGTGATGAACATACGGAGTCAAAAAAATAGAAAAATGTATGCACAAGAAAGTAGGACGACGAAGATAACATCATGCCAGGAATCATGCTCACCACCAAAATGAAATAACTATAAGTATCTTACTATAGAAAGATCTAGAGCAGTGGTTCTCAACCATCCTAATGCCGCTACCCTTTAATATAGTTGTGGCGACCCCAAACATAAAATTATTTCCATTACTACTTCATAACTGTAATTTTGCTACTGTTATGAATCATAATGTAAATATATGATATGCAGGAAGTATTTTTATGGTTACAAATTGAACATAAAGCATAGTGATTAAACACAAAACAATATGTAATTATAATTCATGAAGTGTCATTTTACCTCCAATACTGCTGCTTTCAACACAGTAGTTGCTTTCAACAAAGCAGCTGCTTCTACACAGTAGCTGCTCTCTACACATGTACGACTGGTCCGCATAAGTACATTATGGCGCCAACCCTGTCACATACACCTGTATTTGTACGGGGTGTATGTGATGGGGTTGGCACAATGATGTCATCATGCCGGTACTCATATTTGGCTGTATGTGCATGTGGGCGGACCCACCTGGAGACGGAGAGAGGAGCTGTGTCTCAGTTCCTAAAACCACTGGAAATCTGTATTTTCCGATGGTCTTAGGCGACCCCTGTGAAAGGGTCATTCAACACCCCCCCACCCCCACAAAGGAGTCGCAACCCACAGGTTGCTAACCGGCAATCTACAGGGATACAAATGAAGAAGGCAGTCGATTGGGCTCCGTGACCCTCGAGACACCGGTTTCCAGAATGGTTGCGGGAGATCCTAAACTGAGCGAGTAAGTGAAGGTCACAGTGTTGCTTCTTTCCAGAAGTCGGCAGTATGAACGAACAAATGTGTGGCTCGGTAGCCTGAAGGGCTCTCTAAAGTCAATGGCAGTTTTTAGCATAAGGAAGACGAGACATGATTGAAGATGGGGCAAAAGAGCTGGGTAACAAAGAGAGGAAAGGGGTACTCGGAAAACAGGATGCTCATGTGGATATGCTCTAAGATGAGTGAGAAGGGAATGGAAGCAACGGAGCCCCTAGAAGGAAGGGCCTCCGAGCTGTGAGACAGAAGGGACAGGTGATGGCAGAGAGCATAGCAGGAAGGAAGGAACTGTGCATCCACAGCCTGCCCTTTGCACTAAGTGATCCCTGCTGAGCAAGGCGGGATTAAGAGTCGGAGCGATTGGACAAGACAAGGCAAGTAGAGAAGGGCTGGAAGCAACGGGATAGGAAGTGGGAGACGTCTGAGGTGAGCAGCTATGAAGCCCCAGCTGCAGTTAGAGGCCAGGAACTGGAGTGGGTGGAGACTCTCCAGCATGACCTGAGCAAATACTTGCTGACCCTGAAGAGACGGAGCCCGCCAGCGGTTCTGCATTTGGAGTCAATGACATGAAGGATTTACACATGCAAATATTGGGAAGAGCACAGGATTTGAACACTTGAAATCAATCAACAGCCTGCTGAAATACAGGTGAGTGGCATCACGGAGGAAAGGCACTGGTCAGGGAGAGGGGGACAGGGCTGTGGGAGCCTCTCTCTGTCGACCATGGCATTGAGAGGGGCCTTCTCCCTACACATCGGTTCACCCTCCATGAAGATGCTGGGCGAGAATGCATGTACGTTTTTTTCTAGCTGATGAGAATCTTCCTAACCTTAAGAACCAAGTCTTCGTCACCTCGGGTAGCCATGACAAAATAGTCCAGAGAGGGTGGCTTTAGAGAAAGAAATGTGTTCACTCAGAGATGTGGCTGAGTCCAAAGGAGGGTATCGGCCATGTTGATCCCCTCTGCGGGTTCTGCGAGGAGAGCTGTTCTGGGCCTCTGAGGTTACTACCGTCATGGAAACATGCGGAAATTTGTAGATTAATGGAGGTTAAGAAAACACGACAACCAAATGCCAGGTGTGGTCCCTCGTCAGATCCTGGGTTTAAAACACAAAAGCTACAAAGGACATTCCTAGGAAGACAGGAAAATGGGAACTTTAACTAGATCTCAGTGACCCTATAGGACAGGGTAGAGCTGCCTTGGGCGTTCCCGGGGAGTAGCTGGTGGTTTCAACCTGCAGGCTCTGCAGCTCACAGCCCGGCATGTAGCCACCAGGGCTCCTCTACCACCAGATAATGCTCTAAGTTATGAAGTTCTAGAGAGCCACGGGGGCTTGCCGGGTTACCAGTTGAGTTGCTAAGCCCACCAGCAGCAGTCTGAACCCACTAGCAGCTTTGTGGGAGCAGATGAAAGCGTCCGCCCCAGTGACGATGGACACTCTCAGAAATGCTTGGGAGCAATCTTAGTCCATCCTATAGGCTTCTCATGAGTCAACATCGACTCAGTGGCAGTGGGTTTGGGTTACAACAATGTTCTTCGGTGTGGTGATGGTACTGTGTTTGCTGTGAGGTGCCCTCCATGGGTTCTGGACTCGGTCACCTCATGAGTCAGAGTTGAACTGCCCCCGCACAGAGTTTTGTAGGCTGCAACCTTTCCACAGCACATCACTGGGTCTTTCCCAGTGGATATGCTGGGTGGGTTTGAACCAGCAGCTTTGGGGTGAGCAGCTGAGTATGCACGTACCATGCCACCAGGTCTCCTGATTGTGCTTATGTGGGAGAAGGAATTTAGGGGGGAAGAACCATGATGTGTACCACTTGCTTTGAAGAGATCCAGCAGAAATATGTCTATCACACACGTGGAGAGTGGCGGGAGCATTAGAGAGCCCTGAGACAAGGGTGGCAGTTAGTTAAGGGATGAATTTTGGCAAATGCCGAAAAAGCACTCATTACAGTACTTTGCTTCTTTCTTCCTCTTTAAAAATATGTTTCATTGTGGTGGAAGATAGATACATTGATAGATAGATACATAGATATGTACATACATACATAGATATAGAGACAGAGATATATACACAGATACACCAATAGATACATAGATACAGAGATAGATACATACATAGATACACAGATAGATACATAGATATACAGAGATATATATAGATACACTGATAGCTACATAGATATAGAGACAGATATATATATAGAGAGAGATAGATACACCGATAGCTACATAGATATCGAGACAGAGATATATATGTAACAAAGCAGGTGCCAGTTCAATGATCTTGATGTGTCACCCTTGCTCAGTATAAGTGCTGCCAAAGCAAACACAATAATCCTTACATGTATAATTCAGTGACATGAATTATCTTCATCGTGCAATGAAACCATCACCACTTTCCTCTTCCAATCATTCCACCACTGAGAACAGAAACGCAGTGCCCTAAGGAATGTCCTCATTGGGTGTCTTCAGCTTGCCTGTACAATAAAATTTCCCCAAGGAAAAATCATTGATTCTCAGGTTCAACCCTCATGCCATCCCACTCTACCTGCAAGGCTGACTGGTTTGGAAAGTCAGGGGCCGCCCAGAGCCTCAAGGCCGTATGAACACCACCCCGAAGGCCCTACTGGGCAGGCAGAGTGAGCACCCTGCTCTAGTTCCCAAAGGAGCTGGACACACTTCTGCCTAGGAAGGACCACCTGCCACCCTGGTCCAAGGCTTGTTTCCACCTGTCTAAGGGGAGAGGGACGTTTCAGAAGTCACTGATCTGGTGGGTGTCTATGTACCGCAATTGGCTGAGCATTAGGAAGGGGAAGGGCAGGACCCAGGATGGAAGTCGGCAGCTAGCTCCTGTCCCGGAGCGGCAGCCTGGGCCCAAGGGCAGAGGAAACAAGGTACAGGCCTTGCAGGATGGAAGGTGCACAGCAGAGGGTCTCATGCCCCGCTACGCACTCGAACCACTGGGAGAAGTTTTCAACAGCCTGCTGCCCAGAATGTATCCAGGCATTGAGATTCCACTATAAAGTCAACTTCGAAAAACTATGCCCACAAAGAGCACTTTGCAAATGTTAGCTGGCGCGGCTAGCCCTCCGAGGGCCTGGGCATGGTAGGGTCAACTACAGAGTTTCCATTTCATCGAGGTCTTCGCCTGCAAGTACCCCTAGCCAGCTCTTTTGTGGAGAATAGAATTCCGGAAGCACGTTGTTTCCTAAAAGTAGTAAGCCCATCTTTTTTTGTTTTTTGCAAGGCAAAAAAAATTCTCCTCATTTAGGTCTTACCTGTGAACTCTTTCCTAGTTTTGCTAGACCTTGTTGAATCGTTAGCCCTCTCACCGGCCGTATATAGCCAAGGCCCTGTGAGCATTAGCACACCCCTTCTGCCCGGAGCTGCTCTGCAGGCCTTTAATACCAACCTGGGATGCACCCTACTCACAGTGAGCAGCAGAGCCTAAAGCCCTTGGGGCCAGAGACCTGTGTGAGGAGCACTGGACCCTGCATATCATCTGAGCAGACTCAGGGGCCCACCTTCCGTGGAAGCATCGTGAGCATCTTGGTGAGCGAGCCTGCTTTAACAGAAATACCACAAGGGGGTGACTTTGACAAACAGAAATGTGTTCTCTCTCAGTTTGGGAGGCTTGGAGTCTGAATTTAGGAGGTATGCTCTAGGGGAAGGGTCTTTCTCTCCCACTCCCAAGGGTCCTTGCTGCTTTTCACCCTCTAGTCTTTGGTTCCTTAGCACTCCTGTGGCCCTCAGCTTTGCCTCCATTTGCGTTTACTTGGTTGCTTAACCTGCTTTTATATTATCACCAAGAGATTGACTTCAGACACACCCTATGTTTTTTCTCCCCTCATTAGCCAAACAAAAAAAAAAGTTCCGGTGGCACAGTGCTTAAGCAGTCAGCTGCTAACCAGAAGATCAGTGGTTCTAACCCACCAGCCACTCTGTGGTAGCATCCTGACTTCATAAGGATCACAACCTTGGATGGGTCTTAAAGGCTTGAAGAGAAACAAGCGGCCATCTAGCAGGGAAGCAACAAAGCCCACATGGAAGAAGCACACCAACCTGTGTGGTCACATGGTGTCAATGGGCTCAGGTATCAGGCATCAGAAGACCCAGAACAAAAAATCATATCAATGTGAATGAGGGGAGTGTGGCATAGCGACCCAAAGCCCATCTGTAAACAACTGAACATCCCCTTATAGAAGGGTTACAAGGAAGGGATGAGTCAGCCAGGGTGCAGTATAGCACCAACAAAACCCACAACATTCTCTAGTTCTTTAATGCTTCCTCTCCCCACCCCATCCCCACTATCATGACCCCAGTCCTACCTTAAAAATCTGGCTAGACCAGAGCATGTACACAGGTATAATGGAAGTAGCAATGCCATGAGGATAGGGAGAAGGTGGGGGAGAAGGGGAAGAAAGGAGGACCTGATTACCAGGATCAGCGGATAATACCACCGTGCTCCCCCTCCCGCCCCTCCGAGGGACCAACAACAGAAATAAAGGTGAAGGGAGACAGTGGACGGTGGAAGATGTGAGTCAGAATTGACTGGACAATCACAAGAACAAAACAAAGAAAATCCATGTTCAAAATGGATTAAAACTATAATCATAGGTGTTAGGATTTACAATACATATTTTGCAAGGACACAATTCAATGCATAAGAGAGGCCTTATGGGTAGCCAGGGGGAGGAATGGCAGGTGACAGAATGGATGCTCCATGCCCTGACATCACCTAGACAGCAGTACGACACCACTGAGTCTGGTCACCAAAGAGGAATCAAGGCACACTGCCTCTCCTGGAAACAGCATGGAGAAGGGCCCACAGGTGCACAATGCCCAGAAAGCTCACTCAATCAAAGCAGTGGGTCCTGGAGGTCCGAAAGCTCTCAGAGCCAGCAGGGAACCTTCTGCAAGGACCAAAGTCAGTGTGTCTCCTCAGGCCCAGGACATTGCCTCTGGAATGAAGCTGCTCGCTGAAGGAAAATACTTGTACCTTCTAATTTAGGGTTATCTCCACTGACCTACAAGGAGAAGACCTAGAGGAGAGGGCAGCAGAGAGGTGGAAGGAAAGGGGAGGGGAGGGGAAGAGGAGAGGAAGGGGGAAGGGAGGGGAGGGGAAGGGGAAGGGAGGGGAAAGAAAGGAAAGTGAGGAGGGAAGGGAAGGGAGGGGAGGGGAGGGAAGGAAAGGGGAGGGAAGGGAAAGGAAGGGACAGGAGATAGTGGAATTGGGTTCTCAGTGTCTGTTCAACTCATAAATTATTGCATGGTCTATTTCAGGATTTCTTGAATATGGCTGCCTATTAGAATTCCCTTTAGAGGGGTGGGGGAGGGAGGGGGGAAATAAGGAGCAGATACCAAAGGCTCAGGTAGAAAGGAAATGTTTTGAGAATGATAATGGCAACAAATGTACTAATGTGCTTGACACAATAGATGCGTATCATGTATGTATTGTGATAAGAGCTGTATGAGCCCCCAATAAATATTTTTTTTTTTAAAAAAAGAATCCCCTTGGGAGCTTTTCCAAACACTACTTTGTGGATACCCATTGACCAATTAAATTATCTGGGGGTGAGACCTCTGTTTTTGAACTTGTGGAGTTTAGGCACTCCTCAGCTGACCATTTCCAACTGAATCCCTGCCTGAAATCTAAGGGAACGCCTTGGGCTGCCCTCAGGACTAAAGATGGTGGCCAAGTGGCAGGCCTACTTGGGGTCTCCAGTAGCAGTCAGTCCTGGTGGTGATTTAGGGTAACAGAGACTCTTCCACTGCTGGTAGGGATGCAAATTATTTCAACCTCTTTGGAAAAGCAATTTTGCAAATTTTGGAAAA
The DNA here is from genome assembly GCF_050624435.1 of Tenrec ecaudatus. Taxonomy (NCBI): domain Eukaryota; kingdom Metazoa; phylum Chordata; class Mammalia; order Afrosoricida; family Tenrecidae; genus Tenrec; species Tenrec ecaudatus. The sequence continues at coordinate 247,480,757 of NC_134530.1, read as the reverse complement.
GAATATTTCCACATATTTCTTGACTCAATGATTTCTCTCCTGGGATAGGATCATGCAAAGCCAAAAACGTGCTGTTCCCTTAAAATGGAAGTGCCAAGACATAGGGGACCCCAACATCAATAGTAACTCTACAGTCTTCTTTTCCACCAGGTTCTGGCCTCCAGCCACAGTTCCTTCATTCATTGAGGGTGAAGGTCTCACCTCTTCTGGCTTATCTTTGAGGTCTTCCCCATCATCCTTCAAATACTTGATTCACCTAAAAACTTATTTAATCTGGTTTAGCATTCCCATAATCTTGTTGCGATGCATCAATGATTTGGGAAGATGCCCACTTGTGTTTTGTTGAAATTTTATATTAGCCTTGACATTAAACCTAAAGCCAAGGACACAAAAAGACCCTAAGGAGACTAAGACAAGTGCATTACTGAGAGAACGTGTCTGCAGCTAACCACTGATCACAGAGACATGTTTAAACACATTGCTTAGAATAAAGATGTGCATGTATGAGCTGGAACCTTCATCATAATACTTTGTTGCACATATATATTTCTGTATTTATCTATGTTTAAGTGTTCACGGGGCATCTCTAAGTGCTATCAATGGTTAAAGCACTTGGCACAAACTGAAAGGATGGAGGTTGAGTCCACCCAGAGATGCCTGTGAAGAAAGATCTGGTGATCTACTTCCAAAAGTTCAACCACTGGAAACCACGTGGACTCATTTTCCTTGAGACCTGTAGAACTAGATGGTACCCAACTGCCACTCTGACTATGGCCCACTACTTGGACTCTGATAGAACAGGAGAGAAGAGATACAACAGAAACCAAATTGTTAAAAGGTATAAACTTATTAGAACAGCTGGACCTGGAAGACACTCAGACTATTGTCATAAGAGACTCTTTAAACCTTGAACAGAAACTAGCCCATAAGGTCATCTCTTAGTGAAATAACAGATTGGCTAACACGATAAAGGATACTACCTGTGAGTACAGTACGCCATCAAAAGACCACCTGGACGAAATCAAAGCCTCAGCAATGACTTTCAAGCAAAGAAGAGACGACTTGAGGGGAGGGAAATTATCGCATTGGAAACAGAGCAAACACAGTTAAAGAGGAGGTTGACACATGGAGAGACGGGTAACTAAAGTCACTGAACAATTCTTGCAGAAACTGTCAGAAGGGAACCTAATTTGCCTGTGAGCATTCATCACAAGCCTGATAAAATACAATTTGGGAAAAAGTAATAAGCACACTATGAACAGTGGCAACAACAAACAAACCCTGCAGAGCACAGCCCTGCACGGACACCTGGGATCACTGTGCGTTGAAGCTCACTCAACAGCGCCGGAATTGAAATGGCACAGAATGGCGCCGGGAAGGCACAGGCCAGGCTTTTTAACATGGTTACGATAGAGAATTAGACATGGACACGAGCTCTTTGATATTTTCTCCCTACTCTCTTTGCATTATGTTACTAGTGAAAATGAGGGCACATTACCATTAAGAAATATCAAAGAACACACTCTGGCTCTGTTGATTTGAATCTACATAGATTCCAATCCAGAGCTCCTGTGGTGCAGTTGTTACACATGGGGCTGGTAACCACAACATCAGTGGTTTGAAACCACCAGTTGCTCCGTGAGAGGACGCTGAGGCTTTCTATTCTCATAAATTGTTGCAGTTTCAGAAACCCACGACAGTAGTTCTACCCTGTCCCACAGGGTCACTATGAGTTGGAATCAACTGAATGGCAGTGAGTTTGGTTTGGTTTGGGATTCAAATCGGAGCATGTAAGACTCATTTAAGATACTTAAGATCTCTCTGTCCCTCACTCTCCTCATCAGTCAGAAAGCAACCACAATGAAGTTCACATCAGATACTTGCTATGTGTATGAGGTGGGAAGAAAACACAAACAAGCACTTTGCACAATGCCTGGTCTATTCGATGCTGCATGTCCTGAGAACTTAATGTAAGCTGTTGGTTGTTTAGATGCTGTTGTTGTTGTTGTTGTTGTTGTTGTTGTTGTTATGGAAAAATCTTAAGTCACCAAAGACCTCACTGCCCCCATCTCTAAGTAAGATCACTCCCTCCAGCAAAGAGAAAGACCTGATTTCATGCTCTACACAGCAGAATGACGCCCCAACTCAGCCTTCGCAGGAGGGGGGATTGTAATGACTTCCTTTGTCATTACATAGCACTCTGGCTGGGTCTAAGAGCCTGCACAGCACTCTGGGTGAGCATCCTTCTTTATGGCGTCCTCTAGCCCGGAATGGGTTGTGCTGCCCTGCTGCTGAGTGACAACCCAGTTCTTGGCAAGGGAAGTGCCTGGAATCTCCTGGGAAGGGATGTCCTATAAACAAAAATAGTTACAATAATTATGCAACTTCAGTCCCACTCAGCAACTGGCATTTGCACAAAAGCTCGCATCGCAGACAGGGGTATGGCCCTGACCCTGGCTGCGTGGGGGAAAGAAACAGAAGCTAATTAGTGATGAAGGAACACCTGTGCTGCACCCACCAGGCGCCCAGTCAACAGTCTGCACTGGGCGTCTAGCTCTGCATGGCTCCTGGACAAGGCAGTCGCACCATGAAGAGGTGGGACAGGGGGTCTCTTTGGGGGCCACCTACTCTGCAGTATAATGGGGGAGATTTCTAATGGGCTTTTACCTGTGATGATGGGGAATTGCTGGTAAAATCAAAACACAGGGCCTTGCTAATTACTCTATTCACTCTTGGTCTAGGAACAGAATTCAAAGTAAGGCCAATTTTTACCTCAATCTACGGGGTATGGTTTCCATATAAATTCTTGTCTCTGGGATAGAAAAGGGGAACCTATTACAGGAATCTACATATAACCTCCTCCCTGGGGGATGGACAACAGAAAAGTGGGTGAAGGGTGTAAGATATGACAAAATAATAATTTATAAATTAGCAAGGGTTCATGAGGGAGGTAGGGGTAGGGAGGGAGGGGGAACAATGAGGAGCTGATGCCAGGGGCATAAGTGGAGAACAAATGTTTTTTGAATGATGAGGGTAATGAATATACAAATGTGCTTTTTACAATTGATGTATGTATGGATTGTGATGAGTTGTATGAGCCCCCAATAAAACGATTAAAAAAAATTCTTGTCCATGCACAGACCCACTACCCACCCCCCTCCCAAGGAGACTAGCATAGAAAGATGAAGGTCTTCTGACAGCTCTTTTTTCCCCCAAATCTTCCATTCCCTAACTTTCCAGCTGCCGCTGAAGCAATTCTGACTCACACTGACCCCTAAGTTAAAAAATATGCTGCCATCGTCATCGTTGTTGTTGCTAGATGCCATCAAGTTGGTTCCAACCCATAGCCACACTATGCATCACAGAACGAAACACTGCCCAGCCCTGCACCATCTCCACGATTGTTCTTAACATTGGAACCTATTGTTGCAGCCACTGTGTCAGTCCCTCTCCTTGAGGCTCTTCCTCGTGTTTGCTGCCTCTCTACTTTGCCAAGCATGATATGTTTTTCCAGAGACTGTTCTCCATCCTTGATTCTCAGGAACACTTGGGCTAGACTTTGTCCAAGACAGATGGTTTGTGATTCTGTCAGTCCATGGTACTTTCACTATTCTTTGCCAACACCGTAATCCAGAGACACCAATTCTTCTGTGGTCTTCCTTACTCATTGCCCAGTTTTCACAAGCTTGAGGCAATTGAAAACACTTGGGTGCTTGGGTCAGGCACACCTGAGTCCTCACAGCCACAGCCTTGCTCTTCAACACTGTCAAGCAGTCTTGGGCAGCAGACTTGCCCGGGTGTAATATGTTGTTTGATTTCATGAGAGTTGCTTCCATGAGCACTGATTATGGATCCAAGCAAACTAAAATCCTTGACAATGTCAACCATTTCCCCTTTCATCGTGATGTTGTCTGTTGGTCCAGTTGTGAGGGTTTGGGCTTTCTGTACATTGAGTTGCAATCATTAGCAGACGGAATACGCAAGGCTGTGGCATCTGCATATCACAGGTTGTTAATAAGCCATTCCTCAAATCCTGGGGTTACAGTCTTCTTTATGTAGTCCAGTTTTGGGGGTTATTTGGCTCAACATATGGCTTGAATAAATATGGTGAAGGCATTTTCCTGGAAAGTTACACACCTTTGAATCTTTCAGAGCACACTTGGTCACCATCCTCAGACACCCGGCCTTTATCTAGTTTGTTTCTATAACTACAAAAATATTTTTATAGGCAGACATTTTGGTGCACCCCACCTGACAGTGTCACCCTCCCCCTGTTGGTGACACCACTGACTCGACCACATACTCTCAGAAGCCGGGAATCAAGCCTAAAGAGCACCGACCATGCTGTTGCTACTTTCGGTCGCTGCGACATCACCCCTAAGATGTCACAATAGCGAAGCTGTTTGAGCTGCATGTCCACCGCCCACCTCCCACCTCCCTGTGCTATCATCGGCCATCATTGTCCTCCAGAAACCTCCGCATGGCTTTGACCATTTGGCAGATCCAGAAAGGGAACAGTATGGCTTTTCTGTCCCTTTATAATAATGGCACTTTGCATTTGCATAGCACATTTAACTTATTCAATGCATTTCCTTGTCTATTGCCTGGTCTTATCCGAAGGAAACAAAACTCCATGTGTTTCATAATTGTCTGTGCCACAGAGACAGCTTAGGAATCAGAGCCAGTGAAACTGTGCTGGAGGAGGACCAAGGCCCCACATTGCTTACAGCACAGCAAACCCCATATAAACTGCAAGTGGGGCCAGCAGGAGAGCTCCAAAATATCACCCTTCTACCAGGGGGGAGACAGGCTGAAGCACAGGCATCAACTCACTGTTTCCCAGCTCCCCCAAAGGGACCTCGCGCTCCCTGGCCCCGGCCTCAATCTAGGCTGGCACCTGGCTTAAGTTTTAGAGAGGGCGGTGAGAGTTGGAGAGAGTACGAGGCAGGGACAGGCAGGGAGTGCGATAGAGAATAAGAGGCTATTAGGATTTGAGAATATTTGGCACATTGTTCGGCCTGGAAACATGACCCAGAAATGTTTCTTGCTTTTCCAGCAATTTGCAAAAGGACAGAAAGGAGTAGCTGGAAGGGTGAGCATTTGGGATGGTGGGGGGTCGACCAGAAGAGTCTTCACTCCCCACCACGTACTGGGAAAGAAGACATCAGCAAAGGTCCCACCAAGAAAAACAAGTCCGTCTGAAGTAGGCTGGCGACTAGTCGTCCTGCTGGGGTGATGGACCCCTGGGAAGGTAGGCACTCTACTTCCTGGTCCGCTTGGGCTCCTGTTGGCAAGTTATTGCTTTTAGTTGGTGCCATTTAGAAGATGACAATGCTCAGACCTCGGGGGACCGAGAGAGCAGAAGTGTTTCCCCCCTGAATCCCTAAAGCCGCTCACCCTCTTGCCTGGTGGTGACTCGCACCCCTGCTGCATGGTCGGACCACTTCAAGAGTTTTAGAAAAGCCAAATTCCAGGCTGAGCTCCAGACCATTTAAATCAGAAATAAAGAGGGTTTTTAAGCACCCAGGTGATTCGAAAGTGCAGCCAAGGTTGAGGACAGGGCTTCTAAGCACTGTGGTCACAATGCTCACCTGCTGGGCACCCAGGGACACGCTCTGATAGGGCACAACCCATCACACCTACGGAGCACCAGCAATCAGCCTTTCTTTGGTCTTTCCGATTTTCTCCAATCCCATGCTTAGTGGTGAGAAGTCTGTCTCACGTATTATAAAAAGAACAGTCTGTCCATTGTGTGGTGGTCCTCATGTCACTAATCCATTGAGCTCATTAAAACGAAGCAGGCTCCATGCTAGGCACTGCAGCAGATAAACCCTAGGCACACATGAGCCCTGCCTTCAAGAACAAAAACCACACACACACACACACACACACACACACACACACAAAAGAAGAAAAACGTTTAAGAGATGCGTACAAAATAGAAAATTCACTGCTATCAAATTGATGCTGACTTATAGTGACCCTATCGGGCTTGCTCCATAGGGTTTCCAAGGCTATACATCTTTAAGAGAGCAGACAATTTCATCTTTCTCCCACAGAGCAGCTGGTGGATTTGAACCACCAGCCTTGAGGTTAGCAGCCCAACACTTAACCCACTAGGCCACCTGGGCTCCTTACATGGGTACAAGCAACTATAATATAAAGTATTGTAGGCAAAGGGCTTTGAGGGAATTTTAGATGGAAATTTTGAGAAAAGGAAAGATCTATTTTAGTTGGACTGAGCATGTCCTCAAAACTAACACATCACACACACACACACACACACTTATCTACCTCGACACACTATACACAATAATGTACTAAGTACTAGATTCAGCACCAGTTGCTGTTTGAATGGTCCCACGCATGTCAGAATAGAACTATGCTCTATGGAGTTTTCAATGGCTGGTTTTTCAGAACCATGGTATTTTATGATCCCTTGTATGCATGTGACAGTTGGACCATGAATGCAGAATAACTGATACATTTGAATTATAGTGTTGGTCAAAAATACTGAAGGTACCATGGACAAGCAGAAGCACAAACAAATCTCTCTTGGATGAAGTACAGCCAAACTGCTCTATAGATGTTAGGCTGGTGAAAGTAAAGATACATGTACATCCATCAAGCTGAGTCCCTGGAAAGGGATGTCATGCTTGGTGAAGTAGAGGTGGCAAGACAGAGGAAGGCCGTCAAATAGAGGGTCAGTTGTGCCTCAAGTTGTTCTGAGGTAGAAGCCACTCGATGCAAACCAACCCAAACGGAACCCACTGCCATCGAATTGATTCGGACTCACAGTGAGCCGATCGGCCAGGGGAGAGCTGGACCCGTGGGATTCCAAAGCTGTAAGTCTGGATGGGAGCAGAAAGCCTTGGCGTTTCCCGTGGAAACAGTTTGTGGTTTTGAACGGCCATGCTTATGACCAGCAGCCTCACTCAGAACCCATGATGCCACCAGGCTCCTTAACAGCAGATCAAGTCTTCTTTCCAGGACACTTCTGGGTGGCCACGAACGTCCAACCTTTTGGTGAGTCGTCCAGCTCATTAACCACTGGCATCACCCAGGGATTAGTGAATAAATTCCTCTTGCTATGCAAGGCATGGTGGTTACTGTTAGCAGCAGTTTGAAACAATTGGCTGCCGTGTGGGAGAAAGAGGAGCTTTCTATTACCATGAAGTTTCCGTGTCAAAGGGGGAAAGACAGGCATAGAGGGGGAACAGGGCACTAACCCACCATGGGGAGGGTACTATTTATGTCTCCACAGGAAAGGGAGCGAGGGACCAGACCTCCACCTGGTACGCCAGTCCTTGAGGGCAATATACTGGCATGAAGCAGTGAACTAACAGAGAGGTCTGCCAGGCCAGGCAGGCCCCTATGCCAGCTACTATGTCCCTCCCCAGAAGGATGCACTAAAGAGGATAGTACTGAAGATACAGCCTGGGGAGAGTGGCGGGTCTTCCCAGACCACACGGGAACAAACTAAGAGGGAGGGAGGGAGGGAGGGAGAGAGAGAGGGAGGGAGGGAGAAAGGGAGGGAGGGAGGGAGAAGCATGCTGACCCACCAAGCTTCGAGAACAACATTCCTGCTCAGAGCAGCCAATGCACAGATGGGATCTTAGGGTTGGCCCCACCACAAGACACCATGTCCCCTTACAACCACAGCACTATGGGGGCAGCACCGGAGACAGTATGGGAATTGTGCCCAGTCTCACACACACACACACACACACACACACACACCACCCGACACACACACACCATGTAGCAAGGGGAGCAAAGCAACAAAGTCCCCGAGGAATTCTGAAAATAGACTTCAGACTCAGGGGTTAGGGATTGGCACTGCATCAGAACCAACTGGAAAACATTCAGAAGGGTCAGGAGACAGACCTGGAACTATTCATAGGCTTTTTTTTTTCATGTCTATCTATATAAGATAGGCAGGATAAACAATCCCGAAGAGACTGTTGATGATCTGCCTTGCTGTTTGCTTCCTGTGGCTGGATTGCCTGAATTGCTCTACAGAGGACTCAGCTGTCTGCTTCCTTGACTTGCACCCAGTGGCCCTCACAACTTGAAGGACTGCCAGTGTATTAGCTGGCTCACAGAAGTGAGTTGCACTAAGCCATTTGTACTGCTCTATAGATTAACGGTTTAGTTCTTATGTTATATATATAGTATATATAACTATATCTAGAACTATATATAGTTCTTGTTATATATATATATATATATATATAAAATCATAAGTGTCCTGGTTTTGTTTCTCTAGAGAACCCTGTTAGTTATCTAGGGTAACTAACCCTGTTAGTTAGTTATCCAAGACAACTAACCCATTGGGACACACTTTTTGTTTCTATTTTTTTATATAAATCATTTTATCGTTGCGATTGGTTCCCCCTTTACTGATATCGCTACTCCCATTATTGTTCCTGAGGGGCTAATCTGTCCTGGATTCCACATGTCGAGAGCTCTTATCTGTATCAGTGTCCATGCTCCAGCCTAGCCGAATTTGTAAGATAGGACTGGGGTCATGATAGTGGGGGTTGGGGGAGTGGGGTAAGCATTCAGAACTAAAGGAATGTTGTGTTGGAACATACTTTCTAAGAAGTCATTGGGACTGACACCTAGGACTTGTAGCTCCCTTCTCTACACCCCACCACACGCAGCCTCCTCCAGGTACCATTTACCGTCAGGTCAACCTGTAAACTCTAGTCCTGACCCCTGCAACTCATGTAACCAAGCTCCCCACTCTGTAACCCCCACGCCGCCTTTGAGGCTCTCGGAGGCACAGCCGCCAGCCACGGTGTGCCCTGCACTGTCTGCTCCGCCACCTGCATCTCTCCCTGATGCACACTCGCTTCTCTGGGGTCAAATGCTTGATTTTTTTACTTAAAAATATTGATTATTCATTGGGAGTTAATACATATCTCATGTCACTCCATAGTTCCATCACACCCAGCGGTATTGTGGCTGAGCACACGTTCTTGCTTTTGTTGTGTGCGCTTACGTCAATTCCGATTCACAGGGACCCTGTGGGACAGAGTTAAACTGCCCTGGTTTCTAGGCTATAATCTTCTTTTATTTTTCATTAAAAGATCATTTTATTGGGGGCTCTTACAGCTCTTATAGCAAGCCATACATCAATTGTATCAATCATATTTGTACAGATGTTGCCATCATCATTTTCAAAATACTGACCTTCTATTGAGCCCTTGGCATCTTCTCCTCTTTTTTCCCTCCCTCCCCCCAATCCTTGTGACCCGTTAATAAATTATAACTATTTTCTTTTTTCCCCTCATTTTTATTTTTTAAGATAATATTATTGGGGGACTCTTACAGTTCTTTTTTTAAATTATTTTATTGGGAGCTCATACAACTCATCATAATTCACAAATACATCCATTGTGTTGAGCACATTTGTACATTTGGTGCCATCCTCATTCTCAAAACATTTTCTTTCTACTTGAGCCCTTGGTATCAGCTCCTCTTTTTTCCCTCCATCCCCTCCCACCTTGTGACCCCTTGATAAATTATGTTATTATTTTTTTTATATCTTTCACTGACCAGTGTCCCTCCCCCCCCATGGTTTCTGTTGTTCATCCCTCTGGGAAAGAGTGTGGGGGACTGATCATTGCAATCAGTTCCCTCTTCCTCCCCTTCACTCCCCACCTTCCCCCTGCTCTCGTGGTGTTACTACTCCCATTCCTTTTCCTGGATTCCGTGTGTCATGAGCTCTTATTTCTTATTTGTACCTGTGCACATGCTCCAGTCTAGCCCAAAGTGAAAGGCAGGGCTGGGGTCATGATAGTGGGGGGTAAGGCAGCCTCAAGGAACCAGAGGAATATTATGTTTCATCAGTGCTGTACTGTGCCCTGGTTGATTCATCCCTTCCTTGTGAACCTTCTGTGAGGGATTATCCCATTGAATACAGATGGGTTTGGGGTCTCTGCTCCGACCCCCCACGTTCTCAACAATATGGTTTTGTTTGTTTGGGTTTTCTGACAACTGTAACCTGATCCCACTGATACCACATGATTACAGGGGCTAGTATGCTTCTTCCATGTGGGCTTGCTCTTCTCTGCTGATGGCTACTTGTTTAACTTCAAGCCTTTAAGACCCAAGATGTTATAGCTTAGAAAAGATGAGCACCATCCACTTTCTTCACCATATTGGCATATGTACCCATTTTGTCTTCAGTGATCATGCTGGAAGCGTGAGCATCACAGAATGCCAGGTTGTTAGAACAGGGTGCTTGCATTGAGGGAGGGCTTGAGTAGAGGCCCAAAGTCTGTGCACTACCTTAGTGTATTGCCATATTAATATGTGTACCTAGGCCAATACCTCTATTATTGTGAATTAATTTATTTACATATGTGTACACCTATGCTTATACTTCTATCCATAGCTTTGCTTCCTAGATCTTTCCTCTGTTTCCTTTTACCTTCTTCCTGCCCCACCATCACGCTTGTCCTTCTTCCACCCCTTAGTAAGTCCTCTCAGCTAGATTGCTGTTGCTCCAACACCCCCAGGATCTCTATGTCTTCCTCATTGTTGATTTTAATTCCCTAGTTGTTCCCCTGCCTATGGCATCGTTTTCTCACCACTCCCTTCCCCAAACCCTCTTCTCCCCCCAAGTCCCTCTGGAACTGTCTGTCCCATTGCTTTCTTCTCAAACTTGCTTCTCATGCTTTTCTTATATAAGTAGGCAAACCAACGCTAACAGTATAATCTTGATGGAAATAGATCACGAGGTTTATCTCATGGGCTAGGTTCAAACCCATGCCCTAACCAGGACGTCACCTGAGCACTTTGCTGAGCACATGCCCCCCCCCACTCCTGCCGTTCCCCACCTCCCCACCAAACAGAAGCAAGATGTGAGCAAGAGCCAGTGAATTAAGTGAAAGTGATGTGTGCAACTTCTGGGTGGTACCTTTCCAGGACACGTCCCCTTCCCACTCCCCCCTCCATTCTGCTGAGGGAATGAGGGAGGTCCTCCTGTGAAGTCCATGTGCGCAGGGATGCACACCAGCAATGGCAGAGCTTGAAATGCAAGAAGAAACCGAGTTTCTACCATAGCAGCGAGGCAAAGTCTCACTGTCATTTACCTTTGAGTATTCTCAGGCAGTCACCTTGGGCCTCTGTCACTCACAACTGAACCCATTTCCCCATATCCTTTCTTGCCTCCCCGTGTCTTATGATACCTGGAGTCACCTTTTACATTCATAGGAGATGAAAGGTATTACAAAAACCCAAATTATTTCCATGACACAATGATTTGGTGACTCTTCTTCACAACACTGCCCAGAGTCCATAAATCCTCGTTGCCTAGAAGGAGAGGCTGTGAGAAGCTGCTTTGCCCATGGATGCATTCAACTGACCTATTTTTTTCAGGTCCACGAAATCTATACAAACTAGAGGAGAAACTGAGTGCTTATCATTCTCGGTTCTTGGCTCTGATGAGATTGACCCTTCCTATCCGGGCAAGACGTTCTGCCAAAAGTATGGAAAGGACTCAGGAATTCATATTTGAAATATGCTCTCCAGATGCCAGCGGAGGCCCAGCCAAGTTTGGGAACTGGGATTGGGAACTCAAGCAAAGTTGTTGATCATTTCAAGGTTTCTCCTCCACCACCATGAGGGCTGCTGAGCTGCCTTCCCCACGCTGGCAAGTTGGCCAGGCCAGTCCTATGTTTAATTCAAAACCTTTAGTTAGGTCTTGGGTTCACAAGATGTTCTCTCATTGGACTGAACTATTGGATTGTCTGAGATGTCAATTGCATTCCAGTACAACTTTGAGAAGGAGAAGTGTTCTTTTGACACTCAACCAGGACAAGCAAGGCTCCATTCATCTTGGACAGTCTACACTGGAGTTGGCTGTAGGCCTTGTTTGCCTGACAGCTACCCTCTCTGAGTTGAAAATTCTTCTCTCTCCCATCTCACCTTTACAGATTCAGTTCTCCACACCCAGGGAGCCAATTTGGGAGCAGCTTATGAATCACCACCCACCATTCCATAGTTCCCACGTTTCTCCATCTTGGCTGCCCATGAGCAGAACACAGGGAACAACTGGGAAATACAGACGAAGTAGCCCCTTTCAACTCCTGGGAGATGTACAACCACAGCTGATTTTGCTATGAAACCACCAGTTCCACCAATGGTCAACGCAAAGAATCGAAAACCCAGCTCTAGGCCATCCAGCCACCTACACTCAGAGTGAGCAGGGTAGAACTAACTACTCCTCGACCTTCTGAGACTGTGGATCCTGACGGGAGCAGAGAGCCTCATCTTTTTCTTTTCTTTTTTTAATCATTTTATTGGGGGTGCATACCACTCTTATCACAATCCATACATACATCCACGTGTCAAGCACATTTGTACATCCGTTGTCATCATAATTCTCAAAATATTTGCTCTCCATGTAAGCCTGGCATCAGCTCCTCATTTTCCCCCTCCCTCCCTGCTTCCCCTCCCTTATGAACCCTGGATAATTTATAAATTATTATTTTGTCATATCTTACACTGTCTGATGTCTCCCTTCACCCACTTTTCTGTTGTCCATCCCCCAGGGAGGAGGTTATATGTAGATCCTTGTAATTGGTTCCCCCTTTCTACCAGTATTGCCCCTCTCATCACTGATCCTGAAGGGATCATCTGCCCTGGATTCCCTGTGTTTCCGGTTCCTATTGCACCAGTGTACATCCTCTGGTCTAGCCGGATTTGTAAGGTAGAATTGGGATCATGCTAGTAGAGGGGAGGGAGGAAGCATTTTACAATTAGAGGAAAGTTGTATGTTTCATTGTTGCTACACTGCACCATGACTGAGCCTCATTGTTTTCATGAGGAGCAACTGGTGGATTTGAGTTGTCAACTTTACAGTTAGCAGTCCCGACACTTAACCCAGTGTGCTGTTAATGTCTGTCACTTGCTGATTCGATGCTAGTATATGATTTCTCACAATAAAGGCAGCAGAGTTTCACTGAAGATTATACATGGCCTTTTTGGGCAACAGAGGAGAGCTGCTGGGTAGACAAGGAGAGGAACACAACGAAGCCATGCTGAGGTAATCGTGCCCAGCAGCCAAGTCATGCACCCGTGCCAATGTCCCACAAATTTGCAGGATTCAGATTGGTGCCCTCTCCACAGTTTCACAAGTCAGTCAATGCAGCAGACTTTCAGCGTGTCTCCCAGAGAGACATGCGAAAGGCAAGTCCTTGAACACCTACCGATAATTATGAGACCATCCCTTCTGATGTCAGAAATTCAGATTTCGGCACCGCTGGCATGACAAGGCAGAGGAGACCCCTGGAGCTCTCCTCACACCTGAAAACCTGCTACAGAGGTTCAGATTGCCCACACTGGGCCTGCTTCCAATGACCCGATGTGAAAGAGGCCAGTCATCATCAGAGAACTGCTTGATTTGAAATCCAAGGATCCTAACCACAACAGTTGCCTGCAACTCCAGACTTGTTAAGGGTGCAGTTCTGCCTCCAACCTATCAGGGAGGAGGGATGCCAAATTGTTCCAGAACTGGGCTCTCAGGAAAAGGGAGAATACAATCCATTCTCAGTCAAGGCTACTCACCCACAATGAAGTGGCATTTGATGTGGGGGACAGATGAAGGAAGGGTGATTTACTTTAATGTCATTCGTTGGACTATGGGATGAGCCCCCCCCCAACCAGTCCTATAGACCCTGGTCCCATAGACCCAACAGTGAGCAAGGAAGGGGTGGCGTACGCCCCAGGGAGCTTGCAGACGAGTAGGGTTCCACCCAGTGTCATGGACCTCTGGCTCCAAGAAGAGCACTGTGGCCATGCTGACTGGGCAGCTGGGCATAACTGGTTCTACGTCAGCTTCCTCCCGGCTGGCTGGGTCTCAACTTCCCCATCAGCAATGAAGACTGGCTGGTTGACCTCTAAGGGGCATAGCGGCCCTAACATTTTATCTGCAGCTCATCTATGGACCAGTAGACTGTGTCCCACTTTGTGCTGAGCTCTGGAAATTCGAAGAGAAACCCTTGTGCTCCTTCATGGGACTCACACACTCAGGGGAGAGTCCGTGTCCAATGAGAGCCTGAGGAAGAACAGCAAGTGTTCCACGGAGAGGCGGCCCCACGGTCTGAAAGCTGTGTTATCATCCTCAAGAAAAGTCACAATTTTCCCAAGCCCTTGCACTATAAGCCTCTTCCTACAGCTATGGGTCCATTGACAGCATCCGCGGCACCAGTTAACTGCTCCCTGTCATGCTTCTGCCCCTCCTGCTCTCACTCTGGCCTTGGCCACGTGCCTGGCTTTGGCCAGTAGCACATCTGTAGGTGCGCTGTAGCGGAAGCTCCAAGGGCTTTTCTATGTCTGCTGCTTTTCCGTGAGCATCATGAGAAAGAACACCCTGAGGGAGGAGATGTGGAGCAGTCAGCCAGCCTCAGAGCTGCCAATCGTCTGCCAGGACCACCACGGTGCAGCAGAGCCTGTCAGAGCACCTAGACACCAACACTCGCTGCCATGGAATCAACTGTGGTTCATAGCGGCCCTCCAGGACAGAGAGGAGCTGTCCCTACGAGTTTCCAAGGCTATCCATCTGTAAAGGAGGAGAAAGCTGGTCTTTCTTGTATGGAGCAGCTGCTGGGTTCAAACTGCTGACCTCAGGGTTAGGAGCCCAACACAAAACCCACACAACACCCCCAGGACTCCTTCAGAGGCCCATTGACCATTATAAATGATTGCTGCTGTAAGCAGGAGTCCCTGGTCTGTGTCCATAGAGAACCCACAAGGAGAGACTCACCAAGGGATACTGATTCGAGCGCAAAGCCAGAGCTATTTTGTTGGGAGTTTGAGTCCCTCCACGATACAAACGGTTGGCATCGGAGTTGACACAGAGGTGCCTCAGAAGAAAGGTCTGGTGAGGCCCTCCTGAAAAGCCAGCGGTTAAAGCGCTGCAGCACCCTGTTCAACTGTCACACTGGGGGCGCCATGAGTCTAACTCCCCCTGAGGGCAGCTGGCTTGAGGTTCAAAGAATGGTACTTGGTCCTTTAAGCACAGCCTGGGGGCTGCTTCACCCGGTGCCCCCGGAGAGGAATCAAGTGAGGACAAGCTCCCTCTCCAGCCTCCTCCAGTTTCTGGTTCAGCAGCCCCACGACAGCACCGCTATTTTATGCAGGGAGCAAAGCATCCCCTCTCTCCCCCTGACTAACGCGGAGTTTGCCACCGAACGCGTCTGAGAATAAATTATACATGAGACACACTTTCAGAACTCGCGGCAAGTTTCGTCTCGGTGTATTTTTACTTCTCTTCAAACCGCCCCTCCAGGGGTGAACTTCCCTACTAAGAAGTTCGATGGAATTAAAAAGGAGACTCAAAGGAACCCACGTGGCCCATCAATGGTGAGCCAAGCATATCACGGGGTCCCCAAGGCCCAGTGTGCCTTCCCATAGAGGCATCTTCCCTTTAAGACAAACTCTCAGGACTCACTGCCACTGAGTCAAGCCTGGCTTAGCTTGACCCCCTGTGGATTTGCAAGACTGTAGCTGTTTATGAGAGTAGAAAGCCCAGTCTTTCTCCCTCAGAGCTGCACGTTGTTTCAAACGGTTGACCATGGGATCCCAGCCCAACAATACATAACCACTACACCACGACAGGACTCTTTGCCTTTAAAATGGCTGAGCAATATGACTCCAGGGATGGGTTTCCAAAACAGCAACAATTCCCCCTACTCAAAATTCCCCCTATTCAAAATGTGGACTCTGGTCAGAAGGATTTATTTTCCATTCAAATCTTCAATCTACTTACTATCTGTGGGCCAGACGACCCTGGGATAGCTATGTAATCGTCAAAGCCTCAATTTCCTCATCTTCTTTGTGGGGCTACTAACAGTGCCTACTTCTCAGGGTTGTTGTACAGATCAAAAGTGATTACTTTTAAAGGCACTTAGTAGTCCCTCAAAAGAACCCTGGTGGTGCAATGGGTTATGTGTTGGGCTGCGAATTCTAAGAGCAGCAGTTAGAACCACCAGCCATTCCAAGAGAGAAAGATGAGGCTTTCTACTGTATCAGAAACCCACAGGGGCGGTTCTTCCCTGTCCTCAACAGTCTCAGTGAGTTGGCATCGACTCAGTGGCAGTGAGTTTGGTTTGGTCTAGAAGTGGATACGGCTATGGCTATTGTCACCGTTAGGAAATCCTCCAAGCAGCAGAGGATTCTGATCTGGAAAACGTCTGTGAGTCAAGAATGGCCACTCTGCGGCATTTCACACGACTGCTTCCACATTGATGAGTCCCTTCTCACAGCTCTGTGTCTCTCCATTAAATTGTGCCTTTCCATCTAGAGCCCCGTGGGAAGAAAGGTATTAGCAGCTAAAAAAACTTAACATCAAATCAATGCCCTGTGGCATGGAGTGGCAGTAATTAGAGAAAAGACACCATCTTCTGCCTTTTTTTCCAGTCATTAACACATGATAGATATCGGGCACCAAAACAACAGAGATTCCTCTCCAGGTTCTGGTGCATAAATACATTTAGTCGCCTCTTCTGAGGTCAAAGAAATTGGGACAGAGCCTGAAAGTTACTCGTAAATTTGTATAGCCAGCAGAATAGTTTCTCTGTGGCACAGAATAGAATCGCATTTTTAAAAACCAGTCCCCATCCAAGACAATGCTCTATATCTGCTTGGGTGGGTAGCGATTAGGGTCTTAAAAGCTTGAGAGCAGCCACCTAAGATACTACTTTGGGTCCCTCCCAGTCCAGAGAGAAAAAGAGTAATGAGAATTGCACAGCACATGGAAACAATTAGTCCAATGAACAAAATGAATTGGCCACACAAACACCTGTCTCCACAACCTAGATAGCCAAAGAACTAGAAAGTACCCAGTCACTACTGCCAACTGCTCAAGAAAGGATCACATTAGAAGGTACAGGATAGAGTAAAAGGAAATTAGCATAGGGCTCAAAATTGTCAAAGAGACCTGGCTTACTGGTGGGCTAGAGACGAGTGGAAACCCAAAGTGATGGCACTTACCCTTCAGGTCTGGAACTGAACGCACCCCGTACTAAAATACTCAGCCATTTAAGATCAGAAGGTGGCATTTGCCCATGAACACAGTTCACAGTGTTAGGAAAGAAGGAAGATGGAATTCGAAAACGCAGGAGACAGTGGGCACGTGATGGCACAGGAAGAGCGTTGCAATGAATGAACTGAAATAACGTGTGCACTGAATTGTGGAGCGTAGAACCATGATCTGCACTGTAAACCTCAACTAATTTGCAATAAAAAAGTTTGTTTGTCTGTTTTGTAAGAAGAAAATCAATTGTTTAACAAACACATGCCCTCTTCTCAAAGTGACATCATGACCCTGCATAAGAAATCACTATAAAAGTCACTGACCACAGCAACACGTATGCTTGGGGACACACCTGCAGCTCGGCTGGGAGTGGAGTGCTTTCACGGCCTGAGCTCTGGGCTCCCAT